>NC_079196.1:157504353-158176368 GCF_029499605.1 Hyla sarda | reverse complement strand
TCTAAAATGTGTAATTTTGCTATGTGTACATTTATACCAATATTGGGCTGTACTTGCCATCTATTGTCATGATTTTATTGTATTCCTATTTTTTTTTTTATTTTTTTTTATTCCTTTTTTATTGTATTCCTTTTTTAACCCAAATCATAGTTTGTTTTTATTATTGTCCATGATTTTTAACCAAAATCATGAGACTGAAACATTTTTTCTTCACTTCAACAACATATAACCCCTTGAGACGTTATGTATGTTGATTTGATAAAATTGGTGAATTAATAAAATTTGGGTTAAAAAATGTTGAGATTGTAGGCTATATAAGCATTTCTGTGTACTGTTTTTTGCATAAAATGATGCAAAGAATTGGTCAGGCACCAATTTTGGAGATGGATAGGAAGGCTGTAGGGGAGGAGGAGGCCTCTATTAGGGCGCAGTGTTTAACATTTTGCTGTGCTCTCAATAGATAATACAGTAAAGTTTCCATAGCCAGCTATCTTAACTCTGTTTAATATTATACTATTTGATTTTGACAGGGGGTGCCAATTTTTTTTTATTACAAAAGCCTAGTATGAAGGAACTTTGTTGTTCTTTTATCTGTATCTAAAATGTGTAGTTTTGCTATGTGTACATTTATACAAATATTGGGCTGTACTTGCCAGCTATTGTCATGATTTTATTGTATTCCTATTTGTACCTTTTTTTTAACCCAAATCATAGTTTGTTTTTATTATTGTCCATGATTTTTAACCAAAATCATGAGACTGAAACATTTTTTATCCATTTCAACAGCATATAACCCCTTGAGACTTTATGTATGTTGATTTGACAAAATTGGTGAATTAAAAAAAGAATTTGGGTTAAAAAATGTTGAGATTTTAGGCTATGGAAGCGTTTCTGTGTACTGTCATTTGCATAAAATGATGCAAAGAATTGGTCAGGCACCAATTTTGGAGATGGATAGGAAGGCTGTAGGGGAGGAGGAGGCCTCTATTAGGGTACAGTATCTAACATTTCGCTGTGCTCTCAATAGATAATACAGTAAAGTTTCCATAGCCAGCTATCTTAACTGTTTAATACAGTGGTCCCTCAACATACGATGGTAATTTGTTCCAAACGAGCCATCGTTTGTCGAATCCATCGTATGTTGAGGGATTCGTGCAATGTAAAGTATAAGAAGCTGTACTCACAAGTCCCCGCCGCTCGCGATGGTGTCCCCGCCGCTCGCGATGGTGGCCCCGGGCCTCCGCTGGACTCTCCTGGTCTTCTCCGGTCCTCTGCTGTCTTCCACAAGGCCTTACTGGGCCTGCATAGCGACGTCATTACGCCGCTACGTACGCCATTCCTATTGGATGACGTGGGCAGCAGCGTATTGACGTCATCGGAGAGGGCCGAGAAGACACCGGAAGACCAGCGCTGGACCCGGAGGGCACCCCGGAGCATCGTGGAGGGGTAAGTAATACTTACCGCACCACACGGGGAACATTAAGCGGCTATTTGGCAGCAGCTTAAGCATTTTTCGTGGCCGGATAGCACTTGATGCGATGGCCCCGACATAAAAAAACATTGTGTGTCGATGCTTACTTCGACATGCGATGGCCTCTGAGAGGCCATCGTATGTCGATTTGATCATATGTCGGGGCCATCGTAGGTCGGGGGGGTCACTGTATTGTACTATTTGATTTTGACCAGAGCTGGCAATTTTTTATATTACAAAAGCCTAGTATGAAGGAAGTTTGTTGTTCTTATATCTGTATGTAAAATGTGTAGTTTTGCCATGTGTACGTTTATATAAATAGTGGGCTGTACTTGCAAGCCATTGTAATGATTTTATTGTATTCCTATTTGTACCTTTTTTTTAACCCAAATCATAGTTTGTTTTTATTATTGTCCACGATTTTTAACCAAAATCATGAGACTGAAACATTTTTTCTTCATTTCAACAGCATATAACCCCTTGAGACGTTATGTATGTTGATTTGACAAAATTGGTGAATTAAAAAAAATTTGGGTTAAAAAATTTTGAGATTGTAGCGTTTCTGTGTACTGTCATTTGCATAAAATGATGCAAAGAATTGGTCAGGCACCAATTTTGGAGATGGATAGGAAGGCTGTAGGGGAGGAGGAGGCCTCTATTAGGGTACAGTATCTAACATTTCGCTGTGCTCTCAATAGATAATACAGTAAAGTTTACATAGCCAGCTATCTTAACTCTGTTTAATACAGTGGTCCCTCAACATACCATGGTAATTCGTTCCAAACGAGCCATCGTTTTTCGAATCCATCGTATGTTGAGGGATTCGTGCAATGTAAAGTATATGAAGCTGTACTCACCTGTCCCCGCCGTTCGCGATGGTGTCCCCGCCGCTCGCGATGGTGACCCCGGGCCTCCGCTGGACTCTCCTGGTCTTCTCCGATCCTCTGCAGTCTTCCGTAAGGCCTTACTGGGCCTGCGTAGCGACGTCATTACGCCGCTGCGTACGCCATTCCTATTGGATGACGTGGGCAGCAGCGTATTGATGTCATCGGAGAGGGCCGAGAAGACACCGGAAGACCAGCGCTGGACCCGGAGGGAACCTCGGAGCATCGTGGAGGGGTAAGTAATACTTACCGCACCACACGGGGAACATTAAGCGGCTATTTGGCAGCAGCTTAAGCATTTTTCGCTGCCGGATAGCACTTGATGCGATGGCCCCGACATAAAAAAGCATCGTATGTCGATTTGATCATATGTCGGGGCCATCGTGGGTCGGGGGGGGTCACTGTATTGTACTATTTGATTTTGAAAGGAGCTGGCAATTTTTTATATTACAAAAGCCTAGTATGAAGGAACTTTGTTGTTCTTATATCTGTATCTAAAATGTGTAATTTTGCTATGTGTACATTTATACCAATATTGGGCTGTACTTGCCATCTATTGTCATGATTTTATTGTATTCCTATTTTTTTGTATTTTTTTGTATTCCTTTTTTATTGTATTCCTTTTTTAACCCAAATCATAGTTTGTTTTTATTATTGTCCATGATTTTTAACCAAAATCATGAGACTGAAACATTTTTTCTTCACTTCAACAACATATAACCCCTTGAGACGATATGTATGTTGATTTGATAAAATTGGTGAATTAAAAAAATTTGGGTTAAAAAATGTTGAGATTGTAGGCTATGGAAGCATTTCTGTGTACTGTTTTTTGCATAAAATGATGCAAAGAATTGGTCAGGCACCAATTTTGGAGATGGATAGGAAGGCTGTAGGGGAGGAGGAGGCCTCTATTAGGGCGCAGTGTCTAACATTTCGCTGTGCTCTCAATAGATAATACAGTAAAGTTTCCATAGCCAGCTATCTTAACTGTTTAATACAGTGGTCCCTCAACATACGATGGTAATTTGTTCCAAACGAGCCATCGTTTGTCGAATCCATCGTATGTTGAGGGATTCGTGCAATGTAAAGTATAAGAAGCTGTACTCACAAGTCCCCGCCGCTCGCGATGGTGTCCCCGCCGCTCGCGATGGTGGCCCCGGGCCTCCGCTGGACTCTCCTGGTCTTCTCCGGTCCTCTGCTGTCTTCCACAAGGCCTTACTGGGCCTGCATAGCGACGTCATTACGCCGCTACGTATGCCATTCCTATTGGATGACGTGGGCAGCAGCGTTTTGACGTCATCGGAGAGGGCCAAGAAGACACCGGAAGACCAGCGCTGGACCCGGAGGGCACCCCGGAGCATCGTGGAGGGGTAAGTAATACTTACCGCACCACACGGGGAACATTAAGCGGCTATTTGGCAGCAGCTTAAGCATTTTTCGTGGCCGGATAGCACTTGATGCGATGGCCACGACATAAAAAAACATTGTATGTCGATGCTGACATCGACATGCGATGGCCTCTGAGAGGCCATCGTTTGTCGATTTGATCATATGTCGGGGCCATCGTAGGTCGGGGGGGGGGGGGGGGTCACTGTATTGTACTATTTGATTTTGACCAGAGCTGGCAATTTTTTATATTACAAAAGCCTAGTATGAAGGAAGTTTGTTGTTCTTATATCTGTATGTAAAATGTGTAGTTTTGCCATGTATACGTTTATATAAATAGTGGGCTGTACTTGCAAGCCATTGTAATGATTTTATTGTATTCCTATTTGTACCTTTTTTTAACCCAAATCATAGTTTGTTTTTATTATTGTCCACGATTTTTAACCAAAATCATGAGACTGAAACATTTTTTCTTCATTTCAACAGCATATAACCCCTTGAGACGTTATGTATGTTGATTTGACAAAATTGGTGAATTAAAAAAATATTTGGGTTAAAAAATTTTGAGATTGTAGATTGTAGCGTTTCTGTGTACTGTCATTTGCATAAAATGATGCAAAGTATTGGTCAGGCACCTTTTGGAGATGGATAGGAAGGCTGTAGGGGAGGAGGAGGCCTCTATTAGGGTACAGTATCTAACATTTCGCTGTGCTCTCAATAGATAATATAGTAAAGTTTACATAGCCAGCTATCTTAACTCTGTTTAATACAGTGGTCCCTCAACATACCATGGTAATTCGTTCCAAACGAGCCATCGTTTTTCGAATCCATCGTATGTTGAGGGACTCGTGCAATGTAAAGTATATGAAGCTGTACTCACCTGTCCCCGCCGTTCGCGATGGTGTCCCCGCCGCTCGCGATGGTGACCCCGGGCCTCCGCTGGACTCTCCTGGTTTTCTCCGATCCTCTGCAGTCTTCCGTAAGGCCTTACTGGGCCTGCGTAGCGACGTCATTACGCCGCTGCGTACGCCATTCCTATTGGATGACGTGGGCAGCAGCGTATTGATGTCATCGGAGAGGGCCGAGAAGACACAGGAAGACCAGCGCTGGACCCGGAGGGAACCTCGGAGCATCGTGGAGGGGTAAGTAATACTTACCGCACCACACGGGGAACATTAAGCGGCTATTTGGCAGCAGCTTAAGCATTTTTCGCTGCCGGATAGCACTTGATGCGATGGCCCCGACATAAAAATGCATCGTATGTCGATTTGATCATATGTCGGGGCCATCGTGGGTCGGGGGGGGTCACTGTATTGTACTATTTGATTTTGAAAGGAGCTGGCAATTTTTTATATTACAAAAGCCTAGTATGAAGGAACTTTGTTGTTCTTATATCTGTATCTAAAATGTGTAATTTTGCTATGTGTACATTTATGCCAATATTGGGCTGTACTTGCCATCTATTGTCATGATTTTATTGTATTCTTATTTTTTTGTATTCCTTTTTTATTGTATTCCTTTTTTAACCCAAATCATAGTTTGTTTTTATTATTGTCCATGATTTTTAACCAAAATCATGAGACTGAAACATTTTTTCTTCACTTCAACAACATATAACCCCTTGAGACGTTATGTATGTTGATTTGATAAAATTGGTGAATTAAAAAAATTTGGGTTAAAAAATGTTGAGATTGTAGGCTATGGAAGCATTTCTGTGTACTGTTTTTTGCATAAAATGATGCAAAGAATTGGTCAGGCACCAATTTTGGAGATGGATAGGAAGGCTGTAGGGGAGGAGGAGGCCTCTATTAGGGCGCAGTGTCTAACATTTCGCTGTGCTCTCAATAGATAATACAGTAAAGTTTCCATAGCCAGCTATCTTAACTCTGTTTAATATTATACTATTTGATTTTGACAGGGGGTGCCAATTTTTTTTTATTACAAAAGCCTAGTATGAAGGAACTTTGTTGTTCTTTTATCTGTATCTAAAATGTGTAGTTTTGCTATGTGTACATTTATACAAATATTGGGCTGTACTTGCCAGCTATTGTCATGATTTTATTGTATTCCTATTTGTACCTTTTTTTAACCCAAATCATAGTTTGTTTTTATTATTGTCCATGATTTTTAACCAAAATCATGAGACTGAAACATTTTTTATCCATTTCAACAGCATATAACCCCTTGAGACGTTATGTATGTTGATTTGACAAAATTGGTGAATTAAAAAAAAATTTGGGTTAAAAAATGTTGAGATTTTAGGCTATGGAAGCGTTTCTGTGTACTTTCATTTGCATAAAATGATGCAAAGAATTGGTCAGGCACCAATTTTGGAGATGGATAGGAAGGCTGTAGGGGAGGAGGAGGCCCCTATTAGGGTACAGTATCTAACATTTCGCTGTGCTCTCAATAGATAATACAGTAAAGTTTCCATAGCCAGCTATCTTAACTCTGTTTAATATTATACTATTTGATTTTGACAGGGGGTGCCAATTTTTTTTTATTACAAAAGCCTAGTATGAAGGAACTTTGTTGTTCTTTTATCTGTATCTAAAATGTGTAGTTTTGCTATGTGTACATTTATACAAATATTGGGCTGTACTTGCCAGCTATTGTCATGATTTTATTGTATTCCTATTTGTACCTTTTTTTAACCCAAATCATAGTTTGTTTTTATTATTGTCCATGATTTTTAACCAAAATCATGAGACTGAAACATTTTTTATCCATTTCAACAGCATATAACCCCTTGAGACGTTATGTATGTTGATTTGACAAAATTGGTGAATTAAAAAAAGAATTTGGGTTAAAAAATGTTGAGATTTTAGGCTATGGAAGCGTTTCTGTGTACTGTCATTTGCATAAAATGATGCAAAGAATTGGTCAGGCACCAATTTTGGAGATGGATAGGAAGGCTGTAGGGGAGGAGGAGGCCTCTATTAGGGTACAGTATCTAACATTTCGCTGTGCTCTCAATAGATAATACAGTAAAGTTTCCATAGCCAGCTATCTTAACTGTTTAATACAGTGGTCCCTCAACATACGATGGTAATTTGTTCCAAACGAGCCATCGTTTGTCGAATCCATCGTATGTTGAGGGATTCGTGCAATGTAAAGTATAAGAAGCTGTACTCACAAGTCCCCGCCGCTCGTGATGGTGTCCCCGCCGCTCGCGATGGTGGCCCCGGGCCTCCGCTGGACTCTCCTGGTCTTCTCCGGTCCTCTGCTGTCTTCCACAAGGCCTTACTGGGCCTGCATAGCGACGTCATTACGCCGCTACGTATGCCATTCCTATTGGATGACGTGGGCAGCAGCGTTTTGACGTCATCGGAGAGGGCCGAGAAGACACCGGAAGACCAGCGCTGGACCCGGAGGGCACCCCGGAGCATCGTGGAGGGGTAAGTAATACTTACCGCACCACACGGGGAACATTAAGCGGCTATTTGGCAGCAGCTTAAGCATTTTTCGTGGCCGGATAGCACTTGATGCGATGGCCCCGACATAAAAAAACATTGTATGTAGATGCTGACATCGACATGCGATGGCCTCTGAGAGGCCATCGCATGTCGATTTGATCATATGTCGGGGCCATCGTAGGTCGGGGGGGGGGGGGTCACTGTATTGTACTATTTGATTTTGACCAGAGCTGGCAATTTTTTATATTACAAAAGCCTAGTATGAAGGAAGTTTGTTGTTCTTATATCTGTATGTAAAATGTGTAGTTTTGCCATGTATACGTTTATATAAATAGTGGGCTGTACTTGCAAGCCATTGTAATGATTTTATTGTATTCCTATTTGTACCTTTTTTTAACCCAAATCATAGTTTGTTTTTATTATTGTCCACGATTTTTAACCAAAATCATGAGACTGAAACATTTTTTCTTCATTTCAACAGCATATAACCCCTTGAGACGTTATGTATGTTGATTTGACAAAATTGGTGAATTAAAAAAAATTTGGGTTAAAAAATTTTGAGATTGTAGCGTTTCTGTGTACTGTCATTTGCATAAAATGATGCAAAGAATTGGTCAGGCACCAATTTTGGAGATGGATAGGAAGGCTGTAGGGGAGGAGGAGGCCTCTATTAGGGTACAGTATCTAACATTTCGCTGTGCTCTCAATAGATAATACAGTAAAGTTTACATAGCCAGCTATCTTAACTCTGTTTAATACAGTGGTCCCTCAACATACCATGGTAATTCGTTCCAAACGAGCCATCGTTTTTCGAATCCATCGTATGTTGAGGGATTCGTGCAATGTAAAGTATATGAAGCTGTACTCACCTGTCCCCGCCGTTCGCGATGGTGTCCCCACCGCTCGCGATGGTGACCCCGGGCCTCCGCTGGACTCTCCTGGTCTTCTCCGATCCTCTGCAGTCTTCCGTAAGGCCTTACTGGGCCTGCGTAGCGACGTCATTACGCCGCTGCGTACGCCATTCCTATTGGATGACGTGGGCAGCAGCGTATTGATGTCATCGGAGAGGGCCGAGAAGACACCGGAAGACCAGCGCTGGACCCGGAGGGAACCTCGGAGCATCGTGGAGGGGTAAGTAATACTTACCGCACCACACGGGGAACATTAAGCGGCTATTTGGCAGCAGCTTAAGCATTTTTCGCTGCCGGATAGCACTTGATGCGATGGCCCCGACATAAAAAAGCATCGTATGTCGATGCTGACATCGACATGCGATGGCCTCTGAGAGGCCATCGTATGTCGATTTGATCATATGTCGGGGCCATCGTAGGTCGGGGGGTCACTGTATTGTACTATTTGATTTTGAAAGGAGCTGGCAATTTTTTATATTACAAAAGCCTAGTATGAAGGAACTTTGTTGTTCTTATATCTGTATCTAAAATGTGTAATTTTGCTATGTGTACATTTATACCAATATTGGGCTGTACTTGCCATCTATTGTCATGATTTTATTGTATTCCTATTTTTTTTTTTATTTTTTTTTATTCCTTTTTTATTGTATTCCTTTTTTAACCCAAATCATAGTTTGTTTTTATTATTGTCCATGATTTTTAACCAAAATCATGAGACTGAAACATTTTTTCTTCACTTCAACAACATATAACCCCTTGAGACGTTATGTATGTTGATTTGATAAAATTGGTGAATTAATAAAATTTGGGTTAAAAAATGTTGAGATTGTAGGCTATGGAAGCATTTCTGTGTACTGTTTTTTGCATAAAATGATGCAAAGAATTGGTCAGGCACCAATTTTGGAGATGGATAGGAAGGCTGTAGGGGAGGAGGAGGCCTCTATTAGGGCGCAGTGTCTAACATTTTGCTGTGCTCTCAATAGATAATACAGTAAAGTTTCCATAGCCAGCTATCTTAACTCTGTTTAATATTATACTATTTGATTTTGACAGGGGGTGCCAATTTTTTTTTATTACAAAAGCCTAGTATGAAGGAACTTTGTTGTTCTTTTATCTGTATCTAAAATGTGTAGTTTTGCTATGTGTACATTTATACAAATATTGGGCTGTACTTGCCAGCTATTGTCATGATTTTATTGTATTCCTATTTGTACCTTTTTTTTAACCCAAATCATAGTTTGTTTTTATTATTGTCCATGATTTTTAACCAAAATCATGAGACTGAAACATTTTTTATCCATTTCAACAGCATATAACCCCTTGAGACTTTATGTATGTTGATTTGACAAAATTGGTGAATTAAAAAAAGAATTTGGGTTAAAAAATGTTGAGATTTTAGGCTATGGAAGCGTTTCTGTGTACTGTCATTTGCATAAAATGATGCAAAGAATTGGTCAGGCACCAATTTTGGAGATGGATAGGAAGGCTGTAGGGGAGGAGGAGGCCTCTATTAGGGTACAGTATCTAACATTTCGCTGTGCTCTCAATAGATAATACAGTAAAGTTTCCATAGCCAGCTATCTTAACTGTTTAATACAGTGGTCCCTCAACATACGATGGTAATTTGTTCCAAACGAGCCATCGTTTGTCGAATCCATCGTATGTTGAGGGATTCGTGCAATGTAAAGTATAAGAAGCTGTACTCACAAGTCCCCGCCGCTCGCGATGGTGTCCCCGCCGCTCGCGATGGTGGCCCCGGGCCTCCGCTGGACTCTCCTGGTCTTCTCCGGTCCTCTGCTGTCTTCCACAAGGCCTTACTGGGCCTGCATAGCGACGTCATTACGCCGCTACGTACGCCATTCCTATTGGATGACGTGGGCAGCAGCGTATTGACGTCATCGGAGAGGGCCGAGAAGACACCGGAAGACCAGCGCTGGACCCGGAGGGCACCCCGGAGCATCGTGGAGGGGTAAGTAATACTTACCGCACCACACGGGGAACATTAAGCGGCTATTTGGCAGCAGCTTAAGCATTTTTCGTGGCCGGATAGCACTTGATGCGATGGCCCCGACATAAAAAAACATTGTGTGTCGATGCTTACTTCGACATGCGATGGCCTCTGAGAGGCCATCGTATGTCGATTTGATCATATGTCGGGGCCATCGTAGGTCGGGGGGGTCACTGTATTGTACTATTTGATTTTGACCAGAGCTGGCAATTTTTTATATTACAAAAGCCTAGTATGAAGGAAGTTTGTTGTTCTTATATCTGTATGTAAAATGTGTAGTTTTGCCATGTGTACGTTTATATAAATAGTGGGCTGTACTTGCAAGCCATTGTAATGATTTTATTGTATTCCTATTTGTACCTTTTTTTTAACCCAAATCATAGTTTGTTTTTATTATTGTCCACGATTTTTAACCAAAATCATGAGACTGAAACATTTTTTCTTCATTTCAACAGCATATAACCCCTTGAGACGTTATGTATGTTGATTTGACAAAATTGGTGAATTAAAAAAAATTTGGGTTAAAAAATTTTGAGATTGTAGCGTTTCTGTGTACTGTCATTTGCATAAAATGATGCAAAGAATTGGTCAGGCACCAATTTTGGAGATGGATAGGAAGGCTGTAGGGGAGGAGGAGGCCTCTATTAGGGTACAGTATCTAACATTTCGCTGTGCTCTCAATAGATAATACAGTAAAGTTTACATAGCCAGCTATCTTAACTCTGTTTAATACAGTGGTCCCTCAACATACCATGGTAATTCGTTCCAAACGAGCCATCGTTTTTCGAATCCATCGTATGTTGAGGGATTCGTGCAATGTAAAGTATATGAAGCTGTACTCACCTGTCCCCGCCGTTCGCGATGGTGTCCCCGCCGCTCGCGATGGTGACCCCGGGCCTCCGCTGGACTCTCCTGGTCTTCTCCGATCCTCTGCAGTCTTCCGTAAGGCCTTACTGGGCCTGCGTAGCGACGTCATTACGCCGCTGCGTACGCCATTCCTATTGGATGACGTGGGCAGCAGCGTATTGATGTCATCGGAGAGGGCCGAGAAGACACCGGAAGACCAGCGCTGGACCCGGAGGGAACCTCGGAGCATCGTGGAGGGGTAAGTAATACTTACCGCACCACACGGGGAACATTAAGCGGCTATTTGGCAGCAGCTTAAGCATTTTTCGCTGCCGGATAGCACTTGATGCGATGGCCCCGACATAAAAAAGCATCGTATGTCGATTTGATCATATGTCGGGGCCATCGTGGGTCGGGGGGGGGTCACTGTATTGTACTATTTGATTTTGAAAGGAGCTGGCAATTTTTTATATTACAAAAGCCTAGTATGAAGGAACTTTGTTGTTCTTATATCTGTATCTAAAATGTGTAATTTTGCTATGTGTACATTTATACCAATATTGGGCTGTACTTGCCATCTATTGTCATGATTTTATTGTATTCCTATTTTTTTGTATTTTTTTGTATTCCTTTTTTATTGTATTCCTTTTTTAACCCAAATCATAGTTTGTTTTTATTATTGTCCATGATTTTTAACCAAAATCATGAGACTGAAACATTTTTTCTTCACTTCAACAACATATAACCCCTTGAGACGATATGTATGTTGATTTGATAAAATTGGTGAATTAAAAAAATTTGGGTTAAAAAATGTTGAGATTGTAGGCTATGGAAGCATTTCTGTGTACTGTTTTTTGCATAAAATGATGCAAAGAATTGGTCAGGCACCAATTTTGGAGATGGATAGGAAGGCTGTAGGGGAGGAGGAGGCCTCTATTAGGGCGCAGTGTCTAACATTTCGCTGTGCTCTCAATAGATAATACAGTAAAGTTTCCATAGCCAGCTATCTTAACTGTTTAATACAGTGGTCCCTCAACATACGATGGTAATTTGTTCCAAACGAGCCATCGTTTGTCGAATCCATCGTATGTTGAGGGATTCGTGCAATGTAAAGTATAAGAAGCTGTACTCACAAGTCCCCGCCGCTCGCGATGGTGTCCCCGCCGCTCGCGATGGTGGCCCCGGGCCTCCGCTGGACTCTCCTGGTCTTCTCCGGTCCTCTGCTGTCTTCCACAAGGCCTTACTGGGCCTGCATAGCGACGTCATTACGCCGCTACGTATGCCATTCCTATTGGATGACGTGGGCAGCAGCGTTTTGACGTCATCGGAGAGGGCCAAGAAGACACCGGAAGACCAGCGCTGGACCCGGAGGGCACCCCGGAGCATCGTGGAGGGGTAAGTAATACTTACCGCACCACACGGGGAACATTAAGCGGCTATTTGGCAGCAGCTTAAGCATTTTTCGTGGCCGGATAGCACTTGATGCGATGGCCACGACATAAAAAAACATTGTATGTCGATGCTGACATCGACATGCGATGGCCTCTGAGAGGCCATCGTTTGTCGATTTGATCATATGTCGGGGCCATCGTAGGTCGGGGGGGGGGGGGGGGGTCACTGTATTGTACTATTTGATTTTGACCAGAGCTGGCAATTTTTTATATTACAAAAGCCTAGTATGAAGGAAGTTTGTTGTTCTTATATCTGTATGTAAAATGTGTAGTTTTGCCATGTATACGTTTATATAAATAGTGGGCTGTACTTGCAAGCCATTGTAATGATTTTATTGTATTCCTATTTGTACCTTTTTTTAACCCAAATCATAGTTTGTTTTTATTATTGTCCACGATTTTTAACCAAAATCATGAGACTGAAACATTTTTTCTTCATTTCAACAGCATATAACCCCTTGAGACGTTATGTATGTTGATTTGACAAAATTGGTGAATTAAAAAAATATTTGGGTTAAAAAATTTTGAGATTGTAGATTGTAGCGTTTCTGTGTACTGTCATTTGCATAAAATGATGCAAAGTATTGGTCAGGCACCTTTTGGAGATGGATAGGAAGGCTGTAGGGGAGGAGGAGGCCTCTATTAGGGTACAGTATCTAACATTTCGCTGTGCTCTCAATAGATAATATAGTAAAGTTTACATAGCCAGCTATCTTAACTCTGTTTAATACAGTGGTCCCTCAACATACCATGGTAATTCGTTCCAAACGAGCCATCGTTTTTCGAATCCATCGTATGTTGAGGGACTCGTGCAATGTAAAGTATATGAAGCTGTACTCACCTGTCCCCGCCGTTCGCGATGGTGTCCCCGCCGCTCGCGATGGTGACCCCGGGCCTCCGCTGGACTCTCCTGGTTTTCTCCGATCCTCTGCAGTCTTCCGTAAGGCCTTACTGGGCCTGCGTAGCGACGTCATTACGCCGCTGCGTACGCCATTCCTATTGGATGACGTGGGCAGCAGCGTATTGATGTCATCGGAGAGGGCCGAGAAGACACAGGAAGACCAGCGCTGGACCCGGAGGGAACCTCGGAGCATCGTGGAGGGGTAAGTAATACTTACCGCACCACACGGGGAACATTAAGCGGCTATTTGGCAGCAGCTTAAGCATTTTTCGCTGCCGGATAGCACTTGATGCGATGGCCCCGACATAAAAATGCATCGTATGTCGATTTGATCATATGTCGGGGCCATCGTGGGTCGGGGGGGGTCACTGTATTGTACTATTTGATTTTGAAAGGAGCTGGCAATTTTTTATATTACAAAAGCCTAGTATGAAGGAACTTTGTTGTTCTTATATCTGTATCTAAAATGTGTAATTTTGCTATGTGTACATTTATGCCAATATTGGGCTGTACTTGCCATCTATTGTCATGATTTTATTGTATTCTTATTTTTTTGTATTCCTTTTTTATTGTATTCCTTTTTTAACCCAAATCATAGTTTGTTTTTATTATTGTCCATGATTTTTAACCAAAATCATGAGACTGAAACATTTTTTCTTCACTTCAACAACATATAACCCCTTGAGACGTTATGTATGTTGATTTGATAAAATTGGTGAATTAAAAAAATTTGGGTTAAAAAATGTTGAGATTGTAGGCTATGGAAGCATTTCTGTGTACTGTTTTTTGCATAAAATGATGCAAAGAATTGGTCAGGCACCAATTTTGGAGATGGATAGGAAGGCTGTAGGGGAGGAGGAGGCCTCTATTTGGGCGCAGTGTCTAACATTTCGCTGTGCTCTCAATAGATAATACAGTAAAGTTTCCATAGCCAGCTATCTTAACTCTGTTTAATATTATACTATTTGATTTTGACAGGGGGTGCCAATTTTTTTTTATTACAAAAGCCTAGTATGAAGGAACTTTGTTGTTCTTTTATCTGTATCTAAAATGTGTAGTTTTGCTATGTGTACATTTATACAAATATTGGGCTGTACTTGCCAGCTATTGTCATGATTTTATTGTATTCCTATTTGTACCTTTTTTTAACCCAAATCATAGTTTGTTTTTATTATTGTCCATGATTTTTAACCAAAATCATGAGACTGAAACATTTTTTATCCATTTCAACAGCATATAACCCCTTGAGACGTTATGTATGTTGATTTGACAAAATTGGTGAATTAAAAAAAAATTTGGGTTAAAAAATGTTGAGATTTTAGGCTATGGAAGCGTTTCTGTGTACTTTCATTTGCATAAAATGATGCAAAGAATTGGTCAGGCACCAATTTTGGAGATGGATAGGAAGGCTGTAGGGGAGGAGGAGGCCCCTATTAGGGTACAGTATCTAACATTTCGCTGTGCTCTCAATAGATAATACAGTAAAGTTTCCATAGCCAGCTATCTTAACTGTTTAATACAGTGGTCCCTTAACATACGATGGTAATTTGTTCCAAACGAGCCATCGTTTGTCGAATCCATCGTATGTTGAGGGATTCGTGCAATGTAAAGTATAAGAAGCTGTACTCACAAGTCCCCGCCGCTCGCGATGGTGTCCCCGCCGCTCGCGATGGTGGCCCCGGGCCTCCGCTGGACTCTCCTGGTCTTCTCCGGTCCTCTGCTGTCTTCCACAAGGCCTTACTGGGCCTGCATAGCGACGTCATTACGCCGCTACGTATGCCATTCCTATTGGATGACGTGGGCAGCAGCGTTTTGACGTCATCGGAGAGGGCCGAGAAGACACCGGAAGACCAGCGCTGGACCCGGAGGGCACCCCGGAGCATCGTGGAGGGGTAAGTAATACTTACCGCACCACACGGGGAACATTAATCGGCCATTTGGCAGCAGCTTAAGCATTTTTCGTGGCCGGATAGCACTTGATGCGATGGCCCCGACATAAAAAAACATTGTATGTCGATGCTGACATCGACATGCGATGGCCTCTGAGAGGCCATCGTTTGTCGATTTGATCATATGTCGGGGCCATCGTAGGTCGGGGGGGGGGGTCACTGTATTGTACTATTTGATTTTGACCAGAGCTGGCAATTTTTTATATTACAAAAGCCTAGTATGAAGGAAGTTTGTTGTTCTTATATCTGTATGTAAAATGTGTAGTTTTGCCATGTATACGTTTATATAAATATTGGACTGTACTTGCAAGCCATTGTAATGATTTTATTGTATTCCTATTTGTACCTTTTTTTAACCCAAATCATAGTTTGTTTTTATTATTGTCCACGATTTTTAACCAAAATCATGAGACTGAAACATTTTTTCTTCATTTCAACAGCATATAACCCCTTGAGACGTTATGTATGTTGATTTGACAAAATTGGTGAATTAAAAAAAATTTGGGTTAAAAAATTTTGAGATTGTAGATTGTAGCGTTTCTGTGTACTGTCATTTGCATAAAATGATGCAAAGAATTGGTCAGGCACCTTTTGGAGATGGATAGGAAGGCTGTAGGGGAGGAGGAGGCCTCTATTAGGGTACAGTATCTAACATTTCGCTGTGCTCTCAATAGATAATATAGTAAAGTTTACATAGCCAGCTATCTTAACTCTGTTTAATACAGTGGTCCCTCAACATACCATGGTAATTCGTTCCAAACGAGCCATCGTTTTTCGAATCCATCGTATGTTGAGGGACTCGTGCAATGTAAAGTATATGAAGCTGTACTCACCTGTCCCCGCCGTTCGCGATGGTGTCCCCGCCGCTCGCGATGGTGACCCCGGGCCTCCGCTGGACTCTCCTGGTTTTCTCCGATCCTCTGCAGTCTTCCGTAAGGCCTTACTGGGCCTGCGTAGCGACGTCATTACGCCGCTGCGTACGCCATTCCTATTGGATGACGTGGGCAGCAGCGTATTGATGTCATCGGAGAGGGCCGAGAAGACACAGGAAGACCAGCGCTGGACCCGGAGGGAACCTCGGAGCATCGTGGAGGGGTAAGTAATACTTACCGCACCACACGGGGAACATTAAGCGGCTATTTGGCAGCAGCTTAAGCATTTTTCGCTGCCGGATAGCACTTGATGCGATGGCCCCGACATAAAAATGCATCGTATGTCGATTTGATCATATGTCGGGGCCATCGTGGGTCGGGGGGGGTCACTGTATTGTACTATTTGATTTTGAAAGGAGCTGGCAATTTTTTATTTTACAAAAGCCTAGTATGAAGGAACTTTGTTGTTCTTATATCTGTATCTAAAATGTGTAATTTTGCTATGTGTACATTTATACCAATATTGGGCTGTACTTGCCATCTATTGTCATGATTTTATTGTATTCTTATTTTTTTGTATTCCTTTTTTATTGTATTCCTTTTTTAACCCAAATCATAGTTTGTTTTTATTATTGTCCATGATTTTTAACCAAAATCATGAGACTGAAACATTTTTTCTTCACTTCAACAACATATAACCCCTTGAGACGTTATGTATGTTGATTTGATAAAATTGGTGAATTAAAAAAATTTGGGTTAAAAAATGTTGAGATTGTAGGCTATGGAAGCATTTCTGTGTACTGTTTTTTGCATAAAATGATGCAAAGAATTGGTCAGGCACCAATTTTGGAGATGGATAGGAAGGCTGTAGGGGAGGAGGAGGCCTCTATTAGGGCGCAGTGTCTAACATTTCGCTGTGCTCTCAATAGATAATACAGTAAAGTTTCCATAGCCAGCTATCTTAACTCTGTTTAATATTATACTATTTGATTTTGACAGGGGGTGCCAATTTTTTTTTATTACAAAAGCCTAGTATGAAGGAACTTTGTTGTTCTTTTATCTGTATCTAAAATGTGTAGTTTTGCTATGTGTACATTTATACAAATATTGGGCTGTACTTGCCAGCTATTGTCATGATTTTATTGTATTCCTATTTGTACCTTTTTTTAACCCAAATCATAGTTTGTTTTTATTATTGTCCATGATTTTTAACCAAAATCATGAGACTGAAACATTTTTTATCCATTTCAACAGCATATAACCCCTTGAGACGTTATGTATGTTGATTTGACAAAATTGGTGAATTAAAAAAAGAATTTGGGTTAAAAAATGTTGAGATTTTAGGCTATGGAAGCGTTTCTGTGTACTGTCATTTGCATAAAATGATGCAAAGAATTGGTCAGGCACCAATTTTGGAGATGGATAGGAAGGCTGTAGGGGAGGAGGAGGCCTCTATTAGGGTACAGTATCTAACATTTCGCTGTGCTCTCAATAGATAATACAGTAAAGTTTCCATAGCCAGCTATCTTAACTGTTTAATACAGTGGTCCCTCAACATACGATGGTAATTTGTTCCAAACGAGCCATCGTTTGTCGAATCCATCGTATGTTGAGGGATTCGTGCAATGTAAAGTATAAGAAGCTGTACTCACAAGTCCCCGCCGCTCGTGATGGTGTCCCCGCCGCTCGCGATGGTGGCCCCGGGCCTCCGCTGGACTCTCCTGGTCTTCTCCGGTCCTCTGCTGTCTTCCACAAGGCCTTACTGGGCCTGCATAGCGACGTCATTACGCCGCTACGTATGCCATTCCTATTGGATGACGTGGGCAGCAGCGTTTTGACGTCATCGGAGAGGGCCGAGAAGACACCGGAAGACCAGCGCTGGACCCGGAGGGCACCCCGGAGCATCGTGGAGGGGTAAGTAATACTTACCGCACCACACGGGGAACATTAAGCGGCTATTTGGCAGCAGCTTAAGCATTTTTCGTGGCCGGATAGCACTTGATGCGATGGCCCCGACATAAAAAAACATTGTATGTAGATGCTGACATCGACATGCGATGGCCTCTGAGAGGCCATCGCATGTCGATTTGATCATATGTCGGGGCCATCGTAGGTCGGGGGGGGGGGGTCACTGTATTGTACTATTTGATTTTGACCAGAGCTGGCAATTTTTTATATTACAAAAGCCTAGTATGAAGGAAGTTTGTTGTTCTTATATCTGTATGTAAAATGTGTAGTTTTGCCATGTATACGTTTATATAAATAGTGGGCTGTACTTGCAAGCCATTGTAATGATTTTATTGTATTCCTATTTGTACCTTTTTTTAACCCAAATCATAGTTTGTTTTTATTATTGTCCACGATTTTTAACCAAAATCATGAGACTGAAACATTTTTTCTTCATTTCAACAGCATATAACCCCTTGAGACGTTATGTATGTTGATTTGACAAAATTGGTGAATTAAAAAAAATTTGGGTTAAAAAATTTTGAGATTGTAGCGTTTCTGTGTACTGTCATTTGCATAAAATGATGCAAAGAATTGGTCAGGCACCAATTTTGGAGATGGATAGGAAGGCTGTAGGGGAGGAGGAGGCCTCTATTAGGGTACAGTATCTAACATTTCGCTGTGCTCTCAATAGATAATACAGTAAAGTTTACATAGCCAGCTATCTTAACTCTGTGTAATACAGTGGTCCCTCAACATACCATGGTAATTCGTTCCAAACGAGCCATCGTTTTTCGAATCCATCGTATGTTGAGGGATTCGTGCAATGTAAAGTATATGAAGCTGTACTCACCTGTCCCCGCCGTTCGCGATGGTGTCCCCGCCGCTCGCGATGGTGACCCCGGGCCTCCGCTGGACTCTCCTGGTCTTCTCCGATCCTCTGCAGTCTTCCGTAAGGCCTTACTGGGCCTGCGTAGCGACGTCATTACGCCGCTGCGTACGCCATTCCTATTGGATGACGTGGGCAGCAGCGTATTGATGTCATCGGAGAGGGCCGAGAAGACACCGGAAGACCAGCGCTGGACCCGGAGGGAACCTCGGAGCATCGTGGAGGGGTAAGTAATACTTACCGCACCACACGGGGAACATTAAGCGGCTATTTGGCAGCAGCTTAAGCATTTTTCGCTGCCGGATAGCACTTGATGCGATGGCCCCGACATAAAAAAGCATCGTATGTCGATGCTGACATCGACATGCGATGGCCTCTGAGAGGCCATCGTATGTCGATTTGATCATATGTCAGGGCCATCGTAGGTCGGGGGGGTCACTGTATTGTACTATTTGATTTTGAAAGGAGCTGGCAATTTTTTATATTACAAAAGCCTAGTATGAAGGAACTTTGTTGTTCTTATATCTGTATCTAAAATGTGTAATTTTGCTATGTGTACATTTATACCAATATTGGGCTGTACTTGCCATCTATTGTCATGATTTTATTGTATTCCTATTTTTTTGTATTTTTTTGTATTCCTTTTTTATTCTATTCCTTTTTTAACCCAAATCATAGTTTGTTTTTATTATTGTCCATGATTTTTAACCAAAATCATGAGACTGAAACATTTTTTCTTCACTTCAACAACATATAACCCCTTGAGACGTTATGTATGTTGATTTGATAAAATTGGTGAATTAAAAAAATTTGGGTTAAAAAATGTTGAGATTGTAGGCTATGGAAGCATTTCTGTGTACTGTTTTTTGCATAAAATGATGCAAAGAATTGGTCAGGCACCAATTTTGGAGATGGATAGGAAGGCTGTAGGGGAGGAGGAGGCCTCTATTAGGGTGCAGTGTCTAACATTTTGCTGTGCTCTCAATAGATAATACAGTAAAGTTTCCATAGCCAGCTATCTTAACTCTGTTTAATATTATACTATTTGATTTTGACAGGGGGTGCCAATTTTTTTTTTATTACAAAAGCCTAGTATGAAGGAACTTTGTTGTTCTTATATCTGTATCTAAAATGTGTAGTTTTGCTATGTGTACATTTATACAAATATTGGGCTGTACTTGCCAGCTATTGTCATGATTTTATTGTATTCCTATTTGTACCTTTTTTTAACCCAAATCATAGTTTGTTTTTATTATTGTCCATGATTATTAACCAAAACCATGAGACTGAAACATTTTTTATCCATTTCAACAGCATATAACCCCTTGAGACGTTATGTATGTTGATTTGACAAAATTGGTGAATTAAAAAAAAATTGGGGTTAAAAAATTTTGAGATTTTAGGCTATGGAAGCGTTTTTGTGTACTGTCATTTGCATAAAATGATGCAAAGAATTGGTCAGGCACCAATTTTGGAGATGGATAGGAAGGCTGTAGGGGAGGAGGAGGCCTCTATTAGGGTACAGTATCTAACATTTCGCTGTGCTCTCAATAGATAATACAGTAAAGTTTCCATAGCCAGCTATCTTAACTGTTTAATACAGTGGTCCCTCAACATACGATGGTAATTTGTTCCAAACGAGCCATCGTTTGTCGAATCCATCGTATGTTGAGGGATTCGTGCAATGTAAAGTATAAGAAGCTGTACTCACCTGTCCCCGCCGCTCGCGATGGTGTCCCCGCCGCTCGCGATTGTTGCCCCGGGCGTCCGCTGGACTCTCCTGGTCTTCTCCGGTCCTCTGCTGTCTTCCACAAGGCCTTACTGGGCCTGCATAGCGACGTCATTTCGCCGCTACGTACGCCATTCCTATTGGATGACGTGGGCAGCAGCGTATTGACGTCATCGGAGAGGGCCGAGAAGACACCGGAAGACCAGCGCTGGACCCGGAGGGCACCCCGGAACATCGTGGAGGGGTAAGTAATACTTACCGCACCACACGGGGAACATTAAGCGGCTATTTGGCAGCAGCTCAAGCATTTTTCGTGGCCGGATAGCACTTGATGCGATGGCCCCGACATAAAAAAACGTTGTGTGTCGATGCTTACATCGACATGCGATGGCCTCTGAGAGGCCATCGTTTGTCGATTTGATCATATGTCGGGGCCATCGTAGGTCGGGGGGGGGTCACTGTATTGTACTATTTGATTTTGACCAGAGCTGGCAATTTTTTATATTACAAAAGCCTAGTATGAAGGAAGTTTGTTGTTCTTATATCTGTATGTAAAATGTGTAGTTTTGCCATGTGTACGTTTATATAAATAGTGGGCTGTACTTGCAAGCCATTGTAATGATTTTATTGTATTCCTATTTGTACCTTTTTTTAACCCAAATCATAGTTTGTTTTTATTATTGTCCACGATTTTTAACCAAAATCATGAGACTGAAACATTTTTTCTTCATTTCAACAGCATATAACCCCTTGAGACGTTATGTATGTTGATTTGACAAAATTGGTGAATTAAAAAAATATTTGGGTTAAAAAATTTTGAGATTGTAGATTGTAGCGTTTCTGTGTACTGTCATTTGCATAAAATGATGCAAAGAATTGGTCAGGCACCAATTTTGGAGATGGATAGGAAGGCTGTAGGGGAGGAGGAGGCCTCTATTAGGGTACAGTATCTAACATTTCTCTGTGCTCTCAATAGATAATACAGTAAAGTTTACATAGCCAGCTATCTTAACTCTGTTTAATACAGTGGTCCCTCAACATACCATGGTAATTCGTTCCAAACGAGCCATCGTTTTTCGAATCCATCGTATGTTGAGGGATTCGTGCAATGTAAAGTATATGAAGCTGTACTCACCTGTCCCCGCCGTTCGCGATGGTGTCCCCGCCGCTCGCGATGGTGACCCCGGGCCTCCGCTGGACTCTCCTGGTCTTCTCCGATCCTCTGCAGTCTTCCGTAAGGCCTTACTGGGCCTGCGTAGCGACGTCATTACGCCGCTGCGTACGCCATTCCTATTGGATGACGTGGGCAGCAGCGTATTGATGTCATCGGAGAGGGCCAAGAAGACACCGGAAGACCAGCGCTTGACCCGGAGGGAACCTCGGAGCATCGTGGAGGGGTAAGTAATACTTACCGCACCACACGGGGAACATTAAGCGGCTATTTGGCAGCAGCTTAAGCATTTTCCGCTGCCGGATAGCACTTGATGCGATGGCCCCGACATAAAAAAGCATCGTATGTCGATGCTGACATCGACATGCGATGGCCTCTGAGAGGCCATCGTATGTCGATTTGATCATATGTCGGGGCCATCGTAGGTCGGGGGGGTCACTGTATTGTACTATTTGATTTTGAAAGGAGCTGGCAATTTTTTATATTACAAAAGCCTAGTATGAAGGAACTTTGTTGTTCTTATATCTGTATCTAAAATGTGTAATTTTGCTATGTGTACATTTATACCAATATTGGGCTGTACTTGCCATCTATTGTCATGATTTTATTGTATTCCTATTTTTTTGTATTTTTTTGTATTCCTTTTTTATTCTATTCCTTTTTTAACCCAAATCATAGTTTGTTTTTATTATTGTCCATGATTTTTAACCAAAATCATGAGACTGAAACATTTTTTCTTCACTTCAACAACATATAACCCCTTGAGACGTTATGTATGTTGATTTGATATAATTGGTGAATTAAAAAATTTTGGGTTAAAAAATGTCGAGATTGTAGGCTATGGAAGCATTTCTGTGTACTGTTTTTTGCATAAAATGATGCAAAGAATTGGTCAGGCACCAATTTTGGAAATGGATAGGAAGGCTGTAGGGGAGGAGGAGGCCTCTATTAGGGCGCAGTGTCTAACATTTTGCTGTGCTCTCAATAGATAATACAGTAAAGTTTCCATAGCCAGCTATCTTAACTCTGTTTAATATTATACTATTTGATTTTGACAGGGGGTGCCAATTTTTTTTTATTACAAAAGCCTAGTATGAAGGAACTTTGTTGTTCTTATATCTGTATCTAAAATGTGTAGTTTTGCTATGTGTACATTTATACAAATATTGGGCTGTACTTGCCAGCTATTGTCATGATTTTATTGTATTCCTATTTGTACCTTTTTTTAACCCAAATCATAGTTTGTTTTTATTATTGTCCATGATTATTAACCAAAATCATGAGACTGAAATTTTTTTTATCCATTTCAACAGCATATAACCCCTTGAGACGTTATGTATGTTGATTTGACAAAATTGGTGAATTAAAAAAAAATTGGGGTTAAAAAATGTTGAGATTTTAGGCTATGGAAGCGTTTCTGTATACTGTCATTTGCATAAAATGATGCAAAGAATTGGTCAGGCACCAATTTTGGAGATGGATAGGAAGGCTGTAGGGGAGGAGGAGGCCTCTATTAGGGTACAGTATCTAACATTTCGCTGTGCTCTCAATAGATAATACAGTAAAGTTTCCATAGCTAGCTATCTTAACTGTTTAATACAGTGGTCCCTCAACATACGATGGTAATTTGTTCCAAATGAGCCATCGTTTGTCGAATCCATCGTATGTTGAGGGATTCGTGCAATGTAAAGTATAAGAAGCTGTACTCACCTGTCCCCGCCGCTCGCGATGGTGTCCCCGCCGCTCGCGATGGTGGCCCCGGGCCTCCGCTGGACTCTCCTGGTCTTCTCCGGTCCTCTGCTGTCTTCCACAAGGCCTTACTGGGCCTGCATAGCGACGTCATTTCGCCGCTACGTACGCCATTCCTATTGGATGACGTGGGCAGCAGCGTATTGACGTCATCGGAGAGGGCCGAGAAGACACCGGAAGACCAGCGCTGGACCCGGAGGGCACCCCGGAACATCGTGGAGAGGTAAGTAATACTTACCGCACCACACGGGGAACATTAAGCGGCTATTTGGCAGCAGCTTAAGCATTTTTCGTGGCCGGATAGCACTTGATGCGATGGCCCCGACATAAAAAAACATTGTGTGTCGATGCTTACTTCGACATGCGATGGCCTCTGAGAGGCCATCGTATGTCGATTTGATCATATGTCGGGGCCATCGTAGGTCGGGGGGGTCACTGTATTGTACTATTTGATTTTGACCAGAGCTGGCAATTTTTTATATTACAAAAGCCTAGTATGAAGGAAGTTTGTTGTTCTTATATCTGTATGTAAAATGTGTAGTTTTGCCATGTGTACGTTTATATAAATAGTGGGCTGTACTTGCAAGCCATTGTAATGATTTTATTGTATTCCTATTTGTACCTTTTTTTTAACCCAAATCATAGTTTGTTTTTATTATTGTCCACGATTTTTAACCAAAATCATGAGACTGAAACATTTTTTCTTCATTTCAACAGCATATAACCCCTTGAGACGTTATGTATGTTGATTTGACAAAATTGGTGAATTAAAAAAAATTTGGGTTAAAAAATTTTGAGATTGTAGCGTTTCTGTGTACTGTCATTTGCATAAAATGATGCAAAGAATTGGTCAGGCACCAATTTTGGAGATGGATAGGAAGGCTGTAGGGGAGGAGGAGGCCTCTATTAGGGTACAGTATCTAACATTTCGCTGTGCTCTCAATAGATAATACAGTAAAGTTTACATAGCCAGCTATCTTAACTCTGTTTAATACAGTGGTCCCTCAACATACCATGGTAATTCGTTCCAAACGAGCCATCGTTTTTCGAATCCATCGTATGTTGAGGGATTCGTGCAATGTAAAGTATATGAAGCTGTACTCACCTGTCCCCGCCGTTCGCGATGGTGTCCCCGCCGCTCGCGATGGTGACCCCGGGCCTCCGCTGGACTCTCCTGGTCTTCTCCGATCCTCTGCAGTCTTCCGTAAGGCCTTACTGGGCCTGCGTAGCGACGTCATTACGCCGCTGCGTACGCCATTCCTATTGGATGACGTGGGCAGCAGCGTATTGATGTCATCGGAGAGGGCCGAGAAGACACCGGAAGACCAGCGCTGGACCCGGAGGGAACCTCGGAGCATCGTGGAGGGGTAAGTAATACTTACCGCACCACACGGGGAACATTAAGCGGCTATTTGGCAGCAGCTTAAGCATTTTTCGCTGCCGGATAGCACTTGATGCGATGGCCCCGACATAAAAAAGCATCGTATGTCGATTTGATCATATGTCGGGGCCATCGTGGGTCGGGGGGGGTCACTGTATTGTACTATTTGATTTTGAAAGGAGCTGGCAATTTTTTATATTACAAAAGCCTAGTATGAAGGAACTTTGTTGTTCTTATATCTGTATCTAAAATGTGTAATTTTGCTATGTGTACATTTATACCAATATTGGGCTGTACTTGCCATCTATTGTCATGATTTTATTGTATTCCTATTTTTTTGTATTTTTATGTATTCCTTTTTTATTGTATTCCTTTTTTAACCCAAATCATAGTTTGTTTTTATTATTGTCCATGATTTTTAACCAAAATCATGAGACTGAAACATTTTTTCTTCACTTCAACAACATATAACCCCTTGAGACGATATGTATGTTGATTTGATAAAATTGGTGAATTAAAAAAATTTGGGTTAAAAAATGTTGAGATTGTAGGCTATGGAAGCATTTCTGTGTACTGTTTTTTGCATAAAATGATGCAAAGAATTGGTCAGGCACCA
The DNA here is from genome assembly GCF_029499605.1 of Hyla sarda. Taxonomy (NCBI): domain Eukaryota; kingdom Metazoa; phylum Chordata; class Amphibia; order Anura; family Hylidae; genus Hyla; species Hyla sarda. The sequence continues at coordinate 158,150,791 of NC_079196.1, read as the reverse complement.
ATTTTGGAGATGGATAGGAAGGCTGTAGGGGAGGAGGAGGCCTCTATTAGGGCGCAGTGTCTAACATTTCGCTGTGCTCTCAATAGATAATACAGTAAAGTTTCCATAGCCAGCTATCTTAACTGTTTAATACAGTGGTCCCTCAACATACGATGGTAATTTGTTCCAAACGAGCCATCGTTTGTCGAATCCATCGTATGTTGAGGGATTCGTGCAATGTAAAGTATAAGAAGCTGTACTCACAAGTCCCCGCCGCTCGCGATGGTGTCCCCGCCGCTCGCGATGGTGGCCCCGGGCCTCCGCTGGACTCTCCTGGTCTTCTCCGGTCCTCTGCTGTCTTCCACAAGGCCTTACTGGGCCTGCATAGCGACGTCATTACGCCGCTACGTATGCCATTCCTATTGGATGACGTGGGCAGCAGCGTTTTGACGTCATCGGAGAGGGCCAAGAAGACACCGGAAGACCAGCGCTGGACCCGGAGGGCACCCCGGAGCATCGTGGAGGGGTAAGTAATACTTACCGCACCACACGGGGAACATTAAGCGGCTATTTGGCAGCAGCTTAAGCATTTTTCGTGGCCGGATAGCACTTGATGCGATGGCCACGACATAAAAAAACATTGTATGTCGATGCTGACATCGACATGCGATGGCCTCTGAGAGGCCATCGTTTGTCGATTTGATCATATGTCGGGGCCATCGTAGGTCGGGGGGGGGGGGTCACTGTATTGTACTATTTGATTTTGACCAGAGCTGGCAATTTTTTATATTACAAAAGCCTAGTATGAAGGAAGTTTGTTGTTCTTATATCTGTATGTAAAATGTGTAGTTTTGCCATGTATACGTTTATATAAATAGTGGGCTGTACTTGCAAGCCATTGTAATGATTTTATTGTATTCCTATTTGTACCTTTTTTTAACCCAAATCATAGTTTGTTTTTATTATTGTCCACGATTTTTAACCAAAATCATGAGACTGAAACATTTTTTCTTCATTTCAACAGCATATAACCCCTTGAGACGTTATGTATGTTGATTTGACAAAATTGGTGAATTAAAAAAATATTTGGGTTAAAAAATTTTGAGATTGTAGATTGTAGCGTTTCTGTGTACTGTCATTTGCATAAAATGATGCAAAGAATTGGTCAGGCACCTTTTGGAGATGGATAGGAAGGCTGTAGGGGAGGAGGAGGCCTCTATTAGGGTACAGTATCTAACATTTCGCTGTGCTCTCAATAGATAATATAGTAAAGTTTACATAGCCAGCTATCTTAACTCTGTTTAATACAGTGGTCCCTCAACATACCATGGTAATTCGTTCCAAACGAGCCATCGTTTTTCGAATCCATCGTATGTTGAGGGACTCGTGCAATGTAAAGTATATGAAGCTGTACTCACCTGTCCCCGCCGTTCGCGATGGTGTCCCCGCCGCTCGCGATGGTGACCCCGGGCCTCCGCTGGACTCTCCTGGTTTTCTCCGATCCTCTGCAGTCTTCCGTAAGGCCTTACTGGGCCTGCGTAGCGACGTCATTACGCCGCTGCGTACGCCATTCCTATTGGATGACGTGGGCAGCAGCGTATTGATGTCATCGGAGAGGGCCGAGAAGACACAGGAAGACCAGCGCTGGACCCGGAGGGAACCTCGGAGCATCGTGGAGGGGTAAGTAATACTTACCGCACCACACGGGGAACATTAAGCGGCTATTTGGCAGCAGCTTAAGCATTTTTCGCTGCCGGATAGCACTTGATGCGATGGCCCCGACATAAAAATGCATCGTATGTCGATTTGATCATATGTCGGGGCCATCGTGGGTCGGGGGGGGTCACTGTATTGTACTATTTGATTTTGAAAGGAGCTGGCAATTTTTTATATTACAAAAGCCTAGTATGAAGGAACTTTGTTGTTCTTATATCTGTATCTAAAATGTGTAATTTTGCTATGTGTACATTTATGCCAATATTGGGCTGTACTTGCCATCTATTGTCATGATTTTATTGTATTCTTATTTTTTTGTATTCCTTTTTTATTGTATTCCTTTTTTAACCCAAATCATAGTTTGTTTTTATTATTGTCCATGATTTTTAACCAAAATCATGAGACTGAAACATTTTTTCTTCACTTCAACAACATATAACCCCTTGAGACGTTATGTATGTTGATTTGATAAAATTGGTGAATTAAAAAAATTTGGGTTAAAAAATGTTGAGATTGTAGGCTATGGAAGCATTTCTGTGTACTGTTTTTTGCATAAAATGATGCAAAGAATTGGTCAGGCACCAATTTTGGAGATGGATAGGAAGGCTGTAGGGGAGGAGGAGGCCTCTATTAGGGCGCAGTGTCTAACATTTCGCTGTGCTCTCAATAGATAATACAGTAAAGTTTCCATAGCCAGCTATCTTAACTCTGTTTAATATTATACTATTTGATTTTGACAGGGGGTGCCAATTTTTTTTTATTACAAAAGCCTAGTATGAAGGAACTTTGTTGTTCTTTTATCTGTATCTAAAATGTGTAGTTTTGCTATGTGTACATTTATACAAATATTGGGCTGTACTTGCCAGCTATTGTCATGATTTTATTGTATTCCTATTTGTACCTTTTTTTAACCCAAATCATAGTTTGTTTTTATTATTGTCCATGATTTTTAACCAAAATCATGAGACTGAAACATTTTTTATCCATTTCAACAGCATATAACCCCTTGAGACGTTATGTATGTTGATTTGACAAAATTGGTGAATTAAAAAAAAATTTGGGTTAAAAAATGTTGAGATTTTAGGCTATGGAAGCGTTTCTGTGTACTGTCATTTGCATAAAATGATGCAAAGAATTGGTCAGGCACAAATTTTGGAGATGGATAGGAAGGCTGTAGGGGAGGAGGAGGCCTCTATTAGGGTACAGTATCTAACATTTCGCTGTGCTCTCAATAGATAATACAGTAAAGTTTCCATAGCCAGCTATCTTAACTGTTTAATACAGTGGTCCCTTAACATACGATGGTAATTTGTTCCAAACGAGCCATCGTTTGTCGAATCCATCGTATGTTGAGGGATTCGTGCAATGTAAAGTATAAGAAGCTGTACTCACAAGTCCCCGCCGCTCGCGATGGTGTCCCCGCCGCTCGCGATGGTGGCCCCGGGCCTCCGCTGGACTCTCCTGGTCTTCTCCGGTCCTCTGCTGTCTTCCACAAGGCCTTACTGGGCCTGCATAGCGACGTCATTACGCCGCTACGTATGCCATTCCTATTGGATGACGTGGGCAGCAGCGTTTTGACGTCATCGGAGAGGGCCGAGAAGACACCGGAAGACCAGCGCTGGACCCGGAGGGCACCCCGGAGCATCGTGGAGGTAAGTAATACTTACCGCACCACACGGGGAACATTAAGCGGCCATTTGGCAGCAGCTTAAGCATTTTTCGTGGCCGGATAGCACTTGATGCGATGGCCCCGACATAAAAAAACATTGTATGTCGATGCTGACATCGACATGCGATGGCCTCTGAGAGGCCATCGTTTGTCGATTTGATCATATGTCGGGGCCATCGTAGGTCGGGGGGGGGGGGGGGGTCACTGTATTGTACTATTTGATTTTGACCAGAGCTGGCAATTTTTTATATTACAAAAGCCTAGTATGAAGGAAGTTTGTTGTTCTTATATCTGTATGTAAAATGTGTAGTTTTGCCATGTATACGTTTATATAAATAGTGGGCTGTACTTGCAAGCCATTGTAATGATTTTATTGTATTCCTATTTGTACCTTTTTTTAACCCAAATCATAGTTTGTTTTTATTATTGTCCACGATTTTTAACCAAAATCATGAGACTGAAACATTTTTTCTTCATTTCAACAGCATATAACCCCTTGAGACGTTATGTATGTTGATTTGACAAAATTGGTGAATTAAAAAAAATTTGGGTTAAAAAATTTTGAGATTGTAGATTGTAGCGTTTCTGTGTACTGTCATTTGCATAAAATGATGCAAAGAATTGGTCAGGCACCTTTTGGAGATGGATAGGAAGGCTGTAGGGGAGGAGGAGGCCTCTATTAGGGTACAGTATCTAACATTTCGCTGTGCTCTCAATAGATAATATAGTAAAGTTTACATAGCCAGCTATCTTAACTCTGTTTAATACAGTGGTCCCTCAACATACCATGGTAATTCGTTCCAAACGAGCCATCGTTTTTCGAATCCATCGTATGTTGAGGGACTCGTGCAATGTAAAGTATATGAAGCTGTACTCACCTGTCCCCGCCGTTCGCGATGGTGTCCCCGCCGCTCGCGATGGTGACCCCGGGCCTCCGCTGGACTCTCCTGGTTTTCTCCGATCCTCTGCAGTCTTCCGTAAGGCCTTACTGGGCCTGCGTAGCGACGTCATTACGCCGCTGCGTACGCCATTCCTATTGGATGACGTGGGCAGCAGCGTATTGATGTCATCGGAGAGGGCCGAGAAGACACAGGAAGACCAGCGCTGGACCCGGAGGGAACCTCGGAGCATCGTGGAGGGGTAAGTAATACTTACCGCACCACACGGGGAACATTAAGCGGCTATTTGGCAGCAGCTTAAGCATTTTTCGCTGCCGGATAGCACTTGATGCGATGGCCCCGACATAAAAATGCATCGTATGTCGATTTGATCATATGTCGGGGCCATCGTGGGTCGGGGGGGGGGTCACTGTATTGTACTATTTGATTTTGAAAGGAGCTGGCAATTTTTTATTTTACAAAAGCCTAGTATGAAGGAACTTTGTTGTTCTTATATCTGTATCTAAAATGTGTAATTTTGCTATGTGTACATTTATACCAATATTGGGCTGTACTTGCCATCTATTGTCATGATTTTATTGTATTCTTATTTTTTTGTATTCCTTTTTTATTGTATTCCTTTTTTAACCCAAATCATAGTTTGTTTTTATTATTGTCCATGATTTTTAACCAAAATCATGAGACTGAAACATTTTTTCTTCACTTCAACAACATATAACCCCTTGAGACGTTATGTATGTTGATTTGATAAAATTGGTGAATTAAAAAAATTTGGGTTAAAAAATGTTGAGATTGTAGGCTATGGAAGCATTTCTGTGTACTGTTTTTTGCATAAAATGATGCAAAGAATTGGTCAGGCACCAATTTTGGAGATGGATAGGAAGGCTGTAGGGGAGGAGGAGGCCTCTATTAGGGCGCAGTGTCTAACATTTCGCTGTGCTCTCAATAGATAATACAGTAAAGTTTCCATAGCCAGCTATCTTAACTCTGTTTAATATTATACTATTTGATTTTGACAGGGGGTGCCAATTTTTTTTTATTACAAAAGCCTAGTATGAAGGAACTTTGTTGTTCTTTTATCTGTATCTAAAATGTGTAGTTTTGCTATGTGTACATTTATACAAATATTGGGCTGTACTTGCCAGCTATTGTCATGATTTTATTGTATTCCTATTTGTACCTTTTTTTAACCCAAATCATAGTTTGTTTTTATTATTGTCCATGATTTTTAACCAAAATCATGAGACTGAAACATTTTTTATCCATTTCAACAGCATATAACCCCTTGAGACGTTATGTATGTTGATTTGACAAAATTGGTGAATTAAAAAAAGAATTTGGGTTAAAAAATGTTGAGATTTTAGGCTATGGAAGCGTTTCTGTGTACTGTCATTTGCATAAAATGATGCAAAGAATTGGTCAGGCACAAATTTTGGAGATGGATAGGAAGGCTGTAGGGGAGGAGGAGGCCTCTATTAGGGTACAGTATCTAACATTTCGCTGTGCTCTCAATAGATAATACAGTAAAGTTTCCATAGCCAGCTATCTTAACTGTTTAATACAGTGGTCCCTCAACATACGATGGTAATTTGTTCCAAACGAGCCATCGTTTGTCGAATCCATCGTATGTTGAGGGATTCGTGCAATGTAAAGTATAAGAAGCTGTACTCACAAGTCCCCGCCGCTCGTGATGGTGTCCCCGCCGCTCGCGATGGTGGCCCCGGGCCTCCGCTGGACTCTCCTGGTCTTCTCCGGTCCTCTGCTGTCTTCCACAAGGCCTTACTGGGCCTGCATAGCGACGTCATTACGCCGCTACGTATGCCATTCCTATTGGATGACGTGGGCAGCAGCGTTTTGACGTCATCGGAGAGGGCCGAGAAGACACCGGAAGACCAGCGCTGGACCCGGAGGGCACCCCGGAGCATCGTGGAGGGGTAAGTAATACTTACCGCACCACACGGGGAACATTAAGCGGCTATTTGGCAGCAGCTTAAGCATTTTTCGTGGCCGGATAGCACTTGATGCGATGGCCCCGACATAAAAAAACATTGTATGTAGATGCTGACATCGACATGCGATGGCCTCTGAGAGGCCATCGCATGTCGATTTGATCATATGTCGGGGCCATCGTAGGTCGGGGGGGGGGAGGGTCACTGTATTGTACTATTTGATTTTGACCAGAGCTGGCAATTTTTTATATTACAAAAGCCTAGTATGAAGGAAGTTTGTTGTTCTTATATCTGTATGTAAAATGTGTAGTTTTGCCATGTATACGTTTATATAAATAGTGGGCTGTACTTGCAAGCCATTGTAATGATTTTATTGTATTCCTATTTGTACCTTTTTTTAACCCAAATCATAGTTTGTTTTTATTATTGTCCACGATTTTTAACCAAAATCATGAGACTGAAACATTTTTTCTTCATTTCAACAGCATATAACCCCTTGAGACGTTATGTATGTTGATTTGACAAAATTGGTGAATTAAAAAAAATTTGGGTTAAAAAATTTTGAGATTGTAGCGTTTCTGTGTACTGTCATTTGCATAAAATGATGCAAAGAATTGGTCAGGCACCAATTTTGGAGATGGATAGGAAGGCTGTAGGGGAGGAGGAGGCCTCTATTAGGGTACAGTATCTAACATTTCGCTGTGCTCTCAATAGATAATACAGTAAAGTTTACATAGCCAGCTATCTTAACTCTGTTTAATACAGTGGTCCCTCAACATACCATGGTAATTCGTTCCAAACGAGCCATCGTTTTTCGAATCCATCGTATGTTGAGGGATTCGTGCAATGTAAAGTATATGAAGCTGTACTCACCTGTCCCCGCCGTTCGCGATGGTGTCCCCACCGCTCGCGATGGTGACCCCGGGCCTCCGCTGGACTCTCCTGGTCTTCTCCGATCCTCTGCAGTCTTCCGTAAGGCCTTACTGGGCCTGCGTAGCGACGTCATTACGCCGCTGCGTACGCCATTCCTATTGGATGACGTGGGCAGCAGCGTATTGATGTCATCGGAGAGGGCCGAGAAGACACCGGAAGACCAGCGCTGGACCCGGAGGGAACCTCGGAGCATCGTGGAGGGGTAAGTAATACTTACCGCACCACACGGGGAACATTAAGCGGCTATTTGGCAGCAGCGCATTTTCGCTGCCGGATAGCACTTGATGCGATGGCCCCGACATAAAAAAGCATCGTATGTCGATGCTGACATCGACATGCGATGGCCTCTGAGAGGCCATCGTATGTCGATTTGATCATATGTCGGGGCCATCGTAGGTCGGGGGGGTCACTGTATTGTACTATTTGATTTTGAAAGGAGCTGGCAATTTTTTATATTACAAAAGCCTAGTATGAAGGAACTTTGTTGTTCTTATATCTGTATCTAAAATGTGTAATTTTGCTATGTGTACATTTATACCAATATTGGGCTGTACTTGCCATCTATTGTCATGATTTTATTGTATTCCTATTTTTTTTTATTTTTTTTTATTCCTTTTTTATTGTATTCCTTTTTTAACCCAAATCATAGTTTGTTTTTATTATTGTCCATGATTTTTAACCAAAATCATGAGACTGAAACATTTTTTCTTCACTTCAACAACATATAACCCCTTGAGACGTTATGTATGTTGATTTGATAAAATTGGTGAATTAAAAAAATTTGGGTTAAAAAATGTTGAGATTGTAGGCTATGGAAGCATTTCTGTGTACTGTTTTTTGCATAAAATGATGCAAAGAATTGGTCAGGCACCAATTTTGGAGATGGATAGGAAGGCTGTAGGGGAGGAGGAGGCCTCTATTTGGGCGCAGTGTCTAACATTTTGCTGTGCTCTCAATAGATAATACAGTAAAGTTTCCATAGCCAGCTATCTTAACTCTGTTTAATATTATACTATTTGATTTTGACAGGGGGTGCCAATTTTTTTTTATTACAAAAGCCTAGTATGAAGGAACTTTGTTGTTCTTTTATCTGTATCTAAAATGTGTAGTTTTGCTATGTGTACATTTATACAAATATTGGGCTGTACTTGCCAGCTATTGTCATGATTTTATTGTATTCCTATTTGTACCTTTTTTTAACCCAAATCATAGTTTGTTTTTATTATTGTCCATGATTTTTAACCAAAATCATGAGACTGAAACATTTTTTATCCATTTCAACAGCATATAACCCCTTGAGACTTTATGTATGTTGATTTGACAAAATTGGTGAATTAAAAAAAGAATTTGGGTTAAAAAATGTTGAGATTTTAGGCTATGGAAGCGTTTCTGTGTACTGTCATTTGCATAAAATGATGCAAAGAATTGGTCAGGCACCAATTTTGGAGATGGATAGGAAGGCTGTAGGGGAGGAGGAGGCCTCTATTAGGGTACAGTATCTAACATTTCGCTGTGCTCTCAATAGATAATACAGTAAAGTTTCCATAGCCAGCTATCTTAACTGTTTAATACAGTGGTCCCTCAACATACGATGGTAATTTGTTCCAAACGAGCCATCGTTTGTCGAATCCATCGTATGTTGAGGGATTCGTGCAATGTAAAGTATAAGAAGCTGTACTCACAAGTCCCCGCCGCTCGCGATGGTGTCCCCGCCGCTCGCGATGGTGGCCCCGGGCCTCCGCTGGACTCTCCTGGTCTTCTCCGGTCCTCTGCTGTCTTCCACAAGGCCTTACTGGGCCTGCATAGCGACGTCATTACGCCGCTACGTACGCCATTCCTATTGGATGACGTGGGCAGCAGCGTTTTGACGTCATCGGAGAGGGCCGAGAAGACACCGGAAGACCAGCGCTGGACCCGGAGGGCACCCCGGAGCATCGTGGAGGGGTAAGTAATACTTACCGCACCACACGGGGAACATTAAGCGGCTATTTGGCAGCAGCTTAAGCATTTTTCGTGGCCGGATAGCACTTGATGCGATGGCCCCGACATAAAAAAACATTGTATGTAGATGCTGACATCGACATGCGATGGCCTCTGAGAGGCCATCGCATGTCGATTTGATCATATGTCGGGGCCATCGTAGGTCGGGGGGGGGGGGGGGGTCACTGTATTGTACTATTTGATTTTGACCAGAGCTGGCAATTTTTTATATTACAAAAGCCTAGTATGAAGGAAGTTTGTTGTTCTTATATCTGTATGTAAAATGTGTAGTTTTGCCATGTGTACGTTTATATAAATAGTGGGCTGTACTTGCAAGCCATTGTAATGATTTTATTGTATTCCTATTTGTACCTTTTTTTAACCCAAATCATAGTTTGTTTTTATTATTGTCCACAATTTTTAACCAAAATCATGAGACTGAAACATTTTTTCTTCATTTCAACAGCATATAACCCCTTGAGACGTTATGTATGTTGATTTGACAAAATTGGTGAATTAAAAAAAATTTGGGTTAAAAAATTTTGAGATTGTAGATTGTAGCGTTTCTGTGTACTGTCATTTGCATAAAATGATGCAAAGAATTGGTCAGGCACCTTTTGGAGATGAATAGGAAGGCTGTAGGGGAGGAGGAGGCCTCTATTAGGGTACAGTATCTAACATTTCGCTGTGCTCTCAATAGATAATATAGTAAAGTTTACATAGCCAGCTATCTTAACTCTGTTTAATACAGTGGTCCCTCAACATACCATGGTAATTCGTTCCAAACGAGCCATCGTTTTTCGAATCCATCGTATGTTGAGGGATTCGTGCAATGTAAAGTATATGAAGCTGTACTCACCTGTCCCCGCCGTTCGCGATGGTGTCCCCGCCGCTCGCGATGGTGACCCCGGGCATACGCTGGACTCTCCTGGTCTTCTCCGATCCTCTGCAGTCTTCCGTAAGGCCTTACTGGGCCTGCGTAGCGACGTCATTACGCCGCTGCGTACGCCATTCCTATTGGATGACGTGGGCAGCAGCGTATTGATGTCATCGGAGAGGGCCGAGAAGACACCGGAAGACCAGCGCTGGACCCGGAGGGAACCTCGGAGCATCGTGGAGGGGTAAGTAATACTTACCGCACCACACGGGGAACATTAAGCGGCTATTTGGCAGCAGCTTACGCATTTTTCGTGGCCGGATAGCACTTGATGCGATGGCCCCGACATAAAAAAACATTGTATGTCGATGCTGACATCGATATGCGATGGCCTCTCAGAGGCCATCGTATGTCGATTTGATCATATGTCGGGGCCATCGTAGGTCGGGGGGGTCACTGTATTGTACTATTTGATTTTGACCAGAGCTGGCAATTTTTTATATTACAAAAGCCTAGTATGAAGGAAGTTTGTTGTTGTTATATCTGTATGTAAAATGTGTAGTTTTGCCATGTGTACGTTTATATAAATAGTGGGCTGTACTTGCAAGCCATTGTAATGATTTTATTGTATTCCTATTTGTACCTTTTTTTAACCCAAATCATAGTTTGTTTTTATTATTGTCCACGATTTTTAACCAAAATCATGAGACTGAAACATTTTTTCTTCATTTCAACAGCATATAACCCCTTGAGACGTTATGTATGTTGATTTGACAAAATTGGTGAATTAAAAAAATATTTCGGTTAAAAAATTTTGAGATTGTAGATTGTAACGTTTCTGTGTACTGTCATTTGCATAAAATGATGCAAAGAATTGTTCAGGCACCAATTTTGGAGATGGATAGGAAGGCTGTAGGGGAGGAGGCCTCTATTAGGGTACAGTATCTAACATTTCGCTGTGCTCTCAATAGATAATACAGTAAAGTTTACATAGCCAGCTATCTTAACTCTGTTTAATACAGTGGTCCCTCAACATACCATGGTAATTCGTTCCAAACGAGCCATCGTTTTTCAAATCCATCGTATGTTGAGGGATTCGTGCAATGTAAAGTATATGAAGCTGTACTCACCTGTCCCCGCCGTTCGCGATGGTGTCCCCGCCGCTCGCGATGGTGACCCCGGGCCTCCGCTGGACTCTCCTGGTCTTCTCCGATCCTCTGCAGTCTTCCGTAAGGCCTTACTGGGCCTGCATAGCGACGTCATTACGCCGCTGCGTACGCCATTCCTATTGGATGACGTGGGCAGCAGCGTATTGATGTCATCGGAGAGGGCCGAGAAGACACCGGAAGACCAGCGCTGGACCCGGAGGGAACCTCGGAGCATCGTGGAGGGGTAAGTAATACTTACCGCACCACACGGGGAACATTAAGCGGCTATTTGGCAGCAGCTTAAGCATTTTTCGCTGCCGGATAGCACTTGATGCGATGGCCCCGACATAAAAAAGCATCGTATGTCGATGCTGACATCGACATGCGATGGCCTCTGAGAGGCCATCGTATGTCGATTTGATCATATGTCGGGGCCATCGTAGGTCGGGGGGGTCACTGTATTGTACTATTTGATTTTGAAAGGAGCTGGCAATTTTTATATTACAAAAGCCTAGTATGAAGGAACTTTGTTGTTCTTATATCTGTATCTAAAATGTGTATTTTGCTATGTGTTCATTTATACCAATATTGGGCTGTACTTGCCATCTATTGTCATGATTTTATTGTATTCCTATTTTTTTGTATTTTTTTGTATTCCTTTTTTATTGTATTCCTTTTTTAACCCAAATCATAGTTTGTTTTTATTATTGTCCATGATTTTTAACCAAAATCATGAGACTGAAACATTTTTTCTTCACTTCAACAACATATAACCCCTTGAGACCTTATGTATGTTGATTTGATAAAATTGGTGAATTAAAAAAATTTGGGTTAAAAAATGTCGAGATTGTAGGCTATGGAAGCATTTCTGTGTACTGTTTTTTGCATAAAATGATGCAAAGAATTGGTCAGGCACCAATTTTGGAGATGGATAGGAAGGCTGTAGGGGAGGAGGAGGCCTCTATTAGGGTACAGTATCTAACATTTCGCTGTGCTCTCAATAGATAATACAGTAAAGTTTCCATAGCCAGCTATCTTAACTCTGTTTAATATTATGCTATTTGATTTTGACAGGAGGTGCCAATTTTTTTTTATTACAAAAGCCTAGTATGAAGGAACTTTGTTGTTCTTATATCTGTATCTAAAATGTGTAGTTTTGCTATGTGTACATTTATACAAATATTGGGCTGTACTTGCCAGCTATTGTCATAATTTTATTGTATTCCTATTTGTACCTTTTTTTAACCCAAATCATAGTTTGTTTTTATTATTGTCCATGATTTTTAACCAAAATCATGAGACTGAAACATTTTTTATCCATTTCAACAGCAAAAACCCCTTGAGACGTTATGTATGTTGATTTGACAAAATTGGTGAATTAAAAAAAAATTTGGGTTCAAAAATGTTGAGATTTTAGGCTATGGAAGCGTTTCTGTGTACTGTCATTTGCATAAAATGATGCAAAGAATTGGTCAGGCACCAATTTTGGAGATGGATAGGAAGGCTGTAGGGGAGGAGGAGGCCTCTATTAGGGTACAGTATCTAACATTTCGCTGTGCTCTCAATAGATAATACAGTAAAGTTTCCATAGCCAGCTATCTTAACTGTTTAATACAGTGGTCCCTCAACATACGATGGTAATTTGTTCCAAACGAGCCATCGTTTGTCGAATCCATCGTATGTTGAGGGATTCGTGCAATGTAAAGTATAAGAAGCTGTACTCACAAGTCCCCGCGATGGTGTCCCCGCCGCTCGCTATGGTGGCCCCGGGCCTCCGCTGGACTCTCCTGGTCTTCGCCGGTCCTCTGATGTCTTCCACAAGGCCTTACTGGGCCTGCATAGCGACGTCATTACGCCGCTACGTACGCCATTCCTATTGGATGACGTGGGCAGCAGCGTATTGACGTCATCGGAGAGGGTAGAGAAGACACCGGAAGACCAGCGCTGGACCCGGAGGGCACCCCGGAGCATCGTGGAGGGGTAAGTAATACTTACCGCACCACACGGGGAACATTAAGAGGCTATTTGGCAGCAGCTTAAGCATTTTTCGTGGCCGGATAGCACTTGATGCGATGGCCCCGACATAAAAAAACATTGTATGTCGATGCTGACATCGACATGCGATGGCCTCTGAGAGGCCATCGTTTGTCGATTTGATCATATGTCGGGGCCATCGTAGGTCGGGGGGGTCACTGTATTGTACTATTTGATTTTGACCAGAGCTGGCAATTTTTTATATTACAAAAGCCTAGTATGAAGGAAGTTTGTTGTTCTTATATCTGTATGTAAAATGTGTAGTTTTGCCATGTGTACGTTTATATAAATAGTGGGCTGTACTTGCAAGCCATTGTAATGATTTTATTGTATTCCTATTTGTACCTTTTTTTTAACCCAAATCATAGTTTGTTTTTATTATTGTCCACGATTTTTAACCAAAATCATGAGACTGAAACATTTTTTCTTCATTTCAACAGCATATAACCCCTTGAGACGTTATGTATGTTGATTTGACAAAATTGGTGAATTAAAAAAAATTTGGGTTAAAAAATTTTGAGATTGTAGATTGTAGCGTTTCTGTGTACTGTCATTTGCATAAAATGATGCAAAGAATTGGTCAGGCACCAATTTTGGAGATGGATAGGAAGGCTGTAGGGGAGGAGGAGGCCTCTATTAGGGTACAGTATCTAACATTTCGCTGTGCTCTCAATAGATAATACAGTAAAGTTTACATAGCCAGCTATCTTAACTCTGTTTAATACAGTGGTCCCTCAACATACGATGGTAATTCGTTCCAAACGAGCCATCGTTTTTCGAATCCATCGTATGTTGAGGGATTCGTGCAATGTAAAGTATATGAAGCTGTACTCACCTGTCCCCGCCGTTCGCGATGGTGTCCCCGCCGCTCGCGATGGTGACCCCGGGCCTCCGCTGGACTCTCCTGGTCTTCTCCGATCCTCTGCAGTCTTCCGTAAGGCCTTACTGGGCCTGCGTAGCGACGTCATTACGCCGCTGCGTACGCCATTCCTATTGGATGACGTGGGCAGCAGCGTATTGATGTCATCGGAGAGGGCCGAGAAGACACCGGAAGACCAACGCTGGACCCGGAGGGAACCTCGGAGCATCGTGGAGGGGTAAGTAATACTTACCGCACCACACGGGGAACATTAAGCGGCTATTTGGCAGCAGCTTAAGCATTTTTCGCTGCCGGATAGCACTTGATGCGATGGCCCCGACATAAAAAAGCATCGTATGTCGATGCTGACATCGACATGCGATGGCCTCTGAGAGGCCATCGTATGTCGATTTGATCATATGTCGGGGCCATCGTAGGTCGGGGGGGTCACTGTATTGTACTATTTGATTTTGAAAGGAGCTGGCAATTTTTTATATTACAAAAGCCTAGTATGAAGGAACTTTGTTGTTCTTATATCTGTATCTAAAATGTGTAATTTTGCTATGTGTACATTTATACCAATATTGGGCTGTACTTGCCATCTATTGTCATGATTTTATTGTATTCCTATTTTTTTGTATTTTTTTGTATTCCTTTTTTATTGTATTCCTTTTTTAACCCAAATCATAGTTTGTTTTTATTATTGTCCATGATTTTTAACCAAAATCATAAGACTGAAACATTTTTTCTTCACTTCAACAACATATAACCCCTTGAGACGTTATGTATGTTGATTTGATAAAATTGGTGAATTAAAAAAATTTGGGTTAAAAAATGTCGAGATTGTAGGCTATGGAAGCATTTCTGTGTACTGTTTTTTGCATAAAATGATGCAAAGAATTGGTCAGGCACCAATTTTGGAGATGGTTAGGAAGGCTGTAGGGGAGGAGGAGGCCTCTATTAGGGCGCAGTGTCTAACATTTCGCTGTGCTCTCAATAGATAATACAGTAAAGTTTCCATAGCCAGCTATCTTAACTCTGTTTAATATTATACTATTTGATTTTGACAGGGGGTGCCAATTTTTTTTTATTACAAAAGCCTAGTATGAAGGAACTTTGTTGTTCTTATATCTGTATCTAAAATGTGTAGTTTTGCTATGTGTACATTTATACAAATATTGGGCTGTACTTGCCAGCTATTGTCATGATTTTATTGTATTCCTATTTGTACCTTTTTTTTAACCCAAATCATAGTTTGTTTTTATTATTGTCCACGATTTTTAACCAAAATCATGAGACTGAAACATTTTTTATCCATTTTAACAGCATATAACCCCTTGAGACGTTATGTATGTTGATTTGACAAAATTGGTGAATTAAAAAAAAATTTGGGTTAAAAAATGTTGAGATTTTAGGCTATGGAAGCGTTTCTGTGTACTGTCATTTGCATAAAATGATGCAAAGAATTGGTCAGGCACCAATTTTGGAGATGGATAGGAAGGCTATAGGGGAGGAGGAGGCCTCTATTAGGGTACAGTATCTAACATTTCGCTGTGCTCTCAATAGATAATACAGTAAAGTTTCCATAGCCAGCTATCTTAACTGTTTAATACAGTGGTCCCTCAACATACGATGGTAATTTGTTCCAAACGAGCCATCGTTTGTCGAATCCATCGTATGTTGAGGGATTCGTGCAATGTAAAGTATAAGAAGCTGTACTCACAAGTCCCCGCGATGGTGTCCCCGCCGCTCGCTATGGTGGCCCCGGGCCTCCGCTGGACTCTCCTGGTCTTCTCCGGTCCTCTGCTGTCTTCCACAAGGCCTTACTGGGCCTGCATAGCGACGTCATTACGCCGCTACGTACGCCATTCCTATTGGATGACGTGGGCAGCAGCGTAATGACGTCATCAGAGAGGGTAGAGAAGACACCGGAAGACCAGCGCTGGACCCGGAGGGCACCCCGGAGCATCGTGGAGGGGTAAGTAATACTTACCGCACCACACGGGGAACATTAAGAGGCTATTTGGCAGCAGCTTAAGCATTTTTCGTGGCCGGATAGCACTTGATGCGATGGCCCCGACATAAAAAAACATTGTATGTCGATGCTGACATCGACATGCGATGGCCTCTGAGAGGCCATCGTTTGTCGATTTGATCATATGTCGGGGCCATCGTAGGTCGGGGGGGTCACTGTATTGTACTATTTGATTTTGACCAGAGCTGGCAATTTTTTATATTACAAAAGCCTAGTATGAAGGAAGTTTGTTGTTCTTATATCTGTATGTAAAATGTGTAGTTTTGCCATGTGTACGTTTATATAAATAGTGGGCTGTACTTGCAAGCCATTGTAATGATTTTATTGTATTCCTATTTGTACCTTTTTTTTAACCCAAATCATAGTTTGTTTTTATTATTGTCCACGATTTTTAACCAAAATCATGAGACTGAAACATTTTTTCTTCATTTCAACAGCATATAACCCCTTGAGACGTTATGTATGTTGATTTGACAAAATTGGTGAATAAAAAAAAATGTGGGTTAAAAAATTTTGAGATTGTAGATTGTAGCGTTTCTGTGTACTGTCATTTGCATAAAATGATGCAAAGAATTGGTCAGGCACCAATTTTGGAGATGGATAGGAAGGCTGTAGGGGAGGAGGAGGCCTCTATTAGGGTACAGTATCTAACATTTCGCTGTGCTCTCAATAGATAATACAGTAAAGTTTACATAGCCAGCTATCTTAACTCTGTTTAATACAGTGGTCCCTCAACATACCATGGTAATTCGTTCCAAACGAGCCATCGTTTTTCGAATCCATCGTATGTTGAGGGATTCGTGCAATGTAAAGTATATGAAGCTGTACTCACCTGTCCCCGCCGTTCGCGATGGTGTCCCCGCCGCTCGCGATGGTGACCCCGGGCCTCCGCTGGACTCTCCTGGTCTTCTCCGATCCTCTGCAGTCTTCCGTAAGGCCTTACTGGGCCTGCGTAGCGACGTCATTACGCCGCTGCGTACGCCATTCCTATTGGATGACGTGGGCAGCAGCGTATTGATGTCATCGGAGAGGGCCGAGAAGACACCGGAAGACCAGCACTGGACCCGGAGAGAACCTCGGAGCATCGTGGAGGGGTAAGGAATACTTACCGCACCACACGGGGAACATTAAGCGGCTATTTGGCAGCAGCTTAAGCATTTTTCGCTGCCGGATAGCACTTGATGCGATGGCCCCGACATAAAAAAGCATCGTATGTCGATGCTGACATCGACATGCGATGGCCTCTGAGAGGCCATCGTATGTCGATTTGATCATATGTCGGGGCCATCGTAGGTCGGGGGGGTCACTGTATTGTACTATTTGATTTTGAAAGGAGCTGGCAATTTTTTATATTACAAAAGCCTAGTATGAAGGAACTTTGTTGTTCTTATATCTGTATCTAAAATGTGTAATTTTGCTATGTGTACATTTATACCAATATTGGGCTGTACTTGCCATCTATTGTCATGATTTTATTGTATTCCTATTTTTTTTTATTTTTTTTTATTCCTTTTTTATTGTATTCCTTTTTTAACCCAAATCATAGTTTGTTTTTATTATTGTCCATGATTTTTAACCAAAATCATGAGACTGAAACATTTTTTCTTCACTTCAACAACATATAACCCCTTGAGACGTTATGTATGTTGATTTGATAAAATTGGTGAATTAAAAAAATTTGGGTTAAAAAATGTCGAGATTGTAGGCTATGGAAGCATTTCTGTGTACTGTTTTTTGCATAAAATGATGCAAAGAATTGGTCAGGCACCAATTTTGGAGATGGTTAGGAAGGCTGTAGGGGAGGAGGAGGCCTCTATTAGGGCGCAGTGTCTAACATTTCGCTGTGCTCTCAATAGATAATACAGTAAAGTTTCCATAGCCAGCTATCTTAACTCTGTTTAATATTATACTATTTGATTTTGACAGGGGGTGACAATTTTTTTTTATTACAAAAGCCTAGTATGAAGGAACTTTGTTGTTCTTATATCTGTATCTAAAATGTGTAGTTTTGCTATGTGTACATTTATACAAATATTGGGCTGTACTTGCCAGCTATTGTCATGATTTTATTGTATTCCTATTTGTACCTTTTTTTAACCCAAATCATAGTTTGTTTTTATTATTGTCCACGATTTTTAACCAAAATCATGAGACTGAAACATTTTTTATCCATTTCAACAGCATATAACCCCTTGAGACGTTATGTATGTTGATTTGACAAAATTGGTGAATTAAAAAAAAATTTGGGTTAAAAAATGTTGAGATTTTAGGCTATGGAAGCGTTTCTGTGTACTGTCATTTGCATAAAATGATGCAAAGAATTGGTCAGGCACCAATTTTGGAGATGGATAGGAAGGCTGTAGGGGAGGAGGAGGCCTCTATTAGGGTACAGTATCTAACATTTCGCTGTGCTCTCAATAGATAATACAGTAAAGTTTCCATAGCCAGCTATCTTAACTGTTTAATACAGTGGTCCCTCAACATACGATGGTAATTTGTTCCAAACGAGCCATCGTTTGTCGAATCCATCGTATGTTGAGGGATTCGTGCAATGTAAAGTATAAGAAGCTGTACTCACCTGTCCCCGCCGCTCGCGATGGTGTCCCCGCCGCTCGCGATTGTTGCCCCGGGCCTCCGCTGGACTCTCCTGGTCTTCTCCGGTCCTCTGCTGTCTTCCACAAGGCCTTACTGGGCCTGCATAGCGACGTCATTTCGCCGCTACGTACGCCATTCCTATTGGATGACGTGGGCAGCAGCGTATTGACGTCATCGGAGAGGGCCGAGAAGACACCGGAAGACCAGCGCTGGACCCGGAGGGCACCCCGGAACATCGTGGAGGGGTAAGTAATACTTACCGCACCACACGGGGAACATTAAGCGGCTATTTGGCAGCAGCTCAAGCATTTTTCGTGGCCGGATAGCAATTGATGCGATGGCCCCGACATAAAAAAACATTGTGTGTCGATGCTTACATCGACATGCGATGGCCTCTGAGAGGCCATCGTATGTCGATTTGATCATATGTCGGGGCCATCGTAGGTCGGGGGGGGGTTGGGGGGTCACTGTATTGTACTATTTGATTTTAACCAGAGCTGGCAATTTTTTATATTACAAAAGCCTAGTATGAAGGAAGTTTGTTGTTCTTATATCTGTATGTAAAATGTGTAGTTTTGCCATGTGTACGTTTATATAAATAGTGGGCTATACTTGCAAGCCATTGTAATGATTTTATTGTATTCCTATTTGTACCTTTTTTTTAACCCAAATCATAGTTTGTTTTTATTATTGTCCACGATTTTTAACCAAAATCATGAGACTGAAACATTTTTTCTTCATTTCAACAGCATATAACCCCTTGAGACGTTATGTATGTTGATTTGACAAAATTGGTGAATTAAAAAAAATTTGGGTTAAAAAATTTTGAGATTGTAGCGTTTCTGTGTACTGTCATTTGCATAAAATGATGCAAAGAATTGGTCAGGCACCAATTTTGGAGATGGATAGGAAGGCTGTAGGGGAGGAGGAGGCCTCTATTAGGGTACAGTATCTAACATTTCGCTGTGCTCTCAATAGATAATACAGTAAAGTTTACATAGCCAGCTATCTTAACTCTGTTTAATACAGTGGTCCCTCAACATACCATGGTAATTCGTTCCAAACGAGCCATCGTTTTTCGAATCCATCGTATGTTGAGGGATTCGTGCAATGTAAAGTATATGAAGTTGTACTCACCTGTCCCCGCCGTTCGCGATGGTGTCCCCTCCGCTCGCGATGGTGACCCCGGGCCTCCGCTGGACTCTCCTGGTCTTCTCCGATCCTCTGCAGTCTTCCGTAAGGCCTTACTGGGCCTGCGAAGCGACGTCATTACGCCGCTGCGTACGCCATTCCTATTGCATGACGTGGGCAGCAGCGTATTGATGTCATCGGAGAAGGCCGAGAAGACACCGGAAGACCAGCGCTGGACCCGGAGGGAACCTCGGAGCATCGTGGAGGGGTAAGTAATACTTACCGCACCACACGGGGAACATTAAGCGGCTATTTGGCAGCAGCTTAAGCATTTTTCGCTGCCGGATAGCACTTGATGCGATGGCCCCGACATAAAAAAGCATCGTATGTCGATGCTGACATCGACATGCGATGGCCTCTGAGAGGCCATCGTATGTCGATTTGATCATATGTCGGGGCCATCGTGGGTCGGGGGGGGGTCACTGTATTGTACTATTTGATTTTGAAAGGAGCTGGCAATTTTTTATATTACAAAAGCCTAGTATGAAGGAACTTTGTTGTTCTTATATCTGTATCTAAAATGTGTAATTTTGCTATGTGTACATTTATACCAATATTGGGCTGTACTTGCCATCTATTGTCATGATTTTATTGTATTCCTATTTTTTTGTATTTTTTTGTATTCCTTTTTTATTGTATTCCTTTTTTAACCCAAATCATAGTTTGTTTTTATTATTGTCCATGATTTTTAACCAAAATCATGAGACTGAAACATTTTTTCTTCACTTCAACAACATATAACCCCTTGAGACGTTATGTATGTTGATTTGATAAAATTGGTGAATTAAAAAAATTTGGGTTAAAAAATGTTGAGATTGTAGGCTATGGAAGCATTTCTGTGTACTGTTTTTTGCATAAAATGATGCAAAGAATTGGTCAGGCACCAATTTTGGAGATGGATAGGAAGGCTGTAGGGAGGAGGAGGCCTCTATTAGGGCGCAGTGTCTAACATTTCGCTGTGCTCTCAATAGATAATACAGTAAAGTTTCCATAGCCAGCTATCTTAACTCTGTTTAATATTATACTATTTGATTTTGACAGGGGGTGCCAATTTTTTTTTATTACAAAAGCCTAGTATGAAGGAACTTTGTTGTTCTTTTATCTGTATCTAAAATGTGTAGTTTTGCTATGTGTACATTTATACAAATATTGGGCTGTACTTGCCAGCTATTGTCATGATTTTATTGTATTCCTATTTGTACCTTTTTTTTAACCCAAATCATAGTTTGTTTTTATTATTGTCCATGATTTTTAACCAAAATCATGAGACTGAAACATTTTTTATCCATTTCAACAGCATATAACCCCTTGAGACGTTATGTATGTTGATTTGACAAAATTGGTGAATTAAAAAAAAATTTGGGTTAAAAAATGTTGAGATTTTAGGCTATGGAAGCGTTTCTGTGTACTGTCATTTGCATAAAATGATGCAAAGAATTGGTCAGGCACCAATTTTGGAGATGGATAGGAAGGCTGTAGGGGAGGAGGAGGCCTCTATTAGGGTACAGCATCTAACATTTCGCTGTGCTCTCAATAGATAATACAGTAAAGTTTCCATAGCCAGCTATCTTAACTGTTTAATACAGTGGTCCCTCAACATACGATGGTAATTTGTTCCAAACGAGCCATCGTTTGTCGAATCCATCGTATGTTGAGGGATTCGTGCAATGTAAAGTATAAGAAGCTGTACTCACAAGTCCCCGCCGCTCGCGATGGTGTCCCCGCCGCTCGCGATGGTGGCCCCGGGCCTCCGCTGGACTCTCCTGGTCTTCTCCGGTCCTCTGCTGTCTTCCACAAGGCCTTACTGGGCCTGCATAGCGACGTCATTACGCCGCTACGTACGCCATTCCAATTGGATGACGTGGGCAACAGCGTTTTGACGTCATCGGAGAGGGCCGAGAAGACACCGGAAGACCAGCGCTGGACCCGGAGGGCACCCCGGAGCATCGTGGAGGGGTAAGTAATACTTACCGCACCACACGGGGAACATTAAGCGGCTATTTGGCAGCAGCTTAAGCATTTTTCGTGGCCGGATAGCACTTGATGCGATGGCCCCGACATAAAAAAACATTGTATGTAGATGCTGACATCGACATGCGATGGCCTCTGAGAGGCCATCGCATGTCGATTTGATCATATGTCGGGGCCATCGTAGGTCGTGGGGGGGGGGGGGGTCACTGTATTGTACTATTTGATTTTGACCAGAGCTGGCAATTTTTTATATTACAAAAGCCTAGTATGAAGGAAGTTTGTTGTTCTTATATCTGTATGTAAAATGTGTAGTTTTGCCATGTATACGTTTATATAAATAGTGGGCTGTACTTGCAAGCCATTGTAATGATTTTATTGTATTCCTATTTGTACCTTTTTTTTAACCCAAATCATAGTTTGTTTTTATTATTGTCCACGATTTTTAACCAAAATCATGAGACTGAAACATTTTTTCTTCATTTCAACAGCATATAACCCCTTGAGACGTTATGTATGTTGATTTGACAAAATTGGTGAATTAAAAAAAATTTGGGTTAAAAAATTTTGAGATTGTAGCGTTTCTGTGTACTGTCATTTGCATAAAATGATGCAAAGAATTGGTCAGGCACCAATTTTGGAGATGGATAGGAAGGCTGTAGGGGAGGAGGAGGCCTCTATTAGGGTACAGTATCTAACATTTCGCTGTGCTCTCAATAGATAATACAGTAAAGTTTACATAGCCAGCTATCTTAACTCTGTTTAATACAGTGGTCCCTCAACATACGATGGTAATTCGTTCCAAACGAGCCATCGTTTTTCGAATCCATCGTATGTTGAGGGATTCGTGCAATGTAAAGTATATGAAGCTGTACTCACCTGTCCCCGCCGTTCGCGATGGTGTCCCCGCCGCTCGCGATGGTGTCCCCGGGCCTCCGCTGGACTCTCCTGGTCTTCTCCGATCCTCTGCAGTCTTCCGTAAGGCCTTACTGGGCCTGCGTAGCGACGTCATTACGCCGCTGCGTACGCCATTCCTATTGGATGACGTGGGCAGCAGCGTATTGATGTCATCGGAGAGGGCCGAGAAGACACCGGAAGACCAGCGCTGGACCCGGAGGGAACCTCGGAGCATCGTGGAGGGGTAAGTAATACTTACCGCACCACACGGGGAACATTAAGCGGCTATTTGGCAGCAGCTTAAGCATTTTTCGCTGCCAGATAGCACTTGATGCGATGGCCCCGACATAAAAAAGCATCGTATGTCGATGCTGACATCGACATGCGATGGCCTCTGAGAGGCCATCGTATGTCGATTTGATCATATGTCGGGGCCATCGTAGGTCGGGGGGGTCACTGTATTGTACTATTTGATTTTGAAAGGAGCTGGCAATTTTTTATATTACAAAAGCCTAGTATGAAGGAACTTTGTTGTTCTTATATCTGTATCTAAAATTTGTAATTTTGCTATGTGTACATTTATACCAATATTGGGCTGTACTTGCCATCTATTGTCATGATTTTATTGTATTCCTATTTTTTTTTATTTTTTTGTATTCCTTTTTTATTGTATTCCTTTTTTAACCCAAATCATAGTTTGTTTTTATTATTGTCCATGATTTTTAACCAAAATCATGAGACTGAAACATTTTTTCTTCACTTCAACAACATATAACCCCTTGAGACGTTATGTATGTTGATTTGATAAAATTGGTGAATTAAAAAAATTTGGGTTAAAAAATGTTGAGATTGTAGGCTATGGAAGCATTTCTGTGTACTGTTTTTTGCATAAAATGATGCAAAGAATTGGTCAGGCACCAATTTTGGAGATGGATAGGAAGGCTGTAGGGGAGGAGGAGGCCTCTATTAGGGCGCAGTGTCTAACTTTTCGCTGTGCTCTCAATAGATAATACAGTAAAGTTTCCATAGCCAGCTATCTTAACTCTGTTTAATATTATACGATTTGATTTTGACAGGGGGTGCCAATTTTTTTTTATTACAAAAGCCTAGTATGAAGGAACTTTGTTGTTCTTATATCTGTATCTAAAATGTGTAGTTTTGCTATGTGTAGATTTATACAAATATTGGGCTGTACTTGCCAGCTATTGTCATGATTTTATTGTATTCCTATTTGTACCTTTTTTAACCCAAATCATAGTTTGTTTTTATTATTGTCCATGATTTTTAACCAAAATCATGAGACTGAAACATTTTTTATCCATTTCAACAGCATATAACCCCTTGAGACGTTATGTATGTTGATTTGACAAAATTGGTGAATTAAAAAAAAATTTGGGTTAAAAAATGTTGAGATTTTAGGCTATGGAAGCGTTTCTGTGTACTGTCATTTGCATAAAATGATGCAAAGAATTGGTCAGGCACCAATTTTGGAGATGGATAGGAAGGCTGTAGGGGAGGAGGAGGCCTCTATTAGGGTACAGTATCTAACATTTCGCTGTGCTCTCAATAGATAAAACAGTAAAGTTTCCATAGCCAGCTATCTTAACTGTTTAATACAGTGGTCCCTCAACATACGATGGTAATTTGTTCCAAACGAGCCATCGTTTGTCGAATCCATCGTATGTTGAGGGATTCGTGCAATGTAAAGTATAAGAAGCTGTACTCACAAGTCCCCGCCGCTCGCGATGGTGTCCCCGCCGCTCGCGATGGTGGCCCCGGGCCTCCGCTGGACTCTCCTGGTCTTCTCCGGTCCTCTGCTGTCTTCCACAAGGCCTTACTGGGCCTGCATAGCGACGTCATTACGCCGCTACGTACGCCATTCCTATTGGATGACGTGGGCAGCAGCGTATTGACGTCATCGGAGAGGGCCGAGAAGACACCGGAAGACCAGCGCTGGACCCGGAGGGCACCCCGGAGCATCGTGGAGGGGTAAGTAATACTTACCGCACCACACGGGGAACATCAAGCGGCTAGTTGGCAGCAGCTTAAGCATTTTTCGTGGCCGGATAGCACTTGATGCGATGGCCCCGACATAAAAAAACATTGTATGTCGATGCTGACATCGATATGCGATGGCCTCTCAGAGGCCATCGTATGTCAATTTGATCATATGTCGGGGCCATCGTAGGTCGGGGGGGTCACTGTATTGTACTATTTGATTTTGACCAGAGCTGGCAATTTTTTATATTACAAAAGCCTAGTATGAAGGAAGTTTGTTGTTCTTATATTTGTATGTAAAATGTGTAGTTTTGCCATGTGTACGTTTATATAAATAGTGGTCTGTACTTGCAAGCCATTGTAATGATTTTATTGTATTCCTATTTGTACCTTTTTTTAACCCAAATCATAGTTTGTTTTTATTATTGTCCACGATTTTTAACCAAAATCATGAGACTGAAACATTTTTTCTTCATTTCAACAGCATATAACCCCTTGAGACGTTATGTATGTTGATTTGACAAAATTGGTGAATAAAAAAAAATGTGGGTTAAAAATTTTTGAGATTGTAGATTGTAGCGTTTCTGTGTACTGTCATTTGCATAAAATGATGCAAAGAATTGGTCAGGCACCAATTTTGGAGATGGATAGGAAGGCTGTAGGGGAGGAGGAGGCCTCTATTAGGGTACAGTATCTAACATTTCGCTGTGCTCTCAATAGATAATACAGTAAAGTTTACATAGCCAGCTATCTTAACTCTGTTTAATACAGTGGTCCCTCAACATACGATGGTAATTCGTTCCAAACTAGCCATCGTTTTTCGAATCCATCGTATGTTGAGGGATTCGTGCAATGTAAAGTATATGAAGCTGTACTCACCTGTCCCCGCCGTTCGCGATGGTGTCCCCGCCGCTCGCGATGGTGACCCCGGGCCTCCGCTGGACTCTCCTGGTCTTCTCCGATCCTCTGCAGTCTTCCGTAAGGCCTTACTGGGCCTGCGTAGCGACGTCATTACGCCGCTGCGTACGCCATTCCTATTGGATGACGTGGGCAGCAGCGTATTGATGTCATCGGAGAGGGCCGAGAAGACACCGGAAGACCAGCGCTGGACCCGGAGGGAACCTCGGAGCATCGTGGAGGGGTAAGTAATACTTACCGCACCACACGGGGAACATTAAGCGGCTATTTGGCAGCAGCTTAAGCATTTTTCGCTGCCAGATAGCACTTGATGCGATGGCCCCGACATAAAAAAGCATCGTATGTCGATGCTGACATCGACATGCGATGGCCTCTGAGAGGCCATCGTATGTCGATTTGATCATATGTCGGGGCCATCGTAGGTCGGGGGGGTCACTGTATTGTACTATTTGATTTTGAAAGGAGCAGGCAATTTTTTATATTACAAAAGCCTAGTATGAAGGAACTTTGTTGTTCTTATATCTGTATCTAAAATGTGTAATTTTGCTATGTGTACATTTATACCAATATTGGGCTGTACTTGCCATCTATTGTCATGATTTTATTGTATTCCTATTTTTTTGTATTTTTTTGTATTCCTTTTTTATTGTATTCCTTTTTTAACCCAAATCATAGTTTGTTTTTATTATTGTCCATGATTTTTAACCAAAATCATGAGACTGAAACATTTTTTCTTCACTTCAACAACATATAACCCCTTGAGACGTTATGTATGTTGATTTGATAAAATTGGTGAATTAAAAAAATTTGGGTTAAAAAATGTTGAGATTGTAGGCTATGGAAGCATTTCTGTGTACTGTTTTTTGCATAAAATGATGCAAAGAATTGGTCAGGCACCAATTTTGGAGATGGATAGGAAGGCTGTAGGGGAGGAGGAGGCCTCTATTAGGGCGCAGTGTCTAACATTTCGCTGTGCTCTCAATAGATAATACAGTAAAGTTTCCATAGCCAGCTATCTTAACTCTGTTTAATATTATACTATTTGATTTTGACAGGGGGTGCCAATTTTTTTTTTATTACAAAAGCCTAGTATGAAGGAACTTTGTTGTTCTTATATCTGTATCTAAAATGTGTAGTTTTGCTATGTGTACATTTATACAAATATTGGGCTGTACTTGCCAGCTATTGTCATGATTTTATTGTATTCCTATTTGTACCTTTTTTAACCCAAATCATAGTTTGTTTTTATTATTGTCCATGATTTTTAACCAAAATCATGAGACTGAAACATTTTTTATCCATTTCAACAGCATATAACCCCTTGAGACGTTATGTATGTTGATTTGACAAAATTGGTGAATTAAAAAAAAATTTGGGTTAAAAA
Source organism: Hyla sarda (assembly GCF_029499605.1). Classification (NCBI taxonomy): domain Eukaryota; kingdom Metazoa; phylum Chordata; class Amphibia; order Anura; family Hylidae; genus Hyla; species Hyla sarda. The sequence goes on along the minus strand of NC_079196.1, from coordinate 158,123,762 downwards.
ATGTTGAGATTTTAGGCTATGGAAGCGTTTCTGTGTACTGTCATTTGCATAAAATGATGCAAAGAATTGGTCAGGCACCAATTTTGGAGATGGATAGGAAGGCTGTAGGGGAGGAGGAGGCCTCTATTAGGGTACAGTATCTAACATTTCGCTGTGCTCTCAATAGATAAAACAGTAAAGTTTCCATAGCCAGCTATCTTAACTGTTTAATACAGTGGTCCCTCAACATACGATGGTAATTTGTTCCAAACGAGCCATCGTTTGTCGAATCCATCGTATGTTGAGGGATTCGTGCAATGTAAAGTATAAGAAGCTGTACTCACAAGTCCCCGCCGCTCGCGATGGTGTCCCCGACGCTCGCGATGGTGGCCCCGGGCCTCCGCTGGACTCTCCTGGTCTTCTCCGGTCCTCTGCTGTCTTCCACAAGGCCTTACTGGGCCTGCATAGCGACGTCATTACGCCGCTACGTACGCCATTCCTATTGGATGACGTGGGCAGCAGCGTATTGACGTCATCGGAGAGGGCCGAGAAGACACCGGAAGACCAGCGCTGGACCCGGAGGGCACCCCGGAGCATCGTGGAGGGGTAAGTAATACTTACCGCACCACACGGGGAACATTAAGCGGCTATTTGGCAGCAGCTTAAGCATTTTTCGTGGCCGGATAGCACTTGATGCGATGGCCCCGACATAAAAAAACATTGTATGTCGATGCTGACATCGATATGCGATGGCCTCTCAGAGGCCATCGTATGTCGATTTGATCATATGTCGGGGCCATCGTAGGTCGGGGGGGTCACTGTATTGTACTATTTGATTTTGACCAGAGCTGGCAATTTTTTATATTACAAAAGCCTAGTATGAAGGAAGTTTGTTGTTCTTATATCTGTATGTAAAATGTGTAGTTTTGCAATGTGTACGTTTATATAAATAGTGGGCTGTACTTGCAAGCCATTGTAATGATTTTATTGTATTCCTATTTGTACCTTTTTTTAACCCAAATCATAGTTTGTTTTTATTATTGTCCACGATTTTTAACCAAAATCATGAGACTGAAACATTTTTTCTTCATTTCAACAGCATATAACCCCTTGAGACGTTATGTATGTTGATTTGACAAAATTGGTGAATAAAAAAAAATGTGGGTTAAAAAATTTTGAGATTGTAGATTGTAGCGTTTCTGTGTACTGTCATTTGCATAAAATGATGCAAAGAATTGGTCAGGCACCAATTTTGGAGATGGATAGGAAGGCTGTAGGGGAGGAGGAGGCCTCTATTAGGGTACAGTATCTAACATTTCGCTGTGCTCTCAATAGATAATACAGTAAAGTTTACATAGCCAGCTATCTTAACTCTGTTTAATACAGTGGTCCCTCAACATACGATGGTAATTCGTTCCAAACGAGCCATCGTTTTTCGAATCCATCGTATGTTGAGGGATTCGTGCAATGTAAAGTATATGAAGCTGTACTCACCTGTCCCCGCCGTTCGCGATGGTGTCCCCGCCGCTCGCGATGGTGACCCCGGGCCTCCGCTGGACTCTCCTGGTCTTCTCCGATCCTCTGCAGTCTTCCGTAAGGCCTTACTGGGCCTGCGTAGCGACGTCATTACGCCGCTGCGTACGCCATTCCTATTGGATGACGTGGGCAGCAGCGTATTGATGTCATCGGAGAGGGCCGAGAAGACACCGGAAGACCAGCGCTGGACCCGGAGGGAACCTCGGAGCATCGTGGAGGGGTAAGTAATACTTACCGCACCACACGGGGAACATTAAGCGGCTATTTGGCAGCAGCTTAAGCATTTTTTGCTGCCAGATAGCACTTGATGCGATGGCCCCGACATAAAAAAGCATCGTATGTCGATGCTGACATCGACATGCGATGGCCTCTGAGAGGCCATCGTATGTCGATTTGATCATATGTCGGGGCCATCGTAGGTCGGGGGGGTCACTGTATTGTACTATTTGATTTTGAAAGGAGCAGGCAATTTTTTATATTACAAAAGCCTAGTATGAAGGAACTTTGTTGTTCTTATATCTGTATCTAAAATGTGTAATTTTGCTATGTGTACATTTATACCAATATTGGGCTGTACTTGCCATCTATTGTCATGATTTTATTGTATTCCTATTTTTTTGTATTTTTTTGTATTCCTTTTTTATTGTATTCCTTTTTTAACCCAAATCATAGTTTGTTTTTATTATTGTCCATGATTTTTAACCAAAATCATGAGACTGAAACATTTTTTCTTCACTTCAACAACATATAACCCCTTGAGACGTTATGTATGTTGATTTGATAAAATTGGTGAATTAAAAAAATTTGGGTTAAAAAATGTTGAGATTGTAGGCTATGGAAGCATTTCTGTGTACTGTTTTTTGCATAAAATGATGCAAAGAATTGGTCAGGCACCAATTTTGGAGATGGATAGGAAGGCTGTAGGGGAGGAGGAGGCCTCTATTAGGGCGCAGTGTCTAACATTTCGCTGTGCTCTCAATAGATAATACAGTAAAGTTTCCATAGCCAGCTATCTTAACTCTGTTTAATATTATACTATTTGATTTTGACAGGGGGTGCCAATTTTTTTTTATTACAAAAGCCTAGTATGAAGGACCTTTGTTGTTCTTATATCTGTATCTAAAATGTGTAGTTTTGCTATGTGTAGATTTATACAAATATTGGGCTGTACTTGCCAGCTATTGTCATGATTTTATTGTATTCCTATTTGTACCTTTTTTAACCCAAATCATAGTTTGTTTTTATTATTGTCCATGATTTTTAACCAAAATCATGAGACTGAAACATTTTTTATCCATTTCAACAGCATATAACCCCTTGAGACGTTATGTATGTTGATTTGACAAAATTGGTGAATTAAAAAAAAATTTGGGTTAAAAAATGTTGAGATTTTAGGCTATGGAAGCGTTTCTGTGTACTGTCATTTGCATAAAATGATGCAAAGAATTGGTCAGGCACCAATTTTGGAGATGGATAGGAAGGCTGTAGGGGAGGAGGAGGCCTCTATTAGGGTACAGTATCTAACATTTCGCTGTGCTCTCAATAGATAAAACAGTAAAGTTTCCATAGCCAGCTATCTTAACTGTTTAATACAGTGGTCCCTCAACATACGATGGTAATTTGTTCCAAACGAGCCATCGTTTGTCGAATCCATCGTATGTTGAGGGATTCGTGCAATGTAAAGTATAAGAAGCTGTACTCACAAGTCCCCGCCGCTCGCGATGGTGTCCCCGACGCTCGCGATGGTGGCCCCGGGCCTCCGCTGGACTCTCCTGGTCTTCTCCGGTCCTCTGCTGTCTTCCACAAGGCCTTACTGGGCCTGCATAGCGACGTCATTACGCCGCTACGTACGCCATTCCTATTGGATGACGTGGGCAGCAGCGTATTGACGTCATCGGAGAGGGCCGAGAAGACACCGGAAGACCAGCGCTGGACCCGGAGGGCACCCCGGAGCATCGTGGAGGGGTAAGTAATACTTACCGCACCACACGGGGAACATTAAGCGGCTATTTGGCAGCAGCTTAAGCATTTTTCGTGGCCGGATAGCACTTGATGCGATGGCCCCGACATAAAAAAACATTGTATGTCGATGCTGACATCGATATGCGATGGCCTCTCAGAGGCCATCGTATGTCGATTTGATCATATGTCGGGGCCATCGTAGGTCGGGGGGGTCACTGTATTGTACTATTTGATTTTGACCAGAGCTGGCAATTTTTTATATTACAAAAGCCTAGTATGAAGGAAGTTTGTTGTTCTTATATCTGTATGTAAAATGTGTAGTTTTGCAATGTGTACGTTTATATAAATAGTGGGCTGTACTTGCAAGCCATTGTAATGATTTTATTGTATTCCTCTTTGTACCTTTTTTTAACCCAAATCATAGTTTGTTTTTATTATTGTCCACGATTTTTAACCAAAATCATGAGACTGAAACATTTTTTCTTCATTTCAACAGCATATAACCCCTTGAGACGTTATGTATGTTGATTTGACAAAATTGGTGAATAAAAAAAAATGTGGGTTAAAAAATTTTGAGATTGTAGATTGTAGCGTTTCTGTGTACTGTCATTTGCATAAAATGATGCAAAGAATTGGTCAGGCACCAATTTTGGAGATGGATAGGAAGGCTGTAGGGGAGGAGGAGGCCTCTATTAGGATACAGTATCTAACATTTCGCTGTGCTCTCAATAGATAATACAGTAAAGTTTACATAGCCAGCTATCTTAACTCTGTTTAATACAGTGGTCCCTCAACATACGATGGTAATTCGTTCCAAACGAGCCATCGTTTTTCAAATCCATCGTATGTTGAGGGATTCGTGCAATGTAAAGTATATGAAGCTGTACTCACCTGTCCCCGCCGTTCGCGATGGTGTCCCCGCCGCTCGCGATGGTGACCCCGGGCCTCCGCTGGACTCTCCTGGTCTTCTCCGATCCTCTGCAGTCTCCCGTAAGGCCTTACTGGGCCTGCGTAGCGACGTCATTACGCCGCTGCGTACGCCATTCCTATTGGATGACGTGGGCAGCAGCATATTGATGTCATCGGAGAGGGCCGAGAAGACACCGGAAGACCAGCGCTGGACCCGGAGGGAACCTCGGAGCATCGTGGAGGGGTAAGTAATACTTACCGCACCACACGGGGAACATTAAGCGGCTATTTGGCAGCAGCTTAAGCATTTTTCGCTGCCAGATAGCACTTGATGCGATGGCCCCGACATAAAAAAGCATCGTATGTCGATGCTGACATCGACATGCGATGGCCTCTGAGAGGCCATCGTATGTCGATTTGATCATATGTCGGGGCCATCGTAGGTCGGGGGGGTCACTGTATTGTACTATTTGATTTTGAAAGGAGCTGGCAATTTTTTATATTACAAAAGCCTAGTATGAAGGAACTTTGTTGTTCTTATATCTGTATCTAAAATTTGTAATTTTGCTATGTGTACATTTATACCAATATTGGGCTGTACTTGCCATCTATTGTCATGATTTTATTGTATTCCTATTTTTTTGTATTTTTTTGTATTCCTTTTTTATTGTATTCCTTTTTTAACCCAAATCATAGTTTGTTTTTATTATTGTCCATGATTTTTAACCAAAATCATGAGACTGAAACATTTTTTCTTCACTTCAACAACATATAACCCCTTGAGACGTTATGTATGTTGATTTGATAAAATTGGTGAATTAAAAAAATTTGGGTTAAAAAATGTTGAGATTGTAGGCTATGGAAGCATTTCTGTGTACTGTTTTTTGCATAAAATGATGCAAAGAATTGGTCAGGCACCAATTTTGGAGATGGATAGGAAGGCTGTAGGGGAGGAGGAGGCCTCTATTAGGGCGCAGTGTCTAACATTTCGCTGTGCTCTCAATAGATAATACAGTAAAGTTTCCATAGCCAGCTATCTTAACTCTGTTTAATATTATACTATTTGATTTTGACAGGGGGTGCCAATTTTTTTTTATTACAAAAGCCTAGTATGAAGGAACTTTGTTGTTCTTATATCTGTATCTAAAATGTGTAGTTTTGCTATGTGTACATTTATACAAATATTGGGCTGTACTTGCCAGCTATTGTCATGATTTTATTGTATTCCTATTTGTACCTTTTTTAACCCAAATCATAGTTTGTTTTTATTATTGTCCATGATTTTTAACCAAAATCATGAGACTGAAACATTTTTTATCCATTTCAACAGCATATAACCCCTTGAGACGTTATGTATGTTGATTTGACAAAATTGGTGAATTAAAAAAAAATTTGGGTTAAAAAATGTTGAGATTTTAGGCTATGGAAGCGTTTCTGTGTACTGTCATTTGCATAAAATGATGCAAAGAATTGGTCAGGCACCAATTTTGGAGATGGATAGGAAGGCTGTAGGGGAGGAGGAGGCCTCTATTAGGGTACAGTATCTAACATTTCGCTGTGCTCTCAATAGATAAAACAGTAAAGTTTCCATAGCCAGCTATCTTAACTGTTTAATACAGTGGTCCCTCAACATACGATGGTAATTTGTTCCAAACGAGCCATCGTTTGTCGAATCCATCGTATGTTGAGGGATTCGTGCAATGTAAAGTATAAGAAGCTGTACTCACAAGTCCCCGCCGCTCGCGATGGTGTCCCCGCCGCTCGCGATGGTGGCCCCGGGCCTCCGCTGGACTCTCCTGGTCTTCTCCGGTCCTCTGCTGTCTTCCACAAGGCCTTACTGGGCCTGCATAGCGACGTCATTACGCCGCTACGTACGCCATTCCTATTGGATGACGTGGGCAGCAGCGTATTGACGTCATCGGAGAGGGCCGAGAAGACACCGGAAGACCAGCGCTGGACCCGGAGGGCACCCCGGAGCATCGTGGAGGGGTAAGTAATACTTACCGCACCACACGGGGAACATTAAGCGGCTATTTGGCAGCAGCTTAAGCATTTTTCGTGGCCGGATAGCACTTGATGCGATGGCCCCGACATAAAAAAACATTGTATGTCGATGCTGACATCGATATGCGATGGCCTCTCAGAGGCCATCGTATGTCGATTTGATCATATGTCGGGGCCATCGTAGGTCGGGGGGGTCACTGTATTGTACTATTTGATTTTGACCAGAGCTGGCAATTTTTTATATTACAAAAGCCTAGTATGAAGGAAGTTTGTTGTTCTTATATCTGTATGTAAAATGTGTAGTTTTGCAATGTGTACGTTTATATAAATAGTGGGCTGTACTTGCAAGCCATTGTAATGATTTTATTGTATTCCTATTTGTACCTTTTTTTAACCCAAATCATAGTTTGTTTTTATTATTGTCCACGATTTTTAACCAAAATCATGAGACTGAAACATTTTTTCTTCATTTCAACAGCATATAACCCCTTGAGACGTTATGTATGTTGATTTGACAAAATTGGTGAATAAAAAAAAATGTGGGTTAAAAAATTTTGAGATTGTAGATTGTAGCGTTTCTGTGTACTGTCATTTGCATAAAATGATGCAAAGAATTGGTCAGGCACCAATTTTGGAGATGGATAGGAAGGCTGTAGGGGAGGAGGAGGCCTCTATTAGGGTACAGTATCTAACATTTCGCTGTGCTCTCAATAGATAATACAGTAAAGTTTACATAGCCAGCTATCTTAACTCTGTTTAATACAGTGGTCCCTCAACATACGATGGTAATTCGTTCCAAACGAGCCATCGTTTTTCGAATCCATCGTATGTTGAGGGATTCGTGCAATGTAAAGTATATGAAGCTGTACTCACCTGTCCCCGCCGTTCGCGATGGTGTCCCCGCCGCTCGCGATGGTGACCCCGGGCCTCCGCTGGACTCTCCTGGTCTTCTCCGATCCTCTGCAGTCTTCCGTAAGGCCTTACTGGGCCTGCGTAGCGACGTCATTACGCCGCTGCGTACGCCATTCCTATTGGATGACGTGGGCAGCAGCGTATTGATGTCATCGGAGAGGGCCGAGAAGACACCGGAAGACCAGCGCTGGACCCGGAGGGAACCTCGGAGCATCGTGGAGGGGTAAGTAATACTTACCGCACCACACGGGGAACATTAAGCGGCTATTTGGCAGCAGCTTAAGCATTTTTCGCTGCCAGATAGCACTTGATGCGATGGCCCCGACATAAAAAAGCATCGTATGTCGATGCTGACATCGACATGCGATGGCCTCTGAGAGGCCATCGTATGTCGATTTGATCATGTGTCGGGGCCATCGTAGGTCGGGGGGGTCACTGTATTGTACTATTTGATTTTGAAAGGAGCTGGCAATTTTTTATATTACAAAAGCCTAGTATGAAGGAACTTTGTTGTTCTTATATCTGTATCTAAAATGTGTAATTTTGCTATGTGTACATTTATACCAATATTGGGCTGTACTTGCCATCTATTGTCATGATTTTATTGTATTCCTATTTTTTTGTATTTTTTTGTATTCCTTTTTTATTGTATTCCTTTTTTAACCCAAATCATAGTTTGTTTTTATTATTGTCCATGATTTTTAACCAAAATCATGAGACTGAAACATTTTTTCTTCACTTCAACAACATATAACCCCTTGAGACGTTATGTATGTTGATTTGATAAAATTGGTGAATTAAAAAAATTTGGGTTAAAAAATGTTGAGATTGTAGGCTATGGAAGCATTTCTGTGTACTGTTTTTTGCATAAAATGATGCAAAGAATTGGTCAGGCACCAATTTTGGAGATGGATAGGAAGGCTGTAGGGGAGGAGGAGGCCTCTATTAGGGCGCAGTGTCTAACATTTCGCTGTGCTCTCAATAGATAATACAGTAAAGTTTCCATAGCCAGCTATCTTAACTCTGTTTAATATTATACTATTTGATTTTGACAGGGGGTGCCAATTTTTTTTTATTACAAAAGCCTAGTATGAAGGAACTTTGTTGTTCTTATATCTGTATCTAAAATGTGTAGTTTTGCTATGTGTAGATTTATACAAATATTGGGCTGTACTTGCCAGCTATTGTCATGATTTTATTGTATTCCTATTTGTACCTTTTTTAACCCAAATCATAGTTTGTTTTTATTATTGTCCATGATTTTTAACCAAAATCATGAGACTGAAACATTTTTTATCCATTTCAACAGCATATAACCCCTTGAGACGTTATGTATGTTGATTTGACAAAATTGGTGAATTAAAAAAAAATTTGGGTTAAAAAATGTTGAGATTTTAGGCTATGGAAGCGTTTCTGTGTACTGTCATTTGCATAAAATGATGCAAAGAATTGGTCAGGCACCAATTTTGGAGATGGATAGGAAGGCTGTAGGGGAGGAGGAGGCCTCTATTAGGGTACAGCATCTAACATTTCGCTGTGCTCTCAATAGATAATACAGTAAAGTTTCCATAGCCAGCTATCTTAACTGTTTAATACAGTGGTCCCTCAACATACGATGGTAATTTGTTCCAAACGAGCCATCGTTTGTCGAATCCATCGTATGTTGAGGGATTCGTGCAATGTAAAGTATAAGAAGCTGTACTCACAAGTCCCCGCCGCTCGCGATGGTGTCCCCGCCGCTCGCGATGGTGGCCCCGGGCCTCCGCTGGACTCTCCTGGTCTTCTCCGGTCCTCTGCTGTCTTCCACAAGGCCTTACTGGGCCTGCATAGCGACGTCATTACGCCGCTACGTACGCCATTCCAATTGGATGACGTGGGCAACAGCGTTTTGACGTCATCGGAGAGGGCCGAGAAGACACCGGAAGACCAGCGCTGGACCCGGAGGGCACCCCGGAGCATCGTGGAGGGGTAAGTAATACTTACCGCACCACACGGGGAACATTAAGCGGCTATTTGGCAGCAGCTTAAGCATTTTTCGTGGCCGGATAGCACTTGATGCGATGGCCCCGACATAAAAAAACATTGTATGTAGATGCTGACATCGACATGCGATGGCCTCTGAGAGGCCATCGCATGTCGATTTGATCATATGTCGGGGCCATCGTAGGTCGTGGGGGGGGGGGGTCACTGTATTGTACTATTTGATTTTGACCAGAGCTGGCAATTTTTTATATTACAAAAGCCTAGTATGAAGGAAGTTTGTTGTTCTTATATCTGTATGTAAAATGTGTAGTTTTGCCATGTATACGTTTATATAAATAGTGGGCTGTACTTGCAAGCCATTGTAATGATTTTATTGTATTCCTATTTGTACCTTTTTTTTAACCCAAATCATAGTTTGTTTTTATTATTGTCCACGATTTTTAACCAAAATCATGAGACTGAAACATTTTTTCTTCATTTCAACAGCATATAACCCCTTGAGACGTTATGTATGTTGATTTGACAAAATTGGTGAATTAAAAAAAATTTGGGTTAAAAAATTTTGAGATTGTAGCGTTTCTGTGTACTGTCATTTGCATAAAATGATGCAAAGAATTGGTCAGGCACCAATTTTGGAGATGGATAGGAAGGCTGTAGGGGAGGAGGAGGCCTCTATTAGGGTACAGTATCTAACATTTCGCTGTGCTCTCAATAGATAATACAGTAAAGTTTACATAGCCAGCTATCTTAACTCTGTTTAATACAGTGGTCCCTCAACATACGATGGTAATTCGTTCCAAACGAGCCATCGTTTTTCGAATCCATCGTATGTTGAGGGATTCGTGCAATGTAAAGTATATGAAGCTGTACTCACCTGTCCCCGCCGTTCGCGATGGTGTCCCCGCCGCTCGCGATGGTGTCCCCGGGCCTCCGCTGGACTCTCCTGGTCTTCTCCGATCCTCTGCAGTCTTCCGTAAGGCCTTACTGGGCCTGCGTAGCGACGTCATTACGCCGCTGCGTACGCCATTCCTATTGGATGACGTGGGCAGCAGCGTATTGATGTCATCGGAGAGGGCCGAGAAGACACCGGAAGACCAGCGCTGGACCCGGAGGGAACCTCGGAGCATCGTGGAGGGGTAAGTAATACTTACCGCACCACACGGGGAACATTAAGCGGCTATTTGGCAGCAGCTTAAGCATTTTTCGCTGCCAGATAGCACTTGATGCGATGGCCCCGACATAAAAAAGCATCGTATGTCGATGCTGACATCGACATGCGATGGCCTCTGAGAGGCCATCGTATGTCGATTTGATCATATGTCGGGGCCATCGTAGGTCGGGGGGGTCACTGTATTGTACTATTTGATTTTGAAAGGAGCTGGCAATTTTTTATATTACAAAAGCCTAGTATGAAGGAACTTTGTTGTTCTTATATCTGTATCTAAAATTTGTAATTTTGCTATGTGTACATTTATACCAATATTGGGCTGTACTTGCCATCTATTGTCATGATTTTATTGTATTCCTATTTTTTTTTATTTTTTTGTATTCCTTTTTTATTGTATTCCTTTTTTAACCCAAATCATAGTTTGTTTTTATTATTGTCCATGATTTTTAACCAAAATCATGAGACTGAAACATTTTTTCTTCACTTCAACAACATATAACCCCTTGAGACGTTATGTATGTTGATTTGATAAAATTGGTGAATTAAAAAAATTTGGGTTAAAAAATGTTGAGATTGTAGGCTATGGAAGCATTTCTGTGTACTGTTTTTTGCATAAAATGATGCAAAGAATTGGTCAGGCACCAATTTTGGAGATGGATAGGAAGGCTGTAGGGGAGGAGGAGGCCTCTATTAGGGCGCAGTGTCTAACTTTTCGCTGTGCTCTCAATAGATAATACAGTAAAGTTTCCATAGCCAGCTATCTTAACTCTGTTTAATATTATACGATTTGATTTTGACAGGGGGTGCCAATTTTTTTTTATTACAAAAGCCTAGTATGAAGGAACTTTGTTGTTCTTATATCTGTATCTAAAATGTGTAGTTTTGCTATGTGTAGATTTATACAAATATTGGGCTGTACTTGCCAGCTATTGTCATGATTTTATTGTATTCCTATTTGTACCTTTTTTAACCCAAATCATAGTTTGTTTTTATTATTGTCCATGATTTTTAACCAAAATCATGAGACTGAAACATTTTTTATCCATTTCAACAGCATATAACCCCTTGAGACGTTATGTATGTTGATTTGACAAAATTGGTGAATTAAAAAAAAATTTGGGTTAAAAAATGTTGAGATTTTAGGCTATGGAAGCGTTTCTGTGTACTGTCATTTGCATAAAATGATGCAAAGAATTGGTCAGGCACCAATTTTGGAGATGGATAGGAAGGCTGTAGGGGAGGAGGAGGCCTCTATTAGGGTACAGTATCTAACATTTCGCTGTGCTCTCAATAGATAAAACAGTAAAGTTTCCATAGCCAGCTATCTTAACTGTTTAATACAGTGGTCCCTCAACATACGATGGTAATTTGTTCCAAACGAGCCATCGTTTGTCGAATCCATCGTATGTTGAGGGATTCGTGCAATGTAAAGTATAAGAAGCTGTACTCACAAGTCCCCGCCGCTCGCGATGGTGTCCCCGCCGCTCGCGATGGTGGCCCCGGGCCTCCGCTGGACTCTCCTGGTCTTCTCCGGTCCTCTGCTGTCTTCCACAAGGCCTTACTGGGCCTGCATAGCGACGTCATTACGCCGCTACGTACGCCATTCCTATTGGATGACGTGGGCAGCAGCGTATTGACGTCATCGGAGAGGGCCGAGAAGATACCGGAAGACCAGCGCTGGACCCGGAGGGCACCCCGGAGCATCGTGGAGGGGTAAGTAATACTTACCGCACCACACGGGGAACATCAAGCGGCTAGTTGGCAGCAGCTTAAGCATTTTTCGTGGCCGGATAGCACTTGATGCGATGGCCCCGACATAAAAAAACATTGTATGTCGATGCTGACATCGATATGCGATGGCCTCTCAGAGGCCATCGTATGTCAATTTGATCATATGTCGGGGCCATCGTAGGTCGGGGGGGTCACTGTATTGTACTATTTGATTTTGACCAGAGCTGGCAATTTTTTATATTACAAAAGCCTAGTATGAAGGAAGTTTGTTGTTCTTATATTTGTATGTAAAATGTGTAGTTTTGCCATGTGTACGTTTATATAAATAGTGGTCTGTACTTGCAAGCCATTGTAATGATTTTATTGTATTCCTATTTGTACCTTTTTTTAACCCAAATCATAGTTTGTTTTTATTATTGTCCACGATTTTTAACCAAAATCATGAGACTGAAACATTTTTTCTTCATTTCAACAGCATATAACCCCTTGAGACGTTATGTATGTTGATTTGACAAAATTGGTGAATAAAAAAAAATGTGGGTTAAAAATTTTTGAGATTGTAGATTGTAGCGTTTCTGTGTACTGTCATTTGCATAAAATGATGCAAAGAATTGGTCAGGCACCAATTTTGGAGATGGATAGGAAGGCTGTAGGGGAGGAGGAGGCCTCTATTAGGGTACAGTATCTAACATTTCGCTGTGCTCTCAATAGATAATACAGTAAAGTTTACATAGCCAGCTATCTTAACTCTGTTTAATACAGTGGTCCCTCAACATACGATGGTAATTCGTTCCAAACTAGCCATCGTTTTTCGAATCCATCGTATGTTGAGGGATTCGTGCAATGTAAAGTATATGAAGCTGTACTCACCTGTCCCCGCCGTTCGCGATGGTGTCCCCACCGCTCGCGATGGTGACCCCGGGCCTCCGCTGGACTCTCCTGGTCTTCTCCGATCCTCTGCAGTCTTCCGTAAGGCCTTACTGGGCCTGCGTAGCGACGTCATTACGCCGCTGCGTACGCCATTCCTATTGGATGACGTGGGCAGCAGCGTATTGATGTCATCGGAGAGGGCCGAGAAGACACCGGAAGACCAGCGCTGGACCCGGAGGGAACCTCGGAGCATCGTGGAGGGGTAAGTAATACTTACCGCACCACACGGGGAACATTAAGCGGCTATTTGGCAGCAGCTTAAGCATTTTTCGCTGCCAGATAGCACTTGATGCGATGGCCCCGACATAAAAAAGCATCGTATGTCGATGCTGACATCGACATGCGATGGCCTCTGAGAGGCCATCGTATGTCGATTTGATCATATGTCGGGGCCATCGTAGGTCGGGGGGGTCACTGTATTGTACTATTTGATTTTGAAAGGAGCAGGCAATTTTTTATATTACAAAAGCCTAGTATGAAGGAACTTTGTTGTTCTTATATCTGTATCTAAAATGTGTAATTTTGCTATGTGTACATTTATACCAATATTGGGCTGTACTTGCCATCTATTGTCATGATTTTATTGTATTCCTATTTTTTTGTATTTTTTTGTATTCCTTTTTTATTGTATTCCTTTTTTAACCCAAATCATAGTTTGTTTTTATTATTGTCCATGATTTTTAACCAAAATCATGAGACTGAAACATTTTTTCTTCACTTCAACAACATATAACCCCTTGAGACGTTATGTATGTTGATTTGATAAAATTGGTGAATTAAAAAAATTTGGGTTAAAAAATGTTGAGATTGTAGGCTATGGAAGCATTTCTGTGTACTGTTTTTTGCATAAAATGATGCAAAGAATTGGTCAGGCACCAATTTTGGAGATGGATAGGAAGGCTGTAGGGGAGGAGGAGGCCTCTATTAGGGCGCAGTGTCTAACATTTCGCTGTGCTCTCAATAGATAATACAGTAAAGTTTCCATAGCCAGCTATCTTAACTCTGTTTAATATTATACTATTTGATTTTGACAGGGGGTGCCAATTTTTTTTTTATTACAAAAGCCTAGTATGAAGGAACTTTGTTGTTCTTATATCTGTATCTAAAATGTGTAGTTTTGCTATGTGTACATTTATACAAATATTGGGCTGTACTTGCCAGCTATTGTCATGATTTTATTGTATTCCTATTTGTACCTTTTTTAACCCAAATCATAGTTTGTTTTTATTATTGTCCATGATTTTTAACCAAAATCATGAGACTGAAACATTTTTTATCCATTTCAACAGCATATAACCCCTTGAGACGTTATGTATGTTGATTTGACAAAATTGGTGAATTAAAAAAAAATTTGGGTTAAAAAATGTTGAGATTTTAGGCTATGGAAGCGTTTCTGTGTACTGTCATTTGCATAAAATGATGCAAAGAATTGGTCAGGCACCAATTTTGGAGATGGATAGGAAGGCTGTAGGGGAGGAGGAGGCCTCTATTAGGGTACAGTATCTAACATTTCGCTGTGCTCTCAATAGATAAAACAGTAAAGTTTCCATAGCCAGCTATCTTAACTGTTTAATACAGTGGTCCCTCAACATACGATGGTAATTTGTTCCAAACGAGCCATCGTTTGTCGAATCCATCGTATGTTGAGGGATTCGTGCAATGTAAAGTATAAGAAGCTGTACTCACAAGTCCCCGCCGCTCGCGATGGTGTCCCCGACGCTCGCGATGGTGGCCCCGGGCCTCCGCTGGACTCTCCTGGTCTTCTCCGGTCCTCTGCTGTCTTCCACAAGGCCTTACTGGGCCTGCATAGCGACGTCATTACGCCGCTACGTACGCCATTCCTATTGGATGACGTGGGCAGCAGCGTATTGACGTCATCGGAGAGGGCCGAGAAGACACCGGAAGACCAGCGCTGGACCCGGAGGGCACCCCGGAGCATCGTGGAGGGGTAAGTAATACTTACCGCACCACACGGGGAACATTAAGCGGCTATTTGGCAGCAGCTTAAGCATTTTTCGTGGCCGGATAGCACTTGATGCGATGGCCCCGACATAAAAAAACATTGTATGTCGATGCTGACATCGATATGCGATGGCCTCTCAGAGGCCATCGTATGTCGATTTGATCATATGTCGGGGCCATCGTAGGTCGGGGGGGTCACTGTATTGTACTATTTGATTTTGACCAGAGCTGGCAATTTTTTATATTACAAAAGCCTAGTATGAAGGAAGTTTGTTGTTCTTATATCTGTATGTAAAATGTGTAGTTTTGCAATGTGTACGTTTATATAAATAGTGGGCTGTACTTGCAAGCCATTGTAATGATTTTATTGTATTCCTATTTGTACCTTTTTTTAACCCAAATCATAGTTTGTTTTTATTATTGTCCACGATTTTTAACCAAAATCATGAGACTGAAACATTTTTTCTTCATTTCAACAGCATATAACCCCTTGAGACGTTATGTATGTTGATTTGACAAAATTGGTGAATAAAAAAAAATGTGGGTTAAAAAATTTTGAGATTGTAGATTGTAGCGTTTCTGTGTACTGTCATTTGCATAAAATGATGCAAAGAATTGGTCAGGCACCAATTTTGGAGATGGATAGGAAGGCTGTAGGGGAGGAGGAGGCCTCTATTAGGGTACAGTATCTAACATTTCGCTGTGCTCTCAATAGATAATACAGTAAAGTTTACATAGCCAGCTATCTTAACTCTGTTTAATACAGTGGTCCCTCAACATACGATGGTAATTCGTTCCAAACGAGCCATCGTTTTTCGAATCCATCGTATGTTGAGGGATTCGTGCAATGTAAAGTATATGAAGCTGTACTCACCTGTCCCCGCCGTTCGCGATGGTGTCCCCGCCGCTCGCGATGGTGACCCCGGGCCTCCGCTGGACTCTCCTGGTCTTCTCCGATCCTCTGCAGTCTTCCGTAAGGCCTTACTGGGCCTGCGTAGCGACGTCATTACGCCGCTGCGTACGCCATTCCTATTGGATGACGTGGGCAGCAGCGTATTGATGTCATCGGAGAGGGCCGAGAAGACACCGGAAGACCAGCGCTGGACCCGGAGGGAACCTCGGAGCATCGTGGAGGGGTAAGTAATACTTACCGCACCACACGGGGAACATTAAGCGGCTATTTGGCAGCAGCTTAAGCATTTTTTGCTGCCAGATAGCACTTGATGCGATGGCCCCGACATAAAAAAGCATCGTATGTCGATGCTGACATCGACATGCGATGGCCTCTGAGAGGCCATCGTATGTCGATTTGATCATATGTCGGGGCCATCGTAGGTCGGGGGGGTCACTGTATTGTACTATTTGATTTTGAAAGGAGCAGGCAATTTTTTATATTACAAAAGCCTAGTATGAAGGAACTTTGTTGTTCTTATATCTGTATCTAAAATGTGTAATTTTGCTATGTGTACATTTATACCAATATTGGGCTGTACTTGCCATCTATTGTCATGATTTTATTGTATTCCTATTTTTTTGTATTTTTTTGTATTCCTTTTTTATTGTATTCCTTTTTTAACCCAAATCATAGTTTGTTTTTATTATTGTCCATGATTTTTAACCAAAATCATGAGACTGAAACATTTTTTCTTCACTTCAACAACATATAACCCCTTGAGACGTTATGTATGTTGATTTGATAAAATTGGTGAATTAAAAAAATTTGGGTTAAAAAATGTTGAGATTGTAGGCTATGGAAGCATTTCTGTGTACTGTTTTTTGCATAAAATGATGCAAAGAATTGGTCAGGCACCAATTTTGGAGATGGATAGGAAGGCTGTAGGGGAGGAGGAGGCCTCTATTAGGGCGCAGTGTCTAACATTTCGCTGTGCTCTCAATAGATAATACAGTAAAGTTTCCATAGCCAGCTATCTTAACTCTGTTTAATATTATACTATTTGATTTTGACAGGGGGTGCCAATTTTTTTTTATTACAAAAGCCTAGTATGAAGGACCTTTGTTGTTCTTATATCTGTATCTAAAATGTGTAGTTTTGCTATGTGTAGATTTATACAAATATTGGGCTGTACTTGCCAGCTATTGTCATGATTTTATTGTATTCCTATTTGTACCTTTTTTAACCCAAATCATAGTTTGTTTTTATTATTGTCCATGATTTTTAACCAAAATCATGAGACTGAAACATTTTTTATCCATTTCAACAGCATATAACCCCTTGAGACGTTATGTATGTTGATTTGACAAAATTGGTGAATTAAAAAAAAATTTGGGTTAAAAAATGTTGAGATTTTAGGCTATGGAAGCGTTTCTGTGTACTGTCATTTGCATAAAATGATGCAAAGAATTGGTCAGGCACCAATTTTGGAGATGGATAGGAAGGCTGTAGGGGAGGAGGAGGCCTCTATTAGGGTACAGTATCTAACATTTCGCTGTGCTCTCAATAGATAAAACAGTAAAGTTTCCATAGCCAGCTATCTTAACTGTTTAATACAGTGGTCCCTCAACATACGATGGTAATTTGTTCCAAACGAGCCATCGTTTGTCGAATCCATCGTATGTTGAGGGATTCGTGCAATGTAAAGTATAAGAAGCTGTACTCACAAGTCCCCGCCGCTCGCGATGGTGTCCCCGACGCTCGCGATGGTGGCCCCGGGCCTCCGCTGGACTCTCCTGGTCTTCTCCGGTCCTCTGCTGTCTTCCACAAGGCCTTACTGGGCCTGCATAGCGACGTCATTACGCCGCTACGTACGCCATTCCTATTGGATGACGTGGGCAGCAGCGTATTGACGTCATCGGAGAGGGCCGAGAAGACACCGGAAGACCAGCGCTGGACCCGGAGGGCACCCCGGAGCATCGTGGAGGGGTAAGTAATACTTACCGCACCACACGGGGAACATTAAGCGGCTATTTGGCAGCAGCTTAAGCATTTTTCGTGGCCGGATAGCACTTGATGCGATGGCCCCGACATAAAAAAACATTGTATGTCGATGCTGACATCGATATGCGATGGCCTCTCAGAGGCCATCGTATGTCGATTTGATCATATGTCGGGGCCATCGTAGGTCGGGGGGGTCACTGTATTGTACTATTTGATTTTGACCAGAGCTGGCAATTTTTTATATTACAAAAGCCTAGTATGAAGGAAGTTTGTTGTTCTTATATCTGTATGTAAAATGTGTAGTTTTGCAATGTGTACGTTTATATAAATAGTGGGCTGTACTTGCAAGCCATTGTAATGATTTTATTGTATTCCTCTTTGTACCTTTTTTTAACCCAAATCATAGTTTGTTTTTATTATTGTCCACGATTTTTAACCAAAATCATGAGACTGAAACATTTTTTCTTCATTTCAACAGCATATAACCCCTTGAGACGTTATGTATGTTGATTTGACAAAATTGGTGAATAAAAAAAAATGTGGGTTAAAAAATTTTGAGATTGTAGATTGTAGCGTTTCTGTGTACTGTCATTTGCATAAAATGATGCAAAGAATTGGTCAGGCACCAATTTTGGAGATGGATAGGAAGGCTGTAGGGGAGGAGGAGGCCTCTATTAGGATACAGTATCTAACATTTCGCTGTGCTCTCAATAGATAATACAGTAAAGTTTACATAGCCAGCTATCTTAACTCTGTTTAATACAGTGGTCCCTCAACATACGATGGTAATTCGTTCCAAACGAGCCATCGTTTTTCAAATCCATCGTATGTTGAGGGATTCGTGCAATGTAAAGTATATGAAGCTGTACTCACCTGTCCCCGCCGTTCGCGATGGTGTCCCCGCCGCTCGCGATGGTGACCCCGGGCCTCCGCTGGACTCTCCTGGTCTTCTCCGATCCTCTGCAGTCTCCCGTAAGGCCTTACTGGGCCTGCGTAGCGACGTCATTACGCCGCTGCGTACGCCATTCCTATTGGATGACGTGGGCAGCAGCATATTGATGTCATCGGAGAGGGCCGAGAAGACACCGGAAGACCAGCGCTGGACCCGGAGGGAACCTCGGAGCATCGTGGAGGGGTAAGTAATACTTACCGCACCACACGGGGAACATTAAGCGGCTATTTGGCAGCAGCTTAAGCATTTTTCGCTGCCAGATAGCACTTGATGCGATGGCCCCGACATAAAAAAGCATCGTATGTCGATGCTGACATCGACATGCGATGGCCTCTGAGAGGCCATCGTATGTCGATTTGATCATATGTCGGGGCCATCGTAGGTCGGGGGGGTCACTGTATTGTACTATTTGATTTTGAAAGGAGCTGGCAATTTTTTATATTACAAAAGCCTAGTATGAAGGAACTTTGTTGTTCTTATATCTGTATCTAAAATTTGTAATTTTGCTATGTGTACATTTATACCAATATTGGGCTGTACTTGCCATCTATTGTCATGATTTTATTGTATTCCTATTTTTTTGTATTTTTTTGTATTCCTTTTTTATTGTATTCCTTTTTTAACCCAAATCATAGTTTGTTTTTATTATTGTCCATGATTTTTAACCAAAATCATGAGACTGAAACATTTTTTCTTCACTTCAACAACATATAACCCCTTGAGACGTTATGTATGTTGATTTGATAAAATTGGTGAATTAAAAAAATTTGGGTTAAAAAATGTTGAGATTGTAGGCTATGGAAGCATTTCTGTGTACTGTTTTTTGCATAAAATGATGCAAAGAATTGGTCAGGCACCAATTTTGGAGATGGATAGGAAGGCTGTAGGGGAGGAGGAGGCCTCTATTAGGGCGCAGTGTCTAACATTTCGCTGTGCTCTCAATAGATAATACAGTAAAGTTTCCATAGCCAGCTATCTTAACTCTGTTTAATATTATACTATTTGATTTTGACAGGGGGTGCCAATTTTTTTTTATTACAAAAGCCTAGTATGAAGGAACTTTGTTGTTCTTATATCTGTATCTAAAATGTGTAGTTTTGCTATGTGTACATTTATACAAATATTGGGCTGTACTTGCCAGCTATTGTCATGATTTTATTGTATTCCTATTTGTACCTTTTTTAACCCAAATCATAGTTTGTTTTTATTATTGTCCATGATTTTTAACCAAAATCATGAGACTGAAACATTTTTTATCCATTTCAACAGCATATAACCCCTTGAGACGTTATGTATGTTGATTTGACAAAATTGGTGAATTAAAAAAAAATTTGGGTTAAAAAATGTTGAGATTTTAGGCTATGGAAGCGTTTCTGTGTACTGTCATTTGCATAAAATGATGCAAAGAATTGGTCAGGCACCAATTTTGGAGATGGATAGGAAGGCTGTAGGGGAGGAGGAGGCCTCTATTAGGGTACAGTATCTAACATTTCGCTGTGCTCTCAATAGATAAAACAGTAAAGTTTCCATAGCCAGCTATCTTAACTGTTTAATACAGTGGTCCCTCAACATACGATGGTAATTTGTTCCAAACGAGCCATCGTTTGTCGAATCCATCGTATGTTGAGGGATTCGTGCAATGTAAAGTATAAGAAGCTGTACTCACAAGTCCCCGCCGCTCGCGATGGTGTCCCCGCCGCTCGCGATGGTGGCCCCGGGCCTCCGCTGGACTCTCCTGGTCTTCTCCGGTCCTCTGCTGTCTTCCACAAGGCCTTACTGGGCCTGCATAGCGACGTCATTACGCCGCTACGTACGCCATTCCTATTGGATGACGTGGGCAGCAGCGTATTGACGTCATCGGAGAGGGCCGAGAAGACACCGGAAGACCAGCGCTGGACCCGGAGGGCACCCCGGAGCATCGTGGAGGGGTAAGTAATACTTACCGCACCACACGGGGAACATTAAGCGGCTATTTGGCAGCAGCTTAAGCATTTTTCGTGGCCGGATAGCACTTGATGCGATGGCCCCGACATAAAAAAACATTGTATGTCGATGCTGACATCGATATGCGATGGCCTCTCAGAGGCCATCGTATGTCGATTTGATCATATGTCGGGGCCATCGTAGGTCGGGGGGGTCACTGTATTGTACTATTTGATTTTGACCAGAGCTGGCAATTTTTTATATTACAAAAGCCTAGTATGAAGGAAGTTTGTTGTTCTTATATCTGTATGTAAAATGTGTAGTTTTGCAATGTGTACGTTTATATAAATAGTGGGCTGTACTTGCAAGCCATTGTAATGATTTTATTGTATTCCTATTTGTACCTTTTTTTAACCCAAATCATAGTTTGTTTTTATTATTGTCCACGATTTTTAACCAAAATCATGAGACTGAAACATTTTTTCTTCATTTCAACAGCATATAACCCCTTGAGACGTTATGTATGTTGATTTGACAAAATTGGTGAATAAAAAAAAATGTGGGTTAAAAAATTTTGAGATTGTAGATTGTAGCGTTTCTGTGTACTGTCATTTGCATAAAATGATGCAAAGAATTGGTCAGGCACCAATTTTGGAGATGGATAGGAAGGCTGTAGGGGAGGAGGAGGCCTCTATTAGGGTACAGTATCTAACATTTCGCTGTGCTCTCAATAGATAATACAGTAAAGTTTACATAGCCAGCTATCTTAACTCTGTTTAATACAGTGGTCCCTCAACATACGATGGTAATTCGTTCCAAACGAGCCATCGTTTTTCGAATCCATCGTATGTTGAGGGATTCGTGCAATGTAAAGTATATGAAGCTGTACTCACCTGTCCCCGCCGTTCGCGATGGTGTCCCCGCCGCTCGCGATGGTGACCCCGGGCCTCCGCTGGACTCTCCTGGTCTTCTCCGATCCTCTGCAGTCTTCCGTAAGGCCTTACTGGGCCTGCGTAGCGACGTCATTACGCCGCTGCGTACGCCATTCCTATTGGATGACGTGGGCAGCAGCGTATTGATGTCATCGGAGAGGGCCGAGAAGACACCGGAAGACCAGCGCTGGACCCGGAGGGAACCTCGGAGCATCGTGGAGGGGTAAGTAATACTTACCGCACCACACGGGGAACATTAAGCGGCTATTTGGCAGCAGCTTAAGCATTTTTCGCTGCCAGATAGCACTTGATGCGATGGCCCCGACATAAAAAAGCATCGTATGTCGATGCTGACATCGACATGCGATGGCCTCTGAGAGGCCATCGTATGTCGATTTGATCATGTGTCGGGGCCATCGTAGGTCGGGGGGGTCACTGTATTGTACTATTTGATTTTGAAAGGAGCTGGCAATTTTTTATATTACAAAAGCCTAGTATGAAGGAACTTTGTTGTTCTTATATCTGTATCTAAAATGTGTAATTTTGCTATGTGTACATTTATACCAATATTGGGCTGTACTTGCCATCTATTGTCATGATTTTATTGTATTCCTATTTTTTTGTATTTTTTTGTATTCCTTTTTTATTGTATTCCTTTTTTAACCCAAATCATAGTTTGTTTTTATTATTGTCCATGATTTTTAACCAAAATCATGAGACTGAAACATTTTTTCTTCACTTCAACAACATATAACCCCTTGAGACGTTATGTATGTTGATTTGATAAAATTGGTGAATTAAAAAAATTTGGGTTAAAAAATGTTGAGATTGTAGGCTATGGAAGCATTTCTGTGTACTGTTTTTTGCATAAAATGATGCAAAGAATTGGTCAGGCACCAATTTTGGAGATGGATAGGAAGGCTGTAGGGGAGGAGGAGGCCTCTATTAGGGCGCAGTGTCTAACATTTCGCTGTGCTCTCAATAGATAATACAGTAAAGTTTCCATAGCCAGCTATCTTAACTCTGTTTAATATTATACTATTTGATTTTGACAGGGGGTGCCAATTTTTTTTTATTACAAAAGCCTAGTATGAAGGAACTTTGTTGTTCTTATATCTGTATCTAAAATGTGTAGTTTTGCTATGTGTAGATTTATACAAATATTGGGCTGTACTTGCCAGCTATTGTCATGATTTTATTGTATTCCTATTTGTACCTTTTTTAACCCAAATCATAGTTTGTTTTTATTATTGTCCATGATTTTTAACCAAAATCATGAGACTGAAACATTTTTTATCCATTTCAACAGCATATAACCCCTTGAGACGTTATGTATGTTGATTTGACAAAATTGGTGAATTAAAAAAAAATTTGGGTTAAAAAATGTTGAGATTTTAGGCTATGGAAGCGTTTCTGTGTACTGTCATTTGCATAAAATGATGCAAAGAATTGGTCAGGCACCAATTTTGGAGATGGATAGGAAGGCTGTAGGGGAGGAGGAGGCCTCTATTAGGGTACAGTATCTAACATTTCGCTGTGCTCTCAATAGATAAAACAGTAAAGTTTCCATAGCCAGCTATCTTAACTGTTTAATACAGTGGTCCCTCAACATACGATGGTAATTTGTTCCAAACGAGCCATCGTTTGTCGAATCCATCGTATGTTGAGGGATTCGTGCAATGTAAAGTATAAGAAGCTGTACTCACAAGTCCCCGCCGCTCGCGATGGTGTCCCCGACGCTCGCGATGGTGGCCCCGGGCCTCCGCTGGACTCTCCTGGTCTTCTCCGGTCCTCTGCTGTCTTCCACAAGGCCTTACTGGGCCTGCATAGCGACGTCATTACGCCGCTACGTACGCCATTCCTATTGGATGACGTGGGCAGCAGCGTATTGACGTCATCGGAGAGGGCCGAGAAGACACCGGAAGACCAGCGCTGGACCCGGAGGGCACCCCGGAGCATCGTGGAGGGGTAAGTAATACTTACCGCACCACACGGGGAACATTAAGCGGCTATTTGGCAGCAGCTTAAGCATTTTTCGTGGCCGGATAGCACTTGATGCGATGGCCCCGACATAAAAAAACATTGTATGTCGATGCTGACATCGATATGCGATGGCCTCTCAGAGGCCATCGTATGTCGATTTGATCATATGTCGGGGCCATCGTAGGTCGGGGGGGTCACTGTATTGTACTATTTGATTTTGACCAGAGCTGGCAATTTTTTATATTACAAAAGCCTAGTATGAAGGAAGTTTGTTGTTCTTATATCTGTATGTAAAATGTGTAGTTTTGCAATGTGTACGTTTATATAAATAGTGGGCTGTACTTGCAAGCCATTGTAATGATTTTATTGTATTCCTCTTTGTACCTTTTTTTAACCCAAATCATAGTTTGTTTTTATTATTGTCCACGATTTTTAACCAAAATCATGAGACTGAAACATTTTTTCTTCATTTCAACAGCATATAACCCCTTGAGACGTTATGTATGTTGATTTGACAAAATTGGTGAATAAAAAAAAATGTGGGTTAAAAAATTTTGAGATTGTAGATTGTAGCGTTTCTGTGTACTGTCATTTGCATAAAATGATGCAAAGAATTGGTCAGGCACCAATTTTGGAGATGGATAGGAAGGCTGTAGGGGAGGAGGAGGCCTCTATTAGGATACAGTATCTAACATTTCGCTGTGCTCTCAATAGATAATACAGTAAAGTTTACATAGCCAGCTATCTTAACTCTGTTTAATACAGTGGTCCCTCAACATACGATGGTAATTCGTTCCAAACGAGCCATCGTTTTTCAAATCCATCGTATGTTGAGGGATTCGTGCAATGTAAAGTATATGAAGCTGTACTCACCTGTCCCCGCCGTTCGCGATGGTGTCCCCGCCGCTCGCGATGGTGACCCCGGGCCTCCGCTGGACTCTCCTGGTCTTCTCCGATCCTCTGCAGTCTCCCGTAAGGCCTTACTGGGCCTGCGTAGCGACGTCATTACGCCGCTGCGTACGCCATTCCTATTGGATGACGTGGGCAGCAGCATATTGATGTCATCGGAGAGGGCCGAGAAGACACCGGAAGACCAGCGCTGGACCCGGAGGGAACCTCGGAGCATCGTGGAGGGGTAAGTAATACTTACCGCACCACACGGGGAACATTAAGCGGCTATTTGGCAGCAGCTTAAGCATTTTTCGCTGCCAGATAGCACTTGATGCGATGGCCCCGACATAAAAAAGCATCGTATGTCGATGCTGACATCGACATGCGATGGCCTCTGAGAGGCCATCGTATGTCGATTTGATCATATGTCGGGGCCATCGTAGGTCGGGGGGGTCACTGTATTGTACTATTTGATTTTGAAAGGAGCTGGCAATTTTTTATATTACAAAAGCCTAGTATGAAGGAACTTTGTTGTTCTTATATCTGTATCTAAAATTTGTAATTTTGCTATGTGTACATTTATACCAATATTGGGCTGTACTTGCCATCTATTGTCATGATTTTATTGTATTCCTATTTTTTTGTATTTTTTTGTATTCCTTTTTTATTGTATTCCTTTTTTAACCCAAATCATAGTTTGTTTTTATTATTGTCCATGATTTTTAACCAAAATCATGAGACTGAAACATTTTTTCTTCACTTCAACAACATATAACCCCTTGAGACGTTATGTATGTTGATTTGATAAAATTGGTGAATTAAAAAAATTTGGGTTAAAAAATGTTGAGATTGTAGGCTATGGAAGCATTTCTGTGTACTGTTTTTTGCATAAAATGATGCAAAGAATTGGTCAGGCACCAATTTTGGAGATGGATAGGAAGGCTGTAGGGGAGGAGGAGGCCTCTATTAGGGCGCAGTGTCTAACATTTCGCTGTGCTCTCAATAGATAATACAGTAAAGTTTCCATAGCCAGCTATCTTAACTCTGTTTAATATTATACTATTTGATTTTGACAGGGGGTGCCAATTTTTTTTTATTACAAAAGCCTAGTATGAAGGAACTTTGTTGTTCTTATATCTGTATCTAAAATGTGTAGTTTTGCTATGTGTACATTTATACAAATATTGGGCTGTACTTGCCAGCTATTGTCATGATTTTATTGTATTCCTATTTGTACCTTTTTTAACCCAAATCATAGTTTGTTTTTATTATTGTCCATGATTTTTAACCAAAATCATGAGACTGAAACATTTTTTATCCATTTCAACAGCATATAACCCCTTGAGACGTTATGTATGTTGATTTGACAAAATTGGTGAATTAAAAAAAAATTTGGGTTAAAAAATGTTGAGATTTTAGGCTATGGAAGCGTTTCTGTGTACTGTCATTTGCATAAAATGATGCAAAGAATTGGTCAGGCACCAATTTTGGAGATGGATAGGAAGGCTGTAGGGGAGGAGGAGGCCTCTATTAGGGTACAGTATCTAACATTTCGCTGTGCTCTCAATAGATAAAACAGTAAAGTTTCCATAGCCAGCTATCTTAACTGTTTAATACAGTGGTCCCTCAACATACGATGGTAATTTGTTCCAAACGAGCCATCGTTTGTCGAATCCATCGTATGTTGAGGGATTCGTGCAATGTAAAGTATAAGAAGCTGTACTCACAAGTCCCCGCCGCTCGCGATGGTGTCCCCGCCGCTCGCGATGGTGGCCCCGGGCCTCCGCTGGACTCTCCTGGTCTTCTCCGGTCCTCTGCTGTCTTCCACAAGGCCTTACTGGGCCTGCATAGCGACGTCATTACGCCGCTACGTACGCCATTCCTATTGGATGACGTGGGCAGCAGCGTATTGACGTCATCGGAGAGGGCCGAGAAGACACCGGAAGACCAGCGCTGGACCCGGAGGGCACCCCGGAGCATCGTGGAGGGGTAAGTAATACTTACCGCACCACACGGGGAACATTAAGCGGCTATTTGGCAGCAGCTTAAGCATTTTTCGTGGCCGGATAGCACTTGATGCGATGGCCCCGACATAAAAAAACATTGTATGTCGATGCTGACATCGATATGCGATGGCCTCTCAGAGGCCATCGTATGTCGATTTGATCATATGTCGGGGCCATCGTAGGTCGGGGGGGTCACTGTATTGTACTATTTGATTTTGACCAGAGCTGGCAATTTTTTATATTACAAAAGCCTAGTATGAAGGAAGTTTGTTGTTCTTATATCTGTATGTAAAATGTGTAGTTTTGCAATGTGTACGTTTATATAAATAGTGGGCTGTACTTGCAAGCCATTGTAATGATTTTATTGTATTCCTATTTGTACCTTTTTTTAACCCAAATCATAGTTTGTTTTTATTATTGTCCACGATTTTTAACCAAAATCATGAGACTGAAACATTTTTTCTTCATTTCAACAGCATATAACCCCTTGAGACGTTATGTATGTTGATTTGACAAAATTGGTGAATAAAAAAAAATGTGGGTTAAAAAATTTTGAGATTGTAGATTGTAGCGTTTCTGTGTACTGTCATTTGCATAAAATGATGCAAAGAATTGGTCAGGCACCAATTTTGGAGATGGATAGGAAGGCTGTAGGGGAGGAGGAGGCCTCTATTAGGGTATAGTATCTAACATTTCGCTGTGCTCTCAATAGATAATACAGTAAAGTTTACATAGCCAGCTATCTTAACTCTGTTTAATACAGTGGTCCCTCAACATACGATGGTAATTCGTTCCAAACGAGCCATCGTTTTTCGAATCCATCGTATGTTGAGGGATTCGTGCAATGTAAAGTATATGAAGCTGTACTCACCTATCCCCGCCGTTCGCGATGGTGTCCCCGCCGCTCGCGATGGTGACCCCGGGCCTCCGCTGGACTCTCCTGGTCTTCTCCGATCCTCTGCAGTCTTCCGTAAGGCCTTACTGGGCCTGCGTAGCGACGTCATTACGCCGCTGCGTACGCCATTCCTATTGGATGACGTGGGCAGCAGCGTATTGATGTCATCGGAGAGGGCCGAGAAGACACCGGAAGACCAGCGCTGGACCCGGAGGGAACCTCGGAGCATCGTGGAGGGGTAAGTAATACTTACCGCACCACACGGGGAACATTAAGCGGCTATTTGGCAGCAGCTTAAGCATTTTTCGCTGCCAGATAGCACTTGATGCGATGGCCCCGACATAAAAAAGCATCGTATGTCGATGCTGACATCGACATGCGATGGCCTCTGAGAGGCCATCGTATGTCGATTTGATCATGTGTCGGGGCCATCGTAGGTCGGGGGGGTCACTGTATTGTACTATTTGATTTTGAAAGGAGCTGGCAATTTTTTATATTACAAAAGCCTAGTATGAAGGAACTTTGTTGTTCTTATATCTGTATCTAAAATGTGTAATTTTGCTATGTGTACATTTATACCAATATTGGGCTGTACTTGCCATCTATTGTCATGATTTTATTGTATTCCTATTTTTTTGTATTTTTTTGTATTCCTTTTTTATTGTATTCCTTTTTTAACCCAAATCATAGTTTGTTTTTATTATTGTCCATGATTTTTAACCAAAATCATGAGACTGAAACATTTTTTCTTCACTTCAACAACATATAACCCCTTGAGACGTTATGTATGTTGATTTGATAAAATTGGTGAATTAAAAAAATTTGGGTTAAAAAATGTTGAGATTGTAGGCTATGGAAGCATTTCTGTGTACTGTTTTTTGCATAAAATGATGCAAAGAATTGGTCAGGCACCAATTTTGGAGATGGATAGGAAGGCTGTAGGGGAGGAGGAGGCCTCTATTAGGGCGCAGTGTCTAACATTTCGCTGTGCTCTCAATAGATAATACAGTAAAGTTTCCATAGCCAGCTATCTTAACTCTGTTTAATATTATACTATTTGATTTTGACAGGGGGTGCCAATTTTTTTTTATTACAAAAGCCTAGTATGAAGGAACTTTGTTGTTCTTATATCTGTATCTAAAATGTGTAGTTTTGCTATGTGTACATTTATACAAATATTGGGCTGTACTTGCCAGCTATTGTCATGATTTTATTGTATTCCTATTTGTACCTTTTTTAACCCAAATCATAGTTTGTTTTTATTATTGTCCATGATTTTTAACCAAAATCATGAGACTGAAACATTTTTTATCCATTTCAACAGCATATAACCCCTTGAGACGTTATGTATGTTGATTTGACAAAATTGGTGAATTAAAAAAAAATTTGGGTTAAAAAATGTTGAGATTTTAGGCTATGGAAGCGTTTCTGTGTACTGTCATTTGCATAAAATGATGCAAAGAATTGGTCAGGCACCAATTTTGGAGATGGATAGGAAGGCTGTAGGGGAGGAGGAGGCCTCTATTAGGGTACAGTATCTAACATTTCGCTGTGCTCTCAATAGATAAAACAGTAAAGTTTCCATAGCCAGCTATCTTAACTGTTTAATACAGTGGTCCCTCAACATACGATGGTAATTTGTTCCAAACGAGCCATCGTTTGTCGAATCCATCGTATGTTGAGGGATTCGTGCAATGTAAAGTATAAGAAGCTGTACTCACAAGTCCCCGCCGCTCGCGATGGTGTCCCCGACGCTCGCGATGGTGGCCCCGGGCCTCCGCTGGACTCTCCTGGTCTTCTCCGGTCCTCTGCTGTCTTCCACAAGGCCTTACTGGGCCTGCATAGCGACGTCATTACGCCGCTACGTACGCCATTCCTATTGGATGACGTGGGCAGCAGCGTATTGACGTCATCGGAGAGGGCCGAGAAGACACCGGAAGACCAGCGCTGGACCCGGAGGGCACCCCGGAGCATCGTGGAGGGGTAAGTAATACTTACCGCACCACACGGGGAACATCAAGCGGCTATTTGGCAGCAGCTTAAGCATTTTTCGTGGCCGGATAGCACTTGATGCGATGGCCCCGACATAAAAAAACATTGTATGTCGATGCTGACATCGATATGCGATGGCCTCTCAGAGGCCATCGTATGTCAATTTGATCATATGTCGGGGCCATCGTAGGTCGGGGGGGTCACTGTATTGTACTATTTGATTTTGACCAGAGCTGGCAATTTTTTATATTACAAAAGCCTAGTATGAAGTAAGTTTGTTGTTCTTATATTTGTATGTAAAATGTGTAGTTTTGCCATGTGTACGTTTATATAAATAGTGGTCTGTACTTGCAAGCCATTGTAATGATTTTATTGTATTCCTATTTGTACCTTTTTTTAACCCAAATCATAGTTTGTTTTTATTATTGTCCACGATTTTTAACCAAAATCATGAGACTGAAACATTTTTTCTTCATTTCAACAGCATATAACCCCTTGAGACGTTATGTATGTTGATTTGACAAAATTGGTGAATAAAAAAAAATGTGGGTTAAAAATTTTTGAGATTGTAGATTGTAGCGTTTCTGTGTACTGTCATTTGCATAAAATGATGCAAAGAATTGGTCAGGCACCAATTTTGGAGATGGATAGGAAGGCTGTAGGGGAGGAGGAGGCCTCTATTAGGGTACAGTATCTAACATTTCGCTGTGCTCTCAATAGATAATATAGTAAAGTTTACATAGCCAGCTATCTTAACTCTGTTTAATACAGTGGTCCCTCAACATACCATGGTAATTCGTTCCAAACGAGCCATCGTTTTTCGAATCCATCGTATGTTGAGGGATTCGTGCAATGTAAAGTATATGAAGCTGTACTCACCTGTCCCCGCCGTTCGCGATGGTGTCCCCGCCGCTCGCGATGGTGACCCCGGGCATACGCTGGACTCTCCTGGTCTTCTCCGATCCTCTGCAGTCTTCCGTAAGGCCTTACTGGGCCTGCGTAGCGACGTCATTACGCCGCTGCGTACGCCATTCCTATTGGATGACGTGGGCAGCAGCGTATTGATGTCATCGGAGAGGGCCGAGAAGACACCGGAAGACCAGCGCTGGACCCGGAGGGAACCTCGGAGCATCGTGGAGGGGTAAGTAATACTTACCGCACCACACGGGGAACATTAAGCGGCTATTTGGCAGCAGCTTACGCATTTTTCGTGGCCGGATAGCACTTGATGCGATGGCCCCGACATAAAAAAACATTGTATGTCGATGCTGACATCGATATGCGATGGCCTCTCAGAGGCCATCGTATGTCGATTTGATCATATGTCGGGGCCATCGTAGGTCGGGGGGGTCACTGTATTGTACTATTTGATTTTGACCAGAGCTGGCAATTTTTTATATTACAAAAGCCTAGTATGAAGGAAGTTTGTTGTTGTTATATCTGTATGTAAAATGTGTAGTTTTGCCATGTGTACGTTTATATAAATAGTGGGCTGTACTTGCAAGCCATTGTAATGATTTTATTGTATTCCTATTTGTACCTTTTTTTAACCCAAATCATAGTTTGTTTTTATTATTGTCCACGATTTTTAACCAAAATCATGAGACTGAAACATTTTTTCTTCATTTCAACAGCATATAACCCCTTGAGACGTTATGTATGTTGATTTGACAAAATTGGTGAATTAAAAAAATATTTCGGTTAAAAAATTTTGAGATTGTAGATTGTAACGTTTCTGTGTACTGTCATTTGCATAAAATGATGCAAAGAATTGTTCAGGCACCAATTTTGGAGATGGATAGGAAGGCTGTAGGGGAGGAGGCCTCTATTAGGGTACAGTATCTAACATTTCGCTGTGCTCTCAATAGATAATACAGTAAAGTTTACATAGCCAGCTATCTTAACTCTGTTTAATACAGTGGTCCCTCAACATACCATGGTAATTCGTTCCAAACGAGCCATCGTTTTTCAAATCCATCGTATGTTGAGGGATTCGTGCAATGTAAAGTATATGAAGCTGTACTCACCTGTCCCCGCCGTTCGCGATGGTGTCCCCGCCGCTCGCGATGGTGACCCCGGGCCTCCGCTGGACTCTCCTGGTCTTCTCCGATCCTCTGCAGTCTTCCGTAAGGCCTTACTGGGCCTGCATAGCGACGTCATTACGCCGCTGCGTACGCCATTCCTATTGGATGACGTGGGCAGCAGCGTATTGATGTCATCGGAGAGGGCCGAGAAGACACCGGAAGACCAGCGCTGGACCCGGAGGGAACCTCGGAGCATCGTGGAGGGGTAAGTAATACTTACCGCACCACACGGGGAACATTAAGCGGCTATTTGGCAGCAGCTTAAGCATTTTTCGCTGCCGGATAGCACTTGATGCGATGGCCCCGACATAAAAAAGCATCGTATGTCGATGCTGACATCGACATGCGATGGCCTCTGAGAGGCCATCGTATGTCGATTTGATCATATGTCGGGGCCATCGTAGGTCGGGGGGGTCACTGTATTGTACTATTTGATTTTGAAAGGAGCTGGCAATTTTTATATTACAAAAGCCTAGTATGAAGGAACTTTGTTGTTCTTATATCTGTATCTAAAATGTGTATTTTGCTATGTGTTCATTTATACCAATATTGGGCTGTACTTGCCATCTATTGTCATGATTTTATTGTATTCCTATTTTTTTGTATTTTTTTGTATTCCTTTTTTATTGTATTCCTTTTTTAACCCAAATCATAGTTTGTTTTTATTATTGTCCATGATTTTTAACCAAAATCATGAGACTGAAACATTTTTTCTTCACTTCAACAACATATAACCCCTTGAGACCTTATGTATGTTGATTTGATAAAATTGGTGAATTAAAAAAATTTGGGTTAAAAAATGTCGAGATTGTAGGCTATGGAAGCATTTCTGTGTACTGTTTTTTGCATAAAATGATGCAAAGAATTGGTCAGGCACCAATTTTGGAGATGGATAGGAAGGCTGTAGGGGAGGAGGAGGCCTCTATTAGGGTACAGTATCTAACATTTCGCTGTGCTCTCAATAGATAATACAGTAAAGTTTCCATAGCCAGCTATCTTAACTCTGTTTAATATTATGCTATTTGATTTTGACAGGAGGTGCCAATTTTTTTTTATTACAAAAGCCTAGTATGAAGGAACTTTGTTGTTCTTATATCTGTATCTAAAATGTGTAGTTTTGCTATGTGTACATTTATACAAATATTGGGCTGTACTTGCCAGCTATTGTCATAATTTTATTGTATTCCTATTTGTACCTTTTTTTAACCCAAATCATAGTTTGTTTTTATTATTGTCCATGATTTTTAACCAAAATCATGAGACTGAAACATTTTTTATCCATTTCAACAGCAAAAACCCCTTGAGACGTTATGTATGTTGATTTGACAAAATTGGTGAATTAAAAAAAAATTTGGGTTCAAAAATGTTGAGATTTTAGGCTATGGAAGCGTTTCTGTGTACTGTCATTTGCATAAAATGATGCAAAGAATTGGTCAGGCACCAATTTTGGAGATGGATAGGAAGGCTGTAGGGGAGGAGGAGGCCTCTATTAGGGTACAGTATCTAACATTTCGCTGTGCTCTCAATAGATAATACAGTAAAGTTTCCATAGCCAGCTATCTTAACTGTTTAATACAGTGGTCCCTCAACATACGATGGTAATTTGTTCCAAACGAGCCATCGTTTGTCGAATCCATCGTATGTTGAGGGATTCGTGCAATGTAAAGTATAAGAAGCTGTACTCACAAGTCCCCGCGATGGTGTCCCCGCCGCTCGCTATGGTGGCCCCGGGCCTCCGCTGGACTCTCCTGGTCTTCGCCGGTCCTCTGATGTCTTCCACAAGGCCTTACTGGGCCTGCATAGCGACGTCATTACGCCGCTACGTACGCCATTCCTATTGGATGACGTGGGCAGCAGCGTATTGACGTCATCGGAGAGGGTAGAGAAGACACCGGAAGACCAGCGCTGGACCCGGAGGGCACCCCGGAGCATCGTGGAGGGGTAAGTAATACTTACCGCACCACACGGGGAACATTAAGAGGCTATTTGGCAGCAGCTTAAGCATTTTTCGTGGCCGGATAGCACTTGATGCGATGGCCCCGACATAAAAAAACATTGTATGTCGATGCTGACATCGACATGCGATGGCCTCTGAGAGGCCATCGTTTGTCGATTTGATCATATGTCGGGGCCATCGTAGGTCGGGGGGGTCACTGTATTGTACTATTTGATTTTGACCAGAGCTGGCAATTTTTTATATTACAAAAGCCTAGTATGAAGGAAGTTTGTTGTTCTTATATCTGTATGTAAAATGTGTAGTTTTGCCATGTGTACGTTTATATAAATAGTGGGCTGTACTTGCAAGCCATTGTAATGATTTTATTGTATTCCTATTTGTACCTTTTTTTTAACCCAAATCATAGTTTGTTTTTATTATTGTCCACGATTTTTAACCAAAATCATGAGACTGAAACATTTTTTCTTCATTTCAACAGCATATAACCCCTTGAGACGTTATGTATGTTGATTTGACAAAATTGGTGAATTAAAAAAAATTTGGGTTAAAAAATTTTGAGATTGTAGATTGTAGCGTTTCTGTGTACTGTCATTTGCATAAAATGATGCAAAGAATTGGTCAGGCACCAATTTTGGAGATGGATAGGAAGGCTGTAGGGGAGGAGGAGGCCTCTATTAGGGTACAGTATCTAACATTTCGCTGTGCTCTCAATAGATAATACAGTAAAGTTTACATAGCCAGCTATCTTAACTCTGTTTAATACAGTGGTCCCTCAACATACGATGGTAATTCGTTCCAAACGAGCCATCGTTTTTCGAATCCATCGTATGTTGAGGGATTCGTGCAATGTAAAGTATATGAAGCTGTACTCACCTGTCCCCGCCGTTCGCGATGGTGTCCCCGCCGCTCGCGATGGTGACCCCGGGCCTCCGCTGGACTCTCCTGGTCTTCTCCGATCCTCTGCAGTCTTCCGTAAGGCCTTACTGGGCCTGCGTAGCGACGTCATTACGCCGCTGCGTACGCCATTCCTATTGGATGACGTGGGCAGCAGCGTATTGATGTCATCGGAGAGGGCCGAGAAGACACCGGAAGACCAGCGCTGGACC
This sequence comes from Hyla sarda, assembly GCF_029499605.1. Taxonomy (NCBI): domain Eukaryota; kingdom Metazoa; phylum Chordata; class Amphibia; order Anura; family Hylidae; genus Hyla; species Hyla sarda. Next base: position 158,089,069 of record NC_079196.1, on the reverse strand, counting down.
CGGAGGGAACCTCGGAGCATCGTGGAGGGGTAAGTAATACTTACCGCACCACACGGGGAACATTAAGCGGCTATTTGGCAGCAGCTTAAGCATTTTTCGCTGCCGGATAGCACTTGATGCGATGGCCCCGACATAAAAAAGCATCGTATGTCGATGCTGACATCGACATGCGATGGCCTCTGAGAGGCCATCGTATGTCGATTTGATCATATGTCGGGGCCATCGTAGGTCGGGGGGGTCACTGTATTGTACTATTTGATTTTGAAAGGAGCTGGCAATTTTTTATATTACAAAAGCCTAGTATGAAGGAACTTTGTTGTTCTTATATCTGTATCTAAAATGTGTAATTTTGCTATGTGTACATTTATACCAATATTGGGCTGTACTTGCCATCTATTGTCATGATTTTATTGTATTCCTATTTTTTTGTATTTTTTTGTATTCCTTTTTTATTGTATTCCTTTTTTAACCCAAATCATAGTTTGTTTTTATTATTGTCCATGATTTTTAACCAAAATCATAAGACTGAAACATTTTTTCTTCACTTCAACAACATATAACCCCTTGAGACGTTATGTATGTTGATTTGATAAAATTGGTGAATTAAAAAAATTTGGGTTAAAAAATGTCGAGATTGTAGGCTATGGAAGCATTTCTGTGTACTGTTTTTTGCATAAAATGATGCAAAGAATTGGTCAGGCACCAATTTTGGAGATGGTTAGGAAGGCTGTAGGGGAGGAGGAGGCCTCTATTAGGGCGCAGTGTCTAACATTTCGCTGTGCTCTCAATAGATAATACAGTAAAGTTTCCATAGCCAGCTATCTTAACTCTGTTTAATATTATACTATTTGATTTTGACAGGGGGTGCCAATTTTTTTTTATTACAAAAGCCTAGTATGAAGGAACTTTGTTGTTCTTATATCTGTATCTAAAATGTGTAGTTTTGCTATGTGTACATTTATACAAATATTGGGCTGTACTTGCCAGCTATTGTCATGATTTTATTGTATTCCTATTTGTACCTTTTTTTTAACCCAAATCATAGTTTGTTTTTATTATTGTCCACGATTTTTAACCAAAATCATGAGACTGAAACATTTTTTATCCATTTCAACAGCATATAACCCCTTGAGACGTTATGTATGTTGATTTGACAAAATTGGTGAATTAAAAAAAAATTTGGGTTAAAAAATGTTGAGATTTTAGGCTATGGAAGCGTTTCTGTGTACTGTCATTTGCATAAAATGATGCAAAGAATTGGTCAGGCACCAATTTTGGAGATGGATAGGAAGGCTATAGGGGAGGAGGAGGCCTCTATTAGGGTACAGTATCTAACATTTCGCTGTGCTCTCAATAGATAATACAGTAAAGTTTCCATAGCCAGCTATCTTAACTGTTTAATACAGTGGTCCCTCAACATACGATGGTAATTTGTTCCAAACGAGCCATCGTTTGTCGAATCCATCGTATGTTGAGGGATTCGTGCAATGTAAAGTATAAGAAGCTGTACTCACAAGTCCCCGCGATGGTGTCCCCGCCGCTCGCTATGGTGGCCCCGGGCCTCCGCTGGACTCTCCTGGTCTTCTCCGGTCCTCTGCTGTCTTCCACAAGGCCTTACTGGGCCTGCATAGCGACGTCATTACGCCGCTACGTACGCCATTCCTATTGGATGACGTGGGCAGCAGCGTAATGACGTCATCGGAGAGGGTAGAGAAGACACCGGAAGACCAGCGCTGGACCCGGAGGGCACCCCGGAGCATCGTGGAGGGGTAAGTAATACTTACCGCACCACACGGGGAACATTAAGAGGCTATTTGGCAGCAGCTTAAGCATTTTTCGTGGCCGGATAGCACTTGATGCGATGGCCCCGACATAAAAAAACATTGTATGTCGATGCTGACATCGACATGCGATGGCCTCTGAGAGGCCATCGTTTGTCGATTTGATCATATGTCGGGGCCATCGTAGGTCGGGGGGGTCACTGTATTGTACTATTTGATTTTGACCAGAGCTGGCAATTTTTTATATTACAAAAGCCTAGTATGAAGGAAGTTTGTTGTTCTTATATCTGTATGTAAAATGTGTAGTTTTGCCATGTGTACGTTTATATAAATAGTGGGCTGTACTTGCAAGCCATTGTAATGATTTTATTGTATTCCTATTTGTACCTTTTTTTTAACCCAAATCATAGTTTGTTTTTATTATTGTCCACGATTTTTAACCAAAATCATGAGACTGAAACATTTTTTCTTCATTTCAACAGCATATAACCCCTTGAGACGTTATGTATGTTGATTTGACAAAATTGGTGAATAAAAAAAAATGTGGGTTAAAAAATTTTGAGATTGTAGATTGTAGCGTTTCTGTGTACTGTCATTTGCATAAAATGATGCAAAGAATTGGTCAGGCACCAATTTTGGAGATGGATAGGAAGGCTGTAGGGGAGGAGGAGGCCTCTATTAGGGTACAGTATCTAACATTTCGCTGTGCTCTCAATAGATAATACAGTAAAGTTTACATAGCCAGCTATCTTAACTCTGTTTAATACAGTGGTCCCTCAACATACCATGGTAATTCGTTCCAAACGAGCCATCGTTTTTCGAATCCATCGTATGTTGAGGGATTCGTGCAATGTAAAGTATATGAAGCTGTACTCACCTGTCCCCGCCGTTCGCGATGGTGTCCCCGCCGCTCGCGATGGTGACCCCGGGCCTCCGCTGGACTCTCCTGGTCTTCTCCGATCCTCTGCAGTCTTCCGTAAGGCCTTACTGGGCCTGCGTAGCGACGTCATTACGCCGCTGCGTACGCCATTCCTATTGGATGACGTGGGCAGCAGCGTATTGATGTCATCGGAGAGGGCCGAGAAGACACCGGAAGACCAGCACTGGACCCGGAGAGAACCTCGGAGCATCGTGGAGGGGTAAGGAATACTTACCGCACCACACGGGGAACATTAAGCGGCTATTTGGCAGCAGCTTAAGCATTTTTCGCTGCCGGATAGCACTTGATGCGATGGCCCCGACATAAAAAAGCATCGTATGTCGATGCTGACATCGACATGCGATGGCCTCTGAGAGGCCATCGTATGTCGATTTGATCATATGTCGGGGCCATCGTGGGTCGGGGGGGGGGTCACTGTATTGTACTATTTGATTTTGAAAGGAGCTGGCAATTTTTTATATTACAAAAGCCTAGTATGAAGGAACTTTGTTGTTCTTATATCTGTATCTAAAATGTGTAATTTTGCTATGTGTACATTTATACCAATATTGGGCTGTACTTGCCATCTATTGTCATGATTTTATTGTATTCCTATTTTTTTGTATTTTTTTGTATTCCTTTTTTATTGTATTCCTTTTTTAACCCAAATCATAGTTTGTTTTTATTATTGTCCATGATTTTTAACCAAAATCATGAGACTGAAACATTTTTTCTTCACTTCAACAACATATAACCCCTTGAGACGTTATGTATGTTGATTTGATAAAATTGGTGAATTAAAAAAATTTGGGTTAAAAAATGTTGAGATTGTAGGCTATGGAAGCATTTCTGTGTACTGTTTTTTGCATAAAATGATGCAAAGAATTGGTCAGGCACCAATTTTGGAGATGGATAGGAAGGCTGTAGGGAGGAGGAGGCCTCTATTAGGGCGCAGTGTCTAACATTTCGCTGTGCTCTCAATAGATAATACAGTAAAGTTTCCATAGCCAGCTATCTTAACTCTGTTTAATATTATACTATTTGATTTTGACAGGGGGTGCCAATTTTTTTTTATTACAAAAGCCTAGTATGAAGGAACTTTGTTGTTCTTTTATCTGTATCTAAAATGTGTAGTTTTGCTATGTGTACATTTATACAAATATTGGGCTGTACTTGCCAGCTATTGTCATGATTTTATTGTATTCCTATTTGTACCTTTTTTTAACCCAAATCATAGTTTGTTTTTATTATTGTCCATGATTTTTAACCAAAATCATGAGACTGAAACATTTTTTATCCATTTCAACAGCATATAACCCCTTGAGACGTTATGTATGTTGATTTGACAAAATTGGTGAATTAAAAAAAAATTTGGGTTAAAAAATGTTGAGATTTTAGGCTATGGAAGCGTTTCTGTGTACTGTCATTTGCATAAAATGATGCAAAGAATTGGTCAGGCACCAATTTTGGAGATGGATAGGAAGGCTGTAGGGGAGGAGGAGGCCTCTATTAGGGTACAGCATCTAACATTTCGCTGTGCTCTCAATAGATAATACAGTAAAGTTTCCATAGCCAGCTATCTTAACTGTTTAATACAGTGGTCCCTCAACATACGATGGTAATTTGTTCCAAACGAGCCATCGTTTGTCGAATCCATCGTATGTTGAGGGATTCGTGCAATGTAAAGTATAAGAAGCTGTACTCACAAGTCCCCGCCGCTCGCGATGGTGTCCCCGCCGCTCGCGATGGTGGCCCCGGGCCTCCGCTGGACTCTCCTGGTCTTCTCCGGTCCTCTGCTGTCTTCCACAAGGCCTTACTGGGCCTGCATAGCGACGTCATTACGCCGCTACGTACGCCATTCCAATTGGATGACGTGGGCAACAGCGTTTTGACGTCATCGGAGAGGGCCGAGAAGACACCGGAAGACCAGCGCTGGACCCGGAGGGCACCCCGGAGCATCGTGGAGGGGTAAGTAATACTTACCGCACCACACGGGGAACATTAAGCGGCTATTTGGCAGCAGCTTAAGCATTTTTCGTGGCCGGATAGCACTTGATGCGATGGCCCCGACATAAAAAAACATTGTATGTAGATGCTGACATCGACATGCGATGGCCTCTGAGAGGCCATCGCATGTCGATTTGATCATATGTCGGGGCCATCGTAGGTCGTGGGGGTCACTGTATTGTACTATTTGATTTTGACCAGAGCTGGCAATTTTTTATATTACAAAAGCCTAGTATGAAGGAAGTTTGTTGTTCTTATATCTGTATGTAAAATGTGTAGTTTTGCCATGTATACGTTTATATAAATAGTGGGCTGTACTTGCAAGCCATTGTAATGATTTTATTGTATTCCTATTTGTACCTTTTTTTTAACCCAAATCATAGTTTGTTTTTATTATTGTCCACGATTTTTAACCAAAATCATGAGACTGAAACATTTTTTCTTCATTTCAACAGCATATAACCCCTTGAGACGTTATGTATGTTGATTTGACAAAATTGGTGAATTAAAAAAAATTTGGGTTAAAAATTTTTGAGATTGTAGCGTTTCTGTGTACTGTCATTTGCATAAAATGATGCAAAGAATTGGTCAGGCACCAATTTTGGAGATGGATAGGAAGGCTGTAAGGGAGGAGGAGGCCTCTATTAGGGTACAGTATCTAACATTTCGCTGTGCTCTCAATAGATAATACAGTAAAGTTTACATAGCCAGCTATCTTAACTCTGTTTAATACAGTGGTCCCTCAACATACGATGGTAATTCGTTCCAAACGAGCCATCGTTTTTCGAATCCATCGTATGTTGAGGGATTCGTGCAATGTAAAGTATATGAAGCTGTACTCACCTGTCCCCGCCGTTCGCGATGGTGTCCCCGCCGCTCGCGATGGTGTCCCCGGGCCTCCGCTGGACTCTCCTGGTCTTCTCCGATCCTCTGCAGTCTTCCGTAAGGCCTTACTGGGCCTGCGTAGCGACGTCATTACGCCGCTGCGTACGCCATTCCTATTGGATGACGTGGGCAGCAGCGTATTGATGTCATCGGAGAGGGCCGAGAAGACACCGGAAGACCAGCGCTGGACCCGGAGGGAACCTCGGAGCATCGTGGAGGGGTAAGTAATACTTACCGCACCACACGGGGAACATTAAGCGGCTATTTGGCAGCAGCTTAAGCATTTTTCGCTGCCAGATAGCACTTGATGCGATGGCCCCGACATAAAAAAGCATCGTATGTCGATGCTGACATCGACATGCGATGGCCTCTGAGAGGCCATCGTATGTCGATTTGATCATATGTCGGGGCCATCGTAGTTCGGGGGGGTCACTGTATTGTACTATTTGATTTTGAAAGGAGCTGGCAATTTTTTATATTACAAAAGCCTAGTATGAAGGAACTTTGTTGTTCTTATATCTGTATCTAAAATTTGTAATTTTGCTATGTGTACATTTATACCAATATTGGGCTGTACTTGCCATCTATTGTCATGATTTTATTGTATTCCTATTTTTTTTTATTTTTTTGTATTCCTTTTTTATTGTATTCCTTTTTTAACCCAAATCATAGTTTGTTTTTATTATTGTCCATGATTTTTAACCAAAATCATGAGACTGAAACATTTTTTCTTCACTTCAACAACATATAACCCCTTGAGACGTTATGTATGTTGATTTGATAAAATTGGTGAATTAAAAAAATTTGGGTTAAAAAATGTTGAGATTGTAGGCTATGGAAGCATTTCTGTGTACTGTTTTTTGCATAAAATGATGCAAAGAATTGGTCAGGCACCAATTTTGGAGATGGATAGGAAGGCTGTAGGGGAGGAGGAGGCCTCTATTAGGGCGCAGTGTCTAACTTTTCGCTGTGCTCTCAATAGATAATACAGTAAAGTTTCCATAGCCAGCTATCTTAACTCTGTTTAATATTATACGATTTGATTTTGACAGGGGGTGCCAATTTTTTTTTATTACAAAAGCCTAGTATGAAGGAACTTTGTTGTTCTTATATCTGTATCTAAAATGTGTAGTTTTGCTATGTGTACATTTATACAAATATTGGGCTGTACTTGCCAGCTATTGTCATGATTTTATTGTATTCCTATTTGTACCTTTTTTAACCCAAATCATAGTTTGTTTTTATTATTGTCCATGATTTTTAACCAAAATCATGAGACTGAAACATTTTTTATCCATTTCAACAGCATATAACCCCTTGAGACGTTATGTATGTTGATTTGACAAAATTGGTGAATTAAAAAAAAATTTGGGTTAAAAAATGTTGAGATTTTAGGCTATGGAAGCGTTTCTGTGTACTGTCATTTGCATAAAATGATGCAAAGAATTGGTCAGGCACCAATTTTGGAGATGGATAGGAAGGCTGTAGGGGAGGAGGAGGCCTCTATTAGGGTACAGTATCTAACATTTCGCTGTGCTCTCAATAGATAAAACAGTAAAGTTTCCATAGCCAGCTATCTTAACTGTTTAATACAGTGGTCCCTCAACATACGATGGTAATTTGTTCCAAACGAGCCATCGTTTGTCGAATCCATCGTATGTTGAGGGATTCGTGCAATGTAAAGTATAAGAAGCTGTACTCACAAGTCCCCGCCGCTCGCGATGGTGTCCCCGACGCTCGCGATGGTGGCCCCGGGCCTCCGCTGGACTCTCCTGGTCTTCTCCGGTCCTCTGCTGTCTTCCACAAGGCCTTACTGGGCCTGCATAGCGACGTCATTACGCCGCTACGTACGCCATTCCTATTGGATGACGTGGGCAGCAGCGTATTGACGTCATCGGAGAGGGCCGAGAAGACACCGGAAGACCAGCGCTGGACCCGGAGGGCACCCCGGAGCATCGTGGAGGGGTAAGTAATACTTACCGCACCACACGGGGAACATCAAGCGGCTAGTTGGCAGCAGCTTAAGCATTTTTCGTGGCCGGATAGCACTTGATGCGATGGCCCCGACATAAAAAAACATTGTATGTCGATGCTGACATCGATATGCGATGGCCTCTCAGAGGCCATCGTATGTCAATTTGATCATATGTCGGGGCCATCGTAGGTCGGGGGGGTCACTGTATTGTACTATTTGATTTTGACCAGAGCTGGCAATTTTTTATATTACAAAAGCCTAGTATGAAGGAAGTTTGTTGTTCTTATATTTGTATGTAAAATGTGTAGTTTTGCCATGTGTACGTTTATATAAATAGTGGTCTGTACTTGCAAGCCATTGTAATGATTTTATTGTATTCCTATTTGTACCTTTTTTTAACCCAAATCATAGTTTGTTTTTATTATTGTCCACGATTTTTAACCAAAATCATGAGACTGAAACATTTTTTCTTCATTTCAACAGCATATAACCCCTTGAGACGTTATGTATGTTGATTTGACAAAATTGGTGAATAAAAAAAAATGTGGGTTAAAAATTTTTGAGATTGTAGATTGTAGCGTTTCTGTGTACTGTCATTTGCATAAAATGATGCAAAGAATTGGTCAGGCACCAATTTTGGAGATGGATAGGAAGGCTGTAGGGGAGGAGGAGGCCTCTATTAGGGTACAGTATCTAACATTTCGCTGTGCTCTCAATAGATAATACAGTAAAGTTTACATAGCCAGCTATCTTAACTCTGTTTAATACAGTGGTCCCTCAACATACGATGGTAATTCGTTCCAAACTAGCCATCGTTTTTCGAATCCATCGTATGTTGAGGGATTCGTGCAATGTAAAGTATATGAAGCTGTACTCACCTGTCCCCGCCGTTCGCGATGGTGTCCCCGCCGCTCGCGATGGTGACCCCGGGCCTCCGCTGGACTCTCCTGGTCTTCTCCGATCCTCTGCAGTCTTCCGTAAGGCCTTACTGGGCCTGCGTAGCGACGTCATTACGCCGCTGCGTACGCCATTCCTATTGGATGACGTGGGCAGCAGCGTATTGATGTCATCGGAGAGGGCCGAGAAGACACCGGAAGACCAGCGCTGGACCCGGAGGGAACCTCGGAGCATCGTGGAGGGGTAAGTAATACTTACCGCACCACACGGGGAACATTAAGCGGCTATTTGGCAGCAGCTTAAGCATTTTTCGCTGCCAGATAGCACTTGATGCGATGGCCCCGACATAAAAAAGCATCGTATGTCGATGCTGACATCGACATGCGATGGCCTCTGAGAGGCCATCGTATGTCGATTTGATCATATGTCGGGGCCATCGTAGGTCGGGGGGGTCACTGTATTGTACTATTTGATTTTGAAAGGAGCAGGCAATTTTTTATATTACAAAAGCCTAGTATGAAGGAACTTTGTTGTTCTTATATCTGTATCTAAAATGTGTAATTTTGCTATGTGTACATTTATACCAATATTGGGCTGTACTTGCCATCTATTGTCATGATTTTATTGTATTCCTATTTTTTTGTATTTTTTTGTATTCCTTTTTTATTGTATTCCTTTTTTAACCCAAATCATAGTTTGTTTTTATTATTGTCCATGATTTTTAACCAAAATCATGAGACTGAAACATTTTTTCTTCACTTCAACAACATATAACCCCTTGAGACGTTATGTATGTTGATTTGATAAAATTGGTGAATTAAAAAAATTTGGGTTAAAAAATGTTGAGATTGTAGGCTATGGAAGCATTTCTGTGTACTGTTTTTTGCATAAAATGATGCAAAGAATTGGTCAGGCACCAATTTTGGAGATGGATAGGAAGGCTGTAGGGGAGGAGGAGGCCTCTATTAGGGCGCAGTGTCTAACATTTCGCTGTGCTCTCAATAGATAATACAGTAAAGTTTCCATAGCCAGCTATCTTAACTCTGTTTAATATTATACTATTTGATTTTGACAGGGGGTGCCAATTTTTTTTTTATTACAAAAGCCTAGTATGAAGGAACTTTGTTGTTCTTATATCTGTATCTAAAATGTGTAGTTTTGCTATGTGTACATTTATACAAATATTGGGCTGTACTTGCCAGCTATTGTCATGATTTTATTGTATTCCTATTTGTACCTTTTTTAACCCAAATCATAGTTTGTTTTTATTATTGTCCATGATTTTTAACCAAAATCATGAGACTGAAACATTTTTTATCCATTTCAACAGCATATAACCCCTTGAGACGTTATGTATGTTGATTTGACAAAATTGGTGAATTAAAAAAAAATTTGGGTTAAAAAATGTTGAGATTTTAGGCTATGGAAGCGTTTCTGTGTACTGTCATTTGCATAAAATGATGCAAAGAATTGGTCAGGCACCAATTTTGGAGATGGATAGGAAGGCTGTAGGGGAGGAGGAGGCCTCTATTAGGGTACAGTATCTAACATTTCGCTGTGCTCTCAATAGATAAAACAGTAAAGTTTCCATAGCCAGCTATCTTAACTGTTTAATACAGTGGTCCCTCAACATACGATGGTAATTTGTTCCAAACGAGCCATCGTTTGTCGAATCCATCGTATGTTGAGGGATTCGTGCAATGTAAAGTATAAGAAGCTGTACTCACAAGTCCCCGCCGCTCGCGATGGTGTCCCCGACGCTCGCGATGGTGGCCCCGGGCCTCCGCTGGACTCTCCTGGTCTTCTCCGGTCCTCTGCTGTCTTCCACAAGGCCTTACTGGGCCTGCATAGCGACGTCATTACGCCGCTACGTACGCCATTCCTATTGGATGACGTGGGCAGCAGCGTATTGACGTCATCGGAGAGGGCCGAGAAGACACCGGAAGACCAGCGCTGGACCCGGAGGGCACCCCGGAGCATCGTGGAGGGGTAAGTAATACTTACCGCACCACACGGGGAACATTAAGCGGCTATTTGGCAGCAGCTTAAGCATTTTTCGTGGCCGGATAGCACTTGATGCGATGGCCCCGACATAAAAAAACATTGTATGTCGATGCTGACATCGATATGCGATGGCCTCTCAGAGGCCATCGTATGTCGATTTGATCATATGTCGGGGCCATCGTAGGTCGGGGGGGTCACTGTATTGTACTATTTGATTTTGACCAGAGCTGGCAATTTTTTATATTACAAAAGCCTAGTATGAAGGAAGTTTGTTGTTCTTATATCTGTATGTAAAATGTGTAGTTTTGCAATGTGTACGTTTATATAAATAGTGGGCTGTACTTGCAAGCCATTGTAATGATTTTATTGTATTCCTATTTGTACCTTTTTTTAACCCAAATCATAGTTTGTTTTTATTATTGTCCACGATTTTTAACCAAAATCATGAGACTGAAACATTTTTTCTTCATTTCAACAGCATATAACCCCTTGAGACGTTATGTATGTTGATTTGACAAAATTGGTGAATAAAAAAAAATGTGGGTTAAAAAATTTTGAGATTGTAGATTGTAGCGTTTCTGTGTACTGTCATTTGCATAAAATGATGCAAAGAATTGGTCAGGCACCAATTTTGGAGATGGATAGGAAGGCTGTAGGGGAGGAGGAGGCCTCTATTAGGGTACAGTATCTAACATTTCGCTGTGCTCTCAATAGATAATACAGTAAAGTTTACATAGCCAGCTATCTTAACTCTGTTTAATACAGTGGTCCCTCAACATACGATGGTAATTCGTTCCAAACGAGCCATCGTTTTTCGAATCCATCGTATGTTGAGGGATTCGTGCAATGTAAAGTATATGAAGCTGTACTCACCTGTCCCCGCCGTTCGCGATGGTGTCCCCGCCGCTCGCGATGGTGACCCCGGGCCTCCGCTGGACTCTCCTGGTCTTCTCCGATCCTCTGCAGTCTTCCGTAAGGCCTTACTGGGCCTGCGTAGCGACGTCATTACGCCGCTGCGTACGCCATTCCTATTGGATGACGTGGGCAGCAGCGTATTGATGTCATCGGAGAGGGCCGAGAAGACACCGGAAGACCAGCGCTGGACCCGGAGGGAACCTCGGAGCATCGTGGAGGGGTAAGTAATACTTACCGCACCACACGGGGAACATTAAGCGGCTATTTGGCAGCAGCTTAAGCATTTTTCGCTGCCAGATAGCACTTGATGCGATGGCCCCGACATAAAAAAGCATCGTATGTCGATTTGATCATATGTCGGGGCCATCGTAGGTCGGGGGGGTCACTGTATTGTACTATTTGATTTTGAAAGGAGCAGGCAATTTTTTATATTACAAAAGCCTAGTATGAAGGAACTTTGTTGTTCTTATATCTGTATCTAAAATGTGTAATTTTGCTATGTGTACATTTATACCAATATTGGGCTGTACTTGCCATCTATTGTCATGATTTTATTGTATTCCTATTTTTTTGTATTTTTTTGTATTCCTTTTTTATTGTATTCCTTTTTTAACCCAAATCATAGTTTGTTTTTATTATTGTCCATGATTTTTAACCAAAATCATGAGACTGAAACATTTTTTCTTCACTTCAACAACATATAACCCCTTGAGACGTTATGTATGTTGATTTGATAAAATTGGTGAATTAAAAAAATTTGGGTTAAAAAATGTTGAGATTGTAGGCTATGGAAGCATTTCTGTGTACTGTTTTTTGCATAAAATGATGCAAAGAATTGGTCAGGCACCAATTTTGGAGGTGGATAGGAAGGCTGTAGGGGAGGAGGAGGCCTCTATTAGGGCGCAGTGTCTAACATTTCGCTGTGCTCTCAATAGATAATACAGTAAAGTTTCCATAGCCAGCTATCTTAACTCTGTTTAATATTATACTATTTGATTTTGACAGGGGGTGCCAATTTTTTTTTATTACAAAAGCCTAGTATGAAGGAACTTTGTTGTTCTTATATCTGTATCTAAAATGTGTAGTTTTGCTATGTGTAGATTTATACAAATATTGGGCTGTACTTGCCAGCTATTGTCATGATTTTATTGTATTCCTATTTGTACCTTTTTTAACCCAAATCATAGTTTGTTTTTATTATTGTCCATGATTTTTAACCAAAATCATGAGACTGAAACATTTTTTATCCATTTCAACAGCATATAACCCCTTGAGACGTTATGTATGTTGATTTGACAAAATTGGTGAATTAAAAAAAAATTTGGGTTAAAAAATGTTGAGATTTTAGGCTATGGAAGCGTTTCTGTGTACTGTCATTTGCATAAAATGATGCAAAGAATTGGTCAGGCACCAATTTTGGAGATGGATAGGAAGGCTGTAGGGGAGGAGGAGGCCTCTATTAGGGTACAGTATCTAACATTTCGCTGTGCTCTCAATAGATAAAACAGTAAAGTTTCCATAGCCAGCTATCTTAACTGTTTAATACAGTGGTCCCTCAACATACGATGGTAATTTGTTCCAAACGAGCCATCGTTTGTCGAATCCATCGTATGTTGAGGGATTCGTGCAATGTAAAGTATAAGAAGCTGTACTCACAAGTCCCCGCCGCTCGCGATGGTGTCCCCGACGCTCGCGATGGTGGCCCCGGGCCTCCGCTGGACTCTCCTGGTCTTCTCCGGTCCTCTGCTGTCTTCCACAAGGCCTTACTGGGCCTGCATAGCGACGTCATTACGCCGCTACGTACGCCATTCCTATTGGATGACGTGGGCAGCAGCGTATTGACGTCATCGGAGAGGGCCGAGAAGACACCGGAAGACCAGCGCTGGACCCGGAGGGCACCCCGGAGCATCGTGGAGGGGTAAGTAATACTTACCGCACCACACGGGGAACATTAAGCGGCTATTTGGCAGCAGCTTAAGCATTTTTCGTGGCCGGATAGCACTTGATGCGATGGCCCCGACATAAAAAAACATTGTATGTCGATGCTGACATCGATATGCGATGGCCTCTCAGAGGCCATCGTATGTCGATTTGATCATATGTCGGGGCCATCGTAGGTCGGGGGGGTCACTGTATTGTACTATTTGATTTTGACCAGAGCTGGCAATTTTTTATATTACAAAAGCCTAGTATGAAGGAAGTTTGTTGTTCTTATATCTGTATGTAAAATGTGTAGTTTTGCAATGTGTACGTTTATATAAATAGTGGGCTGTACTTGCAAGCCATTGTAATGATTTTATTGTATTCCTCTTTGTACCTTTTTTTAACCCAAATCATAGTTTGTTTTTATTATTGTCCACGATTTTTAACCAAAATCATGAGACTGAAACATTTTTTCTTCATTTCAACAGCATATAACCCCTTGAGACGTTATGTATGTTGATTTGACAAAATTGGTGAATAAAAAAAAATGTGGGTTAAAAAATTTTGAGATTGTAGATTGTAGCGTTTCTGTGTACTGTCATTTGCATAAAATGATGCAAAGAATTGGTCAGGCACCAATTTTGGAGATGGATAGGAAGGCTGTAGGGGAGGAGGAGGCCTCTATTAGGATACAGTATCTAACATTTCGCTGTGCTCTCAATAGATAATACAGTAAAGTTTACATAGCCAGCTATCTTAACTCTGTTTAATACAGTGGTCCCTCAACATACGATGGTAATTCGTTCCAAACGAGCCATCGTTTTTCAAATCCATCGTATGTTGAGGGATTCGTGCAATGTAAAGTATATGAAGCTGTACTCACCTGTCCCCGCCGTTCGCGATGGTGTCCCCGCCGCTCGCGATGGTGACCCCGGGCCTCCGCTGGACTCTCCTGGTCTTCTCCGATCCTCTGCAGTCTCCCGTAAGGCCTTACTGGGCCTGCGTAGCGACGTCATTACGCCGCTGCGTACGCCATTCCTATTGGATGACGTGGGCAGCAGCATATTGATGTCATCGGAGAGGGCCGAGAAGACACCGGAAGACCAGCGCTGGACCCGGAGGGAACCTCGGAGCATCGTGGAGGGGTAAGTAATACTTACCGCACCACACGGGGAACATTAAGCGGCTATTTGGCAGCAGCTTAAGCATTTTTCGCTGCCAGATAGCACTTGATGCGATGGCCCCGACATAAAAAAACATCGTATGTCGATGCTGACATCGACATGCGATGGCCTCTGAGAGGCCATCGTATGTCGATTTGATCATATGTCGGGGCCATCGTAGGTCGGGGGGGTCACTGTATTGTACTATTTGATTTTGAAAGGAGCTGGCAATTTTTTATATTACAAAAGCCTAGTATGAAGGAACTTTGTTGTTCTTATATCTGTATCTAAAATTTGTAATTTTGCTATGTGTACATTTATACCAATATTGGGCTGTACTTGCCATCTATTGTCATGATTTTATTGTATTCCTATTTTTTTGTATTTTTTTGTATTCCTTTTTTATTGTATTCCTTTTTTAACCCAAATCATAGTTTGTTTTTATTATTGTCCATGATTTTTAACCAAAATCATGAGACTGAAACATTTTTTCTTCACTTCAACAACATATAACCCCTTGAGACGTTATGTATGTTGATTTGATAAAATTGGTGAATTAAAAAAATTTGGGTTAAAAAATGTTGAGATTGTAGGCTATGGAAGCATTTCTGTGTACTGTTTTTTGCATAAAATGATGCAAAGAATTGGTCAGGCACCAATTTTGGAGATGGATAGGAAGGCTGTAGGGGAGGAGGAGGCCTCTATTAGGGCGCAGTGTCTAACATTTCGCTGTGCTCTCAATAGATAATACAGTAAAGTTTCCATAGCCAGCTATCTTAACTCTGTTTAATATTATACTATTTGATTTTGACAGGGGGTGCCAATTTTTTTTTATTACAAAAGCCTAGTATGAAGGAACTTTGTTGTTCTTATATCTGTATCTAAAATGTGTAGTTTTGCTATGTGTACATTTATACAAATATTGGGCTGTACTTGCCAGCTATTGTCATGATTTTATTGTATTCCTATTTGTACCTTTTTTAACCCAAATCATAGTTTGTTTTTATTATTGTCCATGATTTTTAACCAAAATCATGAGACTGAAACATTTTTTATCCATTTCAACAGCATATAACCCCTTGAGACGTTATGTATGTTGATTTGACAAAATTGGTGAATTAAAAAAAAATTTGGGTTAAAAAATGTTGAGATTTTAGGCTATGGAAGCGTTTCTGTGTACTGTCATTTGCATAAAATGATGCAAAGAATTGGTCAGGCACCAATTTTGGAGATGGATAGGAAGGCTGTAGGGGAGGAGGAGGCCTCTATTAGGGTACAGTATCTAACATTTCGCTGTGCTCTCAATAGATAAAACAGTAAAGTTTCCATAGCCAGCTATCTTAACTGTTTAATACAGTGGTCCCTCAACATACGATGGTAATTTGTTCCAAACGAGCCATCGTTTGTCGAATCCATCGTATGTTGAGGGATTCGTGCAATGTAAAGTATAAGAAGCTGTACTCACAAGTCCCCGCCGCTCGCGATGGTGTCCCCGCCGCTCGCGATGGTGGCCCCGGGCCTCCGCTGGACTCTCCTGGTCTTCTCCGGTCCTCTGCTGTCTTCCACAAGGCCTTACTGGGCCTGCATAGCGACGTCATTACGCCGCTACGTACGCCATTCCTATTGGATGACGTGGGCAGCAGCGTATTGACGTCATCGGAGAGGGCCGAGAAGACACCGGAAGACCAGCGCTGGACCCGGAGGGCACCCCGGAGCATCGTGGAGGGGTAAGTAATACTTACCGCACCACACGGGGAACATTAAGCGGCTATTTGGCAGCAGCTTAAGTATTTTTCGTGGCCGGATAGCACTTGATGCGATGGCCCCGACATAAAAAAACATTGTATGTCGATGCTGACATCGATATGCGATGGCCTCTCAGAGGCCATCGTATGTCGATTTGATCATATGTCGGGGCCATCGTAGGTCGGGGGGGTCACTGTATTGTACTATTTGATTTTGACCAGAGCTGGCAATTTTTTATATTACAAAAGCCTAGTATGAAGGAAGTTTGTTGTTCTTATATCTGTATGTAAAATGTGTAGTTTTGCCATGTGTACGTTTATATAAATAGTGGGCTGTACTTGCAAGCCATTGTAATGATTTTATTGTATTCCTATTTGTACCTTTTTTTAACCCAAATCATAGTTTGTTTTTATTATTGTCCACGATTTTTAACCAAAATCATGAGACTGAAACATTTTTTCTTCATTTCAACAGCATATAACCCCTTGAGACGTTATGTATGTTGATTTGACAAAATTGGTGAATAAAAAAAAATGTGGGTTAAAAAATTTTGAGATTGTAGATTGTAGCGTTTCTGTGTACTGTCATTTGCATAAAATGATGCAAAGAATTGGTCAGGCACCAATTTTGGAGATGGATAGGAAGGCTGTAGGGGAGGAGGAGGCCTCTATTAGGGTACAGTATCTAACATTTCGCTGTGCTCTCAATAGATAATACAGTAAAGTTTACATAACCAGCTATCTTAACTCTGTTTAATACAGTGGTCCCTCAACATACGATGGTAATTCGTTCCAAACGAGCCATCGTTTTTCGAATCCATCGTATGTTGAGGGATTCGTGCAATGTAAAGTATATGAAGCTGTACTCACCTGTCCCCGCCGTTCGCGATGGTGTCCCCGCCGCTCGCGATGGTGACCCCGGGCCTCTGCTGGACTCTCCTGGTCTTCTCCGATCCTCTGCAGTCTTCCGTAAGGCCTTACTGGGCCTGCGTAGCGACGTCATTACGCCGCTGCGTACGCCATTCCTATTGGATGACGTGGGCAGCAGCGTATTGATGTCATCGGAGAGGGCCGAGAAGACACCGGAAGACCAGCGCTGGACCCGGAGGGAACCTCGGAGCATCGTGGAGGGGTAAGTAATACTTACCGCACCACACGGGGAACATTAAGCGGCTATTTGGCAGCAGCTTAAGCATTTTTCGCTGCCAGATAGCACTTGATGCGATGGCCCCGACATAAAAAAGCATCGTATGTCGATGCTGACATCGACATGCGATGGCCTCTGAGAGGCCATCGTATGTCGATTTGATCATATGTCGGGGCCATCGTAGGTCGGGGGGGTCACTGTATTGTACTATTTGATTTTGAAAGGAGCTGGCAATTTTTTATATTACAAAAGCCTAGTATGAAGGAACTTTGTTGTTCTTATATCTGTATCTAAAATTTGTAATTTTGCTATGTGTACATTTATACCAATATTGGGCTGTACTTGCCATCTATTGTCATGATTTTATTGTATTCCTATTTTTTTGTATTTTTTTGTATTCCTTTTTTATTGTATTCCTTTTTTAACCCAAATCATAGTTTGTTTTTATTATTGTCCATGATTTTTAACCAAAATCATGAGACTGAAACATTTTTTCTTCACTTCAACAACATATAACCCCTTGAGACGTTATGTATGTTGATTTGATAAAATTGGTGAATTAAAAAAATTTGGGTTAAAAAATGTTGAGATTGTAGGCTATGGAAGCATTTCTGTGTACTGTTTTTTGCATAAAATGATGCAAAGAATTGGTCAGGCACCAATTTTGGAGATGGATAGGAAGGCTGTAGGGGAGGAGGAGGCCTCTATTAGGGCGCAGTGTCTAACATTTCGCTGTGCTCTCAATAGATAATACAGTAAAGTTTCCATAGCCAGCTATCTTAACTCTGTTTAATATTATACTATTTGATTTTGACAGGGGGTGCCAATTTTTTTTTATTACAAAAGCCTAGTATGAAGGAACTTTGTTGTTCTTATATCTGTATCTAAAATGTGTAGTTTTGCTATGTGTACATTTATACAAATATTGGGCTGTACTTGCCAGCTATTGTCATGATTTTATTGTATTCCTATTTGTACCTTTTTTTAACCCAAATCATAGTTTGTTTTTATTATTGTCCATGATTTTTAACCAAAATCATGAGACTGAAATTTTTTTATCCATTTCAACAGCATATAACCCCTTGAGACGTTATGTATGTTGATTTGACAAAATTGGTGAATTAAAAAAAAATTTGGGTTAAAAAATGTTGAGATTTTAGGCTATGGAAGCGTTTCTGTGTACTGTCATTTGCATAAAATGATGCAAAGAATTGGTCAGGCACCAATTTTGGAGATGGATAGGAAGGCTGTAGGGGAGGAGGAGGCCTCTATTAGGGTACAGTATCTAACATTTCGCTGTGCTCTCAATAGATAATACAGTAAAGTTTCCATAGCCAGCTATCTTAACTGTTTAATACAGTGGTCCCTCAACATACGATGGTAATTTGTTCCTAACGAGCCATCGTTTGTCGAATCCATCGTATGTTGAGGGATTCGTGCAATGTAAAGTATAAGAAGCTGTACTCACAAGTCCCCGCCGCTCGCGATGGTGTCCCCGCCGCTCGCGATGGTGGCCCCGGGCCTCCGCTGGACTCTCCTGGTCTTCTCCGGTCCTCTGCTGTCTTCCACAAGGCCTTACTGGGCCTGCATAGCGACGTTATTACGCCGCTACGTACGCCATTCCTATTGGATGACGTGAGCAGCAGCGTATTGACGTCATCGGAGAGGGCCGAGAAGACACCGGAAGACCAGCGCTGGACCCGGAGGGCACCCCGGAGCATCGTTGAGGGGTAAGTAATACTTACCGCACCACACGGGGAACATTAAGCGGCTATTTGGCAGCAGCTTAAGCATTTTTCGTGGCCGGATAGCACTTGATGCGATGGCCCCGACATAAAAAAACATTGTATGTCGATGCTGACATCGACATGCGATGGCCTCTCAGAGGCCATCGTATGTCGATTTGATCATATGTCGGGGCCATCGTAGGTCGGGGGGGGGTCACTGTATTGTACTATTTGATTTTGACCAGAGCTGGCAATTTTTTATATTACAAAAGCCTAGTATGAAGGAAGTTTGTTGTTCTTATATCTGTATGTAAAATGTGTCGTTTTGCCAAGTGTACGTTTATATAAATATTGGGCTGTACTTGCAAGCCATTGTAATGATTTTATTGTATTCCTATTTGTACCTTTTTTTAACCCAAATCATAGTTTGTTTTTATTATTGTCCACGATTTTTAACCAAAATCATGAGACTGAAACATTTTTTCTTCATTTCAACAGCATATAACCCCTTGAGACGTTATGTATGTTGATTTGACAAAATTGGTGAATTAAAAAAAATTTGGGTTAAAAATTTTTGAGATTGTGGATTGTAGCATTTCTGTGTACTGTCATTTGCATAAAATGATGCAAAGAATTGGTCAGGCACCAATTTTGGAGATGGATAGGAAGGCTGTAGGGGAGGAGGAGGCCTCTATTAGGGTACAGTATCTAACATTTCGCTGTGCTCTCAATAGATAATACAGTAAAGTTTACATAGCCAGCTATCTTAACTCTGTTTAATACAGTGGTCCCTCAACATACGATGGTAATTCGTTCCAAACGAGCCATCGTTTTTCGAATCCATCGTATGTTGAGGGATTCGTGCAATGTAAAGTATAAGAAGCTGTACTCACAAGTCCCCGCCGCTCGCGATGGTGTCCCCGCCGCTCGCGATGGTGGCCCCGGGCCTCCGCTGGACTCTCCTGGTCTTCTCCGGTCCTCTGCTGTCTTCCACAAGGCCTTACTGGGCCTGCATAGCGACGTTATTACGCCGCTACGTACGCCATTCCTATTGGATGACGTGAGCAGCAGCGTATTGACGTCATCGGAGAGGGCCGAGAAGACACCGGAAGACCAGCGCTGGACCCGGAGGGCACCCCGGAGCATCGTTGAGGGGTAAGTAATACTTACCGCACCACACGGGGAACATTAAGCGGCTATTTGGCAGCAGCTTAAGCATTTTTCGTGGCCGGATAGCACTTGATGCGATGGCCCCGACATAAAAAAACATTGTATGTCGATGCTGACATCGACATGCGATGGCCTCTCAGAGGCCATCGTATGTCGATTTGATCATATGTCGGGGCCATCGTAGGTCGGGGGGGGGGTCACTGTATTGTACTATTTGATTTTGACCAGAGCTGGCAATTTTTTATATTACAAAAGCCTAGTATGAAGGAAGTTTGTTGTTCTTATATCTGTATGTAAAATGTGTCGTTTTGCCAAGTGTACGTTTATATAAATATTGGGCTGTACTTGCAAGCCATTGTAATGATTTTATTGTATTCCTATTTGTACCTTTTTTTAACCCAAATCATAGTTTGTTTTTATTATTGTCCACGATTTTTAACCAAAATCATGAGACTGAAACATTTTTTCTTCATTTCAACAGCATATAACCCCTTGAGACGTTATGTATGTTGATTTGACAAAATTGGTGAATTAAAAAAAATTTGGGTTAAAAATTTTTGAGATTGTGGATTGTAGCATTTCTGTGTACTGTCATTTGCATAAAATGATGCAAAGAATTGGTCAGGCACCAATTTTGGAGATGGATAGGAAGGCTGTAGGGGAGGAGGAGGCCTCTATTAGGGTACAGTATCTAACATTTCGCTGTGCTCTCAATAGATAATACAGTAAAGTTTACATAGCCAGCTATCTTAACTCTGTTTAATACAGTGGTCCCTCAACATACGATGGTAATTCGTTCCAAACGAGCCATCGTTTTTCGAATCCATCGTATGTTGAGGGATTCGTGCAATGTAAAGTATAAGAAGCTGTACTCACAAGTCCCCGCCGCTCGCGATGGTGTCCCCGCCGCTCGCGATGGTGGCCCCGGGCCTCCGCTGGACTCTCCTGGTCTTCTCCGGTCCTCTGCTGTCTTCCACAAGGCCTTACTGGGCCTGCATAGCGACGTTATTACGCCGCTACGTACGCCATTCCTATTGGATGACGTGAGCAGCAGCGTATTGACGTCATCGGAGAGGGCCGAGAAGACACCGGAAGACCAGCGCTGGACCCGGAGGGCACCCCGGAGCATCGTTGAGGGGTAAGTAATACTTACCGCACCACACGGGGAACATTAAGCGGCTATTTGGCAGCAGCTTAAGCATTTTTCGTGGCCGGATAGCACTTGATGCGATGGCCCCGACATAAAAAAACATTGTATGTCGATGCTGACATCGACATGCGATGGCCTCTCAGAGGCCATCGTATGTCGATTTGATCATATGTCGGGGCCATCGTAGGTCGGGGGGGGGGGTCACTGTATTGTACTATTTGATTTTGACCAGAGCTGGCAATTTTTTATATTACAAAAGCCTAGTATGAAGGAAGTTTGTTGTTCTTATATCTGTATGTAAAATGTGTCGTTTTGCCAAGTGTACGTTTATATAAATATTGGGCTGTACTTGCAAGCCATTGTAATGATTTTATTGTATTCCTATTTGTACCTTTTTTTAACCCAAATCATAGTTTGTTTTTATTATTGTCCACGATTTTTAACCAAAATCATGAGACTGAAACATTTTTTCTTCATTTCAACAGCATATAACCCCTTGAGACGTTATGTATGTTGATTTGACAAAATTGGTGAATTAAAAAAAATTTGGGTTAAAAATTTTTGAGATTGTGGATTGTAGCATTTCTGTGTACTGTCATTTGCATAAAATGATGCAAAGAATTGGTCAGGCACCAATTTTGGAGATGGATAGGAAGGCTGTAGGGGAGGAGGAGGCCTCTATTAGGGTACAGTATCTAACATTTCGCTGTGCTCTCAATAGATAATACAGTAAAGTTTACATAGCCAGCTATCTTAACTCTGTTTAATACAGTGGTCCCTCAACATACGATGGTAATTCGTTCCAAACGAGCCATCGTTTTTCGAATCCATCGTATGTTGAGGGATTCGTGCAATGTAAAGTATATGAAGCTGTACTCACCTGTCCCCGCCGTTCGCGATGGCGTCCCCGCCGCTCGCGATGGTGATCCTGGGCATCCGCTGGACTCTCCTGGTCTTCTCCGGTCCTCTGCTGTCTTCCGCAAGGCCTTACTGGGCCTGCGTAGTGACGTCATTAGGCCGCTGCGTACGCCATTCCTATTGGATGACGTGGGCAGCAGCGTATTGACGTTATCGGAGAGGGCCGAGAAGACTCCGGAAGACCAGCGCTGGACCCGGAGGGCACCCCGGAGCATCGTGGAGGGGTAAGTAATACTTACCGCACCACACGGGGAACATTAAGCGGCTATTTGGCAGCAGCTTAAGCATTTTTCGCTGCCGGATAGCACTCGATGCGATGTCCCCGACATAAAAAAGCATCGTATGATGATGCTGACATCGACATGCGATGGCCTCTGAGAGGCCATCGTATGTCGATTTGATCATATGTCGGGGCCATCGTAGGTCGGGGGGTCACTGTATTGTACTATTTGATTTTGACCAGAGCTGGCAATTTTTTATATTACAAAAGCCTAGTATGAAGGAAGTTTGTTGTTCTTATATCTGTATGTAAACTGTGTAGTTTTGCCATGTGTACGTTTATACCAATAGTGGGCTGTACTTGCAAGCCATTGTAATGATTTTTTTGTATTCCTATTTGTACCTTTTTTTTTAACCCAAATCATAGTTTGTTTTTATTATTGTCCATGATTTTTAACCCCTTCAGGACGGAGCCCATTTTGGCCTTAAGGACCGGAGCGTTTTTTGCACATCTGACCACTGTCACTTTAAACATTAATAACTCTGGAATGCTTTTAGTTATCATTCTGATTCCGAGATTGTTTTTTCGTGACATATTCTACTTTAACATAGTGGTAAATTTTTGTCGATACTTGCATCCTTTCTTGGTGAAAAATCCGTAAATTTTATGAAAAATTTGAAAATTTAGCATTTTTCTAACTTTGAAGCTTGTAAGGAAAATGGATATTACGAATACATTTTTTTTTGGTTCACATATACAATATGTCTACTTTATATTTGCATCATAAAATTGATGAGTTTTTACTTTTGGAAGACACCAGAGGGCTGCAACGGTCAGCAGCAATTTTCAGATTTTTCACAAAATTTTCAAACTCAGTATTTTTCAGGGACCAGTTCAGGTTTGAAGTGGATTTGAAGGGTCTTCATATTAGAAATACCCCATAAATGACCCCATTATAAAAACTACACCCCCCAAAGTATTCAAAATGACATTCAGTCAGCGTTTTAACCCTTTAGGTGTTTCACACGAATAGCAGCAAAGTGAAGGAGAAAATTCACAATCTTCATTTTTTACACTCACATGTTCTTGTAGACCCAATTTTTTAATTTTTACAAGGGGTAAAAGGACAAAATTTTTACTTGTATTTGTATCCCAATTTCTCTCGAGTAAGCACATACCTCATATGTCTATGAAAAGTGTTCGGCGGGTGCAGTAGAGGGCTCAGAAGGGAAGGAGCGACAAGGGGATTTTGGACAGTACGTTTTTCTGAAATGGTTTTTGGGGGGCATGTTACCTTTAGGAAGCCCTTATGGTGCCAGAACAGCAAAAAAAAAAACACATGGCATACCATTTTGGAAACTAGACCCCTCGGGGAATGTAACATGGGATAAAGTGAACCTTAATACCCCACAGGTGTTTCACGACTTTTGCAAATGTAAAAAAAAAAAAAAAAATTTTACCTAAAATGCTTGTTTTCCCAAAAAAAAATTATTTTTAAAAAGGGTAATAGCAGAAAATACCCCTAAAAATTTGAAGCCCAATTTCTCCCGATTCAGAAAACACCCCATATGGGGGTGAAAAGTGCTCTGCTGGCGCACTACAGGTCTCAGAAGAGAAGGAGTCACATTTGGCTTTTTGAACGCAAATTTTGCTCTGGGGGCATGCCGCATTTAGGAAGCCCCTATGGTGCCAGGATAGCAAAAAAACAACACATGGCATACCATTTTGGAAACTAGACCCCTCGGGGAACGTAACAAAGGGTTAAGTGAACCTTTATACCCTACAGGTGTTTCATGACTTTTGCATATGTAAAAATTTTTTTTTTTTTTACCTAAAATGCTTGTTTTCCCAAAAATTTGACATTTTTAAAAAGGGTAAAAGCAGAAAATACCCCCCAAAATTTGTAACACAATTTCTCCCGAGTACGGCGATACCCCATATGTGACCCTAAACTGTTGCCTTGAAATACGACAGGGCTCCAAAGTGAGAGCGCCATGCGCATTTGAGGCCTAAATTAGGGATTGCATAGGGGTGGACATAGTGGTATTCTACGCCAGTGATTCCCAAACAGGGTGCCTCCAGCTGTTGCAAAACTCCCAGCATGCCTGGACAGTCAACGGCTGTCCGACAATACTGGGAGTTGTTTTGCAACAGCTGGAGGCTCCGTTCTGGAAACAGTGGTGTACCAGACGTTTTTCATTTTTATTGGGGAGGGGAGGGGGGCTGTGTAGGGGTATGTGTTTATGTAGTGTTTTTTACTTTTTATTTTATTTTTTGTGTTAGTGTAGTGTAGTGTTTTTAGGGTACAGTCGCACGGGCGGGGATTCACAGTAGTTTCTCGCTGGCAATTTGAGCTGCAGCAGAAAGTTTGCGGCAGCTCAAACTTGCAGCCAGATACTTACTGTAATCCTCCGCCCATGTGAGTGTACCCTGTACGTTCACATTGGGGGGGACATCCAGCTGTTGCATAACTACAACTCCCAGCATGCCCGTTGGCTGTCGGTGACTGCTGAGAGTTGCAGTTTTGCAACAGCTGTAGGCACACTGGTTATGTATCACTGAGTTTGTGACCTAACTCAGTGTTTCACAACCAGTGTGCCTCCAGCTGTTGCAAAACTACAACTCCCAGCATGTACGGTGCATGGTGTACGGTGACTGCTGAGAGTTGTAGTTTGCAACAGCTGGAGGCACACCGGTCGTGAAACACTGAGTTAGGTAAAAAAAAACTCTGAGTTTCACAACCAGTGTGCCTTCAGCTGTTGCAAAACTACAACTCTCAGCAGTCACCGACAGCCAACGGGCATGCTGGGAGTTGTAG
The DNA here is from genome assembly GCF_029499605.1 of Hyla sarda. Taxonomy (NCBI): domain Eukaryota; kingdom Metazoa; phylum Chordata; class Amphibia; order Anura; family Hylidae; genus Hyla; species Hyla sarda. The sequence goes on along the minus strand of NC_079196.1, from coordinate 158,063,705 downwards.
TTATGCAACCAGCAGATGCACCACTACAACTCCCAGCATGCACTTTAGCTGTTTGTGCAAGCTGGGAGTTGTAGTTATACAACAGCTGAAGGTACACTTTTCCATAGAAAGAATGTGCCTCCAGCTGTTGCAAAACCATAAGTCCCAGCATGCCCATAAGGGAATGCTGGGAGTTGTGGTGGTCTGCCTCCTGCTGTTGCATAACTACAGCTCCCAGCATGCCCTTTTTGCATGCTGGGAGCTGTTGCTAAGCAACAGCAGGAGGCTGTCACTCACCTCCAACGATCCTCGCCGCACAGGTCAGTCCCGCCGCCGCAGCTGCTCCTGGGGCCCCGATCCCAACAGGGGCGCCGGGGATCGGGGTCCCCAGCACCGGGGGTCGTCTTCCCGCACCCGCTCACGTCCTCCGGAAGAGGGGCGGAGCGGGTGCGGGAGTGACACCCGCAGCAGGCGCCCTGATTGGTCGGCCGGTAATCCGGCCGACGAATCAGGGCGATCGTGAGGTGGCACCAGTGCCACCTCACCCCTGCAGGCTCTGGCTGTTCGGGGCCGTCAGAGACGGCCCCGAACAGCCAGTAATTCCGGGTCACCGGGTCACCGGAGACCCGATTGACCCGGAATCGCCGCAGATCGCTGGACTGAATTGTCCAGCGATCTGCGGCGATCGCCGACATGGGGGGGCATAATGACCCCCCTGGGCGATATGCCGGGATGCCTGCTGAACGATTTCAGCAGGCATCCGGCTCCGGTCCCCAACCGGCTAGCGGTGGGGGCCGGAATTCCCACGGGCGTATGGATACGCCCTCGGTCCTTAAGGACTCGGGATTCAGGGCGTATCCATACGCCCTATGTCCTGAAGAGGTTAAACAAAATCATGAGACTGAAACATTTTTCTTCACTTCAACAGCATATAACCCCTTGAGACGTTATATATGCTGATTTGACAACATTGGGGAATTTTAAAAATTTGGGTTAAAAAAATGTTGAGAATGTAGGCTATGGAACCGTTTCTGTGTACTGTCATTTGCATAAAATGATGCAAAGGATTGGTCAGGCACCAATTTTGGAGATGGATAGGAAGGCTGTAGGGGAGGAGGAGGCCTCTATTAGGGCACAGCATCTAACATTTCGCTGTGCTCTCAATAGATAATACAGTAACGTTTCCATAGCCAGCTATCTTAACTCTGTTTAATATTGTACGATTTGATTTTGACAGGAGGTTCCAATTTTTGTTATTACAAAAGTCTAGTATGAAGGAACTTTGTTGTTCTTATATCTGTATCTAAAATGTGTAGTTTTGCTATGTGTACATTTATACCAATATTGGGCTGTACTTGCCAGCTTTTGTCATGATTTTATTGTATTCCTATTTGTGCCTTTTTTAACCCAAATCATAGTTTGTTTTTATTATTGTTCACGATTTTTAACCAAAATCATGAGACTGAAACGTTTTTTATTCATTTCAACAGCATATAACCCCTTGAGACGTTATGTATGTTAATTTGACAAAATTGGTGAATTAAAAAAAATTTGGGTTAAAAAATGTTGAGATTGTAGCGTTTCTGTGTACTGTCATTTGCATAAAATGATGCAAAGAATTGGTCAGGCACCAATTTTGGGGATGGATAGGAAGGCTGTAGGGGAGGAGGAGGCCTCTATTAGGGTACAGTATCTAACATTTCGCTGTGCTCTCAATAGATAATACAGTAAAGTTTACATAGCCAGCTATCTTAACTCTGTTTAATACAGTGGTCCCTCAACATATCATGGTAATTCGTTCCAAACGAGCCATCGTTTTTCGAATCCATCGTATGTTGAGGGATTCGTGCAATGTAAAGTATATGAAGCTGTACTCACCTGTCCCCGCCGTTCGCGATGGTGTCCCCGCCGCTCGCGATGGTAACCCCGGGCCTCCGCTGGACTCTCCTGGTCTTCTCCGATCCTCTGCAGTCTTCCGCAAGGCCTTACTGGGCCTGCGTAGCGACGTCATTACGCCGCTGCGTACGCCATTCCTATTGGATGACGTGGGCAGCAGCGTATTGATGTCATCGGAGAGGGCCGAGAAGACACTGGAAGACCAGCGCTGGACCCGGAGGGAACCTCGGAGCATCGTGGAGGGGTAAGTAATACTTACCGCACCACACGGGGAACATTAAGCGGCTATTTGGCAGCAGCTTAAGCATTTTTCGCTGCCGGATAGCACTTGATGCGATGGCCCCGACATAAAAAAGCATCGTATGTCGATGCTGACATCGACATGCGATGGCCTCTGAGAGGCCATCGTATGTCGATTTGATCATATGTCGGGGCCATCGTAGGTCGGGGGGGTCACTGTATTGTACTATTTGATTTTGAAAGGAGCTGGCAATTTTTTATATTACAAAAGCCTAGTATGAAGGAACTTTGTTGTTCTTATATCTGTATCTAAAATGTGTAATTTTGCTATGTGTACATTTATACCAATATTGGGCTGTACTTGCCATCTATTGTCATGATTTTATTGTATTCCTATTTTTTTGTATTTTTTTGTATTCCTTTTTTATTGTATTCCTTTTTTAACCCAAATCATAGTTTGTTTTTATTATTGTCCATGATTTTTAACCAAAATCATGAGACTGAAACATTTTTTCTTCACTTCAACAACATATAACCCCTTGAGACGTTATGTATGTTGATTTGATAAAATTGGTGAATTAAAAAAAGTTTGGGTTAAAAAATGTTGAGATTGTAGGCTATGGAAGCATTTCTGTGTACTGTTTTTGCATAAAATGATGCAAAGAATTGGTCAGGCACCAATTTTGGAGATGGATAGGAAGGCTGTAGGGGAGGAGGAGGCCTCTATTAGGGCGCAGTGTCTAACATTTCGCTGTGCTCTCAATAGATAATACAGTAAAGTTTCCATAGCCAGCTATCTTAACTCTGTTTAATATTATACTATTTGATTTTGACAGGGGGTGCCAATTTTTTTTTATTACAAAAGCCTAGTATGAAGGAACTTTGTTGTTCTTATATCTGTATCTAAAATGTGTAGTTTTGCTATGTGTACATTTATACAAATATTGGGCTGTACTTGCCAGCTATTGTCATGATTTTATTGTATTCCTATTTGTACCTTTTTTTTAACCCAAATCATAGTTTGTTTTTATTATTGTCCATGATTTTTAACCAAAATCATGAGACTGAAACATTTTTTATCCATTTCAACAACATATAACCCCTTGAGACGTTATGTATGTTGATTTGACAAAATTGGTGAATTAAAAAAAAATTTGGGTTAAAAAATGTTGAGATTTAAGGCTATGGAAGCGTTTCTGTGTACTGTCATTTGCATAAAATGATGCAAAGAATTGGTCAGGCACCAATTTTGGAGATGGATAGGAAGGCTGCAGGGGAGGAGGAGGCCTCTATTAGGGTACAGTATCTAACATTTCGCTGTGCTCTCAATAGATAAAACAGTAAAGTTTCCATAGCCAGCTATCTTAACTGTTTAATACAGTGGTCCCTCAACATACGATGGTAATTTGTTCCAAACGAGCCATCGTTTGTCGAATCCATCGTATGTTGAGGGATTCGTGCAATGTAAAGTATAAGAAGCTGTACTCACAAGTCCCCGCCGCTCGCGATGGTGTCCCCGACGCTCGCGATGGTGGCCCCGGGCCTCCGCTGGACTCTCCTGGTCTTCTCCGGTCCTCTGCTGTCTTCCACAAGGCCTTACTGGGCCTGCATAGCGACGTCATTACGCCGCTACGTACGCCATTCCTATTGGATGACGTGGGCAGCAGCGTATTGACGTCATCGGAGAGGACCGAGAAGACACCGGAAGACCAGCGCTGGACCCGGAGGGCACCCCGGAGCATCGTGGAGGGGTAAGTAATACTTACCGCACCACACGGGGAACATTAAGCGGCTATTTGGCAGCAGCTTAAGCATTTTTCGTGGCCGGATAGCACTTGATGCGATGGCCCCGACATAAAAAAACATTGTATGTCGATGCTGACATCGATATGCGATGGCCTCTCAGAGGCCATCGTATGTCGATTTGATCATATGTCGGGGCCATCGTAGGTCGGGGGGGGGTCACTGTATTGTACTATTTGATTTTGACCAGAGCTGGCAATTTTTTATATTACAAAAGCCTAGTATGAAGGAAGTTTGTTGTTCTTATATCTGTATGTAAAATGTGTAGTTTTGCCATGTGTACGTTTATATAAATAGTGGGCTGTACTTGCAAGCCATTGTAATGATTTTATTGTATTCCTATTTGTACCTTTTTTTAACCCAAATCATAGTTTGTTTTTATTATTGTCCACGATTTTTAACCAAAATCATGAGACTGAAACATTTTTTCTTCATTTCAACAGCATATAACCCCTTGAGACGTTATGTATGTTGATTTGACAAAATTGGTGAATAAAAAAAAATGTGGGTTAAAAAATTTTGAGATTGTAGATTGTAGCGTTTCTGTGTACTGTCATTTGCATAAAATGATGCAAAGAATTGGTCAGGCACCAATTTTGGAGATGGATAGGAAGGCTGTAGGGGAGGAGGAGGCCTCTATTAGGGTACAGTATCTAACATTTCGCTGTGCTCTCAATAGATAATACAGTAAAGTTTACATAGCCAGCTATCTTAACTCTGTTTAATACAGTGGTCCCTCAACATACGATGGTAATTCATTCCAAACGAGCCATCGTTTTTCGAATCCATCGTATGTTGAGGGATTCGTGCAATGTAAAGTATAAGAAGCTGTACTCACAAGTCCCCGCCGCTCGCGATGGTGTCCCCGCCGCTCGCGATGGTGGCCCCGGGCCTCCGCTGGACTCTCCTGGTCTTCTCCGGTCCTCTGCTGTCTTCCACAAGGCCTTACTGGGCCTGCATAGCGACGTTATTACGCCGCTACGTACGCCATTCCTATTGGATGACGTGAGCAGCAGCGTATTGACGTCATCGGAGAGGGCCGAGAAGACACCGGAAGACCAGCGCTGGACCCGGAGGGCACCCCGGAGCATTGTTGAGGGGTAAGTAATACTTACCGCACCACACGGGGAACATTAAGCGGCTATTTGGCAGCAGCTTAAGCATTTTTCGTGGCCGAATAGCACTTGATGCGATGGCCCCGACATAAAAAAACATTGTATGTCGATGCTGACATCGACATGCGATGGCCTCTCAGAGGCCATCGTATGTCGATTTGATCATATGTCGGGGCCATCGTAGGTCGGGGGGGGGTCACTGTATTGTACTATTTGATTTTGACCAGAGCTGGCAATTTTTTATATTACAAAAGCCTAGTATGAAGGAAGTTTGTTGTTCTTATATCTGTATGTAAAATGTGTCGTTTTGCCAAGTGTACGTTTATATAAATATTGGGCTGTACTTGCAAGCCATTGTAATGATTTTATTGTATTCCTATTTGTACCTTTTTTTAACCCAAATCATAGTTTGTTTTTATTATTGTCCACGATTTTTAACCAAAATCATGAGACTGAAACATTTTTTCTTCATTTCAACAGCATATAACCCCTTCAGACGTTATGTATGTTGATTTGACAAAATTGGTGAATTAAAAAAAATTTGGGTTAAAAATTTTTGAGATTGTGGATTGTAGCATTTCTGTGTACTGTCATTTGCATAAAATGATGCAAAGAATTGGTCAGGCACCAATTTTGGAGATGGATAGGAAGGCTGTAGGGGAGGAGGAGGCCTCTATTAGGGTACAGTATCTAACATTTCGCTGTGCTCTCAATAGATAATACAGTAAAGTTTACATAGCCAGCTATCTTAACTCTGTTTAATACAGTGGTCCCTCAACATACGATGGTAATTCGTTCCAAACGAGCCATCGTTTTTCGAATCCATCGTATGTTGAGGGATTCGTGCAATGTAAAGTATATGAAGCTGTACTCACCTGTCCCCGCCGTTCGCGATGGCGTCCCCGCCGCTCGCGATGGTGATCCTGGGCCTCCGCTGGACTCTCCTGGTCTTCTCCGGTCCTCTGCTGTCTTCCGCAAGGCCTTACTGGGCCTGCGTAGTGACGTCATTAGGCCGCTGCGTACGCCATTCCTATTGGATGACGTGGGCAGCAGCGTATTGACGTTATCGGAGAGGGCCGAGAAGACTCCGGAAGACCAGCGCTGGACCCGGAGGGCACCCCGGAGCATCGTGGAGGGGTAAGTAATACTTACCGCACCACACGGGGAACATTAAGCGGCTATTTGGCAGCAGCTTAAGCATTTTTCGCTGCCGGATAGCACTCGATGCGATGTCCCCGACATAAAAAAGCATCGTATGATGATGCTGACATCGACATGCGATGGCCTCTGAGAGGCCATCGTATGTCGATTTGATCATATGTCGGGGCCATCGTAGGTCGGGGGGTCACTGTATTGTACTATTTGATTTTGACCAGAGCTGGCAATTTTTTATATTACAAAAGCCTAGTATGAAGGAAGTTTGTTGTTCTTATATCTGTATGTAAACTGTGTAGTTTTGCCATGTGTACGTTTATACCAATAGTGGGCTGTACTTGCAAGCCATTGTAATGATTTTTTTGTATTCCTATTTGTACCTTTTTTTTTAACCCAAATCATAGTTTGTTTTTATTATTGTCCATGATTTTTAAACAAAATCATGAGACTGAAACAATTTTCTTCACTTCAACAGCATATAACCCCTTGAGACGTTATATATGCTGATTTGACAACATTGGGGAATTTTAAAAATTTGGGTTAAAAAAATGTTGAGAATGTAGGCTATGGAACCGTTTCTGTGTACTGTCATTTGCATAAAATGATGCAAAGGATTGGTCAGGCACCAATTTTGGAGATGGATAGGAAGGCTGTAGGGGAGGAGGAGGCATCTATTAGGGCACAGCATCTAACATTTCGCTGTGCTCTCAATAGATAATACAGTAACGTTTCCATAGCCAGCTATCTTAACTCTGTTTAATATTGTACGATTTGATTTTGACAGGAGGTTCCAATTTTTGTTATTACAAAAGTCTAGTATGAAGGAACTTTGTTGTTCTTATATCTGTATCTAAAATGTGTAGTTTTGCCATGTGTACATTTATACCAATATTGGGCTGTACTTGCCAGCTTTTGTCATGATTTTATTGTATTCCTATTTGTGCCTTTTTTTAACCCAAATCATAGTTTGTTTTTATTATTGTTCACGATTTTTAACCAAAATCATGAGACTGAAACGTTTTTTATTCATTTCAACAGCATATAACCCCTTGAGACGTTATGTATGTTAATTTGACAAAATTGGTGAATTAAAAAAAATTTGGGTTAAAAAATGTTGAGATTGTAGCGTTTCTGTGTACTGTCATTTGCATAAAATGATGCAAAGAATTGGTCAGGCACCAATTTTGGGGATGGATAGGAAGGCTGTAGGGGAGGAGGAGGCCTCTATTAGGGTACAGTATCTAACATTTCGCTGTGCTCTCAATAGATAATACAGTAAAGTTTACATAGCCAGCTATCTTAACTCTGTTTAATACAGTGGTCCCTCAACATACCATGGTAATTCGTTCCAAACGAGCCATCGTTTTTCGAATCCATCGTATGTTGAGGGATTCGTGCAATGTAAAGTATATGAAGCTGTACTCACCTGTCCCCGCCGTTCGCGATGGTGTCCCCGCCGCTCACGATGGTGACCCCGGGCCTCCGCTGGACTCTCCTGGTCTTCTCCGATCCTCTGCAGTCTTCCGTAAGGCCTTACTGGGCCTGCGTAGCGACGTCATTACGCCGCTGCGTACGCCATTCCTATTGGATGACGTGGGCAGCAGCGTATTGATGTCATCGGAGAGGGCCGAGAAGACACCGGAAGACCAGCGCTGGACCCGGAGGGAACCTCGGAGCATCGTGGAGGGGTAAGTAATACTTACCGCACCACACGGGGAACATTAAGCGGCTATTTGGCAGCAGCTTAAGCATTTTTCGCTGCCAGATAGCACTTGATGCGATGGCCCCGACATAAAAAAGCATCGTATGTCGATGCTGACATCGACATGCGATGGCCTCTGAGAGGCCATCGTATGTCGATTTGATCATATGTCGGGGCCATCGTAGGTCGGGGGGGTCACTGTATTGTACTATTTGATTTTGAAAGGAGCTGGCAATTTTTTATATTACAAAAGCCTAGTATGAAGGAACTTTGTTGTTCTTATATCTGTATCTAAAATGTGTAATTTTGCTATGTGTACATTTATACCAATATTGGGCTGTACTTGCCATCTATTGTCATGATTTTATTGTATTCCTATTTTTTTGTATTTTTTTGTATTCCTTTTTTATTGTATTCCTTTTTTAACCCAAATCATAGTTTGTTTTTATTATTGTCCATGATTTTTAACCAAAATCATGAGACTGAAACATTTTTTCTTCACTTCAACAACATATAACCCCTTGAGACGTTATGTATGTTGATTTGATAAAATTGGTGAATTAAAAAAATTTGGGTTAAAAAATGTTGAGATTGTAGGCTATGGAAGCATTTCTGTGTACTGTTTTTTGCATAAAATGATGCAAAGAATTGGTCAGGCACCAATTTTGGAGATGGATAGGAAGGCTGTAGGGGAGGAGGAGGCCTCTATTAGGGCGCAGTGTCTAACATTTCGCTGTGCTCTCAATAGATAATACAGTAAAGTTTCCATAGCCAGCTATCTTAACTCTGTTTAATATTATACTATTTGATTTTGACAGGGGGTGCCAATTTTTTTTTATTACAAAAGCCTAGTATGAAGGAACTTTGTTGTTCTTATATCTGTATCTAAAATGTGTAGTTTTGCTATGTGTACATTTATACAAATATTGGGCTGTACTTGCCAGCTATTGTCATGATTTTATTGTATTCCTATTTGTACCTTTTTTTAACCCAAATCATAGTTTGTTTTTATTATTGTCCATGATTTTTAACCAAAATCATGAGACCGAAATTTTTTTATCCATTTCAACAGCATATAACCCCTTGAGACGTTATGTATGTTGATTTGACAAAATTGGTGAATTAAAAAAAAATTTGGGTTAAAAAATGTTGAGATTTTAGGCTATGGAAGCGTTTCTGTGTACTGTCATTTGCATAAAATGATGCAAAGAATTGGTCAGGCACCAATTTTGGAGATGGATAGGAAGGCTGTAGGGGAGGAGGAGGCCTCTATTAGGGTACAGTATCTAACATTTCGCTGTGCTCTCAATAGATAATACAGTAAAGTTTCCATAGCCAGCTATCTTAACTGTTTAATACAGTGGTCCCTCAACATACGATGGTAATTTGTTCCAAACTAGCCATCGTTTGTCGAATCCATCGTATGTTGAGGGATTCGTGCAATGTAAAGTATAAGAAGCTGTACGCACAAGTCCCCGCCGCTCGCGATGGTGTCCCCGCCGCTCGCGATGGTGGCCCCGGGCCTCCGCTGGACTCTCCTGGTCTTCTCCGGTCCTCTGCTGTCTTCCACAAGGCCTTACTGGGCCTGCATAGCGACGTTATTACGCCGCTACGTACGCCATTCCTATTGGATGACGTGAGCAGCAGCGTATTGACGTCATCGGAGAGGGCCGAGAAGACACCGGAAGACCAGCGCTGGACCCGGAGGGCACCCCGGAGCATCGTTGAGGGGTAAGTAATACTTACCGCACCACACGGGGAACATTAAGCGGCTATTTGGCAGCAGCTTAAGCATTTTTCGTGGCCGGATAGCACTTGATGCGATGGCCCCGACATAAAAAAACATTGTATGTCGATGCTGACATCGACATGCGATGGCCTCTCAGAGGCCATCGTATGTCGATTTGATCATATGTCGGGGCCATCGTAGGTCGGGGGGGGGGGGGTCACTGTATTGTACTATTTGATTTTGACCAGAGCTGGCAATTTTTTATATTACAAAAGCCTAGTATGAAGGAAGTTTGTTGTTCTTATATCTGTATGTAAAATGTGTCGTTTTGCCAAGTGTACGTTTATATAAATATTGGGCTGTACTTGCAAGCCATTGTAATGATTTTATTGTATTACTATTTGTACCTTTTTTTAACCCAAATCATAGTTTGTTTTTATTATTGTCCACGATTTTTAACCAAAATCATGAGACTGAAACATTTTTTCTTCATTTCAACAGCATATAACCCCTTGAGACATTATGTATGTTGATTTGACAAAATTGGTGAATTAAAAAAAATTTGGGTTAAAAATTTTTGAGATTGTGGATTGTAGCATTTCTGTGAACTGTCATTTGCATAAAATGATGCAAAGAATTGGTCAGGCACCAATTTTGGAGATGGATAGGAAGGCTGTAGGGGAGGAGGAGGTCTCTATTAGGGTACAGTATCTAACATTTCGCTGTGCTCTCAATAGATAATACAGTAAAGTTTACATAGCCAGCTATCTTAACTCTGTTTAATACAGTGGTCCCTCAACATACGATGGTAATTCGTTCCAAACGAGCCATCGTTTTTCGAATCCATCGTATGTTGAGGGATTCGTGCAATGTAAAGTATATGAAGCTGTACTCACCTGTCCCCGCCGTTCGCGATGGCGTCCCCGCCGCTCGCGATGGTGATCCTGGGCCTCCGCTGGACTCTCCTGGTCTTCTCCGGTCCTCTGCTGTCTTCCGCAAGGCCTTACTGGGCCTGCGTAGTGACGTCATTAGGCCGCTGCGTACGCCATTCCTATTGGATGACGTGGGCAGCAGCGTATTGACGTTATCGGAGAGGGCCGAGAAGACTCCGGAAGACCAGCGCTGGACCCGGAGGGCACCCCGGAGCATCGTGGAGGGGTAAGTAATACTTACCGCACCACACGGGGAACCTTAAGCGGCTATTTGGCAGCAGCTTAAGCATTTTTCGCTGCCGGATAGCACTCGATGCGATGTCCCCGACATAAAAAAGCATCGTATGATGATGCTGACATCGACATGCGATGGCCTCTGAGAGGCCATCGTATGTCGATTTGATCATATGTCGGGGCCATCGTAGGTCGGGGGGTCACTGTATTGTACTATTTGATTTTGACCAGAGCTGGCAATTTTTTATATTACAAAAGCCTAGTATGAAGGAAGTTTGTTGTTCTTATATCTGTATGTAAACTGTGTAGTTTTGCCATGTGTACGTTTATACCAATAGTGGGCTGTACTTGCAAGCCATTGTAATGATTTTTTTGTATTCCTATTTGTACCTTTTTTTTTAACCCAAATCATAGTTTGTTTTTATTATTGTCCATGATTTTTAAACAAAATCATGAGACTGAAACATTTTTCTTCACTTCAACAGCATATAACCCCTTGAGACGTTATATATGCTGATTTGACAACATTGGGGAATTTTAAAAATTTGGGTTAAAAAAATGTTGAGAATGTAGGCTATGGAACCGTTTCTGTGTACTGTCATTTGCATAAAATGATGCAAAGGATTGGTCAGGCACCAATTTTGGAGATGGATAGGAAGGCTGTAGGGGAGGAGGAGGCCTCTATTAGGGCACAGCATCTAACATTTCGCTGTGCTCTCAATAGATAATACAGTAACGTTTCCATAGCCAGCTATCTTAACTCTGTTTAATATTGTACGATTTGATTTTGACAGGAGGTTCCAATTTTTGTTATTACAAAAGTCTAGTATGAAGGAACTTTGTTGTTCTTATATCTGTATCTAAAATGTGTAGTTTTGCTATGTGTACATTTATACCAATATTGGGCTGTACTTGCCAGCTTTTGTCATGATTTTATTGTATTCCTATTTGTGCCTTTTTTAACCCAAATCATAGTTTGTTTTTATTATTGTTCACGATTTTTAACCAAAATCATGAGACTGAAACGTTTTTTATTCATTTCAACAGCATATAACCCCTTGAGACGTTATGTATGTTAATTTGACAAAATTGGTGAATTAAAAAAAATTTGGGTTAAAAAATGTTGAGATTGTAGCGTTTCTGTGTACTGTCATTTGCATAAAATGATGCAAAGAATTGGTCAGGCACCAATTTTGGGGATGGATAGGAAGGCTGTAGGGGAGGAGGAGGCCTCTATTAGGGTACAGTATCTAACATTTCGCTGTGCTCTCAATAGATAATACAGTAAAGTTTACATAGCCAGCTATCTTAACTCTGTTTAATACAGTGGTCCCTCAACATACCATGGTAATTCGTTCCAAACGAGCCATCGTTTTTCGAATCCATCGTATGTTGAGGGATTCGTGCAATGTAAAGTATATGAAGCTGTACTCACCTGTCCCCGCCGTTCGCGATGGTGTCCCCGCCGCTCGCGATGTGACCCCGGGCCTCCGCTGGACTCTCCTGGTCTTCTCCGATCCTCTGCAGTCTTCCGTAAGGCCTTACTGGGCCTGCGTAGCGACGTCATTACGCCGCTGCGTACGCCATTCCTATTGGATGACGTGGGCAGCAGCGTATTGATGTCATCGGAGAGGGCCGAGAAGACACCGGAAGACCAGCGCTGGACCCGGAGGGAACCTCGGAGCATCGTGGAGGGGTAAGTAATACTTACCGCACCACACGGGGAACATTAAGCGGCTATTTGGCAGCAGCTTAAGCATTTTTCGCTGCCGGATAGCACTTGATGCGATGGCCCCGACATAAAAAAGCATCGTATGTCGATGCTGACATCGACATGCGATGGCCTCTGAGAGGCCATCGTATGTCGATTTGATCATATGTCGGGGCCATCGTAGGTCGGGGGGGTCACTGTATTGTACTATTTGATTTTGAAAGGAGCTGGCAATTTTTTATATTACAAAAGCCTAGTATGAAGGAACTTTGTTGTTCTTATATCTGTATCTAAAATGTGTAATTTTGCTATGTGTACATTTATACCAATATTGGGCTGTACTTGCCATCTATTGTCATGATTTTATTGTATTCCTATTTTTTTGTATTTTTTTGTATTCCTTTTTTATTGTATTCCTTTTTTAACCCAAATCATAGTTTGTTTTTATTATTGTCCATGATTTTTAACCAAAATCATGAGACTGAAACATTTTTTCTTCACTTCAACAACATATAACCCCTTGAGACGTTATGTATGTTGATTTGATAAAATTGGTGAATTAAAAAAATTTGGGTTAAAAAATGTTGAGATTGTAGGCTATGGAAGCATTTCTGTGTACTGTTTTTTGCATAAAATGATGCAAAGAATTGGTCAGGCACCAATTTTGGAGATGGATAGGAAGGCTGTAGGGGAGGAGGAGGCCTCTATTAGGGCGCAGTGTCTAACATTTCGCTGTGCTCTCAATAGATAATACAGTAAAGTTTCCATAGCCAGCTATCTTAACTCTGTTTAATATTATACTATTTGATTTTGACAGGGGGTGCCAATTTTTTTTTATTACAAAAGCCTAGTATGAAGGAACTTTGTTGTTCTTATATCTGTATCTAAAATGTGTAGTTTTGCTATGTGTACATTTATACAAATATTGGGCTGTACTTGCCAGCTATTGTCATGATTTTATTGTATTCCTATTTGTACCTTTTTTTAACCCAAATCATAGTTTGTTTTTATTATTGTCCATGATTTTTAACCAAAATCATGAGACTGAAACATTTTTTATCCATTTCAACAGCATATAACCCCTTGAGACGTTATGTATGTTGATTTGACAAAATTGGTGAATTAAAAAAAAATTTGGGTTAAAAAATGTTGAGATTTTAGGCTATGGAAGCGTTTCTGTGTACTGTCATTTGCATAAAATGATGCAAAGAATTGGTCAGGCACCAATTTTGGAGATGGATAGGAAGGCTGTAGGGGAGGAGGAGGCCTCTATTAGGGTACAGTATCTAACATTTCGCTGTGCTCTCAATAGATAAAACAGTAAAGTTTCCATAGCCAGCTATCTTAACTGTTTAATACAGTGGTCCCTCAACATACGATGGTAATTTGTTCCAAACGAGCCATCGTTTGTCGAATCCATCGTATGTTGAGGGATTCGTGCAATGTAAAGTATAAGAAGCTGTACTCACAAGTCCCCGCCGCTCGCGATGGTGTCCCCGACGCTCGCGATGGTGGCCCCGGGCCTCCGCTGGACTCTCCTGGTCTTCTCCGGTCCTCTGCTGTCTTCCACAAGGCCTTACTGGGCCTGCATAGCGACGTCATTACGCCGCTACGTACGCCATTCCTATTGGATGACGTGGGCAGCAGCGTATTGACGTCATCGGAGAGGGCCGAGAAGACACCGTAAGACCAGCGCTGGACCCGGAGGGCACCCCGGAGCATCGTGGAGGGGTAAGTAATACTTACCGCACCACACGGGGAACATTAAGCGGCTATTTGGCAGCAGCTTAAGCATTTTTCGTGGCCGGATAGCACTTGATGCGATGGCCCCGACATAAAAAAACATTGTATGTCGATGCTGACATCGATATGCGATGGCCTCTCAGAGGCCATCGTATGTCAATTTGATCATATGTCGGGGCCATCGTAGGTCGGGGGGGTCACTGTATTGTACTATTTGATTTTGACCAGAGCTGGCAATTTTTTATATTACAAAAGCCTAGTATGAAGGAAGTTTGTTGTTCTTATATCTGTATGTAAAATGTGTAGTTTTGCCATGTGTACGTTTATATAAATAGTGGTCTGTACTTGCAAGCCATTGTAATGATTTTATTGTATTCCTATTTGTACCTTTTTTCAACCCAAATCATAGTTTGTTTTTATTATTGTCCACGATTTTTAACCAAAATCATGAGACTGAAACATTTTTTCTTCATTTCAACAGCATATAACCCCTTGAGACGTTATGTATGTTGATTTGACAAAATTGGTGAATAAAAAAAAATGTGGGTTAAAAATTTTTGAGATTGTAGATTGTAGCGTTTCTGTGTACTGTCATTTGCATAAAATGATGTAAAGAATTGGTCAGGCACCAATTTTGGAGATGGATAGGAAGGCTGTAGGGGAGGAGGAGGCCTCTATTAGGGTACAGTATCTAACATTTCGCTGTGCTCTCAATAGATAATACAGTAAAGTTTACATAGCCAGCTATCTTAACTCTGTTTAATACAGTGGTCCCTCAACATACGATGGTAATTCGTTCCAAACGAGCCATCGTTTTTCGAATCCATCGTATGTTGAGGGATTCGTGCAATGTAAAGTATATGAAGCTGTACTCACCTGTCCCCGCCGTTCGCGATGGTGTCCCCGCCGCTCGCGATGGTGACCCCGGGCCTCCGCTGGACTCTCCTGGTCTTCTCCGATCCTCTGCAGTCTTCCGTAAGGCCTTACTGGGCCTGCGTAGCGACGTCATTACGCCGCTGCGTACGCCATTCCTATTGGATGACGTGGGCAGCAGCGTATTGATGTCATCGGAGAGGGCCGAGAAGACACCGGAAGACCAGCGCTGGACCCGGAGGGAACCTCGGAGCATCGTGGAGGGGTAAGTAATACTTACCGCACCACACGGGGAACATTAACCGGCTATTTGGCAGCAGCTTAAGCATTTTTCGCTGCCAGATAGCACTTGATGCGATGGCCCCGACATAAAAAAGCATCGTATGTCGATGCTGACATCGACATGCGATGGCCTCTGAGAGGCCATCGTATGTCGATTTGATCATATATCGGGGCCATCGTAGGTCGGGGGGGTCACTGTATTGTACTATTTGATTTTGAAAGGAGCTGGCAATTTTTTATATTACAAAAGCCTAGTATGAAGGAACTTTGTTGTTCTTATATCTGTATCTAAAATGTGTAATTTTGCTATGTGTACATTTATACCAATATTGGGCTGTACTTGCCATCTATTGTCATGATTTTATTGTATTCCTATTTTTTTGTATTTTTTTGTATTCCTTTTTTATTGTATTCCTTTTATAACCCAAATCATAGTTTGTTTTTATTATTGTCCATGATTTTTAACCAAAATCATGAGACTGAAATTTTTTTATCCATTTCAACAGCATATAACCCCTTGAGACGTTATGTATGTTGATTTGACAAAATTGGTGAATTAAAAAAAAATTTGGGTTAAAAAATTTTGAGATTTTAGGCTATGGAAGCGTTTCTGTGTACTGTCATTTGCATAAAATGATGCAAAGAATTGGTCAGGCACCAATTTTGGAGATGGATAGGAAGGCTGTAGGGGAGGAGGAGGCCTCTATTAGGGTACAGTATCTAACATTTCGCTGTGCTCTCAATAGATAATACAGTAAAGTTTCCATAGCCAGCTATCTTAACTGTTTAATACAGTGGTCCCTCAACATACGATGGTAATTTGTTCCAAACGAGCCATCGTTTGTCGAATCCATCGTATGTTGAGGGATTCGTGCAATGTAAAGTATAAGAAGCTGTACTCACAAGTCCCCGCCGCTCGCGATGGTGTCCCCGCCGCTCGCGATGGTGGCCCCGGGCCTCCGCTGGACTCTCCTGGTCTTCTCCGGTCCTCTGCTGTCTTCCACAAGGCCTTACTGGGCCTGCATAGCGACGTTATTACGCCGCTTCGTACGCCATTCCTATTGGATGACGTGAGCAGCAGCGTATTGACGTCATCGGAGAGGGCCGAGAAGACACCGGAAGACCAGCGCTGGACCCGGTGGGCACCCCGGAGCATCGTTGAGGGGTAAGTAATACTTACCGCACCACACGGGGAACATTAAGCGGCTATTTGGCAGCAGCTTAAGCATTTTTCGTGGCCGGATAGCACTTGATGCGATGGCCCCGACATAAAAAAACATTGTATGTCGATGCTGACATCGACATGCGATGGCCTCTCAGAGACCATCGTATGTCGATTTGATCATATGTCGGGGCCATCGTAGGTCGGGGGGGGGGGTCACTGTATTGTACTATTTGATTTTGACCAGAGTTGGCAATTTTTTATATTACAAAAGCCTAGTATGAAGGAAGTTTGTTGTTCTTATATCTGTATGTAAAATGTGTCGTTTTGCCAAGTGTACGTTTATATAAATATTGGGCTGTACTTGCAAGCCATTGTAATGATTTTATTGTATTCCTATTTGTACCTTTTTTTAACCCAAATCATAGTTTGTTTTTATTATTGTCCACGATTTTTAACCAAAATCATGAGACTGAAACATTTTTTCTTCATTTCAACAGCATATAACCCCTTGAGACGTTATGTATGTTGATTTGACAAAATTGGTGAATAAAAAAAAATGTGGGTTAAAAAATTTTGAGATTGTAGATTGTAGCGTTTCTGTGTACTGTCATTTGCATAAAATGATGCAAAGAATTGGTCAGGCACCAATTTTGGAGATGGATAGGAAGGCTGTAGGGGAGGAGGAGGCCTCTATTAGGGTACAGCATCTAACATTTCGCTGTGCTCTCAATAGATAATACAGTAAAGTTTACATAGCCAGCTATCTTAACTCTGTTTAATACAGTGGTCCCTCAACATACGATGGTAATTCGTTCCAAACGAGCCATCGTTTTTCGAATCCATCGTATGTTGAGGGATTCGTGCAATGTAAAGTATATGAAGCTGTACTCACCTGTCCCCGCCGTTCGCGATGGTGTCCCCGCCGCTCGCGATGGTGACCCCGGGCCTCCGCTGGACTCTCCTGGTCTTCTCCGATCCTCTGCAGTCTTCCGTAAGGCCTTACTGGGCCTGCGTAGCGACGTCATTACGCCGCTGCGTACGCCATTCCTATTGGATGACGTGGGCAGCAGCGTATTGATGTCATCGGAGAGGGCCGAGAAGACACCGGAAGACCAGCGCTGGACCCGGAGGGAACCTCGGAGCATCGTGGAGGGGTAAGTAATACTTACCGCACCACACGGGGAACATTAAGCGGCTATTTGGCAGCAGCTTAAGCATTTTTCGCTGCCAGATAGCACTTGATGCGATGGCCCCGACATAAAAAAGCATCGTATGTCGATGCTGACATCGACATGCGATGGCCTCTGAGAGGCCATCGTATGTCGATTTGATCATATGTCGGGGCCATCGTAGGTCGGGGGGGTCACTGTATTGTACTATTTGATTTTGAAAGGAGCTGGCAATTTTTTATATTACAAAAGCCTAGTATGAAGGAACTTTGTTGTTCTTATATCTGTATCTAAAATGTGTAATTTTGCTATGTGTACATTTATACCAATATTGGGCTGTACTTGCCATCTATTGTCATGATTTTATTGTATTCCTATTTTTTTGTATTTTTTTGTATTCCTTTTTTATTGTATTCCTTTTTTAACCCAAATCATAGTTTGTTTTTATTATTGTCCATGATTTTTAACCAAAATCATGAGACTGAAACATTTTTTCTTCACTTCAACAACATATAACCCCTTGAGACGTTATGTATGTTGATTTGATAAAATTGGTGAATTAAAAAAATTTGGGTTAAAAAATGTTGAGATTGTAGGCTATGGAAGCATTTCTGTGTACTGTTTTTTGCATAAAATGATGCAAAGAATTGGTCAGGCACCAATTTTGGAGATGGATAGGAAGGCTGTAGGGGAGGAGGAGGCCTCTATTAGGGCGCAGTGTCTAACATTTCGCTGTGCTCTCAATAGATAATACAGTAAAGTTTCCATAGCCAGCTATCTTAACTCTGTTTAATATTATACTATTTGATTTTGACAGGGGGTGCCAATTTTTTTTTTATTACAAAAGCCTAGTATGAAGGAACTTTGTTGTTCTTATATCTGTATCTAAAATGTGTAGTTTTGCTATGTGTACATTTATACAAATATTGGGCTGTACTTGCCAGCTATTGTCATGATTTTATTGTATTCCTATTTGTACCTTTTTTTTAACCCAAATCATAGTTTGTTTTTATTATTGTCCATGATTTTTAACCAAAATCATGAGACTGAAACATTTTTTATCCATTTCAACAGCATATAACCCCTTGAGACGTTATGTATGTTGATTTGACAAAATTGGTGAATTAAAAAAAAATTTGGGTTAAAAAATGTTGAGATTTTAGGCTATGGAAGCGTTTCTGTGTACTGTCATTTGCATAAAATGATGCAAAGAATTGGTCAGGCACCAATTTTGGAGATGGATAGGAAGGCTGTAGGGGAGGAGGAGGCCTCTATTAGGGTACAGTATCTAACATTTCGCTGTGCTCTCAATAGATAATACAGTAAAGTTTCCATAGCCAGCTATCTTAACTGTTTAATACAGTGGTCCCTCAACATACGATGGTAATTTGTTCCAAACGAGCCATCGTTTGTCGAATCCATCGTATGTTGAGGGATTCGTGCAATGTAAAGTATAAGAAGCTGTACTCACAAGTCCCCGCCGCTCGCGATGGTGTCCCCGACGCTCGCGATGGTGGCCTCGGGCCTCCGCTGGACTCTCCTGGTCTTCTCCGGTCCTCTGCTGTCTTCCACAAGGCCTTACTGGGCCTGCATAGCGACGTCATTACGCCGCTACATACGCCATTCCTATTGGATGACGTGGGCAGCAGCGTATTGATGTCATCGGAGAGGGCCGAGAAGACACCGGAAGACCAGCGCTGGACCCGGAGGGAACCTCGGAGCATCGTGGAGGGGTAAGTAATACTTACCGCACCACACGGGGAACATTAAGCGGCTATTTGGCAGCAGCTTAAGCATTTTTCGCTGCCAGATAGCACTTGATGCGATGGCCCCGACATAAAAAAGCATCGTATGTCGATGCTGACATCGACATGCGATGGCCTCTGAGAGGCCATCGTATGTCGATTTGATCATATGTCGGGGCCATCGTAGGTCGGGGGGGTCACTGTATTGTACTATTTGATTTTGAAAGGAGCTGGCAATTTTTTATATTACAAAAGCCTAGTATGAAGGAACTTTGTTGTTCTTATATCTGTATCTAAAATGTGTAATTTTGCTATGTGTACATTCATACCAATATTGGGCTGTACTTGCCATCTATTGTCATGATTTTATTGTATTCCTATTTTTTTGTATTTTTTTGTATTCCTTTTTTATTGTATTCCTTTTTTAACCCAAATCATAGTTTGTTTTTATTATTGTCCACGATTTTTAACCAAAATCATGAGACTGAAACATTTTTTCTTCATTTCAACAGCATATAACCCCTTGAGACGTTATGTATGTTGATTTGACAAAATTGGTGAATAAAAAAAAATGTGGGTTAAAAAATTTTGAGATTGTAGATTGTAGCGTTTCTGTGTACTGTCATTTGCATAAAATGATGCAAAGAATTGGTCAGGCACCAATTTTGGAGATGGATAGGAAGGCTGTAGGGGAGGAGGAGGCCTCTATTAGGGTACAGTATCTAACATTTCGCTGTGCTCTCAATAGATAATACAGTAAAGTTTACATAGCCAGCTATCTTAACTCTGTTTAATACAGTGGTCCCTCAACATACGATGGTAATTCGTTCCAAACGAGCCATCGTTTTTCGAATCCATCGTATGTTGAGGGATTCGTGCAATGTAAAGTATATGAAGCTGTACTCACCTGTCCCCGCCGTTCGCGATGGTGTCCCCGCCGCTCGCGATGGTGACCCCGGGCCTCCGCTGGACTCTCCTGGTCTTCTCCGATCCTCTGCAGTCTTCCGTAAGGCCTTACTGGGCCTGCGTAGCGACGTCATTACGCCGCTGTGTACACCATTCCTATTGGATGACGTGGGCAGCAGCGTATTGATGTCATCGGAGAGGGCCGAGAAGACACCGGAAGACCAGCGCTGGACCCGGAGGGAACCTCGGAGCATCGTGGAGGGGTAAGTAATACTTACCGCACCACACGGGGAACATTAAGCGGCTATTTGGCAGCAGCTTAAGCATTTTTCGCTGCCAGATAGCACTTGATGCGATGGCCCCGACATAAAAAAGCATCGTATGTCGATGCTGACATCGACATGCGATGGCCTCTGAGAGGCCATCGTATGTCGATTTGATCATATGTCGGGGCCATCGTAGGTCGGGGGGGTCACTGTATTGTACTATTTGATTTTGAAAGGAGCTGGCAATTTTTTATATTACAAAAGCCTAGTATGAAGGAACTTTGTTGTTCTTATATCTGTATGTAAAATGTGTAGTTTTGCCATGTGTACGTTTATATAAATAGTGGGCTGTACTTGCAAGCCATTGTAATGATTTTATTGTATTCCTATTTGTACCTTTTTTTAACCCAAATCATAGTTTGTTTTTATTATTGTCCACGATTTTTAACCAAAATCATGAGACTGAAACATTTTTTCTTCATTTCAACAGCATATAACCCCTTGAGACGTTATGTATGTTGATTTGACAAAATTGGTGAATAAAAAAAAATGTGGGTTAAAAAATTTTGAGATTGTAGATTGTAGCGTTTCTGTGTACTGTCATTTGCATAAAATGATGCAAAGAATTGGTCAGGCACCAATTTTGGAGATGGATAGGAAGGCTGTAGGGGAGGAGGAGGCCTCTATTAGGGTACAGCATCTAACATTTCGCTGTGCTCTCAATAGATAATACAGTAAAGTTTACATAGCCAGCTATCTTAACTCTGTTTAATACAGTGGTCCCTCAACATACGATGGTAATTCGTTCCAAACGAGCCATCGTTTTTCGAATCCATCGTATGTTGAGGGATTCGTGCAATGTAAAGTATATGAAGCTGTACTCACCTGTCCCCGCCGTTCGCGATGGTGTCCCCGCCGCTCGCGATGGTGACCCCGGGCCTCCGCTGGACTCTCCTGGTCTTCTCCGATCCTCTGCAGTCTTCCGTAAGGCCTTACTGGGCCTGCGTAGCGACGTCATTACGCCGCTGCGTACGCCATTCCTATTGGATGACGTGGGCAGCAGCGTATTGATGTCATCGGAGAGGGCCGAGAAGACACCGGAAGACCAGCGCTGGACCCGGAGGGAACCTCGGAGCATCGTGGAGGGGTAAGTAATACTTACCGCACCACACGGGGAACATTAAGCGGCTATTTGGCAGCAGCTTAAGCATTTTTCGCTGCCAGATAGCACTTGATGCGATGGCCCCGACATAAAAAAGCATCGTATGTCGATGCTGACATCGACATGCGATGGCCTCTGAGAGGCCATCGTATGTCGATTTGATCATATGTCGGGGCCATCGTAGGTCGGGGGGGTCACTGTATTGTACTATTTGATTTTGAAAGGAGCTGGCAATTTTTTATATTACAAAAGCCTAGTATGAAGGAACTTTGTTGTTCTTATATCTGTATCTAAAATGTGTAATTTTGCTATGTGTACATTTATACCAATATTGGGCTGTACTTGCCATCTATTGTCATGATTTTATTGTATTCCTATTTTTTTGTATTTTTTTGTATTCCTTTTTTATTGTATTCCTTTTTTAACCCAAATCATAGTTTGTTTTTATTATTGTCCATGATTTTTAACCAAAATCATGAGACTGAAACATTTTTTCTTCACTTCAACAACATATAACCCCTTGAGACGTTATGTATGTTGATTTGATAAAATTGGTGAATTAAAAAAATTTGGGTTAAAAAATGTTGAGATTGTAGGCTATGGAAGCATTTCTGTGTACTGTTTTTTGCATAAAATGATGCAAAGAATTGGTCAGGCACCAATTTTGGAGATGGATAGGAAGGCTGTAGGGGAGGAGGAGGCCTCTATTAGGGCGCAGTGTCTAACATTTCGCTGTGCTCTCAATAGATAATACAGTAAAGTTTCCATAGCCAGCTATCTTAACTCTGTTTAATATTATACTATTTGATTTTGACAGGGGGTGCCAATTTTTTTTTATTACAAAAGCCTAGTATGAAGGAACTTTGTTGTTCTTATATCTGTATCTAAAATGTGTAGTTTTGGTATGTGTACATTTATACAAATATTGGGCTGTACTTGCCAGCTATTGTCATGATTTTATTGTATTCCTATTTGTACCTTTTTTTTAACCCAAATCATAGTTTGTTTTTATTATTGTCCATGATTTTTAACCAAAATCATGAGACTGAAACATTTTTTATCCATTTCAACAGCATATAACCCCTTGAGACGTTATGTATGTTGATTTGACAAAATTGGTGAATTAAAAAAAAATTTGGGTTAAAAAATGTTGAGATTTTAGGCTATGGAAGCGTTTCTGTGTACTGTCATTTGCATAAAATGATGCAAAGAATTGGTCAGGCACCAATTTTGGAGATGGATAGGAAGGCTGTAGGGGAGGAGGCCTCTATTAGGGTACAGTATCTAACATTTCGCTGTGCTCTCAATAGATAATACAGTAAAGTTTCCATAGCCAGCTATCTTAACTGTTTAATACAGTGGTCCCTCAACATACGATGGTAATTTGTTCCAAACGAGCCATCGTTTGTCGAATCCATCGTATGTTGAGGGATTCGTGCAATGTAAAGTATAAGAAGCTGTACTCACAAGTCCCCGCCACTCGCGATGGTGTCCCCGACGCTCGCGATGGTGGCCCCGGGCCTCCGCTGGACTCTCCTGGTCTTCTCCGGTCCTCTGCTGTCTTCCACAAGGCCTTACTGGGCCTGCATAGCGACGTCATTACGCCGCTACATACGCCATTCCTATTGGATGACGTGGGCAGCAGCGTATTGACGTCATCGGAGAGGGCCGAGAAGACACCGGAAGACCAGCGCTGGACCCGGAGGGCACCCCGGAGCATCGTGGAGGGGTAAGTAATACTTACCGCACCACACGGGGAACATTAAGCGGCTATTTGGCAGCAGCTTAAGCATTTTTCGTGGCCGGATAGCACTTGATGCGATGGCCCCGACATAAAAAAACATTGTATGTCGATGCTGACATCGATATGCGATGGCCTCTCAGAGGCCATCGTATGTCGATTTGATCATATGTCGGGGCCATCGTAGGTCGGGGGGGTCACTGTATTGTACTATTTGATTTTGACCAGAGCTGGCAATTTTTTATATTACAAAAGCCTAGTATGAAGGAAGTTTGTTGTTCTTATATCTGTATGTAAAATGTGTAGTTTTGCCATGTGTACGTTTATATAAATAGTGGGCTGTACTTGCAAGCCATTGTAATGATTTTATTGTATTCCTATTTGTACCTTTTTTTAACCCAAATCATAGTTTGTTTTTATTATTGTCCACGATTTTTAACCAAAATCATGAGACTGAAACATTTTTTCTTCATTTCAACAGCATATAACCCCTTGAGACGTTATGTATGTTGATTTGACAAAATTGGTGAATAAAAAAAAATGTGGGTTAAAAAATTTTGAGATTGTAGATTGTAGCGTTTCTGTGTACTGTCATTTGCATAAAATGATGCAAAGAATTGGTCAGGCACCAATTTTGGAGATGGATAGGAAGGCTGTAGGGGAGGAGGAGGCCTCTATTAGGGTACAGTATCTAACATTTCGCTGTGCTCTCAATAGATAATACAGTAAAGTTTACATAGCCAGCTATCTTAACTCTGTTTAATACAGTGGTCCCTCAACATACGATGGTAATTCGTTCCAAACGAGCCATCGTTTTTCGAATCCATCGTATGTTGAGGGATTCGTGCAATGTAAAGTATATGAAGCTGTACTCACCTGTCCCCGCCGTTCGCGATGGTGTCCCCGCCGCTCGCGATGGTGACCCCGGGCCTCCGCTGGACTCTCCTGGTCTTCTCCGATCCTCTGCAGTCTTCCGTAAGGCCTTACTGGGCCTGCGTAGCGACGTCATTACGCCGCTGCGTACGCCATTCCTATTGGATGACGTGGGCAGCAGCTTATTGATGTCATCGGAGAGGGCCGAGAAGACACCGGAAGACCAGCGCTGGACCCGGAGGGAACCTCGGAGCATCGTGGAGGGGTAAGTAATACTTACCGCACCACACGGGGAACATTAAGCGGCTATTTGGCAGCAGCTTAAGCATTTTTCGCTGCCAGATAGCACTTGATGCGATGGCCCCGACATAAAAAAGCATCGTATGTCGATGCTGACATCGACATGCGATGGCCTCTGAGAGGCCATCGTATGTCGATTTGATCATATGTCGGGGCCATCGTAGGTCGGGGGGGTCACTGTATTGTACTATTTGATTTTGAAAGGAGCTGGCAATTTTTTATATTACAAAAGCCTAGTATGAAGGAACTTTGTTGTTCTTATATCTGTATCTAAAATGTGTAATTTTGCTATGTGTACATTTATACCAATATTGGGCTGTACTTGCCATCTATTGTCATGATTTTATTGTATTCCTATTTTTTTGTATTTTTTTGTATTCCTTTTTTATTGTATTCCTTTTTTAACCCAAATCATAGTTTGTTTTTATTATTGTCCATGATTTTTAACCAAAATCATGAGACTGAAACATTTTTTCTTCACTTCAACAACATATAACCCCTTGAGACGTTATGTATGTTGATTTGATAAAATTGGTGAATTAAAAAAATTTGGGTTAAAAAATGTTGAGATTGTAGGCTATGGAAGCATTTCTGTGTACTGTTTTTTGCATAAAATGATGCAAAGAATTGGTCAGGCACCAATTTTGGAGATGGATAGGAAGGCTGTAGGGGAGGAGGAGGCCTCTATTAGGGCGCAGTGTTTAACATTTCGCTGTGCTCTCAATAGATAATACAGTAAAGTTTCCATAGCCAGCTATCTTAACTCTGTTTAATATTATACTATTTGATTTTGACAGGGGGTGCCAATTTTTTTTTTATTACAAAAGCCTAGTATGAAGGAACTTTGTTGTTCTTATATCTGTATCTAAAATGTGTAGTTTTGCTATGTGTACATTTATACAAATATTGGGCTGTACTTGCCAGCTATTGTCATGATTTTATTGTATTCCTATTTGTACCTTTTTTTTAACCCAAATCATAGTTTGTTTTTATTATTGTCCATGATTTTTAACCAAAATCATGAGACTGAAACATTTTTTATCCATTTCAACAGCATATAACCCCTTGAGACGTTATGTATGTTGATTTCACAAAATTGGTGAATTAAAAAAAAATTTGGGTTAAAAAATGTTGAGATTTTAGGCTATGGAAGCGTTTCTGTGTACTGTCATTTGCATAAAATGATGCAAAGAATTGGTCAGGCACCAATTTTGGAGATGGATAGGAAGGCTGTAGGGGAGGAGGAGGCCTCTATTAGGGTACAGTATCTAACATTTCGCTGTGCTCTCAATAGATAATACAGTAAAGTTTCCATAGCCAGCTATCTTAACTGTTTAATACAGTGGTCCCTCAACATACGATGGTAATTTGTTCCAAACGAGCCATCGTTTGTCGAATCCATCGTATGTTGAGGGATTCGTGCAATGTAAAGTATAAGAAGCTGTACTCACAAGTCCCCGCCGCTCGCGATGGTGTCCCCGACGCTCGCGATGGTGGCCTCGGGCCTCCGCTGGACTCTCCTGGTCTTCTCCGGTCCTCTGCTGTCTTCCACAAGGCCTTACTGGGCCTGCATAGCGACGTCATTACGCCGCTACATACGCCATTCCTATTGGATGACGTGGGCAGCAGCGTATTGATGTCATCGGAGAGGGCCGAGAAGACACCGGAAGACCAGCGCTGGACCCGGAGGGAACCTCGGAGCATCGTGGAGGGGTAAGTAATACTTACCGCACCACACGGGGAACATTAAGCGGCTATTTGGCAGCAGCTTAAGCATTTTTCGCTGCCAGATAGCACTTGATGCGATGGCCCCGACATAAAAAAGCATCGTATGTCGATGCTGACATCGACATGCGATGGCCTCTGAGAGGCCATCGTATGTCGATTTGATCATATGTCGGGGCCATCGTAGGTCGGGGGGGTCACTGTATTGTACTATTTGATTTTGAAAGGAGCTGGCAATTTTTTATATTACAAAAGCCTAGTATGAAGGAACTTTGTTGTTCTTATATCTGTATCTAAAATGTGTAATTTTGCTATGTGTACATTCATACCAATATTGGGCTGTACTTGCCATCTATTGTCATGATTTTATTGTATTCCTATTTTTTTGTATTTTTTTGTATTCCTTTTTTATTGTATTCCTTTTTTAACCCAAATCATAGTTTGTTTTTATTATTGTCCATGATTTTTAACCAAAATCATGAGACTGAAACATTTTTTCTTCACTTCAACAACATATAACCCCTTGAGACGTTATGTATGTTGATTTGATAAAATTGGTGAATTAAAAAAATTTGGGTTAAAAAATGTTGAGATTGTAGGCTATGGAAGCATTTCTGTGTACTGTTTTTTGCATAAAATGATGCAAAGAATTGGTCAGGCACCAATTTTGGAGATGGATAGGAAGGCTGTAGGGGAGGAGGAGGCCTCTATTAGGGCGCAGTGTCTAACATTTCGCTGTGCTCTCAATAGATAATACAGTAAAGTTTCCATAGCCAGCTATCTTAACTCTGTTTAATATTATACTATTTGATTTTGACAGGGGGTGCCAATTTTTTTTTATTACAAAAGCCTAGTATGAAGGAACTTTGTTGTTCTTATATCTGTATCTAAAATGTGTAGTTTTGGTATGTGTACATTTATACAAATATTGGGCTGTACTTGCCAGCTATTGTCATGATTTTATTGTATTCCTATTTGTACCTTTTTTTTAACCCAAATCATAGTTTGTTTTTATTATTGTCCATGATTTTTAACCAAAATCATGAGACTGAAACATTTTTTTTCCATTTCAACAGCATATAACCCCTTGAGACGTTATGTATGTTGATTTGACAAAATTGGTGAATTAAAAAAAAATTTGGGTTAAAAAATGTTGAGATTTTAGGCTATGGAAGCGTTTCTGTGTACTGTCATTTGCATAAAATGATGCAAAGAATTGGTCAGGCACCAATTTTGGAGATGGATAGGAAGGCTGTAGGGGAGGAGGAGGCCTCTATTAGGGTACAGTATCTAACATTTCGCTGTGCTCTCAATAGATAATACAGTAAAGTTTCCATAGCCAGCTATCTTAACTGTTTAATACAGTGGTCCCTCAACATACGATGGTAATTTGTTCCAAACGAGCCATCGTTTGTCGAATCCATCGTATGTTGAGGGATTCGTGCAATGTAAAGTATAAGAAGCTGTACTCACAAGTCCCCGCCGCTCGCGATGGTGTCCCCGACGCTCGCGATGGTGGCCCCGGGCCTCCGCTGGACTCTCCTGGTCTTCTCCGGTCCTCTGCTGTCTTCCACAAGGCCTTACTGGGCCTGCATAGCGACGTCATTACGCCGCTACATACGCCATTCCTATTGGATGACGTGGGCAGCAGCGTATTGACGTCATCGGAGAGGGCCGAGAAGACACCGGAAGACCAGCGCTGGACCCGGAGGGCACCCCGGAGCATCGTGGAGGGGTAAGTAATACTTACCGCACCACACGGGGAACATTAAGCGGCTATTTGGCAGCAGCTTAAGCATTTTTCGTGGCCGGATAGCACTTGATGCGATGGCCCCGACATAAAAAAACATTGTATGTCGATGCTGACATCGATATGCGATGGCCTCTCAGAGGCCATCGTATGTCGATTTGATCATATGTCGGGGCCATCGTAGGTCGGGGGGGTCACTGTATTGTACTATTTGATTTTGACCAGAGCTGGCAATTTTTTATATTACAAAAGCCTAGTATGAAGGAAGTTTGTTGTTCTTATATCTGTATGTAAAATGTGTAGTTTTGCCATGTGTACGTTTATATAAATAGTGGGCTGTACTTGCAAGCCATTGTAATGATTTTATTGTATTCCTATTTGTACCTTTTTTTAACCCAAATCATAGTTTGTTTTTATTATTGTCCACGATTTTTAACCAAAATCATGAGACTGAAACATTTTTTCTTCATTTCAACAGCATATAACCCCTTGAGACGTTATGTATGTTGATTTGACAAAATTGGTGAATAAAAAAAAATGTGGGTTAAAAAATTTTGAGATTGTAGATTGTAGCGTTTCTGTGTACTGTCATTTGCATAAAATGATGCAAAGAATTGGTCAGGCACCAATTTTGGAGATGGATAGGAAGGCTGTAGGGGAGGAGGAGGCCTCTATTAGGGTACAGTATCTAACATTTCGCTGTGCTCTCAATAGATAATACAGTAAAGTTTACATAGCCAGCTATCTTAACTCTGTTTAATACAGTGGTCCCTCAACATACGATGGTAATTCGTTCCAAACGAGCCATCGTTTTTCGAATCCATCGTATGTTGAGGGATTCGTGCAATGTAAAGTATATGAAGCTGTACTCACCTGTCCCCGCCGTTCGCGATGGTGTCCCCGCCGCTCGCGATGGTGACCCCGGGCCTCCGCTGGACTCTCCTGGTCTTCTCCGATCCTCTGCAGTCTTCCGTAAGGCCTTACTGGGCCTGCGTAGCGACGTCATTACGCCGCTGTGTACACCATTCCTATTGGATGACGTGGGCAGCAGCGTATTGATGTCATCGGAGAGGGCCGAGAAGACACCGGAAGACCAGCGCTGGACCCGGAGGGAACCTCGGAGCATCGTGGAGGGGTAAGTAATACTTACCGCACCACACGGGGAACATTAAGCGGCTATTTGGCAGCAGCTTAAGCATTTTTCGCTGCCAGATAGCACTTGATGCGATGGCCCCGACATAAAAAAGCATCGTATGTCGATGCTGACATCGACATGCGATGGCCTCTGAGAGGCCATCGTATGTCGATTTGATCATATGTCGGGGCCATCGTAGGTCGGGGGGGTCACTGTATTGTACTATTTGATTTTGAAAGGAGCTGGCAATTTTTTATATTACAAAAGCCTAGTATGAAGGAACTTTGTTGTTCTTATATCTGTATGTAAAATGTGTAGTTTTGCCATGTGTACGTTTATATAAATAGTGGGCTGTACTTGCAAGCCATTGTAATGATTTTATTGTATTCCTATTTGTACCTTTTTTTAACCCAAATCATAGTTTGTTTTTATTATTGTCCACGATTTTTAACCAAAATCATGAGACTGAAACATTTTTTCTTCATTTCAACAGCATATAACCCCTTGAGACGTTATGTATGTTGATTTGACAAAATTGGTGAATAAAAAAAAATGTGGGTTAAAAAATTTTGAGATTGTAGATTGTAGCGTTTCTGTGTACTGTCATTTGCATAAAATGATGCAAAGAATTGGTCAGGCACCAATTTTGGAGATGGATAGGAAGGCTGTAGGGGAGGAGGAGGCCTCTATTAGGGTACAGCATCTAACATTTCGCTGTGCTCTCAATAGATAATACAGTAAAGTTTACATAGCCAGCTATCTTAACTCTGTTTAATACAGTGGTCCCTCAACATACGATGGTAATTCGTTCCAAACGAGCCATCGTTTTTCGAATCCATCGTATGTTGAGGGATTCGTGCAATGTAAAGTATATGAAGCTGTACTCACCTGTCCCCGCCGTTCGCGATGGTGTCCCCGCCGCTCGCGATGGTGACCCCGGGCCTCCGCTGGACTCTCCTGGTCTTCTCCGATCCTCTGCAGTCTTCCGTAAGGCCTTACTGGGCCTGCGTAGCGACGTCATTACGCCGCTGCGTACGCCATTCCTATTGGATGACGTGGGCAGCAGCGTATTGATGTCATCGGAGAGGGCCGAGAAGACACCGGAAGACCAGCGCTGGACCCGGAGGGAACCTCGGAGCATCGTGGAGGGGTAAGTAATACTTACCGCACCACACGGGGAACATTAAGCGGCTATTTGGCAGCAGCTTAAGCATTTTTCGCTGCCAGATAGCACTTGATGCGATGGCCCCGACATAAAAAAGCATCGTATGTCGATGCTGACATCGACATGCGATGGCCTCTGAGAGGCCATCGTATGTCGATTTGATCATATGTCGGGGCCATCGTAGGTCGGGGGGGTCACTGTATTGTACTATTTGATTTTGAAAGGAGCTGGCAATTTTTTATATTACAAAAGCCTAGTATGAAGGAACTTTGTTGTTCTTATATCTGTATCTAAAATGTGTAATTTTGCTATGTGTACATTTATACCAATATTGGGCTGTACTTGCCATCTATTGTCATGATTTTATTGTATTCCTATTTTTTTGTATTTTTTTGTATTCCTTTTTTATTGTATTCCTTTTTTAACCCAAATCATAGTTTGTTTTTATTATTGTCCATGATTTTTAACCAAAATCATGAGACTGAAACATTTTTTCTTCACTTCAACAACATATAACCCCTTGAGACGTTATGTATGTTGATTTGATAAAATTGGTGAATTAAAAAAATTTGGGTTAAAAAATGTTGAGATTGTAGGCTATGGAAGCATTTCTGTGTACTGTTTTTTGCATAAAATGATGCAAAGAATTGGTCAGGCACCAATTTTGGAGATGGATAGGAAGGCTGTAGGGGAGGAGGAGGCCTCTATTAGGGCGCAGTGTCTAACATTTCGCTGTGCTCTCAATAGATAATACAGTAAAGTTTCCATAGCCAGCTATCTTAACTCTGTTTAATATTATACTATTTGATTTTGACAGGGGGTGCCAATTTTTTTTTATTACAAAAGCCTAGTATGAAGGAACTTTGTTGTTCTTATATCTGTATCTAAAATGTGTAGTTTTGGTATGTGTACATTTATACAAATATTGGGCTGTACTTGCCAGCTATTGTCATGATTTTATTGTATTCCTATTTGTACCTTTTTTTTAACCCAAATCATAGTTTGTTTTTATTATTGTCCATGATTTTTAACCAAAATCATGAGACTGAAACATTTTTTATCCATTTCAACAGCATATAACCCCTTGAGACGTTATGTATGTTGATTTGACAAAATTGGTGAATTAAAAAAAAATTTGGGTTAAAAAATGTTGAGATTTTAGGCTATGGAAGCGTTTCTGTGTACTGTCATTTGCATAAAATGATGCAAAGAATTGGTCAGGCACCAATTTTGGAGATGGATAGGAAGGCTGTAGGGGAGGAGGAGGCCTCTATTAGGGTACAGTATCTAACATTTCGCTGTGCTCTCAATAGATAATACAGTAAAGTTTCCATAGCCAGCTATCTTAACTGTTTAATACAGTGGTCCCTCAACATACGATGGTAATTTGTTCCAAACGAGCCATCGTTTGTCGAATCCATCGTATGTTGAGGGATTCGTGCAATGTAAAGTATAAGAAGCTGTACTCACAAGTCCCCGCCGCTCGCGATGGTGTCCCCGACGCTCGCGATGGTGGCCCCGGGCCTCCGCTGGACTCTCCTGGTCTTCTCCGGTCCTCTGCTGTCTTCCACAAGGCCTTACTGGGCCTGCATAGCGACGTCATTACGCCGCTACATACGCCATTCCTATTGGATGACGTGGGCAGCAGCGTATTGACGTCATCGGAGAGGGCCGAGAAGACACCGGAAGACCAGCGCTGGACCCGGAGGGCACCCCGGAGCATCGTGGAGGGGTAAGTAATACTTACCGCACCACACGGGGAACATTAAGCGGCTATTTGGCAGCAGCTTAAGCATTTTTCGTGGCCGGATAGCACTTGATGCGATGGCCCCGACATAAAAAAACATTGTATGTCGATGCTGACATCGATATGCGATGGCCTCTCAGAGGCCATCGTATGTCGATTTGATCATATGTCGGGGCCATCGTAGGTCGGGGGGGTCACTGTATTGTACTATTTGATTTTGACCAGAGCTGGCAATTTTTTATATTACAAAAGCCTAGTATGAAGGAAGTTTGTTGTTCTTATATCTGTATGTAAAATGTGTAGTTTTGCCATGTGTACGTTTATATAAATAGTGGGCTGTACTTGCAAGCCATTGTAATGATTTTATTGTATTCCTATTTGTACCTTTTTTTAACCCAAATCATAGTTTGTTTTTATTATTGTCCACGATTTTTAACCAAAATCATGAGACTGAAACATTTTTTCTTCATTTCAACAGCATATAACCCCTTGAGACGTTATGTATGTTGATTTGACAAAATTGGTGAATAAAAAAAAATGTGGGTTAAAAAATTTTGAGATTGTAGATTGTAGCGTTTCTGTGTACTGTCATTTGCATAAAATGATGCAAAGAATTGGTCAGGCACCAATTTTGGAGATGGATAGGAAGGCTGTAGGGGAGGAGGAGGCCTCTATTAGGGTACAGTATCTAACATTTCGCTGTGCTCTCAATAGATAATACAGTAAAGTTTACATAGCCAGCTATCTTAACTCTGTTTAATACAGTGGTCCCTCAACATACGATGGTAATTCGTTCCAAACGAGCCATCGTTTTTCGAATCCATCGTATGTTGAGGGATTCGTGCAATGTAAAGTATATGAAGCTGTACTCACCTGTCCCCGCCGTTCGCGATGGTGTCCCCGCCGCTCGCGATGGTGACCCCGGGCCTCCGCTGGACTCTCCTGGTCTTCTCCGATCCTCTGCAGTCTTCCGTAAGGCCTTACTGGGCCTGCGTAGCGACGTCATTACGCCGCTGCGTACGCCATTCCTATTGGATGACGTGGGCAGCAGCTTATTGATGTCATCGGAGAGGGCCGAGAAGACACCGGAAGACCAGCGCTGGACCCGGAGGGAACCTCGGAGCATCGTGGAGGGGTAAGTAATACTTACCGCACCACACGGGGAACATTAAGCGGCTATTTGGCAGCAGCTTAAGCATTTTTCGCTGCCAGATAGCACTTGATGCGATGGCCCCGACATAAAAAAGCATCGTATGTCGATGCTGACATCGACATGCGATGGCCTCTGAGAGGCCATCGTATGTCGATTTGATCATATGTCGGGGCCATCGTAGGTCGGGGGGGTCACTGTATTGTACTATTTGATTTTGAAAGGAGCTGGCAATTTTTTATATTACAAAAGCCTAGTATGAAGGAACTTTGTTGTTCTTATATCTGTATCTAAAATGTGTAATTTTGCTATGTGTACATTTATACCAATATTGGGCT
Source organism: Hyla sarda (assembly GCF_029499605.1). NCBI lineage: Eukaryota > Metazoa > Chordata > Amphibia > Anura > Hylidae > Hyla > Hyla sarda. The sequence continues at coordinate 158,029,974 of NC_079196.1, read as the reverse complement.
GTACTTGCCATCTATTGTCATGATTTTATTGTATTCCTATTTTTTTGTATTTTTTTGTATTCCTTTTTTATTGTATTCCTTTTTTAACCCAAATCATAGTTTGTTTTTATTATTGTCCATGATTTTTAACCAAAATCATGAGACTGAAACATTTTTTCTTCACTTCAACAACATATAACCCCTTGAGACGTTATGTATGTTGATTTGATAAAATTGGTGAATTAAAAAAATTTGGGTTAAAAAATGTTGAGATTGTAGGCTATGGAAGCATTTCTGTGTACTGTTTTTTGCATAAAATGATGCAAAGAATTGGTCAGGCACCAATTTTGGAGATGGATAGGAAGGCTGTAGGGGAGGAGGAGGCCTCTATTAGGGCGCAGTGTCTAACATTTCGCTGTGCTCTCAATAGATAATACAGTAAAGTTTCCATAGCCAGCTATCTTAACTCTGTTTAATATTATACTATTTGATTTTGACAGGGGGTGCCAATTTTTTTTTTATTACAAAAGCCTAGTATGAAGGAACTTTGTTGTTCTTATATCTGTATCTAAAATGTGTAGTTTTGCTATGTGTACATTTATACAAATATTGGGCTGTACTTGCCAGCTATTGTCATGATTTTATTGTATTCCTATTTGTACCTTTTTTTTAACCCAAATCATAGTTTGTTTTTATTATTGTCCATGATTTTTAACCAAAATCATGAGACTGAAACATTTTTTATCCATTTCAACAGCATATAACCCCTTGAGACGTTATGTATGTTGATTTGACAAAATTGGTGAATTAAAAAAAAATTTGGGTTAAAAAATGTTGAGATTTTAGGCTATGGAAGCGTTTCTGTGTACTGTCATTTGCATAAAATGATGCAAAGAATTGGTCAGGCACCAATTTTGGAGATGGATAGGAAGGCTGTAGGGGAGGAGGAGGCCTCTATTAGGGTACAGTATCTAACATTTCGCTGTGCTCTCAATAGATAATACAGTAAAGTTTCCATAGCCAGCTATCTTAACTGTTTAATACAGTGGTCCCTCAACATACGATGGTAATTTGTTCCAAACGAGCCATCGTTTGTCGAATCCATCGTATGTTGAGGGATTCGTGCAATGTAAAGTATAAGAAGCTGTACTCACAAGTCCCCGCCGCTCGCGATGGTGTCCCCGACGCTCGCGATGGTGGCCTCGGGCCTCCGCTGGACTCTCCTGGTCTTCTCCGGTCCTCTGCTGTCTTCCACAAGGCCTTACTGGGCCTGCATAGCGACGTCATTACGCCGCTACATACGCCATTCCTATTGGATGACGTGGGCAGCAGCGTATTGATGTCATCGGAGAGGGCCGAGAAGACACCGGAAGACCAGCGCTGGACCCGGAGGGAACCTCGGAGCATCGTGGAGGGGTAAGTAATACTTACCGCACCACACGGGGAACATTAAGCGGCTATTTGGCAGCAGCTTAAGCATTTTTCGCTGCCAGATAGCACTTGATGCGATGGCCCCGACATAAAAAAGCATCGTATGTCGATGCTGACATCGACATGCGATGGCCTCTGAGAGGCCATCGTATGTCGATTTGATCATATGTCGGGGCCATCGTAGGTCGGGGGGGTCACTGTATTGTACTATTTGATTTTGAAAGGAGCTGGCAATTTTTTATATTACAAAAGCCTAGTATGAAGGAACTTTGTTGTTCTTATATCTGTATCTAAAATGTGTAATTTTGCTATGTGTACATTCATACCAATATTGGGCTGTACTTGCCATCTATTGTCATGATTTTATTGTATTCCTATTTTTTTGTATTTTTTTGTATTCCTTTTTTATTGTATTCCTTTTTTAACCCAAATCATAGTTTGTTTTTATTATTGTCCATGATTTTTAACCAAAATCATGAGACTGAAACATTTTTTCTTCACTTCAACAACATATAACCCCTTGAGACGTTATGTATGTTGATTTGATAAAATTGGTGAATTAAAAAAATTTGGGTTAAAAAATGTTGAGATTGTAGGCTATGGAAGCATTTCTGTGTACTGTTTTTTGCATAAAATGATGCAAAGAATTGGTCAGGCACCAATTTTGGAGATGGATAGGAAGGCTGTAGGGGAGGAGGAGGCCTCTATTAGGGCGCAGTGTCTAACATTTCGCTGTGCTCTCAATAGATAATACAGTAAAGTTTCCATAGCCAGCTATCTTAACTCTGTTTAATATTATACTATTTGATTTTGACAGGGGGTGCCAATTTTTTTTTATTACAAAAGCCTAGTATGAAGGAACTTTGTTGTTCTTATATCTGTATCTAAAATGTGTAGTTTTGGTATGTGTACATTTATACAAATATTGGGCTGTACTTGCCAGCTATTGTCATGATTTTATTGTATTCCTATTTGTACCTTTTTTTTAACCCAAATCATAGTTTGTTTTTATTATTGTCCATGATTTTTAACCAAAATCATGAGACTGAAACATTTTTTTTCCATTTCAACAGCATATAACCCCTTGAGACGTTATGTATGTTGATTTGACAAAATTGGTGAATTAAAAAAAAATTTGGGTTAAAAAATGTTGAGATTTTAGGCTATGGAAGCGTTTCTGTGTACTGTCATTTGCATAAAATGATGCAAAGAATTGGTCAGGCACCAATTTTGGAGATGGATAGGAAGGCTGTAGGGGAGGAGGAGGCCTCTATTAGGGTACAGTATCTAACATTTCGCTGTGCTCTCAATAGATAATACAGTAAAGTTTCCATAGCCAGCTATCTTAACTGTTTAATACAGTGGTCCCTCAACATACGATGGTAATTTGTTCCAAACGAGCCATCGTTTGTCGAATCCATCGTATGTTGAGGGATTCGTGCAATGTAAAGTATAAGAAGCTGTACTCACAAGTCCCCGCCGCTCGCGATGGTGTCCCCGACGCTCGCGATGGTGGCCCCGGGCCTCCGCTGGACTCTCCTGGTCTTCTCCGGTCCTCTGCTGTCTTCCACAAGGCCTTACTGGGCCTGCATAGCGACGTCATTACGCCGCTACATACGCCATTCCTATTGGATGACGTGGGCAGCAGCGTATTGACGTCATCGGAGAGGGCCGAGAAGACACCGGAAGACCAGCGCTGGACCCGGAGGGCACCCCGGAGCATCGTGGAGGGGTAAGTAATACTTACCGCACCACACGGGGAACATTAAGCGGCTATTTGGCAGCAGCTTAAGCATTTTTCGTGGCCGGATAGCACTTGATGCGATGGCCCCGACATAAAAAAACATTGTATGTCGATGCTGACATCGATATGCGATGGCCTCTCAGAGGCCATCGTATGTCGATTTGATCATATGTCGGGGCCATCGTAGGTCGGGGGGGTCACTGTATTGTACTATTTGATTTTGACCAGAGCTGGCAATTTTTTATATTACAAAAGCCTAGTATGAAGGAAGTTTGTTGTTCTTATATCTGTATGTAAAATGTGTAGTTTTGCCATGTGTACGTTTATATAAATAGTGGGCTGTACTTGCAAGCCATTGTAATGATTTTATTGTATTCCTATTTGTACCTTTTTTTAACCCAAATCATAGTTTGTTTTTATTATTGTCCACGATTTTTAACCAAAATCATGAGACTGAAACATTTTTTCTTCATTTCAACAGCATATAACCCCTTGAGACGTTATGTATGTTGATTTGACAAAATTGGTGAATAAAAAAAAATGTGGGTTAAAAAATTTTGAGATTGTAGATTGTAGCGTTTCTGTGTACTGTCATTTGCATAAAATGATGAAAAGAATTGGTCAGGCACCAATTTTGGAGATGGATAGGAAGGCTGTAGGGGAGGAGGAGGCCTCTATTAGGGTACAGTATCTAACATTTCGCTGTGCTCTCAATAGATAATACAGTAAAGTTTACATAGCCAGCTATCTTAACTCTGTTTAATACAGTGGTCCCTCAACATACGATGGTAATTCGTTCCAAACGAGCCATCGTTTTTCGAATCCATCGTATGTTGAGGGATTCGTGCAATGTAAAGTATATGAAGCTGTACTCACCTGTCCCCGCCGTTCGCGATGGTGTCCCCGCCGCTCGCGATGGTGACCCCGGGCCTCCGCTGGACTCTCCTGGTCTTCTCCGATCCTCTGCAGTCTTCCGTAAGGCCTTACTGGGCCTGCGTAGCGACGTCATTACGCCGCTGTGTACACCATTCCTATTGGATGACGTGGGCAGCAGCGTATTGATGTCATCGGAGAGGGCCGAGAAGACACCGGAAGACCAGCGCTGGACCCGGAGGGAACCTCGGAGCATCGTGGAGGGGTAAGTAATACTTACCGCACCACACGGGGAACATTAAGCGGCTATTTGGCAGCAGCTTAAGCATTTTTCGCTGCCAGATAGCACTTGATGCGATGGCCCCGACATAAAAAAGCATCGTATGTCGATGCTGACATCGACATGCGATGGCCTCTGAGAGGCCATCGTATGTCGATTTGATCATATGTCGGGGCCATCGTAGGTCGGGGGGGTCACTGTATTGTACTATTTGATTTTGAAAGGAGCTGGCAATTTTTTATATTACAAAAGCCTAGTATGAAGGAACTTTGTTGTTCTTATATCTGTATGTAAAATGTGTAGTTTTGCCATGTGTACGTTTATATAAATAGTGGGCTGTACTTGCAAGCCATTGTAATGATTTTATTGTATTCCTATTTGTACCTTTTTTTAACCCAAATCATAGTTTGTTTTTATTATTGTCCACGATTTTTAACCAAAATCATGAGACTGAAACATTTTTTCTTCATTTCAACAGCATATAACCCCTTGAGACGTTATGTATGTTGATTTGACAAAATTGGTGAATAAAAAAAAATGTGGGTTAAAAAATTTTGAGATTGTAGATTGTAGCGTTTCTGTGTACTGTCATTTGCATAAAATGATGCAAAGAATTGGTCAGGCACCAATTTTGGAGATGGATAGGAAGGCTGTAGGGGAGGAGGAGGCCTCTATTAGGGTACAGCATCTAACATTTCGCTGTGCTCTCAATAGATAATACAGTAAAGTTTACATAGCCAGCTATCTTAACTCTGTTTAATACAGTGGTCCCTCAACATACGATGGTAATTCGTTCCAAACGAGCCATCGTTTTTCGAATCCATCGTATGTTGAGGGATTCGTGCAATGTAAAGTATATGAAGCTGTACTCACCTGTCCCCGCCGTTCGCGATGGTGTCCCCGCCGCTCGCGATGGTGACCCCGGGCCTCCGCTGGACTCTCCTGGTCTTCTCCGATCCTCTGCAGTCTTCCGTAAGGCCTTACTGGGCCTGCGTAGCGACGTCATTACGCCGCTGCGTACGCCATTCCTATTGGATGACGTGGGCAGCAGCGTATTGATGTCATCGGAGAGGGCCGAGAAGACACCGGAAGACCAGCGCTGGACCCGGAGGGAACCTCGGAGCATCGTGGAGGGGTAAGTAATACTTACCGCACCACACGGGGAACATTAAGCGGCTATTTGGCAGCAGCTTAAGCATTTTTCGCTGCCAGATAGCACTTGATGCGATGGCCCCGACATAAAAAAGCATCGTATGTCGATGCTGACATCGACATGCGATGGCCTCTGAGAGGCCATCGTATGTCGATTTGATCATATGTCGGGGCCATCGTAGGTCGGGGGGGTCACTGTATTGTACTATTTGATTTTGAAAGGAGCTGGCAATTTTTTATATTACAAAAGCCTAGTATGAAGGAACTTTGTTGTTCTTATATCTGTATCTAAAATGTGTAATTTTGCTATGTGTACATTTATACCAATATTGGGCTGTACTTGCCATCTATTGTCATGATTTTATTGTATTCCTATTTTTTTGTATTTTTTTGTATTCCTTTTTTATTGTATTCCTTTTTTAACCCAAATCATAGTTTGTTTTTATTATTGTCCATGATTTTTAACCAAAATCATGAGACTGAAACATTTTTTCTTCACTTCAACAACATATAACCCCTTGAGACGTTATGTATGTTGATTTGATAAAATTGGTGAATTAAAAAAATTTGGGTTAAAAAATGTTGAGATTGTAGGCTATGGAAGCATTTCTGTGTACTGTTTTTTGCATAAAATGATGCAAAGAATTGGTCAGGCACCAATTTTGGAGATGGATAGGAAGGCTGTAGGGGAGGAGGAGGCCTCTATTAGGGCGCAGTGTCTAACATTTCGCTGTGCTCTCAATAGATAATACAGTAAAGTTTCCATAGCCAGCTATCTTAACTCTGTTTAATATTATACTATTTGATTTTGACAGGGGGTGCCAATTTTTTTTTATTACAAAAGCCTAGTATGAAGGAACTTTGTTGTTCTTATATCTGTATCTAAAATGTGTAGTTTTGGTATGTGTACATTTATACAAATATTGGGCTGTACTTGCCAGCTATTGTCATGATTTTATTGTATTCCTATTTGTACCTTTTTTTTAACCCAAATCATAGTTTGTTTTTATTATTGTCCATGATTTTTAACCAAAATCATGAGACTGAAACATTTTTTATCCATTTCAACAGCATATAACCCCTTGAGACGTTATGTATGTTGATTTGACAAAATTGGTGAATTAAAAAAAAATTTGGGTTAAAAAATGTTGAGATTTTAGGCTATGGAAGCGTTTCTGTGTACTGTCATTTGCATAAAATGATGCAAAGAATTGGTCAGGCACCAATTTTGGAGATGGATAGGAAGGCTGTAGGGGAGGAGGAGGCCTCTATTAGGGTACAGTATCTAACATTTCGCTGTGCTCTCAATAGATAATACAGTAAAGTTTCCATAGCCAGCTATCTTAACTGTTTAATACAGTGGTCCCTCAACATACGATGGTAATTTGTTCCAAACGAGCCATCGTTTGTCGAATCGATCGTATGTTGAGGGATTCGTGCAATGTAAAGTATAAGAAGCTGTACTCACAAGTCCCCGCCGCTCGCGATGGTGTCCCCGACGCTCGCGATGGTGGCCCCGGGCCTCCGCTGGACTCTCCTGGTCTTCTCCGGTCCTCTGCTGTCTTCCACAAGGCCTTACTGGGCCTGCATAGCGACGTCATTACGCCGCTACATACGCCATTCCTATTGGATGACGTGGGCAGCAGCGTATTGACGTCATCGGAGAGGGCCGAGAAGACACCGGAAGACCAGCGCTGGACCCGGAGGGCACCCCGGAGCATCGTGGAGGGGTAAGTAATACTTACCGCACCACACGGGGAACATTAAGCGGCTATTTGGCAGCAGCTTAAGCATTTTTCGTGGCCGGATAGCACTTGATGCGATGGCCCCGACATAAAAAAACATTGTATGTCGATGCTGACATCGATATGCGATGGCCTCTCAGAGGCCATCGTATGTCGATTTGATCATATGTCGGGGCCATCGTAGGTCGGGGGGGTCACTGTATTGTACTATTTGATTTTGACCAGAGCTGGCAATTTTTTATATTACAAAAGCCTAGTATGAAGGAAGTTTGTTGTTCTTATATCTGTATGTAAAATGTGTAGTTTTGCCATGTGTACGTTTATATAAATAGTGGGCTGTACTTGCAAGCCATTGTAATGATTTTATTGTATTCCTATTTGTACCTTTTTTTAACCCAAATCATAGTTTGTTTTTATTATTGTCCACGATTTTTAACCAAAATCATGAGACTGAAACATTTTTTCTTCATTTCAACAGCATATAACCCCTTGAGACGTTATGTATGTTGATTTGACAAAATTGGTGAATAAAAAAAAATGTGGGTTAAAAAATTTTGAGATTGTAGATTGTAGCGTTTCTGTGTACTGTCATTTGCATAAAATGATGCAAAGAATTGGTCAGGCACCAATTTTGGAGATGGATAGGAAGGCTGTAGGGGAGGAGGAGGCCTCTATTAGGGTACAGTATCTAACATTTCGCTGTGCTCTCAATAGATAATACAGTAAAGTTTACATAGCCAGCTATCTTAACTCTGTTTAATACAGTGGTCCCTCAACATACGATGGTAATTCGTTCCAAACGAGCCATCGTTTTTCGAATCCATCGTATGTTGAGGGATTCGTGCAATGTAAAGTATATGAAGCTGTACTCACCTGTCCCCGCCGTTCGCGATGGTGTCCCCGCCGCTCGCGATGGTGACCCCGGGCCTCCGCTGGACTCTCCTGGTCTTCTCCGATCCTCTGCAGTCTTCCGTAAGGCCTTACTGGGCCTGCGTAGCGACGTCATTACGCCGCTGTGTACGCCATTCCTATTGGATGACGTGGGCAGCAGCGTATTGATGTCATCGGAGAGGGCCGAGAAGACACCGGAAGACCAGCGCTGGACCCGGAGGGAACCTCGGAGCATCGTGGAGGGGTAAGTAATACTTACCGCACCACACGGGGAACATTAAGCGGCTATTTGGCAGCAGCTTAAGCATTTTTCGCTGCCAGATAGCACTTGATGCGATGGCCCCGACATAAAAAAGCATCGTATGTCGATGCTGACATCGACATGCGATGGCCTCTGAGAGGCCATCGTATGTCGATTTGATCATATGTCGGGGCCATCGTAGGTCGGGGGGGTCACTGTATTGTACTATTTGATTTTGAAAGGAGCTGGCAATTTTTTATATTACAAAAGCCTAGTATGAAGGAACTTTGTTGTTCTTATATCTGTATCTAAAATGTGTAATTTTGCTATGTGTACATTTATACCAATATTGGGCTGTACTTGCCATCTATTGTCATGATTTTATTGTATTCCTATTTTTTTGTATTTTTTTGTATTCCTTTTTTATTGTATTCCTTTTTTAACCCAAATCATAGTTTGTTTTTATTATTGTCCATGATTTTTAACCAAAATCATGAGACTGAAACATTTTTTCTTCACTTCAACAACATATAACCCCTTGAGACGTTATGTATGTTGATTTGATAAAATTGGTGAATTAAAAAAATTTGGGTTAAAAAATGTTGAGATTGTAGGCTATGGAAGCATTTCTGTGTACTGTTTTTTGCATAAAATGATGCAAAGAATTGGTCAGGCACCAATTTTGAAGATGGATAGGAAGGCTGTAGGGGAGGAGGAGGCCTCTATTAGGGCGCAGTGTCTAACATTTCGCTGTGCTCTCAATAGATAATACAGTAAAGTTTCCATAGCCAGCTATCTTAACTCTGTTTAATATTATACTATTTGATTTTGACAGGGGGTGCCAATTTTTTTTTATTACAAAAGCCTAGTATGAAGGAACTTTGTTGTTCTTATATCTGTATCTAAAATGTGTAGTTTTGGTATGTGTACATTTATACAAATATTGGGCTGTACTTGCCAGCTATTGTCATGATTTTATTGTATTCCTATTTGTACCTTTTTTTTAACCCAAATCATAGTTTGTTTTTATTATTGTCCATGATTTTTAACCAAAATCATGAGACTGAAACATTTTTTATCCATTTCAACAGCATATAACCCCTTGAGACGTTATGTATGTTGATTTGACAAAATTGGTGAATTAAAAAAAAATTTGGGTTAAAAAATGTTGAGATTTTAGGCTATGGAAGCGTTTCTGTGTACTGTCATTTGCATAAAATGATGCAAAGAATTGGTCAGGCACCAATTTTGGAGATGGATAGGAAGGCTGTAGGGGAGGAGGAGGCCTCTATTAGGGTACAGTATCTAACATTTCGCTGTGCTCTCAATAGATAATACAGTAAAGTTTCCATAGCCAGCTATCTTAACTGTTTAATACAGTGGTCCCTCAACATACGATGGTAATTTGTTCCAAACGAGCCATCGTTTGTCGAATCCATCGTATGTTGAGGGATTCGTGCAATGTAAAGTATAAGAAGCTGTACTCACAAGTCCCCGCCGCTCGCGATGGTGTCCCCGACGCTCGCGATGGTGGCCCCGGGCCTCCGCTGGACTCTCCTGGTCTTCTCCGGTCCTCTGCTGTCTTCCACAAGGCCTTACTGGGCCTGCATAGCGACGTCATTACGCCGCTACATACGCCATTCCTATTGGATGACGTGGGCAGCAGCGTATTGACGTCATCGGAGAGGGCCGAGAAGACACCGGAAGACCAGCGCTGGACCCGGAGGGCACCCCGGAGCATCGTGGAGGGGTAAGTAATACTTACCGCACCACACGGGGAACATTAAGCGGCTATTTGGCAGCAGCTTAAGCATTTTTCGTGGCCGGATAGCACTTGATGCGATGGCCCCGACATAAAAAAACATTGTATGTCGATGCTGACATCGATATGCGATGGCCTCTCAGAGGCCATCGTATGTCGATTTGATCATATGTCGGGGCCATCGTAGGTCGGGGGGGTCACTGTATTGTACTATTTGATTTTGACCAGAGCTGGCAATTTTTTATATTACAAAAGCCTAGTATGAAGGAAGTTTGTTGTTCTTATATCTGTATGTAAAATGTGTAGTTTTGCCATGTGTACGTTTATATAAATAGTGGGCTGTACTTGCAAGCCATTGTAATGATTTTATTGTATTCCTATTTGTACCTTTTTTTAACCCAAATCATAGTTTGTTTTTATTATTGTCCACGATTTTTAACCAAAATCATGAGACTGAAACATTTTTTCTTCATTTCAACAGCATATAACCCCTTGAGACGTTATGTATGTTGATTTGACAAAATTGGTGAATAAAAAAAAATGTGGGTTAAAAAATTTTGAGATTGTAGATTGTAGCGTTTCTGTGTACTGTCATTTGCATAAAATGATGCAAAGAATTGGTCAGGCACCAATTTTGGAGATGGATAGGAAGGCTGTAGGGGAGGAGGAGGCCTCTATTAGGGTACAGTATCTAACATTTCGCTGTGCTCTCAATAGATAATACAGTAAAGTTTACATAGCCAGCTATCTTAACTCTGTTTAATACAGTGGTCCCTCAACATACGATGGTAATTCGTTCCAAACGAGCCATCGTTTTTCGAATCCATCGTATGTTGAGGGATTCGTGCAATGTAAAGTATATGAAGCTGTACTCACCTGTCCCCGCCGTTCGCGATGGTGTCCCCGCCGCTCGCGATGGTGACCCCGGGCCTCCGCTGGACTCTCCTGGTCTTCTCCGATCCTCTGCAGTCTTCCGTAAGGCCTTACTGGGCCTGCGTAGCGACGTCATTACGCCGCTGTGTACGCCATTCCTATTGGATGACGTGGGCAGCAGCGTATTGATGTCATCGGAGAGGGCCGAGAAGACACCGGAAGACCAGCGCTGGACCCGGAGGGAACCTCGGAGCATCGTGGAGGGGTAAGTAATACTTACCGCACCACACGGGGAACATTAAGCGGCTATTTGGCAGCAGCTTAAGCATTTTTCGCTGCCAGATAGCACTTGATGCGATGGCCCCGACATAAAAAAGCATCGTATGTCGATGCTGACATCGACATGCGATGGCCTCTGAGAGGCCATCGTATGTCGATTTGATCATATGTCGGGGCCATCGTAGGTCGGGGGGGTCACTGTATTGTACTATTTGATTTTGAAAGGAGCTGGCAATTTTTTATATTACAAAAGCCTAGTATGAAGGAACTTTGTTGTTCTTATATCTGTATCTAAAATGTGTAATTTTGCTATGTGTACATTTATACCAATATTGGGCTGTACTTGCCATCTATTGTCATGATTTTATTGTATTCCTATTTTTTTGTATTTTTTTGTATTCCTTTTTTATTGTATTCCTTTTTTAACCCAAATCATAGTTTGTTTTTATTATTGTCCATGATTTTTAACCAAAATCATGAGACTGAAACATTTTTTCTTCACTTCAACAACATATAACCCCTTGAGAAGTTATGTATGTTGATTTGATAAAATTGGTGAATTAAAAAAATTTGGGTTAAAAAATGTTGAGATTGTAGGCTATGGAAGCATTTCTGTGTACTGTTTTTTGCATAAAATGATGCAAAGAATTGGTCAGGCACCAATTTTGGAGATGGATAGGAAGGCTGTAGGGGAGGAGGAGGCCTCTATTAGGGCGCAGTGTCTAACATTTCGCTGTGCTCTCAATAGATAATACAGTAAAGTTTCCATAGCCAGCTATCTTAACTCTGTTTAATATTATACTATTTGATTTTGACAGGGGGTGCCAATTTTTTTTTATTACAAAAGCCTAGTATGAAGGAACTTTGTTGTTCTTATATCTGTATCTAAAATGTGTAGTTTTGGTATGTGTACATTTATACAAATATTGGGCTGTACTTGCCAGCTATTGTCATTATTTTATTGTATTCCTATTTGTACCTTTTTTTTAACCCAAATCATAGTTTGTTTTTATTATTGTCCATGATTTTTAACCAAAATCATGAGACTGAAACATTTTTTATCCATTTCAACAGCATATAACCCCTTGAGACGTTATGTATGTTGATTTGACAAAATTGGTGAATTAAAAAAAAATTTGGGTTAAAAAATGTTGAGATTTTAGGCTATGGAAGCGTTTCTGTGTACTGTCATTTGCATAAAATGATGCAAAGAATTGGTCAGGCACCAATTTTGGAGATGGATAGGAAGGCTGTAGGGGAGGAGGAGGCCTCTATTAGGGTACAGTATCTAACATTTCGCTGTGCTCTCAATAGATAATACAGTAAAGTTTCCATAGCCAGCTATCTTAACTGTTTAATACAGTGGTCCCTCAACATACGATGGTAATTTGTTCCAAACGAGCCATCGTTTGTCGAATCCATCGTATGTTGAGGGATTCGTGCAATGTAAAGTATAAGAAGCTGTACTCACAAGTCCCCGCCGCTCGCGATGGTGTCCCCGACGCTCGCGATGGTGGCCCCGGGCCTCCGCTGGACTCTCCTGGTCTTCTCCGGTCCTCTGCTGTCTTCCACAAGGCCTTACTGGGCCTGCATAGCGACGTCATTACGCCGCTACATACGCCATTCCTATTGGATGACGTGGGCAGCAGCGTATTGACGTCATCGGAGAGGGCCGAGAAGACACCGGAAGACCAGCGCTGGACCCGGAGGGCACCCCGGAGCATCGTGGAGGGGTAAGTAATACTTACCGCACCACACGGGGAACATTAAGCGGCTATTTGGCAGCAGCTTAAGCATTTTTCGTGGCCGGATAGCACTTGATGCGATGGCCCCGACATAAAAAAACATTGTATGTCGATGCTGACATCGATATGCGATGGCCTCTCAGAGGCCATCGTATGTCGATTTGATCATATGTCGGGGCCATCGTAGGTCGGGGGGGTCACTGTATTGTACTATTTGATTTTGACCAGAGCTGGCAATTTTTTATATTACAAAAGCCTAGTATGAAGGAAGTTTGTTGTTCTTATATCTGTATGTAAAATGTGTAGTTTTGCCATGTGTACGTTTATATAAATAGTGGGCTGTACTTGCAAGCCATTGTAATGATTTTATTGTATTCCTATTTGTACCTTTTTTTAACCCAAATCATAGTTTGTTTTTATTATTGTCCACGATTTTTAACCAAAATCATGAGACTGAAACATTTTTTCTTCATTTCAACAGCATATAACCCCTTGAGACGTTATGTATGTTGATTTGACAAAATTGGTGAATAAAAAAAAATGTGGGTTAAAAAATTTTGAGATTGTAGATTGTAGCGTTTCTGTGTACTGTCATTTGCATAAAATGATGCAAAGAATTGGTCAGGCACCAATTTTGGGGATGGATAGGAAGGCTGTAGGGGAGGAGGAGGCCTCTATTAGGGTACAGTATCTAACATTTCGCTGTGCTCTCAATAGATAATACAGTAAAGTTTACATAGCCAGCTATCTTAACTCTGTTTAATACAGTGGTCCCTCAACATACGATGGTAATTCGTTCCAAACGAGCCATCGTTTTTCGAATCCATCGTATGTTGAGGGATTCGTGCAATGTAAAGTATATGAAGCTGTACTCACCTGTCCCCGCCGTTCGCGATGGTGTCCCCGCCGCTCGCGATGGTGACCCCGGGCCTCCGCTGGACTCTCCTGGTCTTCTCCGATCCTCTGCAGTCTTCCGTAAGGCCTTACTGGGCCTGCGTAGCGACGTCATTACGCCGCTGCGTACGCCATTCCTATTGGATGACGTGGGCAGCAGCGTATTGATGTCATCGGAGAGGGCCGAGAAGACACCGGAAGACCAGCGCTGGACCCGGAGGGAACCTCGGAGCATCGAGGAGGGGTAAGTAATACTTACCGCACCACACGGGGAACATTAAGCGGCTATCTGGCAGCAGCTTAACCATTTTTCGCTGCCGGATAGCACTTGATGCGATGGCCCCGACATAAAAAAGCATCGTATGTCGATGCTGACATCGACATGCGATGGCCTCTGAGAGGCCATCGTATGTCGATTTGATCATATGTCGGGGCCATCGTAGGTCGGGGGGGTCACTGTATTGTACTATTTGATTTTGAAAGGAGCTGGCAATTTTTTATATTACAAAAGCCTAGTATGAAGGAACTTTGTTGTTCTTATATCTGTATCTAAAATGTGTAATTTTGCTATGTGTACATTTATACCAATATTGGGCTGTACTTGCCATCTATTGTCATGATTTTATTGTATTCCTATTTTTTTGTATTTTTTTGTATTCCTTTTTTATTGTATTCCTTTTTTAACCCAAATCATAGTTTGTTTTTATTATTGTCCATGATTTTTAACCAAAATCATGAGACTGAAACATTTTTTCTTCACTTCAACAACATATAACCCCTTGAGACGTTATGTATGTTGATTTGATAAAATTGGTGAATTAAAAAAATTTGGGTTAAAAAATGTTGAGATTGTAGGCTATGGAAGCATTTCTGTGTACTGTTTTTTGCATAAAATGATGCAAAGAATTGGTCAGGCACCAATTTTGGAGATGGATAGGAAGGCTGTAGGGGAGGAGGAGGCCTCTATTAGGGCGCAGTGTCTAACATTTCGCTGTGCTCTCAATAGATAATACAGTAAAGTTTCCATAGCCAGCTATCTTAACTCTGTTTAATATTATACTATTTGATTTTGACAGGGGGTGCCAATTTTTTTTTATTACAAAAGCCTAGTATGAAGGAACTTTGTTGTTCTTATATCTGTATCTAAAATGTGTAGTTTTGCTATGTGTACATTTATACAAATATTGGGCTGTACTTGCCAGCTATTGTCATGATTTTATTGTATTCCTATTTGTACCTTTTTTTAACCCAAATCATAGTTTGTTTTTATTATTGTCCATGATTTTTAACCAAAATCATGAGACTGAAACATTTTTTATCCATTTCAACAGCATATAACCCCTTGAGACGTTATGTATGTTGATTTGACAAAATTGGTGAATTAAAAAAAAATTTGGGTTAAAAAATGTTGAGATTTTAGGCTATGGAAGCGTTTCTGTGTACTGTCATTTGCATAAAATGATGCAAAGAATTGGTCAGGCACAAATTTTGGAGATGGATAGGAAGGCTGTAGGGGAGGAGGAGGCCTCTATTAGGGTACAGTATCTAACATTTCGCTGTGCTCTCAATAGATAAAACAGTAAAGTTTCCATAGCCAGCTATCTTAACTGTTTAATACAGTGGTCCCTCAACATACGATGGTAATTTGTTCCAAACGAGCCATCGTTTGTCGAATCCATCGTATGTTGAGGGATTCGTGCAATGTAAAGTATAAGAAGCTGTACTCACAAGTCCCCGCCGCTCGCGATGGTGTCCCCGACGCTCGCGATGGTGGCCCCGGGCCTCCGCTGGACTCTCCTGGTCTTCTCCGGTCCTCTGCTGTCTTCCACAAGGCCTTACTGGGCCTGCATAGCGACGTCATTACGCCGCTACGTACGCCATTCCTATTGGATGACGTGGGCAGCAGCGTATTGACGTCATCGGAGAGGGCCGAGAAGACACCGGAAGACCAGCGCTGGACCCGGAGGGCACCCCGGAGCATCGTGGAGGGGTAAGTAATACTTACCGCACCACACGGGGAACATTAAGCGGCTATTTGGCAGCAGCTTAAGCATTTTTCGTGGCCGGATAGCACTTGATGCGATGGCCCCGACATAAAAAAACATTGTATGTCGATGCTGACATCGATATGCGATGGCCTCTCAGAGGCCATCGTATGTCGATTTGATCATATGTCGGGGCCATCGTAGGTCGGGGGGGTCACTGTATTGTACTATTTGATTTTGACCAGAGCTGGCAATTTTTTATATTACAAAAGCCTAGTATGAAGGAAGTTTGTTGTTCTTATATCTGTATGTAAAATGTGTAGTTTTGCCATGTGTACGTTTATATAAATAGTGGGCTGTACTTGCAAGCCATTGTAATGATTTTATTGTATTCCTATTTGTACCTTTTTTTAACCCAAATCATAGTTTGTTTTTATTATTGTCCACGATTTTTAACCCAAATCATGAGACTGAAACATTTTTTCTTCATTTCAACAGCATATAACCCCTTGAGACGTTATGTATGTTGATTTGACAAAATTGGTGAATAAAAAAAAATGTGGGTTAAAAAATTTTGAGATTGTAGATTGTAGCGTTTCTGTGTACTGTCATTTGCATAAAATGATGCAAAGAATTGGTCAGGCACCAATTTTGGAGATGGATAGGAAGGCTGTAGGGGAGGAGGAGGCCTCTATTAGGGTACAGTATCTAACATTTCGCTGTGCTCTCAATAGATAATACAGTAAAGTTTACATAGCCAGCTATCTTAACTCTGTTTAATACAGTGGTCCCTCAACATACGATGGTAATTCGTTCCAAACGAGCCATCGTTTTTCGAATCCATCGTATGTTGAGGGATTCGTGCAATGTAAAGTATATGAAGCTGTACTCACCTGTCCCCGCCGTTCGCGATGGTGTCCCCGCCGCTCGCGATGGTGACCCCGGGCCTCCGCTGGACTCTCCTGGTCTTCTCCGATCCTCTGCAGTCTTCCGTAAGGCCTTACTGGGCCTGCGTAGCGACGTCATTACGCCGCTGCGTACGCCATTCCTATTGGATGACGTGGGCAGCAGCGTATTGATGTCATCGGAGAGGGCCGAGAAGACACCGGAAGACCAGCGCTGGACCCGGAGGGAACCTCGGAGCATCGTGGAGGGGTAAGTAATACTTACCGCACCACACGGGGAACATTAAGCGGCTATTTGGCAGCAGCTTAAGCATTTTTCGCTGCCAGATAGCACTTGATGCGATGGCCCCGACATAAAAAGCATCGTATGTCGATGCTGACATCGACATGCGATGGCCTCTGAGAGGCCATCGTATGTCGATTTGATCATATGTCGGGGCCATCGTAGGTCGGGGGGGTCACTGTATTGTACTATTTGATTTTGAAAGGAGCTGGCAATTTTTTATATTACAAAAGCCTAATATGAAGGAACTTTGTTGTTCTTATATCTGTATCTAAAATGTGTAATTTTGCTATGTGTACATTTATACCAATATTGGGCTGTACTTGCCATCTATTGTCATGATTTTATTGTATTCCTATTTTTTTGTATTTTTTTGTATTCCTTTTTTATTGTATTCCTTTTTTAACCCAAATCATAGTTTGTTTTTATTATTGTCCATGATTTTTAACCAAAATCATGAGACTGAAACATTTTTTCTTCACTTCAACAACATATAACCCCTTGAGACGTTATGTATGTTGATTTGATAAAATTGGTGAATTAAAATAATTTGGGTTAAAAAATGTTGAGATTGTAGGCTATGGAAGCATTTCTGTGTACTGTTTTTTGCATAAAATGATGCAAAGAATTGGTCAGGCACCAATTTTGGAGATGGATAGGAAGGCTGTAGGGGAGGAGGAGGCCTCTATTAGGGCGCAGTGTCTAACATTTCGCTGTGCTCTCAAAAGATAATACAGTAAAGTTTCCATAGCCAGCTATCTTAACTCTGTTTAATATTATACTATTTGATTTTGACAGGGGGTGCCAATTTTTTTATTACAAAAGCCTAGTATGAAGGAACTTTGTTGTTCTTATATCTGTATCTAAAATGTGTGGTTTTGCTATGTGTACATTTATACAAATATTGGGCTGTACTTGCCAGCTATTGTCATGATTTTATTGTATTCCTATTTGTACCTTTTTTTAACCCAAATCATAGTTTGTTTTTATTATTGTCCATGATTTTTAACTAAAATCATGAGACTGAAATTTTTTTTATCCATTTCAACAGCATATAACCCCTTGAGACGTTATGTATGTTGATTTGACAAAATTGGTGAATTAAAAAAAAATTTGGGTTAAAAAATGTTGAGATTGTAGGCTATGGAAGCGTTTCTGTGTACTGTCATTTGCATAAAATGATGCAAAGAATTGGTCAGGCACCAATTTTGGAGATGGATAGGAAGGCTGTAGGGGAGGAGGAGGCCTCTATTAGGGCACAGTGTCTAACATTTCGCTGTGCTCTCAATATATAATACAGTAAAGTTTCCATAGCCAGCTATCTTAACTCTGTTTAATTTTGTACTATTTGATTTTTTACAGGAGGTGGCCATTTTTTGTATTACAAAAGCCAAATAAGATGGAACCTTGTTGTTTTTACATCTGTATCTAAAATGTATAGTTTTGCTATGTGTACATTTATACTAATATTGGGCTGTACTTGCCAGCTATTGTCATGATTTTATTGTATTCCTATTTATACCTTTTTTTTTTTACCCAAATAATAGTTTGTTTTTATTATTGTCCATGATTTTTAATCAAAATCACGAGACTGAAACATTTTTTATCCATTTCAACAGCATATAACCCCTTGAGACGTTATGTATGTTGATTTGACAAAATTGGTGAATTTAAAAAAAAACTTGGGTTAAAAAATGTTGAGATTGTAGGCTATGGAAGCGTTTCTGTGTACTGTCATTTGCATAAAATGATGCAAAGAATTGGTCAGGCACCAATTTTGGAGATGGATAGGAAGGCTGTAGGGGAGGAGGAGGCCTCTAATAGGGTACAGTATCTAACATTTAGCTGTGCTCTCAATAGATAATACAGTAAAGTTTACATAGCCAGCTATCTTAACTCTGTTTAATACAGTGGTCCCTCAACATACGATGGTAATTCGTTCCAAACGAGCCATCGTTTTTCAAATCCATCGTATGTTGAGGGATTCGTGCAATGTAAGTATATGAAGCTGTACTCACCTGTCCTCGCCGTTCGCGATGGTGTCCCCGCCGCTCGCGATGGTGACCCCGGGCCTCCGCTGGACTCTCCTGGTCTTCTCCGGTCCTCTGCTGTCTTCCGTAAAGCCTTACTGGGCCTGCGTAGCGACGTCATTACGCCGCTGCGTACGCTATTCCTATTGGATGACGTGGGCACCAGCGTATTGACGTCATCGGAGAGGGCCGAGAAGACACCGGAAGACCAGCGCTGGACCCGGAGGGCACAACGGAGCATCGTGGAGGGGTAAATAATACTTACCGCACCACACGGGGAACATTAAGCGGCTATTTGGCAGCAGCTTAAGCATTTTTCGCTGCCGGATAGCACTTGATGCGATGGCCCCGACATAAAAAAGCATCGTATGACGATGCTGACATCGACATGCGATGGCCTCTGAGAGGCCATCGTATGTCGATTTGATCATATGTCGGGGTCATCGTAGGTCGGGGGGGTCACTGTATTGTACTATTTGATTTTGACAGGAGCTGGCAATTTTTTAAATTACAAAAGCCTAGTATGAAGGAAGTTTGTTGTTCTTATATCTGTATGTAAAATGTGTAGTTTTGCCATGTGTACATTTATACCAATATTGGGCTGTACTTGCCAGCAATTGTCATGATTTTATTGCATTCCTATTTGTACCTTTTTTTTTAACCCAAATCATAGTTTGTTTTTATTATTGTCCATGATTTTTAACCAAAATCATGAGACTGAAACATTTTTTCTTCACTTCAACATCATATAACTCCTTGAGACGTTATGTATGTTGATTTGACAAAATTGGTGAATTAAAAAAAATTTGGGTTAAAAACTTTTGAGATTGTTGGCTATGGAAGCGTTTCTGTGTACTGTTTTTTGCATAAAAGGATGCAAAGAATTGGTCAGGCACCAATTTGGAGATGGATAGGAAGGCTGTAGGGGAGGAGGAGGCCTCTATTAGGGCACAGTGTCTAACATTTCGCTGTGCTCTCAATAGATAATACAGTAAAGTTTCCATAGCCAGCTATCTTAACTCTGTTTAATATTATACTATTTGATTTTGACAGGGGGTGCCAATTTTTTTTTATTACAAAAGCCTAGTATGAAGGAACTTTGTTGTTCTTATATCTGTATCTAAAATGTGTGGTTTTGCTATGTGTACATTTATACCAATATTGGGCTGTACTTGCCATCTATTGTCATGATTTTATTGTATTCCTATTTGTACCTTTTTTTTAACCCAAATCATAGTTTGTTTTTATTATTGTCCATGATTTTTAAACAAAATCATGAGACTGAAACATTTTTCTTCACTTCAACAGCATATAACCCCTTGAGACGTTATATATGCTGATTTGACAACATTGGGGAATTTTAAAAATTTGGGTTAAAAAAACGTTGAGAATGTAGGCTATGGAAGCGTTTCTGTGTACTGTCATTTGCATAAAATGATGCAAAGAATTGGTCAGGCACCAATTTTGGAGATGGATAGGAAGGCTGTAGGGGAGGAGGAGGCCTCTATTAGGGCACAGTATCTAACATTTCGCTGTGCTCTCAATAGATAATACAGTAAAGTTTCCATAGCCAGCTATCTTAACTCTGTTTAATATTGTACTATTTGATTTGGACAGGAGGTTCCAATATTTGTTATTACAAAAGCCTAGTATGAAGGAACTTTGTTGTTCTTATATCTGTATCTAAAATGTGTAGTTTTGCTATGTGTACATTTATACCAATATTGGGCTGTACTTGCCAGCTATTGTCATGATTTTATTGTATTTCTATTTTTTTTTGTATTTTTTTTATTCCTTCTTTATTGTATTCCTTTTTAACCCACATCATAGTTTGTTTTTATTATTGTCCATGATTTTTAACCAAAATTATGAGACTGAAACATTTTTTCTTCACTTCAACAGCATATAACCCCTTGAGACGTTATGTATGTTGATTTGACAAAATTGGTGAATTAAAAAATTTTTGGGTTAAAACATTTTGAGATTGTAGGCTATGGAAGCATTTCTGTGTACTGTTTTTTGGATAGAAGGATGCAAAGAATTGGTCAGGCACCAATTTGGAGATGGATAGGAAGGCTGTAGGGGAGGAGGAGGCCTCTATTAGGGCACAGTGTCTAACATTTCGCTGTGCTCTCAATTGATAATACAGTAAAGTTTCCATAGCCAGCTATCTTAACTCTGTTTAATATTGTACTATTTGATTTTGACAGGAGGTTCCAATTTTTGTTATTACAAAAGCCTAGTATGAAGGAACTTTGTTGTTCTTATATCTGTATCTAAAATGTGTAGTTTTGCTATGTGTACATTTATACCAATATTGGGCTGTACTTGCCAGCTATTGTCATGATTTTATTGTATTTCTATTTTTTTTTGTATTTTTTTTATTCCTTCTTTATTGTATTCCTTTTTAACCCAAATCATAGTTTGTTTTTATTATTGTCTATGATTTTTAAACAAAATCATGAGACTGAAACATTTTTCTTCACGTCAACAGCATATAACCTCTTGAGACGTTATATATGCTGATTTGACAACATTGGAGAATTTTAAAAATTTGGGTTAAAAAATGTTGAGAATGTAGGCTATGGAAGCGTTTCTGTGTACTGTCATTTGCATAAAATGATGCAAAGAATTGGTCAGGCACCAATTTTGGAGATGGATAGGAAGGCTGTAGGGGAGGAGGAGGCCTCTATTAGGGTACAGTATCTAACATTTTGCTGTGCTCTCAATAGATAATACAGTAAAGTTTACATAGCCAGCTATCTTAACTCTGTTTAATACAGTGGTCCCTCAACATACGATGGTAATTCATTCCAAACGAGCCATCGTTTTTCAAATCCATCGTATGTTGAGGGATTCGTACAATGTAAAGTATATGAAGCTGTACTCACCTGTCCTCGCCGTTCGCGATGGTGTCCCCGCCGCTCGCGATGGTGACCCCGGGCCTCCGCTGGACTCTCCTGGTCTTCTCCGGTCCTCTGCTGTCTTCCGTAAAGCCTTACTGGGCCTGCGTAGCGACGTCATTACGCCGCTGCGTACGCTATTCCTATTGGATGACGTGGGCACCAGCGTATTGACGTCATCGGAGAGGGCCGAGAAGACACCGGAAGACCAGCGCTGGACCCGGAGGGCACAACGGAGCATCGTGGAGGGGTAAATAATACTTACCGCACCACACGGGGAACATTAAGCGGCTATTTGGCAGCAGCTTAAGCATTTTTCGCTGCCGGATAGCACTTGATGCGATGGCCCCGACATAAAAAAGCATTGTATGACGATGCTGACATCGACATGCGATGGCCTCTGAGAGGCCATCGTATGTCGATTTGATCATATGTCGGGGTCATCGTAGGTCGGGGGGGTCACTGTATTGTACTATTTGATTTTGACAGGAGCTGGCAATTTTTTAAATTACAAAAGCCTAGTATGAAGGAAGTTTGTTGTTCTTATATCTGTATGTAAAATGTGTAGTTTTGCCATGTGTACATTTATACCAATAGTGGGCTGTACCTGCAAGCCATTGTAATGATTTTTTTGTATTCCTATTTGTACCTTTTTTTTAACCCAAATCATAGTTTGTTTTTATTATTGTCCATGATTTTTAAACAAAATCATGAGACTGAAACATTTTTCTTCACTTCAATAGCATATAACCCCTTGAGACGTTATATATGCTGATTTGACAACATTGGGGAATCTCAAAAATTTGGGTTAAAAAAATGTTGAGAATGTAGGCTATGGAAGCGTTTCTGTGTACTGTCATTTGCATAAAATGATGCAAAGAATTGGTCAGGCACCAATTTTGGAGATGGATAGGAAGGCTGTAGGGGAGGAGGAGGCCTCTATTAGGGCACAGTATCTAACATTTCGCTGTGCTCTCAATAGATAATACAGTGAAGTTTCCATAGCCAGCTATCTTAACTCTGTTTAATATTGTACTATTTGATTTTGACAGGAGGTTCCAATTTTTGTTATTACAAAAGCCTAGTATGAAGGAACTTTGTTGTTCTTATATCTGTATCTAAAATGTGTAGTTTTGCTATGTGTACATTTATACCAATATTGGGCTGTACTTGCCAGCTATTGTCATGATTTTATTGTATTTCTATTTTTTTTGTATTTTTTTTATTCCTTCTTTATTGTATTCCTTTTTTAACCCAAATCATAGTTTGTTTTTATTATTGTCCATGATTTTTAACCAAAATCATGAGACTGAAAAATTTTTTGTTCACTTCAACAGCTTATAACCCCTTGAGACGTTATGTATGTTGATTTGACAAAATTGGTGAATTAAAAAAAATTTGGGTTAAAAACTTTTGAGATTGTAGGCTATGGAAGCGTTTCTGTGTACTGTTTTTTGCTTAAAAGGATGCAAAGAATTGGTCAGGCACCAATTTGGAGATGGATAGGAAGGCTGTAGGGGAGGAGGAGGCCTCTATTAGGGCACAGTGTCTAACATTTCGCTGTGCTCTCAATAGATAATACAGTAAAGTTTCCATAGCCAGCTATCTTAACTGTTTAATATTATACTATTTGATTTTGACAGGGGGTGCCAATTTTTTTTTATTACAAAAGCCTAGTATGAAGAAACTTTGTTGTTCTTATATCTGTATCTAAAATGTGTGGTTTTGCTATGTGTACATTTATACCAATATTGGTTTGTACTTGCCATCTATTGTCATGATTTTATTGTATTCCTATTTGTACCTTTTTTTTAACCCAAATCATAGTTTGTTTTTATTATTGTCCATGATTTTTAACCAAAATCATGAGACTGAAACATTTTTTATCCATTTCAACAGCATATAACCCCTTGAGACGTTATGTATGTTGATTTGACAAAATTGGTGAATTAAAAAAAAATTTGGGTTAAAAATGTTTGAGATTGTAGGCTATGGAAGCGTTTCTGTGTACTGTTTTTTGCATGAAATGATGCAAAGTATTGGTCAGGCACCAATTTTGGAGATGGATAGGAAGGCTGTAGGGGAGGAAGAGGCCTCTATTAGGGCACAGTATCTAACATTTCGCTGTGCTCTCAATAGATAATACAGTAAAGTTTCCATAGCCAGCTATCTTAACTCTGTTTAATATTGTACTATTTGATTTTGACAGGAGGTGCCAATTTTTGTTATTACAAAAGTCTAGTATGAAGGAACTTTGTTGTTCTTATATCTGTATCTAAAATGTGTAGTTTTGCTATGTGTACATTTATACCAATATTGGGCTGTACTTGCCAGCTATTGTCATGATTTTATTGTATTCCTATTTGTACCTTTTTTTTTTAACCCAAATCATAGTTTGTTTTTATTATTGTCCAAGATTTTTAACCAAAATCATGAGACTGAAACATTTTTTATCCATTTCAACAGCATATAACCCCTTGAGACGTTATGTATGTTGATTTGACAAAATTGGTGAATTAAAAAAAAAACGGGTTAAAAAATGTTGAGATTGTAGGCTATGGAAGCGTTTCTGTGTACTGTCATTTTCAGAAAATGATGCAAAGAATTGGTCAGGCACCAATTTTGGAGATGGATAGGAAGGCTGTAGGGGAGGAGGAGGCCTCTATTAGGGCACAGTGTCTAACATTTCGCTGTGCTCTCAATAGATAATACAGTAAAGTTTCCATAGCCAGCTATCTTAACTCTGTTTAATATTGTACTATTTGATTTTGACAGGAGGTTCCAATTTTTGTTATTACAAAAGTCTAGTATGAAGGAACTTTGTTGTTCTTATATCTGTATCTAAAATGTGTAGTTTTGCTATGTGTACATTTATACCAATATTGGGATGTACTTGCCAGCTATTGTCATGATTTTATTGTATTCCTATTTTTTTTGTATTTTTTTGTATTCCTTTTTTATTGTATTCCTTTTTTAACCCAAATCATAGTTTGTTTTTATTAGTGTCCATGATTTTTAACCAAAATCATGAGACTGAAACATTTTTTCTTCACTTCAACAGCATATAACCCCTTGAAACGTTATGTATGTTGATTTGACAAAATTGGTGAATTAAAAAAAATTTGGGTTAAAAAATGTTGAGATTGTAGGCTATGGAAGCGTTTCTGTGTACTGTCATTTGCATAAAATGATGCAAAGAATTGGTCAGGCACCAATTTGGAGATGGATAGGAAGGCTGTAGGGGGAGGAGGAGGCCTCTATTAGGGCACAGTGTCTAACATTTCGCTGTGCTCTCAATATATAATACAGTAAAGTTTCCATAGCCAGCTATCTTAACTCTGTTTAATACAGTGGTCCCTCAACATACGATGGTAATTCGTTCCAAACGAGCCATCGTTTGTCGAATCCATCATATGTTGAGGGATTCGTGCAATGTAAAGTATAAGGAGCTGTACTCACCTGACCCGCCGCTCGCAATGGTGTCCCCGCTGCTCGCGATGGTGACCCCTGGCCTCCGCTGGACTATCCTGGTCTTCTCCGGTCCTCTCCTGTCTTCCGCAAGGCCTTACTGGGCCTGCGTAGCGACGTCATTACGCCGCTGCGTACGCTATTCCTATTGGATGACGTGGGCAGCAGCGTATTGACGTCATCGGAGAGGGCCGAGAAGACACCGGAAGACCAGCGCTGGACCCGGAGGGCACCCCGGAGCATTGTGGAGGGGTAAGTAATACTTACCGCACCACACGGGGAACATTAAGCGGCTATTTGGCAGCAGCTTAAGCATTTTTCGCTGCCGGATAGCACTTGATGCGATGGCCCCGACATAAAAAAGCATTGTATGTCGATGCTGACATCGACATGCGATGGCCTCTGATGGGCCATCGTATGTCGATTTGATCATATGTCGGGGCCATCGTAGGTCGGGGGGGGGTCACTGTATTGTACTATTTGATTTTGACAGGAGCTGGCAATTTTTTATATTACAAAAGCCTAGTATGAAGGAAGTGTGTTGTTCTTATATCTGTATGTAAAATGTGTAGTTTTGCCATGTGTACATTTATACCAATAGTGGGCTGTACTTGCAAGCCATTGTAATGATTTTTTTGTATTCCTATTTGTACCTTTTTTTTTAACCCAAATCATAGTTTATTTTTATTATTGTCCATGATTTTTAACCAAAATCATGAGACTGAAACATTTTTTATCCATTTCAACAGCATATAACCCCTTGAGATGTTATGTATGTTGATTTGACAAAATTGGTGAATTAAAAAAAAATTTGGGTTAAAAAATGTTGAGATTGTAGGCTATGGAAGCGTTTCTGTGTACTGTCATTTGCATAAAATGATGCAAAGAATTGGTCAGGCACCAATTTTGGATATGGATAGGAAGGCTGTAGGGGAGGAGGAGGCCTCTATTAGGGCACAGTGTCTAACATTTCGCTGTGCTCTCAATAGATAATACAGTAAAGTTTCCATAGCCAGCTATCTTAACTCTGTTTAATATTGTACTATTTGATTTTGACAGGAGGTTCCAATTTTTGTTATTACAAAAGCCTAGTATGAAGGAACTTTGTTGTTCTTATATCTGTATCTAAAATGTGTAGTTTTGCTATGTGTACATTTATACCAATATTGGGCTGTACTTGCCAGCTATTGTCATGATTTTATTGTATTCCTATTTGTACCTTTTTTTAACCCAAATCATAGTTTGTTTTTATTATTGTTCATGATTTTTAACCAAAATCATGAGACTGAAACATTTTTTATCCATTTCAACAGCATATAACCCCTTGAGATGTTATGTATGTTGATTTGACAAAATTGGTGAATTAAAAAAAAATTTGGGTTAAAAAATGTTGAGATTGTAGGCTATGGAAGCGTTTCTGTGTACTGTCATTTGCATAAAATGATGCAAAGAATTGGTCAGGCACCAATTTTGGAGATGGATAGGAAGGCTGTAGGGGAGGAGGAGGCCTCTATTAGGGTACAGTATCTAACATTTCGCTGTGCTCTCAATAGATAATACAGTAAAGTTTCCATAGCCAGCTATCTTAACTCTGTTTAATACAGTGGTCCCTCAACATACGATGGTAATTCGTTCCAAACGAGCCATCGTTTGTCGAATCCATCGTATGTTGAGGGATTCGTGCAATGTAAAGTATAAGAAGCTGTACTCACCTGGCCCCGCCGCTCACGATGGTGTCCCCGGGCCTCCGCTGGACTCTCCTGGTCTTCTCCGGTCCTCTGCTGTCTTCCGCAAGGCCTTACTGGGCCTGCATAGCGACGTCATTACGCCGCTGCGTACGCCATTCCTATTGGATGACGTGGGCACCAGCGTATTGACGTCATCGGAGAGGGCCGAGAAGACACCGGAAGACCAGCGCTGGACCCGGAGGGCACCCCGGAGCATCGTGGAGGGGTAAGTAATACTTACCGCACCACACGGGGAACATTAAGCTGCTATCCGGCAGCAGCTTAAGCATTTTTCGCTGTCGGATAGCACTTAATGCGATGGCCCCGACATAAAAAAGCATCGTATGACGATGCTGATATCGACATGCGATGGCCTCTGAGAGGCCATCGTATGTCGATTTGATCATAT
Organism: Hyla sarda; assembly: GCF_029499605.1. Lineage (NCBI taxonomy): Eukaryota > Metazoa > Chordata > Amphibia > Anura > Hylidae > Hyla > Hyla sarda. The sequence goes on along the minus strand of NC_079196.1, from coordinate 158,002,375 downwards.
GTCGGGGCCATCATAGGTTAGGGGGTCACTGTATTGTACTATTTGATTTTGACACTAGGTGGCAACTTTTTTATATTACAAAAGCCTAGTGTGAAGTAAGTTTGTTGTTCTTATATCTGTATGTAAAATGTGTAGTTTTGCCATGTGTACATTTATACCAATAGTGGGCTGTACTTGCAAGCCATTGTAATGATTTTTTTGTATTCCCATTTGTACCTTTTTTTAACCCAAATAATAGCTTGTTTTTATTATTGTCCATGATTTTTAACCTGTTGGGGACGAAGGGCGTATGCATACGCCCTTGCGTCCTGGTACTTAAGGACGAAGGGCGTATCCATACGCCCGAGGGAATTTCGGTCCCCGCCGCGCGCCGGGCGGGGACCGGGCCGGGGTGACTGCTGATATCTATCAGCAGGCACCCCGTGTAAATGCCCAGGAGGGTCATTAGACCCCCCCATGTCAGCGATCGGCGCAAATCGCAAGTGAATTCACACTTGCGATTTGCGCCGATTCCGGGTCATTACGGGTCTATGGTGACCCGGAATAGAAGGGGGATCGCTGGTGTCTAAGACCACTATAGTGTCTGAGACCACTATAGTGGTCTCTAGACTGTAGCCCTCCAGAAGTTGCAAAACTACAACTCCCAGCATGGCCAGACAGCTGTTTGCTGTGTGGGCATGCTGGAATTTGTAGTTTTGCAACAGCTGGAGGTCTACATTTTAGAGACCACTGCACAGTGATCTCTATACTGCCCGCTAGATCTTGCTAAACTACAACTCCTAGCATGCCCACACAGCTGTTTGCTGTCTGGGCATGCTGGGAGTTGTAGTTTTGCAACATCTGGAGGTCCACAGTTTGGAGATCACTGTTCAGTGGTCTCTAAATTGTAGCACTCCAGATGTTGCAAAACTACAAATTCCAGCATGCCCACACAGAAAACAGCTGTCTCGGCATGCTGGGAGTTGTAGTTGCGTACCTCCAGCTGTTGCATAACTACATCTCCCAGCATGCCCTTCTGTGATCAGTACATGCTGGGAATTGTAGTTTTGCAACAGCTGGAGGCACACTGGTTGGAAAATACTGAGTTAGGTAACAGAACCTAACTGAAGGTTTTCCAACCAGTGTGCCTCCAGCTGTTGCAAAACTACAACTCCCAGCATGTACTGACAGACCGTGCATTCTGGGAGTTGTAGTTTTGCAACAGCTGGAGGCGCACTGGTTGGAAAATACTGAGTTAGGAAACAGAACCTAACTGAAGGTTTTCCAACCAGTTTGCCTCCAGCTGTTGCAAAACTACAACTCCCAGCATCACGGTCTGTCAGTACATGTTGGGAGTTGTAGTTTTGAAACAGCTGGAGGTTTGCCCCCCCCATGTGAACGTACAGGGTACATTCACACTGGCGGGTTTACAGCAAGTTTCCTGCTTCAAGTATGAGCTGCGGCAAATTTTTCGCCGCAGCGCAAATTCCTAGCGGGAAACTCACCGTAACCCGCCAGTGTGACTGTACCCTAAAAACACTACACTACACTACACTAACACCTAATAAAGAGTAAAACACTACATATACACCCCCTTACACTGTCCCCCCCAATAAAAATGAAAAATGTATTGTACGGCAGTGTTTCCAAAACGGAGCCTCCAGCTGTTGCAAAACAACAACTCCCAGCATTTCCAGACATCCACTGACTGTCCAGGCATGCTGGGAGTTTAGCAACAGCTGGAGGCACCCTGTTTGGGAATCACTGGCGTAGAATACCCCTATGTCCACCCCTATGCAATCCCTAATTTAGTCCTCAAATGCGCATGGTGCTCTCTCACTTCGGAGCCCTGTCGTATTTCAAGGAAACAGTTTAGGGCCACATATGGGGTATCTCCGTACTCGGGAGAAATTACACTACAAATTTTGGGGGGCTTTTTCTCCTTTTACCCCTTATGAAAAGGAAAAGATGGCGTCTACACCAGCCTGTTAGTGTAAAAAAAAAAATTTTTACACAAACATGCTGGTGTTGCCCTTTACTTTTTATTTTCACAAGAGGTAAAAGGAAAAAAAAGACCCCCAAAGTTTGTAACTCAATTTCTCCTGAGTACGGAAATACCCGATATGTAGGCATAAAATGCTCTGCGGGTGCACAACAAGGCCGAAATTGGTGATTTGCATAGGGGTGGCTGATTTTACAGAGGTTCTGACATAAACCCAAAAAAATAAATACCCACATGTGACCCCATTTTGGAAACTACACCCATCAGGAATGTAACAAGGGGTACAGTGAGCATTTACACCCCACAAGTGTCTGACAGATTTTTGGAACAGTGATCCGTGAAAATGAAACATTAAATTTTTTTGTTTGCACAGCCCACTGTTCCAAAGATCTGTCAAACGCTAATAGGGTGTAAATGCTCATTGTACCCCTTATTACATTCCGTGAGGGGTGTAGTTTCCTAAATGGGGTCACATGTGGGGGTTCCACTGTTCTGGCACCATAGGGGCTTTGTAAATGCACATGGCCCCCGACTTCCATTCTAAACAAATTATCTCTCTAAAAGCTCAATGGCGCTCCTTCTCTTCTGAGCACTGTAGTTCGCTCGCAGTGCACTTGACGTCCAAACATGGGGTATTTCCATACTCAGAAGAAATGGGGTTACAAATTTTGGGGGGCATTTCCTCCTTTTACCCTTTGTAAAAAAGTAAAATTTGGGGAAAAAACTGCATTTTAGTGGAATTTTTTTTTTTTCATTTACACATCCGACTTTAACAAAAAGTTGTCAAACACCTGTGGGGTGTTAAAGCTCACCGTACCCCTTGTTACGTTCCTTGAGGGGTGTCGTTTCCATAATAGTGTGCGATGTGGGGGGTTTTGGTGTCCTGGCACCATAGGGGCTTCCTAAATGGGACATGCCCCCCAAAAACCATTTCAGAAAAATTCACTCTACTAAATCCCATTGTTGCTCCTTCGCTTCTGAGCCCTCTAGTGCACCCGCCGAACACTTGACATACACATATGAGGTATTTTCTTACTCGAGAGAAATTGGGTTACAAATTTTGAGAGGATTTTTTTCCTTTTACCCCTTGTAAAAATGCAAAAATTGGGTCTACAAGAACATGCCAGTGTAAAAAATGAAGATTTTAAATTTTCTCCTTCACTTTGCTGCCATTCCTGTGAAACATCTAAAGGGTTAACAAAGGGTCTTACTGAATGTCATTTTGAATACTTTGAGGGGTGCAGCTTTCATAATGGGGTCATTTATGGGGTATTTCTAACCAGAAGACCCTTCAAATCCACTTCAAACCTGAACTGGTCCCTGAAAAATGCTGATTTTGAAAATTTTGCGAAAAATTGGTAAATTGCTGCTGAACTTTGAAGCCCTCTGATGTTTTCCAAAAGTAAAAACTCATCAATTTTATGATGCAAACATAAAGTAGACATATTGTATATGTGAATCAATATATAATTTATTTGGAATATCCATATTCCTTATAAGCAGAGAGCTTCAAAGTTAGAAAAATGCAAAATTTTCTAATTTTTCATGAAATTTTCTAATTTTTCACCAAGAAATTATGCAAGTATCGACGAAAATTTACCACTAACATAAAGTAGAATATGTCATGAAAAAACATTCTCGGAATCAAATTTATAAGTAAAAGCATCCCAGAGTTATTAATGCTTAAAGTGACAGTGGTCAGATTTGCAAAAAATGCTCCCGTCATTAGGGTCATAAAGGGCTCCGTCCCCAAGGGGTTAAACAAAATCATGAGACTGAAACATTTTTCTTCACTTCAACAGCATATAACCCCTTGAGACGTTATGTATGCTGATTTGACAACATTGGTGAATTTTAAAAATTTGGGTTAAAAAATGTTGAGAATGTAGGCTATGGAAGCATTTCTGTTTACTGTCATTTGCATAAAATGATGCAAAGAATTGGTCAGGCACCAATTTTGGAGATGGATATGAAGGCTGTAGGGGAGGAAGAGGCCTCTATTAGGGCACAGTATCTAACATTTCGCTGTGCTCTCAATAGATAATACAGTAAAGTTTCCATAGCCAGCTATCTTAACTCTGTTTAATATTGTACTATTTGATTTTGACAGGAGGTGCCAATTTTTTTTATTACAAAAGCCTAGTATGAAGGAACTTTGTTGTTCTTATATCTGTATCTAAAATGTGTAGTTTTGCTATGTGTACATTTATACCAATATTGGGCTTTTTTTAACCCAAATCATAGTTTGTTTTAATTATTGTCCATGATTTTTAACCAAAATCATGAGACTGAAACATTTTTTCTTCACTTCAACAGCATATAACCCCTTGACATGTTATGTATGTTGATTTGACAAAATTGGTGAATAAAAAAATTTAGGTTCGACATATTATAGGCCGGATAAGTTATTGGCTTCCATGCTTAGAAAGACGACTTCTTTCAATAGAGTGTGCTGCGTCCAGCTGCGTCCTGGTCTCCGTTCCTCCCACCCTGAAAAAATTTATAATGCCTTTTTTGATTTTTATGCTTCTTTATACTCCCCCCCCCCCCCAGTAATACCAGTGCTGATGAGCTTAAGATCCGTGATTTCCTCTCCTCTATCTCACTGCCTTCCCTTTCCCCAGAGGACAGAGAGGTCCTCAACGGCCCAATATCGGAGGAGGAGGTTCAAGCTGCTATTGATCACTTGAAGTCCCGTAAGTCACCGGGACCAGACGGGCTCTCCGCCCCATACTATAAAAAGTTCTCTTCTCTTCTACTTCTGCTGCATTCTTATCTCCTGCTCTTCCTTAACCTCATAAGGATCATAGGCGTGCGCACAAGGTGTGCCGGGTGTGCCCAGGCACACCCTAATCACCGCGGCCGTGGAGCAAAAGGGGCAGCTGCCCCGGGCCCTGTAATTCCTGGGGGCCCAAAAGCAGCTCGCCCCTTTTGCCCCATGGGCCCTTATAAAGCTGATAAAGGCTGGCGGGCCAGGCGTCAGGGGCCAGGCCAAAATGTTAGTGGGAGGGGGCCCAGGGGGAAGGAGAGGGCCCGGGGGGGGCGGGTTTGCGCCGCACACTACCTTTTTATGTTCGCCGCCGTCATCACTCATCCCAGGCAGCCAGTACCGCAATGGCTGTCTGGGAGATGGTCACGTGACGTGACGTGCGACGTCATGGGCGGCATCATAGAGAGGAGCGGAGCAGAGAGAGTCTCCCGCTCCTCTCAGTCCCCACACGGCCGCTTCCAGGATCCAGGCCGCAGCAGGGGACCCACCGCCGGATATGTGAGTATGTATAATGTGTGTGTGTGTGTGTGTGTGGGGGGGGTATTTATTATATAGTGTGCATGTGTGTGTGTGTGTGTGTGTGGGGGGTATTTATTATATAGTGTGTGTGTGTGTGTGTGGGGGGGGGGTATTTATTATATAGTGTGTGTGTGTGTGTGTGTGTGGGGGGGTATTTATTATATAGTGTGTGTGTGTGGGGGGGGGGGTATTTATTATATAGTGTGTGTGTGTGGGGGGGGGGGGTATTTATTATATAGTGTGTGTGTGTGTGTGGGGGGTATTTATTATATAGTGTGTGTGTGTGTGTGTGTGGGGGGGTATTTATTATATAGTGTGTGTGTGTGTGTGTGTGTGTGTGTGTGTGTGGGGGTGGTATTTATTATATAGTGTGTGTGTGTGTGGGGGGGGATTTATTATATAATGTGAGGGGGGGATTTATTATATAATGTGAGGGGGGATTTATTATATAATGTGAGGGGGGGATTTATTATATAATGTGAGGGGGTATTTATTATATAGTGTGAGGGGGGATTTATTATATAGTGTGGGGGGGATTTATTATATAATGTGAGGGGGGGATTTATTATATAGTGTGGGGGGGATTTATTATATAATGTGAGGGGGGATTTATTATATAATGTGAGGGGGGGATTTATTATATAGTGTGAGGGGGATTTATTATATAATGTGAGGGGGGATTTATTATATAGTGTGGGGGGGATTTATTATATAATGTGAGGGGGGATTTATTATATAGTGTGGGGGTGGGGGGGATTTATTATATAATGTGAGGGGGGATTTATTATATAGTGTGGGGGTGGGGGGGATTTATTATATAATGTGAGGGGGGGATTTATTATATAATGTGAGGGGGGATTTATTATATAATGTGAGAAGGGAGGAAATTATGCATGTGAGGGGAGGATAATAATGATTATTATAATCTCCCCCTCACATATATAATCTGATAATCCCCTCTTCACATTGATAATCCCTTCACATATAATCTGAGTATGATATTATATATATATGTGAGGGGATAATCAATGTGAGGAGGGGATTATCAGATTATACAATCAATCATACATCCATTATACATACACTGTACAGCAATCATACATCCATTATACATACACTGTACAGCAATAATACCTCCATTATACATACACTGTACAGCAATCATACATCCATTATACATACACTGTACAGCAATCATACCTCCATTATACATACACTGTACAGCAATCATACCTCCATTATACATACACTGTACAGCAATCATACTGCCATTATACATACACTGTACAGCAATCATACAGCCATTATACATACACTGTACAGCAATCATACATCCATTATACATACACTGTACAGCAAGCATACCTCCATTATACATACACTGTACAGCAATCATACATCCATTATACTTACACTGTACAGCAATCATACCTCCATTATACATACACTGTACAGCAATCATACCGCCATTATACATACACTGTACAGCAATCATACCTCCATTATACATACACTGTACAGCAATCATACCTCCATTATACATACACTGTACAACAATCATACCGCCATTATACATACACTGTACAGCAATCATACCTCCATTATACATACACTGTACAGCAATCATACCGCCATTATACATACACTGTACAGCAATCATACCTCCATTATACATACACTGTACAGCAATCATACCTCCATTATACATACACTGTACAACAATCATACCGCCATTATACATACACTGTACAGCAATCATACATCCATTATACATACACTGTACAGCAATCATACATCCATTATACATACACTGTACAGCAATCATACCTCCATTATACATACACTGTACAGCAATCATACCTCCATTATACATACACTGTACAGCAATCATACCGCCATTATACATACACTGTACAGCAATCATACAGCCATTATACATACACTGTACAGCAATCATACATCCATTATACATACACTGTACAGCAAGCATACCTCCATTATACATACACTGTACAGCAATCATACATCCATTATACTTACACTGTACAGCAATCATACCTCCATTATACATACACTGTACAGCAATCATACCTCCATTATAGATACACTGTACAGCAATCATACCGCCATTATACATACACTGTACAGCACTCATACCTCCATTATACATACACTGTACAACAATCATACCGCCATTATACATACACTGTACAGCAATCAGACATCCATTATACATACACTGTACAGCAATCATACATCCATTATACATACACTGTACAGCAATCATACCTCCATTATACATACACTGTACAGCAATCATACATCCATTATACATACACTGTACAGCAATCATACCTCCATTATACATACACTGTACAGCAATCATACCTCCATTATACATACACTGTACAGCAATCATACAGCCATTATACATACACTGTACAGCAAGCATACCTCCATTATACATACACTGTACAGCAATCATACATCCATTATACTTACACTGTACAGCAATCATACCTCCATTATACATACACTGTACAGCAATCATACCTCCATTATAGATACACTGTACAGCAATCATACCGCCATTATACATACACTGTACAGCAATCATACCTCCATTATACATACACTGTACAGCAATCATACCTCCATTATACATACACTGTACAACAATCATACCGCCATTATACATACACTGTACAGCAATCAGACATCCATTATACATACACTGTACAGCAATCATACATCCATTATACATACACTGTACAGCAATCATACCTCCATTATACATACACTGTACAGCAATCATACCTCCATTATACATACACTGTACAGCAATCATACCGCCATTATACATACACTGTACAGCAATCATACAGCCATTATACATACACTGTACAGCAAGCATACATCCATTATACATACACTGTACAGCAAGCATACCTCCATTATACATACACTGTATAGCAATCATACATCCATTATACTTACACTGTACAGCAATCATACCTCCATTATACATACACTGTACAGCAATCATACCTCCATTATACATACACTGTACAACAATCATACCGCCATCATACATACACTGTACAGCAATCAGACATCCATTATACATACACTGTACAGCAATCATACATCCATTATACATTCACTGTACAGCAATCATACATCCATTATACATACACTGTACAGCAAGCATACCACCATTATACATACACTGTACAGCAATCATACCTCCATTATACATACACTGTACAGCAAGCATACATCCATTGTACATACACTGTACAGCAAGCATACCTCCATTATACATACACTGTACAGCAATCATACCTCCATTATACATACACTGTACAGCAATCATACCGCCATTATACATACACTGTACAGCAATCATACCTCCATTATACATACACTGTACAGCAATCATACCTCCATTATACATACACTGTACAACAATCATACCGCCATTATACATACACTGTACAGCAATCATACATCCATTATACATACACTGTACAGCAATCATACATCCATTATACATACACTGTACAGCAAGCATACCACCATTATACATACACTGTACAGCAATCATACCTCCATTATACATACACTGTACAGCAAGCATACATCCATTATACATACACTGTACAGCAAGCATACCTCCATTATACATACACTGTACAGCAATCATACCTCCATTATACATACACTGTACAGCAATCATACCTCCATTATACATACACTGTACAGCAAGCATACCGCCATTATACATACACTGTACAGCAAGCATACCGCCATTATACATACACTGTACAGCAATCATACATCCATTATACATACACTGTACAGCAATCATACCTCCATTATACATACACTGTACAGCAAGCATACATCCATTATACATACACTGTACAGCAATCATACCACCATTATACATACACTGTACAGCAAGCATACCGCCATTATACATACACTGTACAGCAATCATACCTCCATTATACATACACTGTACAGCAAGCATACATCCATTATACATACACTGTACAGCAATCATACCACCATTATACATACACTGTACAGCAAGCATACCGCCATTATACATACACTGTACAGCAATCATACCTCCATTATACATACACTGTACAGCAATCATACATCCATTATACATACACTGTACAGCAAGCACACCTCCATTATACATACACTGTACAGCAATCATACCTCCATTATACATACACTGTACAGCAAGCATACCGCCATTATACATACACTGTACAGCAATCATACCTCCATTATACATACACTGTACAGCAATCATACATCCATTATACATACACTGTACAGCAAGCACACCTCCATTATACATACACTGTACAGCAATCATACCTCCATTATACATACACTGTACAGCAAGCATACCGCCATTATACATACACTGTACAGCAATCATACATCCATTATACATACACTGTACAGCAATCATACCTCCATTATACATACACTGTACAGCAATCATACCTCCATTATACATACACTGTACAGCAAGCATACCGCCATTATACATACACTGTACAGCAAGCATACATCCATTATACATACACTGTACAGCAATCATACCACCATTATACATACACTGTACAGCAATCATACCTCCATTATACATACACTGTACAGCAATCATACCTCCATTATACATACACTGTACAGCAATCATACCTCCATTATACATACACTGTCTGTGACTGTACAGCAATCATACATCCAATCCATTATTAATGGTTTGGATGTATGATTGCTGTACAGTCACAGTGTATGTATAATGGAGGTATGATTGCTGTACAGTGTATGTATAATGGCGGTATGATTGCTGTACAGTGTATGTATAATGGCGGTATGATTGCTGTACAGTGTATGTATAATGGAGCGTCCAATCCAAAAAACAGCCTCCAATCCCAAAAAAAGTTTTAATAAAGTTTTTCATTTTGTTTGTATTGATATTTATGAGTGTAGGTATGTTTATGTATGTGTGCATGCAAGCAAGAGTGTGTGTGTGTGTATATATATATCACACACACGCGTGCGCTGCGTGAGTTTGTGCTTTAGGGTGCACACCCTAATGCAATAGGCTGCGCACGCCTATGATAAGGATCACTCTCTCCCTGCTAGCTATCGACCTTCTCAATATTGACTCTAAACTGCTTACTTCTATCCTTGCCTCTAGACTTAATCGTTTCCTCCCAGCGTTGGTGCACCTTGATCAAGTGGGCTTTGTTCCAGGCAGGCAGACGCCTGATAACGTGTGCACGATTTTAGACATTATTCACCATTCCAATACTACCTTCACCCCTATGTTGGCACTGGCATTGGATATAGAGAAGGCGTTATCTTTCTTGCTCGTTTGCACATGCCGTGCCAAAGCCGCACCTCCACTCACTATCCCTCTCGTCAGCAGCAGGTGTCATAATAGTAGACCTTCCCTCTAGAGCCTATATTTACTCAGCAGTGCCTGGTAGGTTTCCTTTCCTGCTTGTACACTTGTGGTTAACAAAGATATATATTGAAAGTAATAGCTATAGCCCTGATTGGACATATCAGACAATGATATAAATAACTCACAGGTCTTGACTCTTCTCTATAATTTTTCCTTATCTAATTTAGGTACATACCGCTGTGACTTCTTCAAGCAAAATTTTCTCTCTGCAGAACTTGACACCCAGATGGCTCCTTACTTCATCAGAAGATTCTGATCCATATGAAAACAATAATTAGTATAACACTGCCAGTCACTGTATCCTCTGGATATAATACTACCACATACCGCACCCTCTGAATATAATACTATCACACACTGCGTCCTCTGAATATGATACTATCACACACTGCAACTTCTGAATATAATACTGCCATACACTGTACCCTCTGAATATAATACTATCACACACTGTGTCCTCTGAATATAATACTATCATACACTGCAACTTCTGAATATAATACTGCCATATACTGTACCCTCTGAATATAATACTATCACACACCGTGTCCTCTGAATATAATACTATCACACACTGCAACTTATGAATATAATACTGTCATACACTGTACCCTCTGAATATAATACTATCACACACTGCGTCCTCTGAATATAACGCTATCACAAACTGCACCCTCTAAATATAATACTGCCCCTTCTGGATATAATTCTACCACACACTGTGCCCTCTGAATAAAATACTAACACAAACTTTGTCCTCTGAATATAATATTATTACACACTGCTTCTCTGTATATATTATTACACTGCGCTCTCTGAGTATAATATTATTACACACTGTGCCACCCCTCCCCCCAACCCTCATTACTGTGCCTCATACTCATAGGTGTGATAATGCAGTGATGCAAACAATAGAAGGCACAGTAATGTGAGGGGGTGTGGAGAACACATCTTGAGACACAGATATGAGGTGGTGTGATGCTGCAGACATGAAGAGGGACAGTAATGTGGGAAGGTGATGCAGACATGAAAAGGGACAGTAATGTGGGGGGGGGGGGGGTGATGCAGACATGAAAAGGGACACCAATTTGGGGGGTTGATGGAGACATGATGGGGCACAGTAATGTGGGGGATGATGAGGATGATATGATGAATATCAGCCTTATCATCCCCCCAGCCCCCCCCCCATTACTGTGCCTTTATCATGTCTGCATCACTCTCCCCCCCCCACATTGCTGTACCAAGCATCCCTCATTAGCATCCCTTTTCTTCCAGGTTGAGACCAGCGTAATGCCAGCTAAGGACGGGGTGGGGGGGGGGGGGTGGGGTTGGAGGCGTCGGAGGTGTTGATGGGGTGCTAACTGCGGACGTGCATTCAATAACAAAAGGTTACGATGGTATATGAGTATTTTTGATATATATATATGTACCAAGTCCATCACAGGTAAGTGGTGCTATCGTTCACCACCATTGCAAACTCTATTCAACTGACATGGATGCCATGCGGCGAGCATATACAGCTGCACAAGAAAGTTTAGATGAATTACTCACGACCACCACGTTCAGGTCTTCTTGAAGTTTTTCTTTTTATTCATATGTTATCATCACAATTTCTTATAGAGATGCATGGGGTACGATGGTTTACATCCCAAGTGGGCAAGATGACAAATGCCTCAGCTCCAGCCTGCCACGCTACATTGCGGGGAAAACCCCTTAATCATGTGCACAGGTGTGGAGTCTGAGCTGGGTTAAATACACTGGTATGTTACAAGAATTTAACTCTTTCAGCACTTGTTGCATTTAAATTTAACTCTTACATATATAACACCAGGTATTTTTTATATAACCTCAGTTACTCATAAGAATACCTTATAACTGCACATTTCATTCATTCCTTTCTGTTTGATTGTCGCTAAATCCGTAATCCAATATACCTCACGCCTCAATAATGTTTTTTTATTTTCTTCTTTATTTGTTCTCCGTGCAACTTCTTCTATTATCTGCCATCTGAGATCTGTGGTAGTGTCCAAATAGTTTAAAGTATCGTGCTACACTCGTTTCTCCATGTTGCGTTTCTTTCATTCCCTCTGGTTCCAAGTGTGAATACCGTCTCATAGATTTATGTTCACCTAGCCTGACTTTGATTTGTCTTGAAGTGTGACCGACATAGGCTTTGCCGCATGGACATTTTAATAGGTATATCACATTGGAACTCAGACAGGAATAAAAACTTTTGTTTTTTATTTTAGTTAAAAAATGAAAATATAATTGTTTAGTACCTCAAACTTAGCTTTTATTGTTATAGCAAAAAAATTTCACCAAAAGCAAACGTGAGCCTATTACCATATAAAAATAGAAATAATGAGCAGCAGTATTCCTGTCCGTCAAGGGACAGCCGTTATCTCTATCATATAGATTATCTGAGGAAAACTCCCAGCTCAGGATTTATAAAACGAGATCTATGTAAGATGTAAAATAATATGTAAAAAATAATAAACTATGCCTACAACGCGTTTCTATCAGCTATTTGTTGCTGATGTCATCAGGATGGCATATGTATCAAGACACTACTAGTTTAAATCAATAGTTGCATCACAATAGTAGTTGAAGTTATAGGCCAGGCGTGGCCGGAAGAAGCATCGGCTGACGCAAAACTAGTTGCCACTCCTCCTGTGTGCCCCTGCATCCTGAGAGTGGCTGCTCTCTCTCCCCGCTCGTTTGGAATTGCTTATTCCTATGTCTGCTGCTCCTTTCTGCTTTATGGATTAAAGTTATTACTTCTGGTACCTCCTTCGTGGTGAGTGCGATTCTTTCCATACTTCTACTGCTATATATCTTTGTTAACATTTTACATTTGGTGGGGATGACACAATTTTTTACCGCACCGGTTGACACCAACCCTAGCAACGCCACTGGTAATAACTGTAGCAGTGCTTGCCTGATGACTCAATAGGGAGGACCTGCTAATCACTAGGGGCCAACGGTAACCTATCTTCTTAGGGGGCATAATTGTTTAAATAGGAGCCCTACCTGCTGGGGGTAATATCTTTCTGGGGGCCTGTACACATATTGGGAACCCCTACCTGATCATCAGGTAGGGCTCCCCAGTAGCTAGACAGGCCCCCAGATAGATATTACCCCCCATCAATGATGGGGATCATATCTATCTGTGGCCTCTATACCTACTTGGGAGTCCTACCTGATGGGGGTCACATCTATCTGGGGGCCTGTGCACCTACTGGGCATCCCTACCAGATGGGGGTCGTATTCATATGGGGGCCTGTGTACCTACTGGGGAGCCGTACAAGATGGGACTCATATCTATAAGGGGGCCTGTGTACCTACTGGGGAGCCCTACCTGATGGGGGTCATATATATCTGGGGGCCTGTCTGGGGGCTTTATATGTGAGGGGCACTTGATGGGGGCATTATATATGAGGGGCACATGATGGGGGCATTATATGTGAGGGGTGCATAATGGGGGCATTATATGCGAGGGGTGCATGATGGGGGCTTTATATGTGAGGGGTGCATGATGGGGCATTATATGTGAGGGGGGCATGATGGGGGCATAACATGTGAGGGGCGCATGACTGGGGCATTATATGTGAGGGGCGCATGATGGGGACATCTTATGTGATGGGTGCATGCGGCCCAGCCTCACCCAGCCACTATCACAAGTGGCCCCCAGATCATTTGAGTTTGAGACCCCTGCTCTAGAGCTTCTGATGTAAAATGTCTTGACTTTACTCCTCGGCATATTGTTCCTCCTGAACGGATGATTACGGTGGCGCATGTTGCTCCAGGGAAGTCTTTTGTGCCTCCTCATCTGAAATGCAAAGTGTTGTATTGGTGCCATTCTTCTTTAATAGCCAGGCGTGCTGGAGTACGGAAGTTCATTCAATTGATCACCTGACATTACTGGTGGCCGAACCTGGAGCATGATGTCACTGATTTTGTACGTTCCTGTAAGACTTGTGCCCGTGACAAGACTCCTCGGCTCAAGCCTGCGGGTCTTTTACGTCCTTTGTCTATACCCAAGTGCCCTTTGTCTCACATTGCTATGGACTTTGTCACCGATCTGCCTCCCTCCTGCAACAATACAGTAATTTGGTTGGTCGTTGACCATTTTTCCAAGATGGCTCATTTTGTGCCCCTCTGTGGACTTCCTTCTTCTCCACAACTGGTGGATCAATTCTTTTCAACATATCTTTCGATTGTATGGCCTACCATCTCACATTGTCTCTGATCGTGGGGTTCAGTTTGTTTCCAAATTCTGGTGGGCTCTCTGCTCGTGTCTCTGGCGGGCTTTCTACTCTCATCTACGGCTGTCACCCTTGTCCTCATCTTCCTCTACCTGCTCCTTCTGAAGTACCTGCGGTGGATATTCTGTTACGGGACTTTTCATCTATTTGGCAAGAAACTCGTCGCTCTTTAATTCTTGCATCCACCCGCATGAAATCGCAGGCGATCTTTTCACCTGGTGACAAAGTCTGTGTTACGCCGAGCGCTCCGGGTCCCCGCTCCTCCCCGGAGCGCTCGCAGCGTTCTTTCATTCGCAGCGCCCCGGTCGGACCTGCTGACCGGGTGCGCTGCGATATTACTCCCAGCCAGTATGCGATTCGCGATGCGGGACGCGCCCGCTTGCGATGCGCATCTCGGCTCCCGTACCTGACCCACTCCCTGTCTGTGTTGTCCCGGCGCGCACGGCCCCGCTCCTTAGGGCACGCGCGTGCCGGGTCTCTGCGATTCAAAGGGCCACTGCGCCACTGATTGGCGCAGCAGGCCTAATCAGTATCCTCACCTGTGCACACCCTACTTATACCTCACTTCCCCTGCACTCCCTCGCCGGATCTTGTTGCCATTGTGTCAGTGAAAGCGTTTCTTGTGTGTTCCTAGCCTGTGTTCCAGACCTCCTGCCGTTGCCCATGACTACGATCCTTGCTGCCTGCCCTGACCTTCTGCTACGTCCGACCTTGCTTTTGTCTACTCCCTTGTACCGCGCTTATCTCAGCAGTCAGAGAGGTTGAGCCGTTGCCGTTGGATACGACCTGGTTGCTACCGCCGCTGCAAGACCATCCCGCTTTGCGGCGGGCTCTGGTGAATACCAGTAGCAACTTAGAACCGGTCCACCGACACGGTCCACGCCAATCCCTCTCTGGCACAGAGGATCCACCTCCAGCTAGCCGAATCGTGACGGTAGATCCGGCCATGGATCCCGCTGAGGTCCCGCTGCCAGTTGTCGCCGACCTCACCACGGTGGTCGCCCAGCAGTCGCAACAGATAGCGCAACAAGGCCACCAGCTGTCTCAACTGACCGTGATGCTACAGCAGCTACTACCACAGCTTCAGCAATCATCTCCTCCGCCAGCTCCTGCACCTCCTCCGCAGCGAGTGGCCGCTTCCAGCCTCCGATTATCCTTGCCGGATAAATTTGATGGGGATTCTAAGTTTTGCCGTGGTTTTCTTTTGCAATGTTCCCTGCATTTGGAGATGATGTCGGACCAGTTTCCAACTGAAAGGTCTAAGGTGGCTTTCGTAGTCAGCCTTCTGTCTGGGAAAGCCCTGTCATGGGCCACACCGCTCTGGGACCGCAATGATCCTGTCACTGCCTCTGTATACTCCTTCTTCACGGAGATTCGAAGTGTCTTTGAGGAACCTGCCCGAGCCTCTTCTGCCGAGACTGCCCTGCTGAACCTGGTCCAGGGTAATTCTTCTGTTGGCGAGTACGCCATCCAATTCCGTACTCTTGCCTCCGAATTATCCTGGAGTAACGAGGCCCTCTGCGCGACCTTTAAAAAAGGCCTATCCAGTAACATTAAAGATGTGCTGGCCGCAGGAGAAATTCCTGCTAACCTGCATGAACTTATTCATCTTGCCACCCGCATTGACATGCGTTTTTCCGAAAGGCGTCAGGAGCTCCGCCAGGATATGGACTTTGTTCGCACGAGGCGGTTTCTCTCCCCGGCTCCCCTCTCCTCTGGTCCTCTGCAATCCGTTCCTGTGCCTTCCGCCGTGGAGGCTATGCAAGTTGACCGGTCTCGCTTGACACCTCAAGAGAGGACACGACGCCGCATGGAGAACCTTTGCCTGTACTGTGCCGGTACCGAACATTTCTTGAAGGATTGTCCTATCCGTCCTCCTCACCAGGAAAGACGCACGCTGACTCCGCACAAAGGTGAGACAGCTCTTGATGTGAACTCTGCTTCTCCACGTCTTACTGTGCCTGTGCGGATGTCTTCTTCTACCTTCTCCTTCTCTGCTATGGCCTTCTTGGATTCCGGATCTGCAGGAAACTTTATTTTGGCCTCTCTCATCAAACGGTTTAACATCCCGGTGACCAGTCTCGCCAGACATCTCTACATCAACTCTGTTAATAATGAAAGAAAGGACTGTCTTAAACCGGCTCCCAGTACTCACAGTCAAGACCCTGTAGTTCCCCCAGTATCTGGTCTTCCCAAGGCCTATCTGGATTATGCTGATGTTTTTTGCAAAAAACAAGCAGAGACTTTGCCTCCTCACAGGCCTTATGACTGTCCTATTGACCTCCTCCCGGGTACTACTCCACCCCGGGGCAGAATCTACCCTCTGTCTGCTCCGGAAACTCAAGCCATGTCGGAATACATCCAGGAGAACTTAAAAAAAGGGGTTTATCCGCAAGTCCTCCTCTCCTGCCGAAGCTGGATTTTTTTTTGTCTCCAAAAAAGAAGGCTCCCTACGCCCTTGCATTGATTACCGCGGACTTAATAAAATCACTGTAAAAAAACGCTACCCCCTACCTCTTATCTCGGAACTCTTTGACCGCCTACGAGGCGCCCACATCTTTACCAAGCTGGACTTAAGAGGTGCTTATAATCTCATCCGCATCAGGGAGGGGGACGAATGGAAGACTGCATTTAACACAAGAGATGGACACTTTGAGTATCTGGTTATGCCCTTTGGCCTTTGCAATGCCCTTGCCGTCTTCCAAGACTTTGTTAATGAAATTTTTCGTGATCTTCTACATACCTGTGTTGTGGTTTACCTGGACGATATTCTGATTTTTTCTGCCAACTTAGAAGAACACCGCCAGCATGTCCGCATGGTTCTTCAGAGACTTCGGGACAATCAACTTTATGCCAAAATGGAAAAATGTCTCTTTGAATGTCAGTCTCTTCCTTTCCTAGGATACTTAGTCTCTGGCCAGGGACTACAAATGGACCCAGATAAACTATCTGCCGTATTGGATTGGCCACGCCCCTCCGGACTCCGTGCTATCCAAAGTTTTTTGGGGTTCGGCAATTATTACAGACAATTTATTCCACACTTTTCCACTATTGTGGCTCCTATCGTGGCTTTAACCAAGAAAAACACCAATCCTAAGTCCTGGTCTCCTCAAGCGGAAGACGCATTTAAACATCTCAAGTCTGCCTTTTCTTCTGCTCCCGTACTCTCCAGACCTGACGCATCTAAACCCTTCTTATTGGAGGTAGACGCCTCCTCGGTGGGAGCTGGAGCAGTTCTTCTACAAAAAAATTCTTCCGGGCATGCTGTTACTTGTGTTTTTTTTTTCTAGGACCTTCTCTCCGGCGGAGAAAAACTACTCCATTGGTGATCGAGAATTACTGGCCATAAAATTGTCGCTTGAGGAATGGAGGCACCTGCTGGAGGGATCCAAATATCCAGTTATTATATACACTGACCACAAGAATCTCTCTTATCTCCAGTCTGCCCAACGGCTGAACCCTCGCCAGGCTAGGTGGTCGTTGTTCTTTGCCCGTTTTAACTTTGAAATCCATTTTCACTCTGCTGACAAGAACATTAGGGCCGATGCCCTCTCTCGTTCTTCAGATGCCTCTGAAGTAGAAGCCTCTCCGCAACACATCATTCCTCCGGACTGTCTGAACTCCACTTCTCCAGCTTCCATCAGACAAACTCCTCCAGGGAAGACCTTCATTTCTCCACGCCAGCGCCTCGGGATTCTCAAGTGGGGACACTCCTCCCACCTCGCAGGCCATGCTGGCATCAAAAAATCCATTCAACTCATCTCTCGATTTTATTGGTGGCCTACTCTGGAGACTGATGTTGTTGATTTCGTGCGGGCTTGTACTGTCTGTGCCCGGGATAAGACTCCTCGCCAGAAGCCTGCTGGTCTCCTTCATCCTCTGCCTGTTCCTGAACAACCTTGGTCACAGATTGGTATGGACTTTATTACTGACTTGCCTTTATCCCGTGGCAACACAATTGTTTGGGTGGTCGTTGATCGATCTCCAAGATGGCACATTTTATCCCTCTTCCAGGCCTTCCTTCGGCGCCTCAGTTGGCAAAACAATTTTTTATACACATTTTTCGCCTTCACGGGTTGCCCACGCATATCGCCTCGGATAGAGGCGTTCAATTTGTGTCTAAATTATGGAGGGCCCTCTGTAAGCAGCTCAAGATCAAATTAAACTTCTCTTCTTCTTATCATCCCCAATCCAATGGGCAAGTAGAAAGAATTAATAAGGTCCTGGGTGACTATTTGCGACATTTTGTTTCCTCCCGCCAGGATAACTGGGCAGATCTTCTACCATGGGCCGAATTCTCATACAACTTCAGAGTCTCCGAATCTTCTGCTAAATCCCCATTCTTCGTGGTGTACGGCCGTCACCCTCTTCCTCCACTCCCATGCCCTCTGGTTTGCCCGCTGTTGATTAAGTGACTCGAGACCTTTCCACCATATGGAAAGAAACCCAAAATTCTCTTTTACAGACTTCATCCCGGATGAAAAAATTTGCTGATAAGAAAAGAAGAACTCCCCCCATTTTTGCTCCTGGAGACAAGGTATTGCTCTCCGCTAAGTATGTCCGCTTTCGTGTCCCCAGTTATAAACTGGGACCACGCTATCTTGGTCATTTCAAAATCAAGTGCCAGATCAACCCTGTCTCTTACAAACTCCTTCTTCCTCCTTCTCTCTCCATATTCCCAATGCCTTCCATGTCTCTCTACTTAAACCACTCATCCTTAACCGCTTCTCTCCCAAAGTTGTTTCTCCCACTCCAGTTTCCGGTTCATCTGACATCTTTTCAGTGAAGGAGATTCTAGCATCCAAGACGGTCAGAGGTAAAAGATTCTTCTTGGTTGACTGGGAGAATTGCGGCCCAGAGGAGAGATCTTGGGAACCTGAGGACAACATCCTGGACAAAAGTCTTATCCTCAGGTTCTCAGGCTCCAAGAAGAGGGGGAGACCCAAGGGGGGGGGTACTGTTACGCCGAGCGCTCCGGGTCCCTGCTCCTCCCCGGAGCGCTCGCAGCGTTCTCTCATTCGCAGCGCCCCGGTCGGACCTGCTGACCGGGTGCGCTGCGATATTACTCCCAGCCGGGATGCGATTCGCGATGCGGGACGTGCCCGCTCGCGATGCGCATCTCGGCTCCCGTACCTGACCCGCTCCCCGTCTGTGTTGTCCCGTCGCGCGTGCGCCGGGTCTCTGCGATTTAAAGGGCCACTGCGCCACTGATTGGCGCAGCAGGCCTAATCAGTATCCTCACCTGTGCACTCCCTACTTATACCTCACTTCCCCTGCACTCCCTCACCGGATCTTGTTGTCATTGTGCCAGTGAAAGCGTTTCCTTGTGTGTTCCTAGCCTGTGTTCCAGACCTCCTGCCGTTGCCCCTGACTACGATCCTTGCTGCCTGCCCTGACCTTCTGCTACGTCCGACCTTGCTTTTGTCTACTCCCTTGTACCGCGCTTATCTCAGCAGTCAGAGAGGTTGAGCCGTTGCCGGTGGATACGACCTGGTTGCTACCGCCGCTGCAAGACCATCACGCTTTGCGGCGGGCTCTGGTGAATACCAGTAGCAACTTAGAACCGGTCCACCGACACGGTCCACGCCAATCCTTCTCTGACACAGAGGATCCACCTCCAGCTAGCCGAATCGTGATAGTCTGGTTATCCGCCAAGTATATTTGTTTTAAGACACCCATCTATAAATTGGGTCCCCGCTTCCTGGGCCCTTTCAAAGTCATGCAACGCATTAATCCTGTGTCTTACAAACTCCATCTGCTTCCATCTCTACGCATTCAGAACTCGTTTCACGTCTCTCTCCTCAAACTCGTTATTCTGAATCGTTTTTCTCATGGGAAGTCTCTTCTACTACTGTCTCTGGATCCTCTGATATCTTTGAAGTTAAAGAGATTGTCACAGTAAAACGCTTCTTAGTGGATTGAAAGGGGTTCGGGCCTGAAGAAAGATCTTGGGAGCCTGAGGAGAAAACACTGGACCAAGGTCTGATTCATCAGTTTCTGCTGCACCAAAAAGCGGGGGAGACCTAAGGGGGGGAGTACTGTTACAGTCAGCGCTGCGATCAGACTTGCTGACCACAAGCACATCCCTGTCTCTGCTGCCGGCGCCACTGTGGTTTGCATCCCGCGATGCGAACGCATGAGACCGCCGGTTCTCCCCTCACCTTTTCGCTGCTCTGTCTCCTACGCTCTCCATGTCTGCAGGCTTGCGCATCCCCACCTCCTAGCCACACAACAATTTAAACCCAGCATGGTTAACAAAACCCCTTTTAATCCATGTGTTCACTATAAAACTTAACTTTTATTAAATATAACTAATATTGTGAACCAGTGAGAAAAAACACATACTAAAAAAAACACAACCCTATCTCCATCTGTAACTGCCTAGTCCACATGTGTCACACTGGGAACCACAGTTAGGAACCTGAGGAATAGGTAACAGGTAAGAATTTCGCCCGCTGAAATTGTGGTAACCAGTGGAGAAAGAAATATACCACTACTATTGTGCCACTCTCAAAAAGAGGATGTCTATCTGGGCTTGCAAATTCCCCTCCAAATGGAAAATTGCACTCTATTGCACTATATTTAGAGATGAGCAAATCAAAGCTGATGAAATATTCGTGAAATATTCATGAAATATTCGATTTGCAATTAATGCAAATATCGCCGCGATTCTATCACGCGAATTGCTTCAGTAACTCCATTTACTGTGGTCCAGGCTCCAAGGCATCTAAAATGGTGGATCCACATGTCAGTACATGGGGCAACCAATGCTGGGAAGGCAAGGCGGGAAGGGAAGTAGGCGGGATAACCCTGAATCATATGCAGGATGCAGCCTATCAACAGCCAGTCACCCCTGTGATGTCACAGCCCTATATATTCGGCAGTCATTTTGCAGCTTGTCATATCATTCACTGCATAGACATAGGACATACATCGCTGTGTGTGCGTTACACAGAAAAGCTCATTCCAGCAGTGTTTCACATCCTAGTCACATCAGTGTTCTAGTGGACAGAAAGCAGTGTTTTTTTTCACTGAAAAGGATTTTTACTGCAGCCATTAACTTCACAGTCACTTTCTTCAAAATTGTTTTACAAAGAGGGGCAGATAGTTGTGTGTTGCCTCATACATTTCAAAAAGCTGCCTCAACTTCATAAACCTTAGCAGAGGAGGCAGGAATAATTTGTGTGCGCAATTCTGTGTCTTTGTTCCACAACAAATCATTTGCTTTTCATATTAGTCTGTAGATGGTATAATACCCAGCACTCCTAATAGTCTTTGACAGACTGCAATTTTTTGTTTAGTACACAGCTTTTTTGTGCTGCAGCACTGTTGTGTACTGCTGGTGTTGTGCAGAAATAAGTTTTTTCTTAAGCATACTGTACCGCATTTTTCTGCCCTCATAAGTGCATACATAGTTACATAGTTAGTATGGTTGAAAAAAGACATACGTCCATCAAGTTCAACCAGGGGATTAAGTAGTACTTAAGTAGTGTACTATTTTGTACCTGTTAATCTGTCAAGGTCCTAGATACCGTGAAAGTCCAGGCAAAATTAATCACCAGCTGGTGTTTTACTAAAATAAGTTTTTTTAAGCGTACTGTACCGCATTTTTCTGCTCTCATTAGTGCATAACTGCATACCACATACGTACATCTAAGTAGTGTACTATTTTGGACCTGTTAATCTGTCTTAGGGTGCCGCAGGATTTTGCTGTCAAAACTTTTTATAATTTTTTTTAAATTTCCCTCCCCGGTGCTACAGGGGGAGGGAAGTTTGTGTGCGCTGTACGTGCGTCCATGCGTGCATCCATCTGTGCGTTCCCCAGCGTCCCCCTCCACCCTGCGGCCCAGTGAGTGCCCTGCCAGAGAGGGGAAGTATGCAGAAACTGCGCCAGGCCGGTATAGTGCCCCAGCACCCCCTCCCCTTCCCCCCTGCGGTGCAGTGAATGAGGGCCCTGCTGGAGCCCTGAGTCGGTGCCCTACCAGAGAGGGGAAGAACCGGGAAGAAAAATGGCTTGCTTAACCCCTTCATGAACCAGGGTTTTTCAATTTTTGCACTTTCGTTTTTTCCTCCTTACCTTTAAAAAAACGTAACTCTTTCAATTTTGCACCTAAAAATCCATATGATGGCTTATTTTTTGTTCCACCAATTCTACTTTGTAATGACATCAGTCATTTTACCCAAAAATCTACGGCAAAACGGAAAAAAAAATCATTGTAGTAAAATTTAAGAAAAAACACCATTTTGTAACTTTTGGGGGCTTCCGTTTCTACGCAGTACATTTTTCGGGAAAAATGACACCTTATCTTTATTCTGTAGGTCTATACGGTTAAAATTATACCCTACTTATACAGTGGTCCCTCAACATATGATATTAATTGGTTCCAGGAGAACCATCATATGTTGAAACCATCATATGTCGAGTATATATGTCTATGTAAAAATGGTAATTGGTTCTGGGGCCTTGGAACCATTATTGTATGTTGAATACATATCTCTATGGGAAACTGCTAATTGGTTCTGGGATGACCATTGTATGTGGAGTGTATGGGGAGTGTTTAACAAACCAGGGTGCCTCCAGCTGTTGCACAACTACAACTCCCAGCATGCATGTACAGCCATTGACTGTCTGGGCATGCTGGGAGTTATAGTTTTGCAACAGCTGGAGGCACACTGATAGGGAAACATTGATGTATGGGGTGTATTGTGTGTATATGTATTGTATGTGATGTGTGACATCGCATACAGTACTGTACAGTTCTTTAAATACCTTCAGGGGGGACAGAATGTCCTCCATTACGATCCTGCCGACTACAGCTCTATAGGAAAGGAAGGGGAGGGCAGCCAGCAGCTCATTGGATGCCTGCAGCAAGATGCTGCAGGCTATTGGCTATGGCTACACTGGGGGGCGGGGCTTACACAGAGCTCACAGTGGAAGCCTCCGTGAGTTAGCAGGACAGCATGTGAGTAACAGGAGGCAGAACGGGGCACATTAAACAACTGTCTGTCATTTGCTGAAGTTGTCAGCGCTGTCAGATAGCTGTTTGTACGATGGACCCGACACACAGCAGCATCATATGTCGAGGCTGCCGTCAACATACAATGGGCTCTGAGAGGCCATCATATGTTGAAATGATCATATGTCGGGGCCATCATAAGTCAGGGGATCACTGTATAGGTTTGATTTTGTCGTACTTCCTAACTACATGCAGGAAAATGTATACGTTTAAAATTGTCATCGTCTGACCCCTATAACTTTTTTATTTTTCTGCGAATGGGGCGGTATGAGGGCTCATTTTTTGCGTCGTGATCTGAAGTTTTTTGCGGTTCCATTTTTGTAATGATCGGACTTTTTGATCGCTTTTTATTCATTTTTTCATGATATAAAAAGTGACCAAAAATATGCTATTTTGGACTTTGGAATATTTTTGCGCGTACGCCATTGACCGTGCGTTTTAATTAACTATATATTTTTATAATTCGGACATTTCTGCACGCGGCAATACAACAAATGTTTATTATTATTTTTATTTACCCAGTTTTTTTTTATGGGAAAAGGGAGGTGATTCAAACTTTTATTAGGGAAGGGGTTAAATGATCTTTATTCACTTTTTTTCCCACTTTTTTTTGCAATGTTATAGGGAGCTATAACACTGCATACACTGATCTTTTACATTGATCATTGGTTTCTCATAGGAAACCAGTGATCAATGATTCTGCCGCTTGACTGCTCATGTCGGATCTCAGGCACTGAGAAGTCATTCGGTGATCGGACAGCGAGGAGGCAGGTAAGGACCCTCCGGCTGTCCTGTAAGCTGTTCGGGATGCCGAAATTTCGCCACGAACAGCTCCCTGAGATAACCAGCATTAGTTTACTTTCACTTTAGACGTGGCGGTCAACTTTGAACGCCGCGTCTAAAGGGTTAATAGCGCGCGGCATCGCGATCGGTGCCGCGCTATTAGCCACGGGTCCAGGCCATTGCTAGGTGCCGGGCCCGACCTGCTATGACGCAGGGCCACGGCGTGGCCCCGCATTATAGAATGGGAGCCGCCCCATGACGTAAATGTATGTCATGGGTCGAGAAAGGGTTAAGGTACTGTACCATGTCCATCCCCCTTCTCACCGTGTCCATCCCCCCCTCACCTGTGTTTATCTCCCCTCTCACCTGTGTCCATCCCCCCACACATGTCCATCCCCCCCTCTCACCCATGTCAAACCCCCCTTCCACCCATGTCCATCGCCCCTTCCACCCATGTCCACCCACCCATGTTCTACCCATGTCCCTCCCCCGTCTCACCCATGTCCATCCCCTCCTCTCATCCATGTCAATCCCCCCTTCCACCCATGTCCATCCCCTTACCCATGTTCATCCTCCTGTCATCCATGTCCACCCCCTGTCCATCCCTGTCACCCATGTTTACCCCCCCCTGTCCACACACCAGTCTAGCTCCCCCAGTTCACCCCCATTGTCATCCTTGTCCACCCTCCTGTCATCCGTTTAAACCCATATCTCCCGTGTCCACCTTCCTGTCATCCATGTCCACCTTGGCCACCCCTCTGTCACCCTTGTCCATCCCCCTGTCACCTATGTCCACCCCCCCATTCACCCCTCTGTCACTCCTGTCCACCCCTCTTTTAACCGCTTTTCACCCTTGTCCACCCCTCTGACCCCGTCTCCCATGTCCCTCTGTAATCCCCGTGTCACCCATGTTCACCCCCCATTGTCCACCCCTCTGACCACAGCCTTGTCACCCATGTTCACCCCTCTGTCCCTTTGTCACCCCTGTTACCACCTTGTCAATCCTGTCCATCCCTGTCACCCCGACACCCCCGTCACCCATGTACAGTCTTCAACACCCCTCTGTCACCCAAGTACACCCCTCTGCCACCCATGTAAACCTCTTACAAACCTATCTGCCACTCCTCTACACCCCTCTGCCACCCATGTACACCCCTGTTACCCATGTACCCTCCTACACCCCTCTGCCACCTATGTACACCCCTCTACACCCCTCTGCCACTCATGTACACTCCTCTACACCCCTCTCCCTCTGGAGGCTAATGCTGATTAAGTGTGGAGCCTAATTGATTTGTTCTGCAGGTTTATCAGTGAAGAGTTGTGGCTGGAAGAAATGGTCAGGATGGTCCAGACCAGACAGAGAAGAACAGGGAACAACGCTGATCAGAGAAGACTTCACATGTGAGTTGATGTATAAAGCATCACTTTAAACTACATACCCACTTATAAATAGATATAGGATATTGTGCATTGCGGCCTTTTTCCTTTTTTTTGCTTGTCAACTTCGGTAAGGGTGCCCCGCGATTTTTTTTCTCGCAAGGCGCCCCGAGCCAAAAAAGCTTGGGAAACACTGGCCTAGATACTGTGAAAGTCCAGGCAAAAGTAATCACCGGCTTGTGATTTTCCAAAATACGTTTTTTTAAGTGTACTGTACCACATTTTTCTGCCCTCATAAGTGCATACCACATACATATATCTAAGTAGTGTACTATTTTGCACCTGTTAGTCTGTCAAGGGCCTACATACTGTGAGAAGACAGGCAAAAGTAATCATTGGCTGGTGTTTTATTCAAATAATTTTTGAAGCGTACAGTAGCGCATTTTTCTGCCCTCATAAGTGTATACCACATACGTATATCTCAGTAGTGTACTATTTTGTACCTGTTCATACTGTGAAAGAATATGGAAGGAAAAATTAGGACAATTTTTTTTCATATTCCCAGGAAACCAACAAGCCAAGAAATTTTTTTAAAAATAAATTGGCGTTTTTTGGTACAGAGGGGTGCAACACAAATGTTTCGAACCCAGGCCGGGTTCTACGTCAGGCATAGGTATTACAGGCATGTGTTTGAGCTGGTTTAAATATACACACATACAATCCCAGGTTTCAATTACTGCCGGGTCACGGAGTCACTGTGTGACAAGATAGGTAATTTGCATAAAAAAAAAAAAAACAACAACACATAATACATTAAATATACTATTAAACATTAAATTTTATGTTTGCATATTGTTACTTTACATCCTAGATGTGAGTTCAGTAGCGGAGATTCATGTTGAATCTAACTTTTCTGCAGCGCTGGAGGTCTCTATATAGGGACCACTACTTGCGCTCCGTGGTATTTAAACCAGTGAATAGTTCTTCACTTCTTCATGGAGTAGGGCAGTCTGGTGGCCCTGATGGACTGCATTTTTTACTAACTGATGGAGGTGAGTGTGGAGTGAGAGCAATGTTTTCTGTATTGGCGGATAATTGGATGGTTGTTCGGGTAGTGATGCAAATCCATATCAGGGCCCCTGCTTTAGTAAGTGCCGTATTCTGGTATGATAGGTTACTTAGTTTGGATGTCAGAGCTGGATGTCCAATTATCCGGCAATACAGAAAACATCACGCACACTCCGCACTCACCTCCTTCAGTTAGTAAAAAATGCAGTCCATCAGGGCCACCGGACTGCCCTACTCCTTGAAGAAGTGAAGAACTATTCACTGGTTTGAATACCATGGAGCACAAGTAGTGGTCCCTATATGGAGACCTCCAGAGCTGCAGAAAAGTTATATTCAAAATGAATCTCCAATACTGAACTCACTTCTAAGGTGTAAAGTAACAATATGCAAACATTAAATTTAGTGTTTAATAGTATATTTAATGTATTATGTCTTTTTTTTTTTTGCTAATTATCTGTCTTGTCACACAGTGACCCCGTGACCCGGCAGTAATTGAAACCTGGGATTGTATGTGTGTATATTTAAACCAGCTCAAACACATAACTGTAATACCTATGCCTGATGAAGGACCTGGGTTCGAAACCTTTGTGTTGCACCCCTCTGTACCAATAAACGCCAATTTATTTTAAAACAAAATTTCTTGGCTTGTTGGTTTCCTGGGAATAGGCGCCATATGAAAAAAACGTCCTAATTTTTGCTTCCATATTCTTGCACTGCTGACCCATCACCTGAAGGTCACGGTGAAGGACACCAAGGCTGCTTCCCACCTTCCGGACTACAGACCCCAGCGAGTCTACAGGCAATCCGAGGTGTTGTGCCCTTAGCACAACTACTCACGGTAAGGTGCATTTACCTGAGCACACATTACCCCACCCTAATAATACTCCACTAGGAGCGCACCTCGTTTTTTCATATTTCCTTTACATACTGTGAAAGGACAGTCAAAAGCAATCACCAGCTGGTGTTTTACTTCAATACGTTTTTTAAGCGTACAGTAGTGCATTTTTCTGCCGACATAAATGCATACCACATACCTACATCTAAGTGGTGTACTATTTTGTACCTGTTAATCTGTCAAGGGCCTAGATACTGTGAAAGGACAGCCAAAAGTAAACACCGGCTTGCGTTTTACACAAATAATATTTGAAGCATACAGTAGCACATTTTTCTGCCCTCATAGGTGCATACCACATACCTACATCTAAGTAGTGTACTGTTTTAAACCTGTTAATCTGTCAAGGGCCTAGTTACTGTGAAAGTCCAGGCAAAAGTACTCACCGACTTGTGTTTTTATTCAGATACTTTTTTAAGTGTACTGTAGCACATTTTTCTGCCCTTATAAGTGCATACCACATAGGTACATCTAATTAGTGTACCATTTTGTACCTGTTAATCTGTCAAGGGCCTACATACTGTGAAAGGACAGCAACAAGTAATCACTGGCTGGTGTTTTACTCCCATACGTTTATTAAGCTTACTGTAGCGCATTTTTCTTCCCTCATAAGTGCATAACACATACCTTCATCTAAGTAGTGTACAATTTTAAACCTGTTAATCTGTAATTGGGCCATTGTGAAGGTCCAGGCAAAAGTACCCACCGGCTGGTGTTGTACTCAGATACTTTTTTAAGTTTATTGTAGCGCATTTTTCTGCCCTCAGATGTAGGTATGTGGTATGCACTTATAAGTAGTGTACTATTTTGTACCTGTTGATCTGTCAAGGCCTAGATACTGTGAAAGTCCAGGTAAAAGTAATCACCGGCTGGTGTTTAACTAAAATACGTTTTTTTTAACCCCTTAGGGACCAGGCCCATTTTGGCCTTAAGGACCAGACCAATTTTATTTTTGCATTTTCATTTTTTCCTCCTCGCCTTCTAAAAATCATAACTGGTTTATATTTCCATTCACAGACCCATATGAGGGCTTCTTTTTTGCGCCACCAACTGCACTTTGTAATTACATCACTTATTTTACCACAAAATGAAAAGCGCAACCAAACAAATATTATTTATGTGGGAAAATTTAAAAGAAAACCGCAATTTAGCAAATTTTGGAAGGTTTTGTTTTCACGCTATACACTTTTCGGCAAAAATTACATGTTTTCTTTATTCTGTGGGTCAATATGATTAAAATTATACCCATCTTATATGCTTTTCTATAATTGTACCGCTTAAAAAAAAATCTCAAACCATTTTAACAAAATTAGTATGTTTAAAATTGCCCTATTTTGACCACCTATAACTTTCTAATTTTTCCGTATATGGGGCGGTATGAGGGCTAATTTTTTCTGCCATGATCTGTAGTTTTTATCAGTACCACTTTAGCTTAGGTTTTACTTTTTATAAATTTTTTGGGGAATAACATTTATGTTTACGCCATTCACCATACGTGATAATTAACAATATATTTTAATAGTTCAGACTTTTACGCATGCGGTGATTCCAAATATGTGTATTAATTATTTTTTTGTTACGCTTTTGGGGTAGGGGGTAAAATGGGAAAAACGGACGTCTTACTTTTTTATTGGGGGAGGGGATTTTTCAAATTTTTTTACTACTTTTTTTTTTTTACACTTTAATAGTCCCCATAGGGGACTATTTATACCAATCATATGATTGCTAATACTGTTCAGTGCTATGTATAGGACATAGCACTGATCAGTATCATCGGTGATGCTCTGGTCCGCTCGATCTCAGACCAGAGCAGAAGACCCCGGGAGACAGCTGAAGCCAGGTGAGGGGACCTCCGGCTGCCATGCTGGATGATCGGATCCCCGGGTCAGCGCTGCGGGCGATCCGATCATCCATTCAAAGTACCACACTGCCACAGATGCCGTGATCTGTATTGATCATGGCATCTGAGGTGTTAATGGCGGACATCTGCACGATCGCGGATGTCCGCCATTACCAGTGGGTCCCTGGCTGCTGATAGCAGCCGGAACCTGCCTCGCATGACGCCAACACCGCTCCGGTGCTCGCGATCATGGTGGCGCGTAAATGTAAGCCATGGTGTATTAAGTACCATGGCACCATGACATACATTTACGTCCATTGTCGTTAAGGGGTTAAGTGTACAGTAGCGCATTTTTCTGCCCTCATAAGTGCATACCACATACCTACATCTAAGAAGTGTACTATTTTATACTTGTTAATCTGTCAAAGGCCTAGATACTGTGAAAGGACAGTCAAAAGTACACAGCTGCTGCTGTTCTAGACAAATACTGTTTTAAGCATAGTGAAGTGTATTGCACTAATCCTCATATATGCACTAAGTATGTCAGGCAGAGAAGTGCCAGGACGTACACAGAGGAGTGGCAGAGACCTAAATTCATCAGGCATAGGTTGCAGCAAACTAGGGGTGAGTGGCAGCAGAAGTCGCAGCGAGAGGCCTGAGCTCCCGGTATCAGCTAACGGTCGTGTCTCGACCATCAACCCATCTGCCATTATCGATTGGTTAACACGGTCCTCCACTTCATCACAAGTGACATCTGATACCCCCAGTCAACAGTCGGTGGGTTCCTCAGACACAACCCTCAGTTGGCATGGCCCGGGAGCAGTCCCCGTCCTATGCTGTTCCCTCCCCTAAAGAAGTATCTTATGCAGTGGATTCAGCTACACTATTCAGTGAGGACGCTCTAATAGAGGACAGTCAGCAGCTACTGCCCAGCCAAGAAGTGGAGGAGAAATCTGCCGCTTCCCCCGCTAGGCGGGCAAGTAGTGATGAGGAGAGTGACGTGAGAGGCGGTGTTGCCAGGGTTCAGGGTCCTGAAGCAGACACTGTTTAGGAACTTGAGGAGGACATCAGTGACGTACAGACACTTGTTGATGATGATGAAGCCGATTGCATTTGGGAGCCGGGTACAGAAGGGGCTTCATCATCATCAGAAGAAGAAAGTTGCAGGTTGCCCGTGAAGTAGCAGCTGAGCCAGCAAGGTGATAGCATGGTTGGCAGTCAGCATGGTGGCAGAAGTGGAAATTCTGGAGCCAAATGTGCCCGGGGGAGACCACCTGCTTCGTCACAGCCTACCTTCCCGGGAGGTAGTGGAACAGGGGTTCCTGGAGACGGCGGCAGTAGCAGTCAATTAGTGCGGACTGTTGGGGGGAAAATCAGCTACTCGGTGGCATGGCAGTTTTTCATCAAGCATTCTGAGGAGGTTCACACAGCCACATGCAAATTATTTTGGCAGAAGGTGAAGTGTGGCTGGAGTCCTAATGTTGGCACCATGGCCCTGTGTCAACATAAGCTTCACCACCATAAAGCGGCCTGGGAGAACTGTGACTCCGATGTAGTGGTCCAGCCAGCTGCATCACCCAGTGGCACGCCACTCCCTCTTTCAGCCAGCCAAGGCTCCACCACCTCAGCCAAAGGGAGCTGTGTGTCATACCCTCCTTCTGTCGCTCCAGATGCTCCTGCTCCTCCTAGTTTTAGTCAGCCATTCCGCCAACAATCCATTGGCAAAGCCATGTCCAAGAGACAACAGTATGCGCCCACTCATCCCATGGTGCAGAAGCCGAATGTGCTCCTGTCCAAGTTGCTGGTGCTGCAGTTCCTCCCTTTTCAAGTGGTGGACTCTGCACCTTTCAGAGAACTGATGGCTTGTGCCGAGGCGAGCTGAAGAGTGCCAAGCCATAATTTTTTCGCGTAGAAGGCAGTACCAGACCAGCACAATTTTGTGGAAGAAAAAGGTGGGCCAGTCCTTTAGCCTGTTGGTGTGTACCAAAGAGCACGGCAGCGCCAATGTCTGGAGCTGTAACTATACATGACCTTTATGGCTCACTGGGTGAATGTGGTTCCTGCACTTGGACAGCTTGCGCTTCCTCCTCCACGCTCTCAGGCCGTTGGTCCTTTCACAGTGTGCGACTCCACCTCCTCATCCTCCACCGTGTCCTCAGCCTCCACTGCCCAGACAAGTCTCAGTGGCCCTACAGCATACCATGTGTGCAGGGCACGGCGGTGTAACCCTTTTCTTCATATGGTTTCCCTTGGCGAACAGATTCACAAAGGGGAGGAACTTCTATAAGTCATTCCTAAAGAAATCGGAGAATGGCTTACTCCACGAAAACTGGAATGGGAACCATGGTGACTGACAACAGAAAGAACATCTTGTATGCGCTGCGACGGGGAAGGCTGAGCCATGCGCCCTGCAAGGCACACGTGTTCAATCTGGTTGTGAAGCAGTTCCTAAAGTTTTTCCCCCATTTGCAAGACATTCTAACAATGGGAAGAAAACTTTGCATGCACTTCAGCCACCTGTACACCAAAAAGCACACCCTCTTTGAGCTGCAGCATCAGAATGGTATTCCCCAACATAGTCTGATTTGTGATGTTGCCACACATTGGAATTCCTCCCTCCATATGTTGGACCGAATGTACGAACAGAGAAAAGCCATTACCGATTTCTTAATAACCCATCGGATAAAGGTACTCCCCTGTGTAACTTCAATGTGAACCAGTGGCAGCTCATATGTGACACCTGCCGTTTTCTCAGGCCCTTTAAGAAAGCCACATTAATAGTAATTAAGACGTTGCACCTAAATCTCACAGCCACATGAGCCCTGTGGGGGCTGAAATGGAGGAGGGGGGGGGGCAGAGTGGAGCAGAGTTTAGGTTTTGCCGAATGGGCGGTTTTTCTAGTAAACTGACAGGAGAGGAGAAGCAGGAGCAGCTAGAGTGTTATGAGGAGGGTGAGACAGAGGACCCAGACACACCATGGCAATATGCAGGGGAGATGGAGGCAGGGTGTCTCTCCGAGTCACTTGCACAAATGGCACGATGCATGCTCACTTGCTTGTGTAGTGACAGCTGAATTGTCACCATTCAGCACCGGGATGACTTCTGGATCTCCACCTTATTGGACCCTCGCTACCGCCACAAAATAGGGTCCTTTTTTACACCCACTGAGAGGCAGGACAAAGTGACCTATTACATAGACATATGTAGTCAGTTGGCCGATGAGTGTCAGCGCCATCATCCATCCTCTCGCAGGTCTGAATCTGAGCTCACCTTTCACTGCCATGGCTGCTGGGGAGGGGTGGAAGGAGCAGTACCAGCTCCATCAGCAGCAGCCTGAGTCTACAGTAGCTATTGAGTAGCTTTCTTCACCCGCATAGTGAAGCAACTCATCAGCAGCAGGTACACCTGGAGCAGTACCTGAACCAGCATGTAGTGGCATACTTTGACATCTCCATGCTGACACACCTTGAAGATCTGCTGGACTTCTGGGCAGCCAAACTTGATTTGTGGCCACATCTAGCAGAGTTTGCACTGGAAAAGCTTCCCTGCCCAGCCAGTAGTGTGCCATCAGAGCAGGTGTTTAGTGTGGCGGGGGCCATATTCACCCCAAGGAGTTACCAATATATAGTTTACTGATGCTGCTGGGCATTTCAAAATTCATCTTTTAATCTTAGGGATTGTGAAGCCCTAGTGTCTACTCATGCTGCTGCCAGCTCCAGGCTGTGTCATTTAGCAACTATATGGTCTCCTCATGCTGCCAATACCTCCACACTGTCATTTAGCCACAATATGGTCTCCTCATGCTGCCAACACCTCCACGCTGTGTCATTCAGCCACTATATGGTCTCCTCATGTTGCCAACACCTCCACGCTGTGTCACCAATATATGGTTTACTAATGCTTTTGCCACCTCCAGGCTGTGCATTCATCCAATATATGGTTTACAGATGCTTCAGCTCCCCTTCAGGCTGTGCCATTCATCCAATATATGTTTTACTGATGCTTCAGCCACCTCCAGGCTTTGCCATTCATCCAATATATGGTTTACTGATGCTTCAACCAGCTCCAGTGTGTGTCATTCAGCAACTAAATGGTTTAGTGATGCTGCTGGGCCTAGGACATTACCTATATATGTTTATGGTAGAACTAGGTACCATACATCTTCAATGGAAATTTCAAAATTCATAATTTAATCTTAGGGGTTGTGAAGCCCTCTTGTGTACTCATGCTGCTGCCAGCTCTAGTCTGTGTCATTCAGCAACTACATGCTTTAGTGATGCTGCTGGGCCTAGGACATTATATATGTTTATGGTAGCACTAGGTACCATACATCTTCAATGGAAATTTCTAAATTCATCTTTTAGTCTTAGAGATTGTGAGGCCCTATTGTCTCTTCATCTGCCGCCAATTCCAGGCTGTGCCATTCAGACACTATATGGTCTCCTCATGCTTCAGCCACCTCCAGGCTGTGCCGTTCAGACTCTATATGGTCTCTTCATGCTGCCACAAACTCCAGGCTGTGCCATTCAGCCACTATATGGTCTCCTCATGCTTCAGCCACCTCCAGGCTGTACCAGACACTATATGGTCTCCTCATGCTTCAGCTACCTCCAGGCTATGCCATTCAGACACTATATGGTCTCCTCATGCTTCAGTCAACTCCAGGCTGTGTCATTCAGACACTATATGGTCTCCTCATGCTTCAGACACCTCCAGGCTGTGTCATTCAGCCAATATATGGTTTATTGATGCTGCTGGGCCTAA
The DNA here is from genome assembly GCF_029499605.1 of Hyla sarda. Lineage (NCBI taxonomy): Eukaryota > Metazoa > Chordata > Amphibia > Anura > Hylidae > Hyla > Hyla sarda. The sequence continues at coordinate 157,967,593 of NC_079196.1, read as the reverse complement.
ATTTTTTTTATGGTAGCACTATCTACCATGAATCTTCAATTTAAATTTCAAATTCATTTTTTAATCTTAGGGATTGTGAAGCCCTAGTGTCTACTCATGCTGCTGCCAGCTCCAGGCTGTGTCATTCAGCAACTATATGGTCTCCTCATGTTGCCAACACCTCAATACTGTGTCATTCAGCCACTATATGGTCTCCTCATGCTGCCAACATCTCCACACTGTATCATTCAGCCACTATATCACCTCCTCATGCTGCCAACACCTCCATGCTGTGTCATTCAGCCACTATATGGTCTCCTCATGCTTCAGCCACATCTAAGCTGTGTTCAGCCACTATATGGTCTCCTCATGCTGCCAACACCTCCATGCTGTGTCATTTAGCCACTATATGGTTTCCTCATGCTGCCAACACCTCCACATTGTGTCATTCAGCCACTATATGGTCTCCTCATGCTGCCAACTTCCCAATGTTCCCAACTCCGATGCACATGATCCCCATGTGATCAAAACAAAAATACATGGTAGATGTAAACATAGTGACAGGCACGTGCACGGCCGCGATCTCCAACTTCAAGCCTCTGCGTTAACAGTTATGCGCCGACCTCTGCGCCCGCACGCTATTAGCCACATGGTATATGTAAATAAATTGATAGACTAAGCACATGCATATACACTTAACTAGCGGCCGCGATTTCCATCTAGCAGTGCCTCTACGCATGCATGCTAATACTCCTTTACTCACTAAATTCATTACCACAAAAATTTTACTTTCCTACTCGTCCTAGCTTTAATGCCAGGTCCCACACCGGAGCTCACATTTGAGCATATATACCGCTGTACAACTGTGGATTCATTATATATCATGTATTCATGTATATTGGGGCACCTTATATATTTATGATAATTTGTAATTCATAGGGAATGAAACATGGAGACCAATCTAGATTTCCTATGGAATGCATATATTTTAAATCATAGGGGACTCAAGGGCTATCACTCATAGATTTTTTTTACCAAATTAGAATACATGATCCGTGAAAAGAAGTTTGGACAGGTAGGGCTTGGTTGGTAGCAAATTCCCTAACACAAATCAAACATACTTAGATGAATGCCGAATAATTAAACCCTTCATTTAATCCCTTAGTGCTTAAGGATCCCAACCTGAAGATCCTTTTGGACTCTTCTTTAAAGGGGTACTCTGGTGAAACCCTTTTTTCTTTTAAATCAACTGGTGGCAGAAAGTTAAACATATTTGTAAATTACTTCTATAAAAAAATCTTAATCCTTCCTGTACTTATTCCCCAGCACTGCAAGACAGCCGTGCTAACCACCAGCCCTTAGCATTCATCTGCTATGCATGGTTGCTAAAATGGACAGAGATGTCAGCAGAGAGCATTGTGTTCGTGATGTTATCAGTGTTCCAAAAGGAAAGAAATTTCCTCTGTAGCATTCAGTAGCTAATAAGTACTGGAAGGATTAAGATTTTTTAATAGAAGTAATTTACAAATATGTTTAACTTTCTGCCACCAGTTGATTTAAAAGAAAAAAGGTTTTCACCGGAGTACCCCTTTAAAGGGGTACTCCGGTGCTTAGACATCTTATCCCCTATCTAAAGGATAGAGGATAAGATGCCAGATCGCGGGAGTCCTGCCGCTGGGGACCCCCGTGATCTTGCATGCGGCACCCCGTTTGTAATCAGTCCCCGGAGCGTGTTCGCTCCGGGACTGATTACCGGCGACTACAGGGCGGGCGGCATGTGACGTCACGCCTCCGCCCCCGTGTGACGTCATGCTCCGCCCCTCAATGCAAGCCTACGGGAGGACTGATTACAAACGGGGTGCAAGATCACGGGGGTCCCCAGTGGCGGGACTCCCGCGATCAGGCATCTTATCCCCTATCCTTTGGATAGGGGATAAGATGTCTAAGCACCAGAGTACCCCTTTAAGGATTATATTATCCAAATTACCGACTCTTTGTCTGCCTCAGACCCCAGAATTTCAAATTGTTTAGATTGTTTCCATTTACTTCCCTAATATGCCGGGCTATAGGTGTATCCACACCCGTTCTTTTGCCAATTAGATGTTTCAATATGCGTCACCTGAATTCTTGCAGGGTCTTCCCTACATACAATTTAGGGCATGTACATGCACTCACATATATAATTCCCAAATGTTTGCAATTGATTTAATCATACAATTTGTAAACTCTCCCGTCCGTAGGATTAGTAAATTCCTTCCGCCGAGTTAAAAAAGTGCAGAAGGAGCATTGCCCACAAGGGCACGTTCCCAAGTTTAGATTCCACAGCCACGTCTCTCGTTTACCCACACTATAATGCCTGTGGACCACTAGGTCCCTTAAGTTCAAACCTCTCCGGTACTTTACATTCGGGTAAGAATGTAGAACTGATATAAGGTCCTCGTCCTCTCTCAATATGGGCCAATATCTCTTCAATATATTCACCCGCTTGGTCGGTTTTACTATCAAAAAGTTCCAATACACCAGACTTACCAGGATAGATGAATATATGATACTGTATGGAAACTTTGCATATCTTTATAGAATCTGTTCTTCAGCTATAAAAAACTAAAACAAAAAAACTCACTTTTATGGGGGCCCAGAGTGTCAAAGAGGTGTGATTGAGGGTCCGCTATACTCCCAGACTGTAACATCTATTTGATGTAAAGTACGACCCAATGCTTCTTTGGTTAACACCAGGGCTTGCTTGCCTGTGACGTCTTGACATCCTGTGCATGCTACGTGAATGGGGATTGGGGTTCACAAGCTGCAAATCTGAATTCAAACCTGTCAGACTGCTCATCCATCACAATTACCAATAAAGTGCCATAACAGAAACCTTATAGAAAAGATTTCTGCACTTATCCGGCACCCTTGGCCCCTCTATACAAACACTCTATGGGTATATTCACATGACAGAATGTCTGCTAGGATTTCCACATTAATATCCCATAGCAGCAGAGTCCCATTGATTTAAATGAGAAGCTGCTGCACTGTTCACACGGCATGTTTCTTGTGCAAAAATTCAGATTCTGGTATCTGCAGAAAGAATAGACTTGTATATTCTTTTTGCGGATACCGCATGGAAATGCATTGCCATCTATGAGACAATGCATTCCCTAGCAGTCCCAGTGCCCTCCGGTTAGTCATATGTGCGGAATGTCCAAATTTGTTTTCCATTGTTCGCAAGTGTGAACCCTGCCTATCTATAATGCCCAAATGGTTGTTATAATGCCATATCTTTGTGGGACTCACAGGCAATATCTTCTCTCATTAGAGTTATCCTCTTTTATTCTTTTTTCCATCTAGCTTAGACCGCTGTGACGATTCCTTCCAAACGTATATAGTTTCTGCGGAATTAGTAGGGAAACCTTTTAGGTGCAGCAATTACCCAGCACTACATAAAGTAGTACATCTATAAGAAGATATGTCATTCAGAAACAAGAAAAAGCTCTTCACACCTAGCTTTTTCATGCTCCTGAATGGCATATCTGTTTATAATAGCTGAGCTGATATAAGCAGATATGCCATTGAGGAGCATGAAAAAGCTAAATGGGAAATTGTCACCTAGCTTTTCTATACTCCTGAATTGCATATCTGCTTATAGGCACATCTGCCTTATAGCAGATCTATTATGAGCAGGTATGCCATTCGGGAGCATGGAAAAGCCAGGTGAAAAATTGTCACCAAGCTTTTTCATGCTCCTGAATGCCATTGCTGTTTTTCCACCTACAGACTCATACAAGGGCTTGTTTGCTGCGTCACCAATTATACTTTGCAATGACATCACTTATTTTACCATGAAATCTACAGTGAAACACACAAAAAAATATTAGTGGAGTGAAAATAAAAATAAATAAATGCAATTTTGCTATTTTTGGTGTCTTTCTACACAGTGCACTTTTTGCAAACAGTGACATATTAGGAGAGATTTATCAAAACCTGTATATCGGAAGAGTGGTGCAGTTGCCCATAGCAACCAATCAGATTACTTCTTTCATTTTTCAGAGGCCTTTATAAAAATGAAAGAAGCAATCTGGCTGGTTGCTATGGGCAACTGCACCACGCTTCCTTGACACAGGTTTTGCTGAGCTATTATAAGCGGATATGCCATTCAGGAGCATGAAAAAGCTAGGTGAGAAACGATCACCTAGCTTTTCTGTGTTCCTGAATGCGATTGCTGCTTATAGCCTATATGGATAACTTCCTCTAAATTATAGGCAAATCTGTCTATAATAGCTTAACTAATATAAGAAGAAATGGATAAGGAGCAGCGAAAAGCTGGGTGACAATTTCTCACTTAGCATTTTCATGCTCCTGAATGGCATATCTGCTTATAATAGCTCAACTTTTATAGACAGATTTGCCTATAACATATAGTCAAAGCTGTCTATAATAGCTGATGTATTAAAAGCAGATATACCATTCAGGAGCATGAAAAAGCTAGTCACCTAGCTTTTCTGGGCTACTGAATGGCATATCTGCTTATCATAGCTCAGCTATTATATACAGATTTGACTAAAAGTTATAGGTAAATCTATGTATAATAGCTGAGCTACAATAAGCAGATATGTCATTCAGAAGCCCAGAAAAGCTAGGTTACAATTTACCTAGTTTGTCTATGCTCCTAAATGGCATGTCTGCTAATAATAGTTGAGCTTTTATAAGCAGAAATGCCATTCAGGAGCATGTAAAAAGCTAGGTTAGAAATTGTCACCTTGCTTTTCTGGGCTTCTGAATGGCATATCTGCTTATCATAACTCAGCTATTATATACAGATTTGACTAAAGGTTATAGGTAAATCTATCTATAAGCTGAGCTATGGTAAGCAGATATGCTATTCAGGAGCCCAGAAAAGCTAGGTGACAATTTCTCACCTAGCTTTTCCATGCTCCTGAATGGCATGCCTGCTTAAGGAACATGGAAAAGCTAGATGAGAAATTGTCACCTAGCTTTTCTGTGTACCTGAATGGCAAGTAAGTTCATGCCTGGTGGACTGGTGGTACCTTTGGGGGAGACTTCAAAGGCAGAGACCGCAGGTGGGACCTCAGGGAGGCGGCAGAAACTGTGGGGTAATACTTTAATCTTAGCGTGCGCAGGCTGAACTAAAATGCAGCCAGGGGCAGACTGACAACACTCAGGGCCCCCGGACCAAATAAAGCAAGGGACCCCAGTCGGCCCCTGGCCACACCTCTGCCCAACCCCTATTCGGATATCAGTCTGATTGGTGATGTCTGGCATTAGCCGAGGGAGTGGGAGCAGGCACTGTGTGTACATGTACACCTTGTGTCTTTAGGGCTCATTTACACGGACGGATCTGCAGCGTATTTTACGGTGCGGATCCGCAGACAATAGACCCTACAGTGCTGCCTCCATCTGTGTTTGCTCAAAGCGGCCATCCATTGCTACAAACAGACACACTTTGATGTGCATGTTCGCCACGCACATACGCAATATACTCGCACACATCGCAGCTGCTCTCGGCCTAGCTCAGGGAACAGGAGGAGTGGCTGCGATGTATGCGAGTATGCTGCGCGAGGCGAACATGCACCTCGAAGCGTGTCTGCTCGTAGCGGTGGATTGACGTTATGAGCAGACACAGATGGAGGCAGCACTGTAGGGTTTATTGCCGGCGGATCCGCAGTGTAAAATACACTGCGGATCTGTCCATGTGAAAAAGCACTTAGGGTACGTTCACACGTACAGGATCTGCTGTATATTTTCTGCTGCTGATTTTGCTATCTATTGAAGCTAATGGATTGCAAAGTCAGCTGCACAAAATATGCAGCAAAAATATGCAGCAGATCCTGGATATGTGAATGTACCCTTAAGGGGTTAATGATAAATAAACAAGCAGTGTGTTCACATGTTGTCACCCCAGTGGGGTCACTTTCCCTCTTCCAGCGTCCACAGGTCACCAACAGGTCACATTACCAGAACAATTCTTTGAAAAATTGTAGCAAAAATGGCGCAGTTTTACCACGATTTTGAAAAATCGCAGGAAAACCGCACCAGTTTTGCAGCGATTTTTCCCAAAAATTGTTCTGATAATGTGACCTGTGGACACTGGAGGAGGGAAAGTGACCCCACTGGTCTGCTACTATACACATCACCCAGCCAGAATATACTGCAAGTCATGGGGGAGAGAGGCAGCACATAGGGACATCACTCACCTCACATGAAGTGGCCGCTCTGTGTTCCAGGGAGGCCTGTCAGCTCTTAGCCCTGTCCTCTTCCTGTGCTGGGGGTGGAGCCAACAATCAGGTCCTCTTCATCCCTGTGCTGTTTTCTTCACTACACCGCCCATCTTTTTCTGTAAATCCAGCTGTTGCTAGACCAACCAAGTGGTGAATGTATTGAAGAGATATTGGCCCATTATGAGAGCGGACGAGGACCTTAAATCAGTTCTACATACTTACCCGAATGTAATGTACCAGAGAGGTTCGAACTTAACCTCTTAAGGACCCAGGGCGTATGGGCAGAGATCGGAACCGGATGCCTGCTGAAATGCTTCAGCAGGCATTCAGGGCAAACGCCGAGGGGGGCCATGTAGGCAAATCGCAAAGGAAATCGCCCTTGCGATCTGCGGCGATACCGGGCTTATTGGGTCTCTGGGACCCGACCGCCCGGTAATTTTGCATGATCCCGGCTGTCACAGACAGCCAGGACCATGCTGGAGGCTAGGAGCGAGGTGGCAAGCCTTCCACCTCCTCCGATCCCCTGCGATTCTGCGGTTACTTCCTCCCGCCCTGCCCGGCCCCTTGAAGTCCGGAGAGGACGGGAGGAAGACCGGAGGACGCGGTGGGGGACGGGGGAGTGCTGGGGACCGGCCCCGGTACTTACCTCGTCCCTAAAGACCCGGATCCAGACGATGAAGACGGTGGCGGCGGTGCGATAGGTGAGTGGATCTTCAGCCACGGTCGGTCCCTTTACAGCAATGCACGTCGCCGTAAAGCGACATGCATTGCTGTAATGGGACCCTGTATACTACGACTCCCAGCATGCCCAGACAGCCCTTGGCATCTGGGCATGCTGGGAGTTGTAGTTTTGCAACATCTGGAGGTCCACAGTTTGGAGATCACTGTGCCCTTCCAGATGTTGCAAAACTACACATCCTCAGCATGCCCTTACTGTCCAGGCATGCTGGGAGTTGTAGTTCTGTTACATCTGGCCCTTCAGATGTTGCAGAACTACAACTCCCAGCATGCCTGGACAGTTTTGGCATACTGGGAGTTGTAGTTTTGCAACATCTGGAAGGGCACAGATTGGGAACCACTGTATTAGTGGTCTGCAAACTGTAGTCCTCCAGGTGTTGCAAAACTACAACTCCCAGCAAGCTGGGAGTTGTAGTTCGGCAACATCTGGCTCTAAAGATGTTGCCGAACTACTACTTCCAGCATGCCTGAGAATGTTTGGGAGTAGTGGTTTTGCAACAACTTGAGGCACACTGGTTGGGAAACATTGTCTGTTTCCTAACTCAGTGTTTCCCAACCCGTGTGCCTCCAGCTGTTGCAAAACTATAACTACCAGCATGCACTGATAGACTGTGCATGCTGGGAGTTGTAGTTTTGCAACAGCTGGAGGTCCCCCCCCCCCCCTGTGAATGTACAGGGTACATTCACATGGGCAGGGGCTTACAGTGAGTATCAGGCTGCAAGTTTGCGATGCAGCAAATTTTGCGCGGCAGCTCAAACTCGTAGCCGGAAACTCGCTGTAACCCCCCCGCCCATGTGACTGTACTCTAAAAACACTACACTACACTAACACAAAATAAAATAAAAAGTAAAAAACACTACATATACACATACCCCTACACAGCCCCCCTCCCCAATGAAAATGAAAAACGTCTGGTACTCCACTGTTTCCAAGATGGAGCCTCCAGCTGTTGAAAAAAACAACTACTCCCAGTATTGCTGGACAGCCGTTGACTGTCCAAGCATGCTGGGAGTTTTGCAACAGCTGGAGGCACCCTGTTTGGGAATCACTGGCATAGAATACCCCTATGTCCACCCCTATGCAAATCCCTAATTCAGGCCTCAAATGCGCATGGCGCTCTCACTTTGGAGCCCTGTCGTATTTCAAGGCAACAGTTTAGGGTCACATATGGGGTATCGCCGTACTCGGGAGAAATTGCCTAACAAATTTTGGGGGGCTTTTTCTCCTTTCACCCCTTATGAAAAGGTGAAGTTGGGGTCTACACCAGCATGTTAGTGTAAAAAAATGAAATTTTTTACATTAACATGCTGGTGTTGCCCTATACTTTTCATTTTGACAACAGGTAAAAGGGAAAAAGCCCCCCAAAATTTGTAATATAATTTCTCCCGACTATGGAGATACCCCATATGTGGGCGCAAAGTGCTCTGGGGGCACACAACAAGGCCCAGAAGGGAGAGTGCGCCATGAACATTTGAGGTGATTTGCACAGGGGTGGCTGATTGTTACAGCGGTTTTGACAAACGCAAAAAAAAAAAAAAAAAAAACACATGTGACCCCATTTCGGAAACTACACCCCTCACGGAATGTAATGAGGGGTGCAGTGAGAATTTACACCCCACTGGTGTCTGACAGATCTTTGGAACAGTGGGCTGTGCAAATTAAAAATTTTGTACAGCCCACTGTTCCAAAGATCTGACAGACACCAGTGGGGGGGGGGGGGGGGTAAATGCTCACTGTACCCCTTGTTATGTTCCTCAAGGGGTCTAGTTTCCAAAATGGTATGGCATGTGTTTTTTTTTTTTTGCTGTTCTGGCACCATAGGGGCTTCCTAAAGGCAACATGCCCCCCAAAAACCATTTCAGAAAAACGTACTCCCCAAAATCCCCTTGTCGCTCCTTCGCTTCTGAGCCCTCTACTGCGCCCGCCGAACACTTTACATAGACATATGAGGTATGTGCTTACTCGAGAGAAATTGGGCTACAAATATAAGTATAAATTTTCTCCTTTTACCCCTTGTAAAAATTCAAAAATTGGGTCTACAAGATCATGCGAGTGTAAAAAATGAAGATTGTGAATTTTCTCCTTCACTTTCCTGCTATTCCTGTGAAACAACTAAACGGTTAAAAGGCTGACCGAATATCATTTTGAATACGTTGGAGGGTGCAGTTTTTATAATGGGGTCATTTGTGGGGTATTTCTAAGATGAAGACCCTTCAAATCCACTTCAAACCTGAACTGGTCCCTGAAAAATAGTGAGTTTGGAAATTTTGTGAAAAATTGGAAAATTGCTGCTGAACTTTGAAGCCCTCTGGTTTCTTCCAAAAGTAAAAACTCATCAATTTTATGATGCAAACATAAAGTAGACATATTGTATATGTGAATAAAAAAATATATATATTTGGAATATCCATTTTCCTTACAAGCAGAGAGCTTCAAAGTTAGAAAAATGCAAAATGTTCAAATTTTTCATAACATTTTGGGATTTTTCACCAAGAAAGGAAGCAAGTTACCAAAAATTTTTACCACTATGTTAAAGTAGAATATGTCACAAAAAAACAATCTCGGAATCAGAATGATAACTAAAAGCGTTCCAAAGTTATTAATGTTTAAAGTGACAGTGGTCAGATGTTGAAAAAATGGCCGGGTCCTAAGGTGTAAAATGGCTGGGTCCTTAAGAGGTTAAAGGACCTAGTGGTCCACAGCTATTATAGTACAAGTAAACGAGAAACGTGGCTGAGGAATCCAAACATGGAAACAACACATTTGTAAACATCTGAGTGGCATAAGAAAGGGTGCGTATACACCAATAGCCCGCCATATTAGGGAAGTACATGGAAATGTATCTAAATCTAAACAATTTGAAATTTTGGGGTCTGAGGCAGATCAGCCTCGGACCAAGAGGTAATTTGGATAATATTGGATCTTCAGGTTGGGATCCTTAAGCCCTAAGGGATTAAATGAAGGGTTTAATTATTCGGCATTAATCTATATATGTTTGATTTGTGTTAGGGAATTTGCTACCAACCAAGCCCTACCTGTCCAAAGTCCTTTTCACGGATCATGTATTCTAAATTGGTAGAGAATCTATGAGGGATAGCCCTTGAGTCCCCTATGATTTAAAATATATGCGTCCCATAGGAAATCTAGATTCATTCCCCCTGAATTTTAAATTATCATAAATATGCAAGGTGTCCCAATATACATGAATACATGATATCTAATGAATCCATAGTTGTACAGCGGTATATATGCTCAATTGTGATCTCCGGTGTGGGACCTGGGATTAAAGCCAGGACGAGTGGGAAAGTCTCATTTTTGTAGTAATGAATTTAGTGTGTAAATGGGTATTAGCATGCATGCGTAGAGGCACTGCCCTAGATGGAGATCACTGCCGCTAGATATGTGTATATGCATGTGCTTAGTCTATCAATTTATTTACATATACCATGTGGCTAATAGCGTGCAAGCGCAGAAGTCGGCGCATAACTGTTAACGCAGTGGCTTGAAGTTGGAGATCGCGGCCGTAAGGAAGGATTATGCGCATGCATGTGCCTGTCACTGTTTACATCTACCACGTATATTTGTTTTGATCACATGGGGATCATGTGCATCGGAGTTGGGAGTCGGCGCACAAGAGATCTGAAGGACCTGACGTGAACGGAAGTTTACATAGTAACATGTACTGATTGGACACCTAATGGACCAATTGTATTTGTTGAAATCAGGCACATGGAATGGATGGTGTGTGATGTCATCCAATAACACTCATGCAGATTGGCTGGGGATTGGCCGTTATTTGATAATGCGCTTTGATTGAGACAATATGTGCAAGATGGAGATCTAGTATTGGCTGGTAGATAGACAGTTACCGATTGGCATATGAATTAGTGATGTCAAAGTGATACCTTATAAAAAGGGGCCATTTGTGGCTGACACTCAATGCTGTCAGTTGTTCTCCTTGATAAAGCTCCATGTAATGACAAAACATGTCGGGTGTGACAGTACTACATTTTAATTGCAACCCTATTGCGTCTTGTGCTATCAGTGATCACAATATGGAGTATATAATATGTTAGTAGCTGTTAGCCATATACACTGGCAATTCACACCTGCGGTGCACAGAAGGCTAGCGATTATTTATCCACAGTTCTTATACATGAGTGAAATACTTAATATTGATTAATTTACCACTGCGGTATTACACATAATAAGTGGAGGGAGACTGAATAACCACAGTTGACCAATAAGGGAGGGTTATAACACCCCGATCCAGAGTGCAATTTTCCATTTGGAAGGGAATTAGCAACCCCGGATATATATCCTCTTTTTGAGAGTGGCACAATAGTACAACTGGTTACCACAATTTCAGCGGGCGAAATACTTACCTGTTTCCTATTCCTCAGGTTGTGTTTTTAAGCATGTGTTTTTTTCTCACTGGTTCACAATATTACTTATATTTAATAAAAGTTAAATTTTATAGTGAACACATGGATTAAAAGAAGTTTTGTTAACCCGTTGGGGATACATTTTTGTGTGGTTTTGACACCACTACATGTGTTCTTGAGGCCTATTTATAGTAGGTTCCCCGCCTCCTAGGGTACGCGTGTTCCCCCACTTCCTTTAATCCTTGCAGGATCTTTATGTCTTTATTGCCTAAGAGAAAGCATTTACTTGTGTCTTACCTTGCCATGTATATGACCCCTTGCTACGTATCCTGACCTTGCTCCCATGTCGCCTGCCTTCTGACCTCTTGCTACGTGACCTGACCTTGCTTCATTGCCGCCAGCCCAGACTTCCTGCCTGTCCTGACTTCATCTGTGCCTCATCCTTCTTGTGCCACGTTATACCTCCACTGCCTGTGGGGAAGAGTCGTATCAGGGTGGCGACCTGGGTGCCTCCTGCCACAGCAAGTCCATCCTGCTTTGCGGCGGGCTCTGGTGAAAAGCAGTGGCACCTTAGACTCTGCTCTCTCGTACGGCTCACATCATCATCCTCACAGGTCGGTGGATCCACCTCACCACAGCCGTAAGAGCAAAGTGTTCTACACCCCTATTGAAGCTCTCTGTAGGCCAGAAATAGCCATTTTTAATAGCGATTCGCTGCAAATAAATTCGGACCAAACCAAATTTTTTGGGAAAATTCAGTGAATCGGCCAAATAGAATTTTCCAAAAATGCGCTCATCTCTAGTGGTAAGTATGGCTTTGTTAACATTGCACCTTTTGGATAATGTGAACAGACCCCTTCTGGCAGTGTCTTTCCAACAGGAAGCCTCCAGCTCTTCACACCATGTTTTATCCATGCATAACTCTATGGGGTGCTCAACTTGTTAAGAATATTGTAGCAGAAATACATCAAACAGGTGCAAAGAAATCAGATGCAGCACTCACCACAATATCCTATCTTCTTTTATTTCATTTGTTTATCCGAAATGAAGACACAGCAGGGAAACATAAAGGGACTTTTTTTAAAAAGTATTTTTAAAACCTTTTAAAAAGTTTTTGTTACACTTTTTTGCTTATTTGAAATCTTTTACAGATCAATGCAGAACATAAGCAGGCTGTATCAATAGCTCAGTCCCAGGAAACACAAAGGCCTAGCAAAGGCTCGGGGCCCCCATGATAATGGAATCACGTTGTGGGGAAACGATCAGAACAATTGCAGAAAGGCTGATGAAATACTGCTATACTGCTGTCAGCTTTGACAATGGAATTTAAACAGTTAATAGCCACCATCAGAGATGACTAAAAGGGAGCTGCTGTTTTTTGCTTTTTTTTATTTTTTTTATAAAGAAACATTTCATTACAGAGTTGAAGTTTAATCATCCACGGGGTGAACTTTTCAAAGTACACAGGTCAAGGCCTGGGCCCCCTTCAACCCCTCCCCGCCCCCAGGTAATTTTTAGATTGCATACACTTACCAATGCTGTGCCATAGCACAGAATTGATCAGTGTTATCGGTGCTACCTTACTACAGGCTGTTGAAGCTTTCTGCACTAATGGAGCACAGATCAGACGAGCCGGAGGCAGATAGGCACCCTCCGCTGACCTAATCGAGACACCACAATTTTGCCGTTGTCCTGATCAGTTCCTCTGGGCTATCTGGCAACCTATTTTCATACTTTTAGACGCTGCAATGAACTTTGATTGTGGCATCTAATGTGGTTAATGCTGGACATCACCCTGATTGGTGAACTCTGGCATTAGCCACATGTCCCAGCTCTGGTGATAGCAGGTGGAACAAACCGGTTATGAAGCATAGAACTGGAGGGGGGACAGGACATACATTTACACCCTGCATCCTTAACCCCTTAAGGACCAGGCCATTTTACACCTTAGGACCAGAGCGTTTTTTGCACATCTGACCACTGTCACTTTAAACATTAATAACTCTGGAATGCTTTTAGATATCATTCTGATTCTGAGATTGATTTTTCGTGACATATTCTACTTTAACATAGTGGTAAAATTTTGTGGATAACTTGCATCCTTTCTTGGTGAAAAATCCAAAAATGTTATGAAAAATTTGAAAATTTTGCATTTTTCTAACTTTGAAGCTTTCTGCTTGTAAGGAAAATGGATATTCAAAATAATTATTTTTTAATTCACATTTCCAATATGTCTACTTTATGTTTGCATCCTAAAATTGATGTTTTTTTTCTTTTGGAAGACACCAGAGGGCATCAAAGTTCAGCAGCAATTTTCAAATTTTTCATAAAATTTTGAAACTCGCTTTTTTTCAGGGACCAGTTCAGGTTTAAAGTGGATTTGAAGGGTCTTCATATTAGAAATACCCCACACATGACCCCATTATAAAAACTACACCCCCCAAAGTATTCAAAATGACAATCAGTAAGTGTTTTAACCCTTTAGGTGTTCCACAGGAATAGCAGCAAAGTGAAGGAGAAAATTCACAATCTTCATTTTTTACACTCGCATGTTCTTGTAAACCCAATTTTTTAATTTTTATAATGGGTAAAAGGAGAAAATGTATACTTATATTTTTAGCCCAATTTCTCTGGAGTAAGGACATACCTCATATGTCTATGTAAATTGTTCGGCGGGTGCAGTAGAGGGCTCAGAAGCGAAGGAGCGACAAGGGGATTTTGGAGAGTACGTTTTTCAGAAATGGTTTTTGGGGGGCATGTTGCATTTAGGAAGCCCCTATGGTGCCAGAACAGCAAAAAAAGACAAAAACATATGGCATATCATTTTGGAAACTAGACTTGAGGAACGTAACCAGGAATAAAGTGAGCCTTAATACCCCACAGGGGTTTCACGACTTTTGCATATGTAAAAAAAAATTTTTTTTTGCACTAAAATGTGTGTTTCCCCCCAAATTTCACATTTTTGCAAGGGTTAATAGCAGAAAATACCCCTCAAAATTTGTAACCCCATCTCTTCTGAGTATGGAGGTACCCCATAAGTTGACCTGAAGTGCACTACGGGTGAACTACAATGCTCAGAAGAGGAGGAGCACCATTGAGCTTTTGGAAAGAGAATTCGTTTGGAATGGTAGTCAGGGGCCATGTGCGTTTACAAAGCCCCCCTACGGTGCCAGAACAGTGGACCCCCCCACATTTGACCCTATTTTGGAAACTACACCCCTCACAGAATTTAATAAGTGGTGCAGTGAGCATTTACACCCCACTGGCATTTGACAGATCTTTGGAACAGTGGGCTGTGCAAATGGAAAATTAAATTTTTCATTTTCACGGATCACTGTTCCAAAAATCTGTCAGACACCTGTGGGGCGTAAATGCTCACTGTACCCCTTATTACATTACATGAGGGGTGTAGTTTCCAAAATGGGGTCACATATGGGGGGGATCCATTGTTCTGGTACCATGGGGGCTTTGTAAAAACAAGTGGCCTGCAATTCCGGACAAATTTTCTCTTCAAAATCCCAATGGCGCTCCTTCTCTTTTGAGCATTGTAGTGCACCCATAGAGCACTTTACATCCACATATGGGGTATGTTCTTACTCAGAAGAAATGGGGTTACAAATTTTGAGGGGCTTTTTTTATTTTCCCTTGTGAAAATGAAAAATTTAGGGTGACACCAGCATTTTAGTGAAATTTATTTTTTTTCATTTTCCCATCCAACTTTAATGAAAATTTGTCAAACACCTGTGGGGTGTTCAGGCTCACTATACACCTTGTTACGTTCCGTGAGGGGTGTCATTTCCAAAATGGGGTCACATGTGGGTATTTATTTTTTTGGGTTTATGTCGGAACCGCTGTAAAATCGGCCACCCCTGTGCAAATCACCAATTTAGGCCTCAAATGTACATGGTGTGCTCTCACTCCTGAGCCTTGTTGTGCGTCCACAGAGTATTTTACGCCCACATATGGGGTATTTCTGTACTCAGGAGAAATTGCGTTACAAATTTTGGGGGTCTTTTTTCCTTTTACCTCCCGTGAAAATAAAAAGTAAAGGACAACACCAGCATGTTAGTGTAAAAAAAAATTTTTTTTTTACACTAACAGGCTGGTGTAGACCCCAACTTTTCTTTTTCATAAGGGGTAAAAGGAAAAAAACGCCCCCAAAATTAGTAGTGCAATTTCTCCCGAGTATGGAAATACCCCATATGTGGCCCTAAACTGTTTCCTTGAAATACGACAGGGCTCTGAAGTGAGAGAGCGCCATGCGCATTTGAGGACTAAATTAGGGATTGCACAGGGGTGGACATAGGGGTATTCTACGCCAGTGTTTCTCAAACAGGGTGCCTCCAGCTGTTGCTAAACTCCCAGCATGCCTGGATAGTCAGTGGCTGTCCGGAAATGCTGTGAGTTGTTGTTTTGCAACAGCTGGAGGCTCTGTTTTGGAAACACTGCCGTACAATACGTTTTTTTTTTTTGGGGGGGACAGTGTAAAGGGGTGTATATGTAGTGTTTTACCCTTTATTATGTGTTAGTGTAGTGTAGTGTAGTGTGTTTAGGGTACATTCACACTGGCGGAGGTTTACAGTGAATTTACCGCTAGGAGTTTGCGCTGCGGCGAAAAATTTGCCGCAGCTCATACTTGAAGCAGAAAACTTACTGTAAACCCGCCAGTGTGAATGTACCCTGTACGTACACATGGGGGGGAAAACCTCCAGATGTTGCAAAACTACAACTCCCAGCATGTACTGACAGACCGTGCATGCTGGGAGTTGTACTTTTGCAACAGCTGGAGGCACACTGGTTGGAAAATCTTCAGTTAGGTTCTGTTACCTAACTCAGTATTTTCCAACCAGTGTGCCTCCAGCTGTTGCAAAACTTCAACTCCCAGCATGTACTGATCGCCGAAAGGCATGCTGGGAGATGTAGTTATGCAACAGCTGGAGGTACGCAACTACAACTCCCAGCATGCAGAGACAGCTGTTTGCTGTTTAGGCATGCTGGGAGTTGCAGTTTTGCAACATCTGGAGAGCTATAGTTTAGAGACCACTACACAGTGGTCTCCAAACTGTGGACCTCCAGATGTTGCAAAACTACAACTCCCAGCATGCCCAGAAAGCAAACTGCTGTGCGGGCATGCTGGGAGTTGTAGTTTTGCAAGATCTGGAGGTGCACAGTATAGAGATCACTGTGCAGTGGTCTCAAACTGTAGACCTCCAGCTGTTGCAAAACTGCAACTCCCAGCAAGCCTAAACAGCTCTCTGGGCATGCTGGGAGTTGTAGTTTTGCAACATCTGGAGGGTTACAGTTTAGAGACCACTATAGTGGTCTCAGACTGTAGCCCTCCAAATGTTGCTAAGTAACTCACCTGCTTCCATCGGATCCAGGGAGCTGCGTTGCCGTCCTATTCTTCCGCC
This sequence comes from Hyla sarda, assembly GCF_029499605.1. NCBI lineage: Eukaryota > Metazoa > Chordata > Amphibia > Anura > Hylidae > Hyla > Hyla sarda. Next base: position 157,950,846 of record NC_079196.1, on the reverse strand, counting down.
GATCGTCGCCCGCTGCCGCCGCTGATCGTCGCCCACTGCCGTCGCCGATGGGTAAGTGGTTCTTCGGCGCCGGTCCCTGTCGGTTTCCCCGTCCTGCCTATTGTGGGTTGGCAGAACGGGGAAACCGAAAGTAAACCCCTCCGCCTCCGATCTGCTATTGGTGGTCGCGTCTAGACCACCAATAGCAGAGATAGGAGGGGTGGCACCTCTGCCACCTCACTCCTATCGCTACAGGGCGATCGTGGGTGTCTAGGACATCTGCGATCCCCTTTATTTTCCGGGTCACTGGGTCACTATAGACCCGTAATAGCCGCAAATCGCAAGTGTGAATTCACTTGCGATTTGCGGCGATCGCCTAAATGGGGGGGTCTGATGACCCCCCCTGGGCATTTGCGCGGGGTGCCTGCTGATAGATATCAGCAGTCACCCCGGCCCGGTCCCCGCCCGGCGCGTGGCGGGGACCGAAATTCCCACAGGCATACAGGTACGCCCTTGGTCCTTAAGTACCAGGGAGCAAAGGCGTACCTGTATGCCCTTGGTCCTTAAGGGGTTAAGGAAATACACATACACAGCCCCATATGCGTACACAGCCTCTATATACTCATACACAATATATACCAATACACACATACAGTCATGGCCGTAAATGTTGGCACCCGTGAAATTTTTCAAGAAAATGAAGTATTTCTCACAGAAAAGGATTGCAGTAACAAATGTTTTGCTATACACATTTATTCCCTTTGTGTGTATTGGAACTAAACCAAAAAGGGAGGAAAAAAAGAAAATTGCACATAATGTCACCAGACTCCAAAAATGGTCGTGACAAAATTATTGGTACCCTTTCAAAATTGTGGACAAATAAGATTGTTTCAAGCATGTGATGCTCCTTTAAACTCACCTGGGGCAAGTAGCAGGTGTGGGCAATATAAAAAGCAGACCTGAAAGCAGATAAAAAGGAAAGCAGTTCACTTAGGGGGACATGTATCATTGCATTTAGACCATTTTTCACGTCTACAAATTTTGCGCAATTGCGCTTTTTTTGCATAGAGCTGCGTTTTTTTTGGTGGACAGTTTTCTAAAGTTGTCACCAGTTTGGTCTACCGTACACCACCTAATCCAGTGGACTGGTATTTATCAATTGCGCAAAAAAAAAGTAGATGTTTTTTTTTGTGCAATTGCGCTTTTTTGCAAGAAAAGTAGTCTAAACCTAAGAGTGCTAGCAAGGACTCGTAGAAAATGGCAGATGGTGGAAGATGCAGGTGGGCGATGCAGGAGCCGTCTCTCAGCACTGCAGTACTACAACTACTCCCATCATGGGACAGAATCTGTCCCATAATGGGAGTAGTTGTAGTACCGGAGCGCTGAGAGACGCACATCCCCTGTCTGCGGGACTCTATTGTGACTGTTAGGACTACTACTCCCATCATGGACAGACTCTGTCCATGATGGGAGTTGTAGTCCTGGGGCTGAAGGACAGATCGCAGCAGGTCATTCTCCAGAGACCCGCTGCGATCTGCATTTATTAACTTAAAAAGCCGGCGGTACATGCGGCTCCACTGCGCTGCCGCCGGCTCCCGTATACAGATGTCACGATTCATAATCCCCGCCGCCGGGAGACAGGAGCTCTGATTGGTGGAAAGCTATTCACCACTATTAGCCAATCAGAGCTCCTGTCTTCTGGCGGGGATTATGAATTGTGACAGGTCTATACAGGGGAGCGAGTGGAGCCACTTCTACAGTATATAATTATTATGTGTACTGTACCCCCCCCCCAGACTAATACTGACCCCTTCTATAGTGAGCGCTAGGACCGCTGTGTGATTGACAGGTCCCCAGCGCAAGTGTCCGGCCCCACTGACCTTTATATGTTATAAATCTTTATGATACACACTGCCCGTCCTCCTCTTCATTCTTCTGATACCGGAGACGTGCGGCTTCTGCTTTCACTATAGTCAAAGCGCCCCCTGCCGTTGTCTGACCCCAGCCCTGTGCAGTGTGGAGGCCGGGAGGGGGCGCTCTGTCTATAGACTATGATACAGAAGCCGCGCGTCTCCGGCATCAGAAGAATGAAGAGGAGGACGGGCAGTGTGTATCATAAAGATTTATAACATATAAAGGTCAGTGGGGCCGGACACTTGCGCTGGGGACCTGTCAATCACACAGCGGTCCCAGCGCTCACTATAGAAGGGGTCAGTATTAGTCTGGGGGGGGGGGGGGTACAAAACACATAACAATTATATACTGTAGAAGCGGCTCCACTCGCTCCCCTGTATAGACCTGTCACAATTCATAATGCCCACCAGAAGACAGGAGCTCTGATTGGTGTATAGTGGTGAATAGCTTTCCACCAATCAGAGCTCCCCTCTCCCGGCAGCGGGGATTATGAATCGTGACATCTGTATACAGGAGGAGGGGGGGGGGGGAGGGGAGTGCAGTGTTGCCGCCGGCTTTTTAAGTTAATAAATGCAGATCGCAGCTGGTCTCTGGAGAATGACCTGCTGCGATCTGTCCTTCAGTCCGAGGACTACAACTCCCATCATGGACAGAGTCTGTCCATGATGGGAGTAGTAGTCCTAACAGTCACAATACAGTTTCGCAGCTGGGGGATGTGTAAGAGCCATCCCTCAGCACTGCGGTACTACAACTACTCCCATCATGGGACACAAAATTTCCCATGATGGGAGTAGTAGTCCAAGGGCAGACTGACGGATCTCAGGGGTCTCACTCTTGAGACCCCTTGCAACTTCTCCGCCCCTGCCCCCTAGTGATGACATCATTAGGGGGCGGAGCTTCACAGTCCAGGCCTGAAGCCAGGGTGGTAAGTATGGCTCTGTTCTCATTATGCGTTTTGCATAATGGGAACAGAGCCTTTTTGTCAGTGTGTTCCCAAACAGGGAGACTCCAGCTGTTGTTTACCTACAGCCCCCATGATGGGAGTTGTAGTTTAGCAACAATTGGAGGCTCCCTCTTTAGGAACACACTGCATTATGTGCGCTCTACCCAGGGGAGAGCGCCAAAAATGTACTGACCCATTTTTCGTGTTTTTATTTTCTTGTCATTTCAGATAAGTGAATGCAGAGGACTACCTGAGATTCGGTGGAGTGTGACGATGACTAGCATTTTTTTTAATGTCAATAAAAGGGTTAACGAGGGCTGTGGGGGAGTGTTTTTTTACATCCATTTTTTATTTCATGTGTTGTGTTTTTTATAATTGAAATTTCAGGCTTAGTAGTGGAAGCCGTCTTGTAGACGGAATCTATTACTAAGCTGGGCTTAGCGTTAGCCCCGAAAACAGCTAGCGCTAACCCCCAATTATTACCCCGGTACTCACCGCCACAGGGGTGCCTGGAAGAGCCGTTACCAACAGGCCCGGAGCATCAAAAATAGCTCTCCTTGGCCTAGGCGGTAACAGGCTGGGGTTATTTAGGCTGGGGAGGGCCAGTAACAATGGTCCTCGCCCATCCTGGTAATGTCAGGCTGTTGCTGATTGGTTGGTGTCTGATTGACACTGAAAATATGGGGAAGCCTATGTGTTGTTTTTTTTTTGTAATAAAAAAAAGTGTATGGTTCCCCATATTTTCAGTGTCAGTCAGACACCAACCAATCAGCAACAGCCTGACGTTACCAGGGTGGGCGAGGACCATTATTACTGGCTCTCCCCAACCTAAATAACCCCAGCCAGGAGCGCTATTTTTGACACTCCAGGCCTGTTGGTACTGGCTCTTCCCGGCAACCCTGTGGCGGTGGGTAACGGGGTAATAATTGGGGGTTAGCTCTAGCTGTTTTTGTGGCTAACGCTAAGCCCGGCATTGAAAAAAAAATGTATTTAAAAAAAAAAAAACACTCCCCACACAGCCCTCATTAAACCTTTTATTGATATAAAAAAAAAGCTGGTCATCATCGCAATACACTGAATCTGACGTAGTCCTCCCCATTCACGTATCTGAAATGAGAAAAAAAAAAGGTTAGGACATCATTTGCGATCTCACCTGGTGAGTGCGCCCATACTGCAGTGTGTAACAGGGAGCCTCCAACTGTTCTTGTCTGCCTACTGTATCCTGTATATACAGTCATCTATAGATGGCTGTATATACAGGAGAGCGCACAAAGATTTTACTCAGAGCTGCAGTGTGGGTTAACTCTTTCCTTGCTGGGCTCCTGTATAGTATACATGGATACACTATGCCCCCTGTATACTATACAGCGGGCGGAGGTAAGTAGTGATGCTCTGCACCCTGTATATGTATATGCTATACATCACTCCTTACCTCCTTACACTCCGTGGGGCGGGCGCTCTGCATCCGACACATGGAGTAGTACCTGCAGTGAAAAAAATGCACACAGGGTACAAAAATGTTTGTTTCCGCACACCAGCAAAAATGCAAGAAAAAACACAAGGCGGGAGATTAATCAAAACCTATGTAGAGGAAGAGCGGTGCAGTTGCCCATAGCAACCTATCAGATTGCTCCTTTCATTTTTGTAAAGAAGCAATCTGATTGGTTGCCATGGGCAACTGCACTACTCTTCCTCTGTACAGTTTTTTATAAATCTCCCCCAAGAAAAATTACCAAAATGCAGGAAAAGCTGGGACCGTTTTTCAGGCGTTTTTGCTGGTGGACAAAAAAAAAACCTCAGTGGAATCCTGAAAAACAATAGAACAAAAGCCCAGCGTCCAGGATACACCACTGTTCCTGTGAGGTGTAGAACAGGTCTACAAATAGAACTTTGTGGAGATTTAGACCATTGCACGAAATTTATCATGGGGCTTGCACAAGTTTGATAAATTTGGAGAAATTGCTCCAAATTTAGACCAACCAAAATGATCTACAAAAAACGTCTACCAACAACAACATTGATACATCTCCCCCTTAGTCTTTGCATTGTGTTTCTGTATGTGCCACACTTAGCATGGACAACAGAAAGAGGAGAAGAGAACTGTCTGAGGACTTGAGAACCAAAATTGTGGAAAAATATCAACAATCTCAAGGTTACAAGTCCATCTCCAGAGATCTAGATTTGCCTTTATCTACAGTGCGCAACATTATCAAGAAGTTTGCAACCCATGGCACTGTCGCTAATCTCCCTGGGCATGGATGGAAGAGAAAAATTGATTAACCCCTTCCCGCTATAGGACGTATGCATACGTCCAATCATCCGACACGTTCGCGCAATTTGACGTATGCATACGTCATAGCGATCTCCTGTACTGCCACGGGCAGCGCAGGAGATGGACGACGGGAACCGGCTGTCAATCACAGCTGGAGTCCCGCCGCAGCTGCCGGAGCCGCGATCGCGCCGGTCCCGGCAGTATTAACTCCATAAATGCCGTGATCCTAATCAAGGCATCTATGGTGTTGACAGGGGGAGTGCTCTCCCCTTGTTCTCCAGTGGCGGCACCGCGATACAATTGTGGGTCGCCGTTGGTTGATATGGCAGCAGGAGGTCAGATCATGACCTCCTGTGTGCCTGCTACGGAAGCCTGTGAAATCCAGCCAGAGGCTGGATCGCACAGGCTGTAGTGTCTGCAGCTCATCAGGTTATACTGTGCTGCAGTACAAATGTATTGCAGCATAGAATAACCTGTAAAAAGTGTAAAAAATAAAACAAATAGTTTTTCAATAAAAGTATGACGTGTAAAAAAAAAAAAATGCCCCTTTCCCAATAAAAGCCCTGTTTTATCACCAAAAAAGATCAAAAACACAAATCATATACACAATAGGTATTAACACGTCCGTAATGACGTGTACTATAAAATTATAATGTATATAATGAATATAATTATCCCGCACGGTGAACGCCGTGAAAAAAAAAAACATACAAAAAAACGCAAAATTCACTAATTTTGGTACAAATAGCGGAATAAAAAAGATCAAAAGGTAGTGCATAGCACAAAAATGATACCAATAAAAAGTACAGCTCATTCCGCAAAAAATAAGCCCTTACTCAATGATGTCGGACAAAAAATAAAAAAGTTACGGCTGTTGGAAAATGAATGGCAGAAAAAGAATTTTGCTCAGAAAAGGAAAAAGAACATAAAAAGCTATATAAAATTGGTATCGTCATAATCATACTGAACCACAGAATAAATGTAACATCACTTTTACCGCACAGTGTACATCATAAAAATTTTTTATAAAAAAATGCCAGAAATTTTCCAGTTTTTCATAATATTTAGAAGTTTTTCACAAAAAATGCTTCATGTGTCAACAAAAAGGCACCAGTTATATAAAGTACAATATGTCATGAAAAAACAATCTCAGAATCTATCAATTCTAAAGTTATTACCATTTAAAGAGATACATGTCAAAAAAAAAAAAGAGCCTGGTCATAGAGGTAAAAAATGGGTCGGTCCTTAAGGGGTTAAAGGTGTCAACGCAGGATAGTCCGGATGGTGGATAAGCAGCCCTAAACAAGTTCCAAAGATATTCAAGCTGTCCTGCAGGCTCAGGGAGCATCAGTGTCAGCGTGAACTATCTGTCGACATTTAAATGAAATGAAACGCTATGGCAGGAGACCCAGGAGGACCCCACTGCTGACACAAAGACATAAAAAAGCAAGACTGCATTTTGCCAAAATGAACTTGAGTAAGCCCAGTTGCCCATAGCAACCAATCCGATCGCTTCTTTCATTTTTATGAAGGCCTGTGAAAAATGAAAGAAGCAATCTGATTGGTTGCTATGGGCAACTGGGCAAGTTTTCCTCTGCACAGGTTTTGATAAATCTCCCTCACAGTACCTACAGTGAAATATGGTGGAGGTTCGATGATGTTTGGGGGTTGTTTTGCTGCCTCTGGCACTGGGGGCCTTGAATGTGTACAAGGCATCATGAAATCTGAGGATTACCAACGGATCTTGGGTCGCACTGTACAGCCCAGTTTCAGAAAGATGGGTTTGCATCCGAGATCTCGGGTCTTACAGCAGGACAATGGGGGACATGTATTAACCCCTTAACGACGCAGGACGTATATTTACGTCCTGCGCTGGCTCCCGCGATATGAAACGGGATCGCGCCGCGATCCCGCATCATATCGCGTCGGTCCCGGTGCTCATCAACGGCCGGGACCCGCGGCTAATACCACACATCGCCGATCGCGGCGATGTGCGGTATTAACCCTTTAGAAGCTTCTAAAGTGAAAGTGAAAGTGACCCGGCTGCTCAGTCGGGCTGTTCGGGACCGCCGCGGTGAAATCGCGGCATCCCAAACAGCTGACCGGACACCGGGAGGACTCTTACCTGCCTCCTCGGTGTCCGATCGGCGAATGACTGCTCCGTGCCTGAGATCCAATACACGCCTGTGATCTGTGTAAAAGATCAGTGTGTGCAGTGTTATAGGTCCCTATGGGACCTATAACACTGCAAAAAAAATGTTAAAAAAAAGTGTTAATAAAGGTCATTTAACCTCTTCCCTAATAAAAGTTTGAATCATCCCCCTTTTCCCATAAAAAAAAATAAAACAGTGTAAAAAAAAAATAAATAAACATATGTGGTATCGCCGCGTGCGTTAATGTCCGAACTATAAAAATATATCATTAATTAAACCGCACGGTCAATGGCGTACACGCAAAAAAATTCCAAAGTCCAAAAAAGCGTATTTGGGTCACTTTTTATACCATTAAAAAATGAATAAAAAGTGATCAAAAAGTCCGATCAAAACAAAAATCATGCCAATAAAAACTTCAGATCACGGCGCAAAAAATGAGTCCTCATACTGCCCTGTACGTGGAAAAATAAAAAAGTTATAGGGGTCAGAAGATGACATTTTTAAACGTATAAATTTTCCTGCATGTAGTTATGATTTTTTCCAGAAGTGCGACAAAATCAAACCTATATAAGTAGGGTATCAGTTTAACCGTATGGACCTACAGAATAATGATAAGGTGTAATTTATACCAAAATATGCACTGCGTAGAAACAGAAGCCCCCAAAAGTTACAAAATGGCGTTTTTTTTTGATTTTGTCGCACAATGATTTTTTTTTCCGTTTCGCCGTGCATTTTTGGGTAAAATGACGAATGTCACTGCAAAGTAGAATTAGCGACACAAAAAATAAGCCATAATATGAATTTTTAGGTGGAAAATTGAAAGGGTTATGATTTTTAAAAGGTAAGGAGGAAAAAACGAAAGTGCAAAAACGGAAAAACCCTGAGTCCTTAAGGGGTTAAGGACCCAGCCCAAATATACCTTAAGGACCCGGCCATTTTTTGTACATCTGACCACTGTCACTTCAAGCATTAATAACTCTGGGATGCTTTTACCTTTCATTCTGATTCCGAGATAGTTTTTTCGTGACATATTCTACTTCATGTTAGTGGTAAAACTTTGTCGATATTTGCATCATTTCTTGGTGAAAAATTCCAAAATTTGATGAAAAAATTGAAAATTTTGCATTTTTTTAACTTTGAAGTTCTCTGCTTATAAGGAAAATGGATATTCCAAATAAATATAATAAATTATACATTGATTCACATATACAATATGTCTACTTTATGTTTGCATCATAAAATTGACGTGTTTTTACTTTTGGAAGACATCAGAGGGCTTCAAAGTTCAGCAGCAATTTTCCAATTTTTCACAACATTTTCAAAATTGGAATTTTTCAGGGACCGGTTCAGGTTTGAAGTAGATTTGAAGGGCCTTCATATTAGAAATACCCCACAAATGACCCCATTATAAAAATTGCACCCCTCAAAGTATTCAAAATGACATTCAGTAAGTGTGTTAACCCTTTAGGTGTTTCACAGGAATAGCAGCAAAGTGAAGGAGAGAATTCAAAATCTTCATTTTTTACACTCGCATGTTCTTGTAGACCCAGTTTTTGAATTTTTACAAGGGGTAATAGATGAAAAATCCCCCCAAAATTTGTAACCCAATTTCTCTCGAGTAAGGAAATACCTCATATGTGTATGTCAAGTGTTCGGCGGGTGCACTAGAGGGCTCAGAAGGGAAGGAGCGACAATGGGATTTTGGAGATGGAATTTTGCTGAAATGGTTTTTGGGGGGCATGTCATATTTAGGAAGCCCCTATGGTGCCAGAACAGCAGAAAACCTCGACATGGCATACCATATTGGAAACTAGACCCCTCAAGGCACGTAACAAGGGGTCCAGTGAGCCTTAAAACCCCACATATGTTTGACGACTTTTTGTTAAAGTCGGATGTGTAAATGAAAAACATTTTTTTTTCACTAAAGTGCAGTTTGTCCCCCAAATTTACCATTTTTACAAAGGGTAATGGTAGAAAATGCCCCTGCAAATTTGTAACCCCATCTCTTCTGAGTATGGAAATACCCCATGTTAGGACGTAAAATGCCTTGCGGGCGAACTACAATGCTCAGAAGAGGAGTCACATTTGGCTTTTTGAAAGCAACTTTTGCTGAAATGTTTTTTTGGGGGCATGTCGCATTTAGGAAGCTGTGGTGCCAGAACAGCAAAAAATACCCACATGGCATACTATTTTGGAAACTACACCCCTCAAGGAACATAACAAGGGGTCCGCTGAGCCTTAACACCCCACAGGTGTTTGACGACTTTTCGTAAAAGTCGGATGTGTGAATGAAAATATATATTTTTTTTTTACAAAAATGCAGTTTTCCCCCTAAATTTTACATTTTTACAAGGGGTAAAAGGAGAAAATGACCCCCAAAATTTGTAACCCCATTTCTTCTGAGTATGGAAATACCCCATGTTAGGACGTAAAATGCTCTGCTGGCGAACTACAATGCTCTGAAGAGGAGGAGCGCCATTGAGCTTTTGGAAAGAGAATTAGTTTGGAATGGTAGTCAGGGGCCATGTGCGTTTACAAAGCCCCCCGTGGTGCCAGAACAGTGGACCCCCCCACATGTGACCCCATTTTGGAAACTACACCCCTCACAGAATTTAATAAGGGGTGCAGTGAGTATTTACACCCCACAGATCTTTGAAACAGTGGGCTGTGCAAATGAAAAATTTTATTTTTCATTTTTATGGACCACTGTTCCAAAAATCTGTCAGACACCTGGGGGGCGTAAATTCTCAATGTACCCCTTATTACATTACGTGAGGGGTGTAGTTTCCAAAATGGGGTCACATGTGTCGGGGGTCCATTGTTCTGGCACTATGGGGGCTTTGTAAACATATGTGGCCTTCAATTCAGAACAAATTTTCTCTACAAAATGCCAATGGCGCTCCTTCTCTTCTGAGCATTGTAGTTCGCCCGCAGAGCACTTTAAATTCACATATGGGGTATATTCTTACTCAGAAGAGATGGGGTTACAAATTTGGGGGGGCTTTTTTCCTATTTTCCCTTGTGAAAATGAAAAATTTAGGGTAACACCAGCATTTTAGTGAAAAAATATAATTTTTTTTCATTTTCCCATCCAACTTTAATGAAAATTCGTCAAACACCTGTGGGATGTTCAGGCTCACTATACCCCTTGTCACGTTCGGTGAGGGGTGTAGTTTCCAAAATGGGGTCACATGTGGGTATTTTTTTTTTTGCGTTTGTCAGAACCGCTGTAAAATCAGCCACCCCTGTGCAAATCACCAATTTAGGCCTCAAATGTACATGGTGCGCTCTCACTCCTGAGCCTTGTTGTGTGCCCCATCTGGGGTATTTCCGTACTCAGGAGAAATTGCGTTACAAATTTTGGGGGTCTTTTTTTCCTTTTACCGCTTGTGGAAATAAAAAGTATGGGGCAACACCAGCATGTTAGGGTAATTTTTTTTAATTTTTTTACACTAACAGGCTGGTGTAGCCCCCAACTTTTCCTTTTCACAAGCAGTAAAAGGAAAAAAAGACCCCCAAAATTTGTAGTGCAATTTCTCCCGAGTACGGCGATACCCCATATATGGCCCTAAACTGTTTCCTTGAAATACGACAGGGCTCCGAAGTAAGAGAGCACCATGCGCATTTGAGGACTAAATTAGGGATTGCATAGGGGTGGACATAGGGGTATTCTACGCCAGTGATTCCCAAACAGGGTGCCTCCAACTGTTGCTAAACTCCCAGCATGCCTGGACAGTCAGTGGCTGTCCAGAAATGCTGGGAGTTGTTGTTTTGCAACAGCTGGAGGCTCAGTTTTTGAAACCCTGCCGTACAAGACGTTTTAAATTGTTTATTGGGGGGGGGGGGGACAGTGTAAGGGGTGTATATGTAGTGTTTTACCCTTTATTATGTGTTAGTGTAGTGTAGTATTTTTAGGGTACGTTCACACTGGCGTGTTACAGTGAATTTCCCGCTAGGAGTTTGCGCTGCGGCGAAAAATTTGCCGCAGCACAAACTTGAAGCAGGAAGTTTATTGTAAACCTGCCAGTGTGAATGTACCCTGTACGTTCACATGGGGGGGGGGGGGGGGGGGGCAAACCTCCAGCTGTTTCAAAACTACAACTCTCAGCATGTACTGACAGACCGTGCATGCTGGGAGTTGTATTTTTTCAACAGCTGGAGACACACTGGTTGGAAAACCTTTAGTTAGGTTCTGTTACCTAACTCAATATTTTCCAACCAGTGTGCCTCCAGCTGTTGCAAAACTACAACTCCCGGCATGTACTAATCACCGAAGGGCATGCTGGGAGATGTAGTTATGCAACAGCTGGAGGTACCCAACTACAACTCCCAGCATGCCGAGACAGCTTTTTGCTTTCTGGGCATGCTGGGAATTGCAGTTTTGCAACATCTGGAGAGCTACAGTTTTTAGACCACTACACAGTGATCTCCAAACTGTGGACCTCCAGATGTTGGAAAACTACAACTCCCAGCATGCCCAGACAACAAACAGCTATGTGGGCATGCTGGGAGTTGTAGTTTTGCAACATCTGGAGGGATATAGTTTAGAGACCACTGTTTAGTGGTCTCAAACTGCAGCCCTCCAGCTGTTGCAAAACTACATATTCCAGCATGCCCAAACAGCTGTCTGGGCATGCTGGGAGTTGTAGTTTTGCAACATCTGGAGGGCTACAGTTAGGGACCACGGTCTCAGACTGTAGCCCTCCAGATCAACTTACCGGCTTCCGTAGGATCCCGGCAGCCATCCTCTTCAGACACACGTGACGCCGCCCGCCGATCAACGTCGCCGCAGCCTCCGGATCGGTAAGTGGACGTCGGCGCCTGGTCCCCTTCGGTTCCCCGTTCTGCCCCGCCTATTGTGGGTGGGCAGGACGGGGAAAACGAAAGTTAACCCCCCCGGTCTGCTATTGGTCGTCGCCTCTGACGATCAATAGCAGACCAATAGCAGGGATAGGAGGGGTGGCAACCCTGCCACCTCACTCCTATGCCTACAGGGGGATCGTGGGTGTCTTAGACAACCGCGATCCCCCTTCTATTCCAGGTCACCGGGTCACAATAGACCCGTATGACCCGGAATCGGCGCAAATTGCAAGTGTGAATTCCCTTGCGATTTGCGCCGATAGCCGACAGGGGTGGGGGGGGGGTGGGGGGGGGGGCTTCTGATGCATTCTGATGCATGTGCACGGGGTGCCTGCTGATTGATATCAGCAGTCACCCCGGCCCGGTCCCAGGACGTCAAGGCGTATCCATACGCCCTAGGTCCTTAAGTGGTCAAAGAATTTACACCGTTTTTGTGTGTAAATTCTTGCGCAAAATTTTGCGCAAGCTGTTTTTTGCGTTTCTTTTTTTGCGTTCATTCTGATAGAGCATTTCCTCCTGATGTTGCAATATGGGGTACCTTGGAGTGACATCTATAGTATGCAAGGATTTAATAACTGCGTACTTTCCTTTACACACAAAAATTTTACGCAAGTACCTTTTTTTTAACGCAAATATAAGCCATCTTGGACTGCACTTAGCGAGATGCTCTAAATCATCGGTCATTTTTCAGAGCGGATTGTGGAGATTACTCTGCTTCTGCCACCAGTCAGATTATCTCTGTGATACTTATGGACACTTGTGATCACCCATTCACCCGCAGTCTAACCTGATACACCCAGTCATAGTGTGGGTGAAATACTTCCCGAAACAGATCAGACTTCACACTGTGTAAAATTCAAACTTCCCACTCTTCTTGATGAGTGCAGGAGATTCCACCTGTGCAATGTAACTACGGTGACCACAGCTAAGAATATACCACTGTAATGTGCAGGGAGGGAGAAGGAGGTACAGCTGTGTGTATGTAGCAGAGCTGAGTATGTTGTGTGTGTGAATGTAGCAGAGCTGAGTATGTTGTGTGTGTGTGTGAATGTAGCAGAGCTGAGTATGTTGTGTGTGTGAATGTAGCAGAGCTGAGTATGTTGTGTGTGAATGTAGCAGAGCTGAGTATGTTGTGTGTGTGAATGTAGCAGAGCTGAGTATGTTGTATGTGTGAATGTAGCAGAGCTGAGTATGTTGTGTGTGTGAATGTAGTAGAGCTGAGTATGTTGTGTGTGTGAATGTAGCAGAGCTGAGTATGTTGTGTGTGTGAATGTAGCAGAGCTGAGTATGTTGTGTGTGTGAATGTAGCAGAGCTGAGTATGTTGTGTGTGTGAATGTAGCAGAGCTGAGTATGTTGTGTGTGTGAATGTAGCAGAGCTGAGTATGTTGTGTGAGTGAATGTAGCAGAGCTGAGTATGTTGTGTGTGTGAATGTAGCAGAGCTGAGTATGTTGTTTGTGTGAATGTAGCAGTGCTGAGTATCTTGTGTGTGTGTGTGTGAATGTAGCAGGGCTGAGTATCTTGTGTGTGTGAGAATGTAACAGAGCTGAGTATGTTGTGTGTGTGTGAATATAGCAGAGCTGAGTATGTTGTGTGTGTGTGAATGTAGCAGAGCTGAGTATGTTGCATGTGTGAATGTAGCAGAGCTGAGTATGTTGCGTGTGTGAATGCAGCAGAGCTGAGTATGTTGTGTGTGAATGTAGCAGAGCTGAGTATGTTGTGTGTGTGAATGTAGCAGAGCTGAGTATGTTGTGTGTGTGAATGTAGCAGAGTTGAGTGGGTGAATGTGTGTATGTAGCAGAGCTAAATGTGATCAGGTGTATGTAGCTGAGCTGAGTGTGTGCATGGTCAAGTTTACATATAATCATATGCATACCCATGTCGCACACTAATTTCTGCTACCAGAGTGCCTCCAGCTTTTGCAAAACTACAACTCCAAGCATGCCAAGTTTTGCAACGCTTGGTAAACACAGATATAGAGGTAAGGGGACAGATTGTTCAGCAAAATTACATATTTTTTAAACCCAGACATTCTGGGGGAGATTCACAAAAAAATTTTTCTCCTCACATTTCAAAGGTCTCTTTTGCTGCTTTTAAAATATGCAAAAATTCATTTATGGACCCCCCCCCCCCCCCCAAAAAAAAAAAAAAAAAAAACACAAAACAATAAAACTGCAACCATTTCTGTGATTTCTACACTATCAAAAAGCTGGTGTGAAATTTTTGATGTAAACTGGACTCTCACCCCACGTATAAATATCACGTAAAGCAGAAATATACGTGGATACGCCCACTTTTACAAAACTGACGTGAACAGTGTAAACTGCGGCACAAAGCTCTTTAAACATGTGGTGATACTTTTCGTGCAAAAATGTTTTTTTTAATTTATTTTTAGGCGCAAAATTCTTTGAGAATCTCCCCCCTCTGTGTACTTTATACAGATTTATGATTTTACTATTATGCAGAGTTTTGTTTGGCGCACACTGCTGCTCCAGCACTTCTAGCTATGAGCAGTGTACCGTGTGAGGTAGATAAGGAGTTCACGGTAGAGCGAGGGGGGGCGTTTCTATATTTGCACAAAATGTATCAAAGGACATGCACAACTTTAGTAAATCTTGAGCAAGAGTGTAAATTAGACAGCAGTGTAAAGGGGTAGAACTGCCCCTATATACACACACATGACCATCATACACAGCTTCTATATGCACATACACTGCCACTATATAGACACACATCCATCATAAATATATACACTGGCCCACATTTATCATTGTAGGTGAAGCATTTTTTTACACCTCTTTTTTGTGTGCTGGTAATGTGTAGGAGCACCATATTTATTAAATGTTCACAGAGCATATGATAAATTTTGTGCAAGTCACATTTTCTGAAATTTCTCTCTTCACATACACCAAAAAGCTACGCCACGTCTGGAATGGTGTAGTTTTAGAGACTTTTCAGTGGCTTTGCGCCTTTTTTGTACCTTTTTACAAAAAGGCGCCGTTTATAAATCCCTTCTATATCATGTGTATTGCCAAAATCAGTGGATTGCAACTCAAAATCAGCAGAAGTGTGTAAACAAAAAGGTGCAAAAAAGGCGCAAATAAACCCCGCTTGCGCCTTTTTGTGCGTTTTGTAGACACAAAAAACAGTCTAAAGACAATGATAAATGTCGGTCACTGCCTCTATATACACACACTGCCCCTTTATACACACACATGGCCATCATACACATACACAGCTTCTATATACACACAGCCCCTTTATACACACATGGCCATCATACACATACACAGCTTCTATATGCATATACACTGCCACTATATAGACACACACTGCCATCATACACACATATACAGCAACAATATACACATACACTGCCACTGTATATACACACACAACCATCATAAATATATACACTGCCTCTATATACACACACTGCCCCTTTATACACACACATGGCCATCATACACAGCTTCTAAATACACACACAGACCCTTTATACACACATGGCCATCATACACATACACAGCTTCTATATGCATATACACTGCCACTATATAGACACACACAGCCATCATACACACATATACAGCCACTATATACACATACACTGCCACTGTAAATACACACACAGCCATCATAAATAATTTCGGTAGAAAACAGACATGGCGCACATCTACAATCTTGTATAATGATCTGATTGCTTCTCAGCATAATATCAAAAACTAACAGGTTGTTAGTATACATTTTTGATCAAAAAGTACAAGCCCACTCGCCACGTCAAGGCCACCTATTTAGAGTGGGTCCCTAACGTCCCTAGCATAAAATGGCGCAGCACTGGGCACAGCACCACACCAGTGTGAACAAGGTGTAATAGCTCACTTACCATGCTCTCCCAGTCAGACTAGGAGGCTGCTAGGAAAGAAATGGCCCTTGTGTAGCTAGCTACTACCTATCAGCCTCCCAGTCTGACTGGGAGAGCATGGTAAGTGAGCTATTGCACCTTGTTCACACTGGTGTGGTGCTGTGCGGCGTCCATTGCTGCCGTGTCTGCGGGGAGGTGCGACCCATAGACTGGTTTGAGTGGCATTGGGGCCGCTCTGCCAGTGGGTCGTTTCCCCCCCCCCCCCCCCCCCCCCCCGTGGGCACTGGTGTCGCGGCGGTGGTGGTCGCCGCCCAGTGCTGCGCCATTTTATGCTAGGGACGTTAGGGACCCACTCTAAATAGGTGGCCTTGACGTGGCGAGTGGGCTTGTACTTTTTGATCAAAAATGTATACTAACAACCTGTTAGTTTTTGATATTATGCTGAGAAGCAATCTGATCATTATACAAGATTGTAGATGTGCACCATGTCTGTTTTCTACCCGAATTCACGCCATCATAAATATATACACTGCCTCTATATACACACACTGCCCCTTTATACACACATGGCCATAATACACACATACACAGCTTCTATGGGGGAGATTTATCAAAACCCGTGCAAAGGAAAAGTTGCTAAGTTGCCCATAGCAACCAATCAGATTGCTTCTTTCATTTTGCAGAGGCCTTGTTAAAAATGAAATAAGCAAGCTGATTGGTTGTTATGGGTAACTGGGCAACTTTTCCTCTGGACTGGTTTTGATAAATTTCCCCCTATATGCATATACACTGCCACTATATAGACACACACTGCCATCATAAACACATATACAGCCACTATATACACATACACTGCCACTATATAGACACACATCCATCATAAATATATACACTGCCTCTATTTACACACACACATGGCCAGCATACACATACACAGCTTCTATATACACACACTGCCCCTTTATACACACATGGCTAGGGCTGCAACGATTAATCGATGTAATTGATTAAAATCGGTAACGGGTTTGTTGAATTTGTTGTCGACGAATCCCCTTATCGAACAATCGCCCGATTCGTTGTCTGCCGTCAGTGACGGCAGTGAATCAATGAACGAAGCCGACATATCTCTGCCGCTGCCCTGCTCCTAGTGCAATCAGCGCACCGCCGGGACATGTCTATTCTCTGCTGCTCATCTCTGTCGGGTACAGAGATGAGCAGCAGAGAATAGACATGTCCCGGCGCTGCGCTAGGAGCAAGGCAGCAGGGCCCCTCTTTAGACCGCAGCCCCCATCCTTGTAGACAGCTCACCTGCCCTGCTCACCTGCCACTCCACTGCCCCGTTCTCCCGTCCGCATCACGTTGTCCTATGGAGGACCATGTGACACATACGTCACTCCTCCTCCTCCCCTGCGCCCGGCGTAACGTTATGGAGGAAGCAGAGTGACATGTGTGTCACATGGTCCTCCATAGCACAACGTGATGCGGACGGGAGAACTGTGCAGCGGAGTGGCAGCCCCCGACAGAGGACAGCTGCAGGTGAGCTGTCTACAAGGGTGGGAGCTGCGGTCTAAAGGGGGGCCTGCTCTCTAAAGGGGGCCCTGCTGTCTAAAGGGGGGGCCCTGCTGTCTAAAGGGGGGGGGGCTGCTGTCTAAAGGGGGGGCCCTGCTGTCTAAAGGGGGGCCCTGTTGTCTAAAGGGGGGGGAACCTGCTGTCTAAAGAGGGGGGGGCTGCTGTCTTAAGGGGTCTGTAAAAGCAATGTTCTGCAGTCTGCACATACACATGTGTATAGGAGTGCTGTATAAAAAAAGTTAAAAGAAATTTTTTTTTAATTTACTGCTCCCCCCAATAAAAATTTGCTCCACCTTTTCCTATTGTTATACAAAAAAAGTAAAATGATTATTTCTTTTTCACATTTGATACTACCACGTGGCTAACTGTCTGAACTATTAAAATATTTGTGTATACAATATGTTCTTTATTACCGTTATACAGAATAATGGTTAGGTTGCATGAATGCTGTTACTAATTTTGAAAGGCATTATCACATGGCAACCTTGCTGTATCATATAGTGATATGCCAAATCTTATTCCTTATTGTAATTAGATATGTACTTTCATGAAACTGAAAGTTATGATTACAAGACATGTCTAAGTGAATTATACAATTAGAGGACTATCAATTTATTGGTTCGGATTCAGATAATACCGATCTATTTTCTTTTTATTTGTTTTCAATGTCTGTTTTTTCTTTTTTGATTCCCTTACTGTTAAAATGAAAAATTGTTTATAAAATATAAAAATAAACAGTTATATATAAAAAAAAAAAATATTAGAGAATCATTAAAAAAAATTCTAGTTCACAGCTACCCATGCGGCAGTATCAAATTTACGCTGGTTACTGTACAGGATCATTAATAAGGATTCTGTACAGCAACCGGTTTAAACTTAAAAAATTTTTTTTTTAACCTCTTAAGGACGCAGGGCGTATCCATACGCCCGTGGGAATTCCGGTCCCCACCGCTAGCCGGTTGGGGACCGGAGCCGGATGCCTGCTGAAATCGTTCAGCAGGCATCCCGGCATATCGCCCAGGGGGGTCATTATGCCCCCCCATGTCGGCGATCGCCGCAGATCGCTGGACAATTCAGTCCAGCGATCTGCGGCGATTCCGGGTCAATCGGGTCTCCAGTGACCCGGTGACCCGGAATAACTGGCTGTTCGGGGCCGTCTCTGACGGCCCCGAACAGCCAGAGCCTGCAGGGGTGAGGTGGCACTGGTGCCACCTCACGATCGCCCTGATTCGTCGGCCGGATTACCGGCCGACCAATCAGGGCGCCTGCTGCGGGTGTCACTCCCGCATCCTCTCCGCCCCTCTTCCGGAGGGCGTGAGCGGGTGCGGGAAGACGACCCCGGGTGCTGGGGACCCCGATCCCCGGCATCCATGTTGGGATCGGGGCCCCAGGAGCGACGGCGGCGGCGAGGGACAGCCTGCGATGGAGCAGCAGCAGGAGGTGAGTTACAGCCTCCTGCTGTTGCTTAGCAACAGCTCCCAGCATGCAAAAAGGGCATGCTGGGAGCTGTAGTTATGCAACAGCAGGAGGCAGACCACCACAACTCCCAGCATTCCCTTATGGGCATGCTGGGACTTATGGTTTTGCAACAGCTGGAGGCACATTTTTTCTATGGAAAAGTGTACCTTCAGCTGTTGTATAACTACAACTCCCAGCTTGCACAAACAGCTAAAGTGCATGCTGGGAGTTGTAGTGGTGCATCTGCTGGTTGCATAACTACAACTCCCAGCATGCCCGTTGGCTGTCGGTGACTGCTGAGAGTTGTAGTTTTGCAACAGCTGAAGGCACACTGGTTGTGAAACTTAGAGTTTATTTTTTTACCTAACTCAGTGTTTCACGACTCCAGCTGTTGCAAACTACAACTCCCAGCAGTCACCTTACACCATGCACCGTACATGCTGGGAGTTGTAGTTTTGCAACAGCTGGAGGCACACTGGTTTTGAAACACTGAGTAAGGTCACAAACTCTGTGATACATAACCAGTGTGCCTACAGCTGTTGCAAAACTAAAACTCTCAGCATGTACAGTCTGTCAGCGCATGCTGGGAGTTGTAGTTTTGCAACAGCTGGATGTCCCCCCCAATGTGAACGTACAGGGTACACTCACATGGGCGGAGGCTTACAGTAAGTATCGGGCTGCAAGTTTGAGCTGCAGCAAATTTTCTGCAACAGCTCAAACTGCCAGCGAGAAACTACTGTGAACCCCCCACCCGTGCGACTGTACCCTAAAAACACTACACTACACTAACAAAACATAAAATAAAAAGTAAAAAACACTACATATACACATACCCCTACACAGCCCCCCTCCCCTCCCCAATAAAAATTAAAAACGTCTGGTACGCCACGGTTTCCAAAACGGAGCCTCCAGCTGTTGCAAAACAACAACTCCCAGTATTGTCGGACAGCCGTTGACTGTCCAGGCATGCTGGGAGTTTTGCAACAGCTGGAGGCACCCTGTTTGGGAATCACTGGCGTACAATACCCCTATGTCCACCCCTATGCAATCCCTAATTTAGGCCTCAAATGCGCATGGCGCTCTCACTTTGGAGCCCTGTCGTATTTCAATGCAACAGTTAAGGGTCACATATGGGTTATCGCCGTACTCGGGAGAAATTGGGCTTCAAATTTTGGGGGGTATTTTCTGCTTTTACCCTTTTTAAAAATGTAAAGTTTTTGGGAAAAGAAGCATTTTAGGTAAAAAATTTTTTATTTTTTTTTACATATGCAATAGTCGTGAAACGCCAGTGGGGTATTAAGGTTCACTTAACCCCTTGTTACATTCCCCGAGGGCTCTAGTTTCCAAAATGATATGCCATGTGGTTTTTTTTTGCGGTCCTGGCACCATAGGGGCTTCCTAAATGCGGCATGCCCCCAGAGCAAAATTTGCTTTAAAAAAAAAAGCCAAATGTGACTCCTTCTCTTCTGAGACCTGTAGTGCGCCAACAGAGCACTTTTCACCCCCATATGGGGTGTTTTCTGAATCGGGAGAAATTGGGCTTCAAATTTTGGGGGGTATTTTCTGCTATTACCCTTTTTAAAAATGTAAAACTTTAGGGAAACCAAGCATTTTAGGTAAAAAAAATATATATTTTTTTTACATATGCAAAAGTCGTGAATCACCTGTGGGGTATTAAGGTTCACATTACCCCTTGTTACGTTCCCCGAGGGGTCTAGTTTCCAAAATGGTATGCCATGTGTTTTTTTTGCTGTTCTGGCACCATAGGGGCTTCCTAAAGGTGACATGCCCTCCAAAAACCATTTGACGCTCCTTCCCTTCTGAGCCCTCTACTGCGCCCGCCGAACACTTTACATAGACATATGAGGCATGTGCTTACTCGAGAGTAATTGGGTTTCAAACACAAGTAAAAATTTTCTCCTTTTTACCCCTTGCAAAAATGCAAAAATTGGGTCTACAAGAACATGCGAGTGTAAAAAATGAAGATTATGAATTTTCTCCTTCACTTTGCTGCTATTCCTGTGAAACCCGTAAAGGGTTAAAACGCTTACTAAACGTCATTTTGAATACTGTCGGGGGTGCAGTTTTTATAATGGGGTCATTTATGGGGTATTTCTAATATGAAGACCCTTCAAATCCACTTCAAACCTGAACTGGTCCCTGAAAAAAAGCGAGTTTCAAAATTTTGTGAAAAATTGCTGCGGAACTTTGAAGCCCTCTGGTGTCTTCCAAAAGTAAAAACTCATCAATTTTATGATGCAAATATAAAGTAGACATATTGTATATGTGAATTAAAAAAAAAATGTATTTGGAATATCCATTTTCCTTACAAGCAGAGAGCTTCAAAGTTAGAAAAATGCAAAATTTTCAAATTTTTCATCAAATTTTGGGATTTTTCACCAAGAAAGGATACAAGTTACCAAAAAATGTTACCACTACGTTAAAGTAGAATATGTCACGAAAAAACAATCTCGGAATCAGAATGATAACTAAAAGCATTCCAGAGTTATTAATGTTTAAAGTGACAGTGGTCAGATTTGCAAAAAATGGCCGAGTCCTTAAGGTGAAAAAGGGCTCAGTCCTTAAGGGGTTAAATTGCTGCTGTTTGGTCACATCACATGCTAGAAACTTTTAATATGGCCATTGTACATCGTTTTTCAAGTAGAATCGTCTGAACCCCTTTTTTATGGCATTTTGATATTTTTTTCCAATTAATCGATTAATCGATAAAATAAACGACAACTAATCGATTATTAAAATAATCGTTAGCTGCAGCCCTACACATGGCCATCATACACACATACACAGCTTCTATATGCATATACACTGCTACTATATAGACACACACTGCCATCATACACACATATACAGCCACTATATATACATATACTGCCACTGTATATACACATACAACCATCATAAATATATATACTGCCTCTATATACACACACTGCCATCATACACACATATACAGCCACTATATACACATACACTGCCACTGTATATACACATACAACCATCATAAATATATATACTGCCTATATATACACACACTGCCCCTTTATACACAAATGGCCATCATACACACATATACAGCTTCTATATGCATATACACTGCCACTATATAGACACACACTGCCATCATACACACATATACAGCCACTATAAATACATATACTGCCACTGTATATACATACACATCCATCATAAATATATACACAGCCTCTATATACACACACTGCCATCATACACACATATACGGCCAATATATACACATACACTGCCACTGTATATACACATACATCCATCATAAATATATACACTGCCTATATATACACACACTGGGGGACATGTATATTTCCAGTGTACAATAGAAGTTTATTACCCCTCTGCCTGTTGTCTAAATTTGGTGCAGCTGCGTTAAATTTATCATTCTTGTGCAGCTACTTTCTTGAATTGCGTTTAAATTTAGAATTCTCCTCAGAGCATAAATTTACCCCGCAGCTCTATTTAATAGGAGCTTTGTCTGCAGCGTATCTGCACCTAAACAGTAAGTGTGTCCTCGTTATTAGTTTTAGAATTTTTTTTTCTTCATTATGTAGAGTTTTAATCTCACAATAATACCACTTTTTGCACCCAATTATAACACATTAATTATACCAATGTCCTTATTCTTCATTTAACATCTGTGACACCCCTGTGCAAATCACCTCAAATGTACATGGTGCACTCTAGCTTATGGGCCTTGTTGTGCACCCGCAGAGCACTTTGCGCCCACATATGTGGTATCTCCGTACTCTGGCTAAATTGTGTCCCAAAAAATGGGGATCTTTTTTCCCATTTACCTCTTGTGAAAATGTAAAGTATGCGGCAACACCTGCATGTCAGTGTAAATAATTTTATTTTTATACACTAACATACTGGTGTAGACTCCAACTGTTCCTTTTCATAATGGGTAAAAGGAGAAAAAGCCCCCCAAAATCTGTAAGGCAATTTCTCCCGAGTACGGCGATACCCCATATGTGACCCTAAAATGTTGCCTTGAAATACAACAGGGCTCCAAAGTGAGAGAGCGCCATGCACATTTGAGGCCTAAAATAGGGTTTTGCATAGGGGTGGACATAGGGGTATTCTATGCCAGTGTTTCCAAAACAGGGTGCCTCCAGCTGTTGCAAAACTCCCAACATGCCTGGACAGTCAATGGCTGTCAGGCAATACTGGGAGTTGTTGTTTTGCAACAGCTGGAGGCTCCATTTTGGAAACAGTGCCGTACCAGACGTTGTTCATATTTATTGGGGAGGGGAGGGGGGCTGTGTAGCGGTATGTGTATATATAATGTTTTTTACTTATTTTATTTAAGTGTAGTGTAGTGTAGTGTTTTTAGGGTACAGTCACACGGGCGGGGGTTCACAGCGAGTTTGCTGCATCTCAATCTTGCAGCACTCCCTGTAAACCTCCGCCTTTGTGAGTGTACCCTGTCCATTCACATTGGGGGGAGGGAAACATCCAGCTGTTGCAAAACTACAACTCCAAGCATGCCCTTTGGCTGTCCGTGCATGCTGGGAGTTGTAGTTTTGCAACAGCTGGAGGCACACTGGTTGCGAAACACGGAAACAGACTCAGTGTTTCGCAACCAGTGTGCCTTCAGCTGTTGCAAAAACTTCAAATCTCAGCATGCAGTGACAGCAGGAGGACATGCTGGAACTTGTTGTTATGCAACAGCTGGAGCCATACTGCTACAACTCCCAGCATGCTCTTTGGCAGTCCATGCATGCTGAGGGTTGTAGTTATGCAACAGCTGAAGGCACACTGGTTGCAAAACACTTGAAAAACTATAATTCCCAGCATGGCCAGACATGCTGGAAGTTGTATTTCGGCAATATCTGAAGGGTCAGATGTTGACGAACTACAACTCCCTGCATGCTTGGGCAGTCTGGGCATGCTGGGAGTTGTAGTTTTGCAACAGCTGGAGGTCCACAGTTCGTAGACCACTGTATAATGGTCTTCAATCTGTGGTCTTCCAGATGTTACAGAACTACAACTCCCAGCATGCCTCGACAGAGTGGGCATGCTGAGATTTGTAATTTTGGAACATCTGGAAGAGCACAGATTGGAGACCATTATACAGTGGTCTCCAAACTGTGGCCCTCCAGATGTTGCAAAACTACAACTCCCAGCATGCCCAGAAAGCCAAAGGCTGTCTGGGCATGCTGGGATTTGCAGTTTGGAAACTCCCAGAGGCAGCAGTGAGATCGCTTTACGGCGATCTCACTGCTACCAATGAAGATGCCGCCCTGCTGCTGCAAACTCACCGCCGGGACGCACCACCCCCGGGACCGCCTGGAGGACGCCGCTCGCACTGGGAATGCTCAGGACACCGCATGGCCGGGTAAGTGACGCCAGGGGACGGGTAAGGGACACTTAGCAGAGCGGTGTGTGTCCCGATCCCCGTGATCCGGACTCACATACCGCGCTGCTAAGTATTCTCATAGCGAAACGCTGCTATCAGCTAGTCAGATTTGACTAGCTGATAGCAGCGATCGCTGGGGGGGGGGGGGGGGAGGGGGGGATGAAACCCCCCATGGTCACATGGTAAGATGGCTGGCTATCAGTGCTAGCCACCATCTTACCGGGCGCTGGGGAAAAATATAACGGAAAGCAGTAAATTGTAAAAATAAAAGGAGAATGATCTACAGTGTTAAGTGGATTACAAAGCTATTTTAATGTGACGGAGCTTGTTCAATGATAAGTAAGCTATCAAACATTTCCTATGTAAATGTATTAAATTGTTGGATCATAAAATAACAATACCAATATCCAAGTGATCTAATGAATAACTGAACTGTAAACAAATATTCTATATGCAAATTATTTTAAAAGTGCTTTGGAATAACCAAGGAGTAAAAATATAAAGCAAACCAAATGAGGAATTGAGATAGGAAAGTAAAAACATTCTGGTGGTTCCTTAGTAGAACTTTCCTTCAGAAATAGAAAGGATTGCTACGTGCAGTTAAAGTTGGCTTATATTTACGGGGAAAAAGACGCACTTGCGTCAAAATTTTTGGTGCAAAGGAAAAGAACACAGGTAATAAATCCATGTGTACTATAGATGTCACTCCAAGGTACCCTGATTCAGCCACATCTGGAGGATATGCTCTACCAAAACGTGCGCAAAAAAATGCGCAAAATAAAGGGCTTGCGCAAAATTTTGCGCAAAAAAATACACACAAAACAGGGGTAAAATCTTTCATACATGTCCCCCACTGCCCCTTTATACACACATGGCCATCATACACATACGCAGCTTCTATATACGCATACACAGCTGCTATACACACATACACTGCCCCTTTATACACACATGGCCAACAGACACACATACACAGCTTCTATATACACACACTGCCCCTTTATACACACATGGCCATCATACACACATATACAGCTTCTATATGCATATACACTGCCACTATATAGACACACACTGCCATCATACACACATATAAAGCCACTATATACACATACACTGCCACTATATATATACACACACACACACACACCCATCATAAATATATACACTGCCTCTATATACACACACACTGGGGGACATGTATGAAAGATTTTACCCCTGTTTTGTGTGTATTTTTTTGCGCAAAATTTTGCGCAAGCCCTTATTTTGCGCATTTTTTGCGCACGTTTTGGTAGAGCATATTCTCCAGATGTGTCTGAAACGGGGTACCTTGGAGCTTCATATATAGTACACACTGATTTATTACCTGCGTACTTTTCCTTTGCACCAAAAATTTTGACGCAAGTGCTTCTTTTTCCCAGCAAATATAAGCCAACTTTAACTGCACGTAGCAATCCTTTCTATTTCTGAAGGAAAGTTCTACTAAGGAACCACCAGAATGTTATAACTTTCCTATCTCAATTCCTCATTTGGTTTGCTTTATATTTTTACTCCTTGGTTATTCCAAAGCACTTTTAAAATAATTTGCATATAGAATATTTGTTTACAGTTCAGTTATTCATTAGATCACTTGTATATTGGTTTTGTTATTTTATGATCCAACAATTTAATACATTTACGTAGGAAATGTTTGATAACTTATCATTGAACAAGCTCCGTCACAATAAAATAGCTTTGTAATCCACTTAACACTGTAGATCATTCTCCTTTTATTTTTAAAATGTACTGCTTTCCGTTATACTTTTCCCCAGCGCCCGGTAAGATGGTGGCTATCACTGATAGCCAGCCATCTTACCATGTGACCACGGGGGGTTTCATCCCCCCCCCCCCCCAGTGATCGCTGCTATCAGCTAACCAAATCTGACTAGCTGATAGCAGCGTTTCGCTATGAGAATACTTAGCAGCGCGGTGTGTGAGTCCGGATCACGGGGATCGGGACACACACCGCTCTGCTAAGTGTCCCTTACCCGTCCCCCGGCGTCACTTACCCGGCCATGCGGTGTTCCCGAGCGGTCCCGGTGCGAGCGGCGTCCTCCAGGCGGTCCCGGGGGTGGTGCGTCCCGGCGGTGAGTTTGCAGCAGCAGGGCGGCATCTTCATTGGCAGCAGTGAGATCGCCGTAAAGCGATCTCACTGCTGCCTCTGGGAGTTTCCAAACTGCAACTCCCAGCATGCCCAGACAGCCTTTGGCTTTCTGGGCATGCTGGGAGTTGTAGTTTTGCAACAACTGGAGGGCCACAGTTTGGAGACCACTGTATAATGGTCTCCAATCTGTGCTCTTCCAGATGTTCCAAAATTACAAATCTCAGCATGCCCACTCTGTCGAGGCATGCTGGGAGTTGTAGTTCTGTAACATCTGGAAGACCACAGATTGGAGACCATTATACAGTGGTCTACAAACTGTGGACCTCCAGCTGTTGCAAAACTACAACTCCCAGCATGCCCAGACTGTCCAAGCATGCTGGGAATTGTAGTTCGTCAACATCTGACCCTTCAGATATTGCTGAAATACAACTTCCAGCATGTCTGGCCATGCTGGGAATTATAGTTTTGCAACAGCTGGAGGCACACTAGTTGGGAAACATTGTTCGTTTCCTAACTCTTTTTCCCAACTCGTGTGCCTCCAGCTGTGCCTCCAAACTATAACGCCCAGCATGCACTGACAGACTATGCATGGGGGAATTGAAGTTGTGCAACAACTGGAGGCACACTGGTTTGGAAACACTAAGTTAAGTAAAAAACTTTCAAGTGTTTTGCAACCAGTGTGCCTTCAGCTGTTGCATAACTACAACCCTCAGCATGCACGGACTACCAAAGGGCATGTTGGGAGTTGTAGCAGTATGCCTGCAGCTGTTGCATAACTACAAGTTCCAGCATGTCCTTATGCTGTCACTGCATGCTGAGATTTGAAGTTTTTGCAACAGCTGAAGGCAAACTGGTTGTGAAACACTGAGTCTGTTTCCGTGTTTCGCAACCAGTGTTCCTCCAGCTGTTGCAAGACTACAACTCCCAGCATGCACTGACAGCCAAAGGGCATGCTCGGAGTTGTAGTTTTGCAACAGCTGGATGTTTCCCCCCCCCCCCTCCCCCCAATGTGAATGGACAGGGTACACTCACATGGGCGGAGGTTTACAGGGAGTGCTGCAAGATTGAGATGCAGCAAACTCGCTGTGAACCCCCGCCCGTGTGACTGTACCCTAAAAACACTACACTACACTACACTTAAATAAAATAAGTAAAAAACACTATATATACACATACCGCTACACAGCCCCCCTCCCCTCCCCAATAAATAAGAACAACGTATGGTACGGCACTGTTTCCAAAATGGAGCCTCCAGCTGTTGCAAAACAACAACTCCCAGTATTGCCGGACAGCCATTGACTGTCCAGGCATGTTGGGAGTTTTGCAACAGCTGGAGGCACCCTGTTTGGGAAACACTGGCATAGAATACCCCTATGTCCACCCCTATGCAAAACCCTAATTTAGGCCTCAAATGCGCATGGCGGTCTCTCACTTTGGAGACCTGTCGTATTTCAACGCAAAATTTTAGGGTCACATATGGGGTATCGCCGTACTTGGGAGAAATTGCCTTACAGATTTTGGGGGGCTTTTTCTCCTTTTACCCATTATGAAAAGGAACAGTTGGAGTCTACACCAGTATGTTAGTGTATAAAAATAAAATTATTTACACTGACATGCAGGTGTTGCCGCATACTTTACATTTTCACAAGAGGTAAATGGGAAAAAAGATCCCCATTTTTTGGGACACAATTTAGCCAGAGTACGGAGATACCACATATGTGGGCGCAAAGTGCTCTGCAGGCGCACAACAAGGCCCATAAGGTAGAGTGCACCATGTACATTTGAGGTGATTTGCACAGGGGTGTCACAGATGTTAAATGAAGAATAAGGACATTGGTATAATTGATGAGTTAAAATTGGGTGCAAAAAGTGGTATTATTGTGAGATTAAAACTTTACATAATGAAGAAAACAAATTCTAAAACTAATAACGAGGACACACTTACTGTTTAGGTGCAGATACGCTGCAGACAAAGCTCCTACTAAATAGAGCTGCGGTGTAAATTTATGCTCTGAGGAGAATTCTAAATTTAAACGCAATTCAAGAAAGTAGCTGCACAAGAATGATAAATTTAACGCAGCTGCGCCAAATTTAGACAACAGGCAGAGGGGTAAAAAACTTCTATTATACACTGGAAATGATACATGTCCCCCACTGACCCTTTATACACACATGGCCATCATACACAGCTTCTATATGCACATACACTGCCACTGTATATACACATACATCCATCATAAATATATACACTGCCTATATGTACACACACTGTCCCTTTCTACACACATGGCCATCATACACATACGCAGCTTCTATGTACGCATACACAGCTGCTATACACACATACACTGCCCCTTTATACACACATGGCCATCAGACACACATACACAGCTTCTATATACACACACTGCCCCTTTATACACACATGGCCATCATACACACACATCTACAGCTTCTATATGCATATACACTGCCACTATATAGACACACACTGCCATCATACACAAATATAGAGCCACTATATGTACATACACTGCCACCGTATAGACACATACAGCCATCATAAATATATACATTGCCTCTATATACACACACTGCCCCTTTATACACACATGGCCATCATACACACATATACAGCTTCTATATGCATATACACTGCCACTATATAGACACACACTGCCATCATACACACATATACAGCCACTATATATACATATACTGCCACTGTATATACATACACATCCATCATAAATATATACACTGCCTCTATATACACACACTGGGGGACATGTATCAAAGATTTTACCCGTTTTGTGTGTATTTTTTTGCGCAATTTTGCGCAAGCCCTTTTTTTTGCGCACGTTTTGGTAGAGCATGTCCTCCAGATGTGGCTGAATCGGGGTACCTTGGAGTAACATCTATAGTACACATGGATTTATTAACTGCGTACTTTTCCTTTACACCCAAAATGTTGCTGCAAGAGCTGTTTCTTTTGCGCAAATATAAGCCATTTTGGACTTAACGTAGCAAGATGCTCTAAATCATCGATTCTATTTTCCAAAGAGTGGATTGAGGAGATCACTATATTTACCCGCAATTTATGAAGCTCATTGCTCTTGATTGATAAATTTAGCGCTTCTGCGCATAATTTAGAATTCGAGAAAAGGGATAAATTGCTTCTACCATACACAAATAATGATACATGTCCCCCACTGCCCCTTTATAGACACATGGCCATCATACATAGCTTCTATATGCATATACACTTCCACTATATAGACACACACTGCCATCATACATACATATACAGCCACTATATACACATATTGTCACGATGCCGGCTGGCAGGTAGTGGATCCTCTGTGCCAGAGAGGGATTGGCGTGGACCGTGCTAGTGGATCGGTTCTAAGTCACTACTGGTTTTCACCAGAGCCCGCCGCAAAGCGGGATGGTCTTGCTGCGGCGGTAGTGACCAGGTCGTATCCACTAGCAACGGCTCAACCTCTCTGACTGCTGAAGATAGGCGCGGTACAAGGGAGTAGACAGAAGCAAGGTCGGACGTAGCAGAAGGTCGGGGCAGGCAGCAAGGATCGTAGTCGGGGGCAACGGCAGGAGGTCTGGAACACAGGCTAGGAACACACAAGGAAACGCTTTCACTGGCACAATGGCAACAAGATCCGGCGAGGGAGTGAAGGGGAAGTGAGGTATAAATAGGGAGTGCACAGGTGAACACACTAATTGGAACCACTGCGCCAATCAGCGGCGCAGTGGCCCTTTAAATCGCAGAGACCCGGCGCGCGCGCGCCCTAGGGAGCGGGGCCGCGCGCGCCGGGACAGGACAGACGGAGAGCGAGTCAGGTACGGGAGCCGGGATGCGCATCGCGAGCGGGCGCTACCCGCATCGCGAATCGCATCCCGGCTGGAGACGGTATCGCAGCGCACCGGGTCAGTGGAGCTGCCCGGAGCGCTGCGGTAGCGAGAGAGAAGCGAGCGCTCCGGGGAGGAGCGGGGACCCGGAGCGCTCGGCGTAACAGTACCCCCCCCCCCTTGGGTCTCCCCCTCTTCTTAGAGCCTGAGAACCTGAGGAGCAGACTTTTGTCTAGGATGTTGTCCTCAGGTTCCCAGGATCTCTCTTCAGGTCCACAGCCCTCCCAATCCACCAAAAAGAACCTTTTTCCTCTGACCGTCTTGGAGGCCAGTATCTCTTTCACTGAGAAGACGTCAGAAGAACCGGAGACAGGAGTGGGAGAAACTAATTTGGGAGAGAAACGGTTGATGATGAGTGGTTTAAGAAGAGAGACATGAAAGGCATTAGGAATACGGAGAGAAGGAGGAAGAAGAAGTTTGTAAGAGACAGGATTAATTTGGCACAAGACTTTGAAAGGACCAAGATAGCGTGGACCCAGTTTGTAACTGGGGACACGAAAGCGGACATATTTAGCGGAGAGCCATACCTTGTCTCCGGGAGCAAAAATGGGGGGAGCTCTTCTTTTCTTATCGGCAAACTTTTTCATGCGAGATGAAGCCTGTAAAAGAGAATCTTGGGTCTCTTTCCATATGGTGGAAAGATCACGAGTCACTTCATCTACAGCGGGCAAACCAGAGGGCAAGGGAGTAGGGAGGGGGGGAAGAGGGTGACGGCCGTACACCACGAAAAATGGGGATTTGGAGGAAGATTCAGAGACTCTAAAGTTATACGAGAATTCGGCCCATGGTAGAAGATCTGCCCAATCATCCTGGCGGGAGGAAACAAAATGTCGTAAATAATCACCCAAGACCTGGTTAATTCTTTCTACTTGTCCATTGGATTGAGGATGATATGCAGAAGAAAAGTTTAATTTAATCTTGAGTTGTTTACAGAGAGCCCTCCAGAATTTTGACACGAATTGGACGCCTCTATCCGAGACTATCTGTGTGGGCAACCCGTGAAGACGAAAAATGTGTACAAAAAATTGTTTAGCCAACTGAGGCGCTGAAGGAAGACCAGGAAGAGGGATGAAATGTGCCATCTTGGAGAATCGATCAACGACCACCCAAACAACAGTGTTGCCACGGGATGGGGGTAGGTCTGTAATAAAATCCATACCAATCAGAGACCAAGGCTGTTCGGGGACAGGCAGAGGATGAAGAAAACCAGCGGGCTTCTGGCGAGGAGTCTTATCTCGGGCACAGACAGTGCAGGCTCGCACAAAGTCCACGACATCCGTCTCCAGAGTCGGCCACCAATAGAAGCGAGAGATGAGTTGCACAGATTTCTTGATGCCTGCATGACCTGCGAGATGGGAGGAGTGACCCCATTTGAGGATTCCGAGGCGTTGGCGTGGAGAGACGAAGGTCTTTCCTGGAGGAGTTTGCCTGATGGAGGCTGGAGAAGTGGAAATCAGGCAGTCAGGAGGAATGATGTGTTGCGGAGAGAGTTCAACTTCCGAGGCATCCGAGGAACGAGAGAGAGCATCGGCCCTAATGTTCTTATCGGCAGGCCGAAAGTGAATTTCAAAATTAAATCGGGCAAAGAACAGAGACCACCTGGCCTGGCGAGGATTCAGCCGTTGGGCAGACTGGAGATAGGAGAGGTTCTTGTGATCGGTGTAAATAATAACTGGAAATCTTGATCCCTCCAGCAGATGCCTCCATTCCTCAAGTGCTAATTTAATGGCTAGAAGCTCTCGATCCCCGATGGAGTAGTTCCTCTCCGCCGGAGAGAAGGTCCTAGAAAAAAAGCCACAAGTAACAGCATGCCCGGAAGAATTTTTTTGTAGAAGGACCGCTCCAGCTCCTACAGAGGAGGCATCAACCTCCAATAGGAAGGGTTTAGATGGGTCAGGTCTGGAGAGCACGGGAGCCGAAGAAAAGGCAGACTTGAGCCGTTTAAAGGCGTCTTCAGCTTGAGGAGGCCAAGACTTGGGATTGGCATTTTTTTTGGTTAAAGCCACAATAGGGGCCACAACGGTAGAAAAATGTGGAATAAATTGCCTGTAATAATTGACGAACCCCAAAAAACGTTGGATAGCACGGAGTCCGGAGGGGCGTGGCCAATCTAAGACGGCAGAGAGTTTGTCTGGATCCATTTGTAGTCCCTGGCCAGAGACCAAGTATCCTAGGAAAGGAAGAGATTGGCATTCAAACAGACATTTCTCTATCTTGGCATAAAGTTGATTGTCACGAAGTCTCTGAAGAACCATACGGACATGCTGGCGGTGTTCTTCTAGATTGGCAGAAAAAATCAGGATATCGTCCAGATATACAACAACACAGGAGTATAAGAGATCACGAAAAATTTCATTAACAAAGTCTTGGAAGACGGCAGGGGCGTTGCACAGGCCAAAGGGCATGACCAGATACTCAAAGTGTCCATCTCTAGTGTTAAATGCCGTTTTCCATTCATCCCCCTCTCTGATGCGGATGAGATTATAAGCACCTCTTAAGTCCAGTTTGGTAAAGATGTGGGCACCTTGGAGGCGATCAAAGAGTTCAGAGATGAGGGGTAGGGGGTAGCGGTTCTTTACCGTGATTTTATTAAGACCGCGGTAGTCAATGCAAGGACGTAGAGAGCCATCTTTTTTGGACACAAAGAAAAATCCGGCTCCGGCAGGAGAGGAGGATTTACGGATAAAGCCTTTTTTTAAATTTTCCTGGATGTACTCCGACATAGCAAGAGTCTCTGGGGCGGACAGAGGATAGATTCTGCCCCGGGGTGGAGTAGTGCCCGGGAGGAGGTCAATAGGACAATCATAAGGCCTGTGAGGAGGTAGAGTCTCAGCTTGTTTTTTGCAAAAAACATCCGCAAAGTCCATATAGGCCTTAGGGAGACCGGTTACAGGGGGAACCACAGAGTCACGGCAAGGGGTACTGGGAACCGGTTTTAGGCAGTCCTTGAAACAAGAGGGCCCCCAACTCTTGATCTCCCCAGTGGACCAATCCAGGGTTGGGGAATGGAGTTGAAGCCAGGGTAGTCCAAGGAGGATTTCGGAAGTGCAATTGGGGAGGACCAAAAATTCAATCTTCTCGTGATGAGGTCCGATGCACATTAGAAGGGGCTCCGTGCAGAAACGTATGGTACAGTCCAATCTTTCATTGTTTACACAATTGATGTAGAGGGGTCTGGCGAGACTGGTCACTGGGATGTTGAACCTGTTGACGAGAGAGGCCAAAATAAAATTTCCTGCAGATCCGGAATCCAAGAAGGCCATAGTAGAGAAGGAGAAGGCAGAGGCAGATATTCGCACAGGCACAGTAAGACGTGGAGAAGCAGAGTAGACATCAAGGACTGTCTCACCTTTGTGCGGAGTCAGCGTACGTCTTTCCAGGTGGGGAGGACGGATAGGACAATCCTTCAGGAAGTGTTCGGTACTGGCACAGTACAGGCAGAGATTCTCCATGCGGCGTCGTGTCCTCTCTTGAGGTGTCAGGCGAGACCGGTCGACCTGCATAGCCTCCACGGCGGGAGGCACAGGAACGGATTGCAGGGGACCAGAGGAGAGAGGAGCCGGGGAGAAAAAACGCCTTGTGCGAACAAAGTCCATATCCTGGCGGAGCTCCTGACGCCTTTCGGAAAAACGCATGTCAATGCGAGTGGCAAGATGGATGAGTTCATGTAGGTTAGCAGGGATTTCTCGTGCGGCCAGAACATCTTTAATGTTGCTGGATAGGCCTTTTTTAAAGGTCGCGCAGAGGGCCTCATTATTCCAGGATAATTCTGAAGCAAGAGTACGGAATTGTACGGCGTACTCGCCAACGGAAGAATTACCCTGGACCAGGTTCAACAGGGCAGTCTCAGCAGAAGAGGCTCGGGCAGGTTCCTCAAAGACACTTCGAATTTCCGAGAAGAAGGAGTGTATAGAGGCAGTGACGGGGTCATTGCGGTCCCAGAGCGGTGTGGCCCATGACAGAGCTTTTCCAGACAGAAGGCTGACTACGAAAGCCACCTTAGACCTTTCAGTGGGAAACTGGTCCGACATCATCTCCAAGTGCAGGGAACATTGGGAAAGAAAGCCACGGCAGAATTTAGAGTCCCCATCAAATTTATCCGGCAAGGATAGTCGTAGACCAGAAGCGGCCACTCGCTGCGGAGGAGGTGCAGGAGCTGGCGGAGGAGATGATTGCTGAAGCTGTGGTAGTAGCTGCTGTATCATCACGGTCAGTTGAGACAGCTGTTGGCCTTGTTGCGCTATCTGTTGTGACTGCTGGGCGACCACCGTGGTGAGGTCGGCGACAACTGGCAGAGGAACTTCAGCGGGATCCATGGCCGGATCTACTGTCACGATGCCGGCTGGCAGGTAGTGGATCCTCTGTGCCAGAGAGGGATTGGCGTGGACCGTGCTAGTGGATCGGTTCTAAGTCACTACTGGTTTTCACCAGAGCCCGCCGCAAAGCGGGATGGTCTTGCTGCGGCGGTAGTGACCAGGTCGTATCCACTAGCAACGGCTCAACCTCTCTGACTGCTGAAGATAGGCGCGGTACAAGGGAGTAGACAGAAGCAAGGTCGGACGTAGCAGAAGGTCGGGGCAGGCAGCAAGGATCGTAGTCGGGGGCAACGGCAGGAGGTCTGGAACACAGGCTAGGAACACACAAGGAAACGCTTTCACTGGCACAATGGCAACAAGATCCGGCGAGGGAGTGAAGGGGAAGTGAGGTATAAATAGGGAGTGCACAGGTGAACACACTAATTGGAACCACTGCGCCAATCAGCGGCGCAGTGGCCCTTTAAATCGCAGAGACCCGGCGCGCGCGCGCCCTAGGGAGCGGGGCCGCGCGCGCCGGGACAGGACAGACGGAGAGCGAGTCAGGTACGGGAGCCGGGATGCGCATCGCGAGCGGGCGCTACCCGCATCGCGAATCGCATCCCGGCTGGAGACGGTATCGCAGCGCACCGGGTCAGTGGAGCTGCCCGGAGCGCTGCGGTAGCGAGAGAGAAGCGAGCGCTCCGGGGAGGAGCGGGGACCCGGAGCGCTCGGCGTAACACATATACTGCCACTGTATATACACATACATCCATCATAAATATATACACTGCCTCTATATACACACACTGACCCTTTATACACACATGGCCATCATACACAGCTTCTATATGCACATACACTGCCACTGTATACACACACACACACAGCCATCATAAATATATACACTGCCTCTATATACACACACTGCCCCTTTATACACACATGGCCATCATACACATACACAGCTTCTATACACACACACTGCCCCTTTATACACACATGGCAATCATACACACATACACAGCTTCTATATGCATATACACTGCCACTATATAGACACACACTGCCATCATACACACATATATAGCCACTATATACACATACACTGCCACTATATATACACACACACATCCAACATAAATATATACACATACACTGCCACTATATATACACACACAGCCATCATAAATATATACACTGCCTCTATGTACACACATTGCCATCATACACACATATACGGCAAATATATACACATACACTGCCACTGTATATACACATACAGCCATCATAAATATATACACTGCCTCTATATACACACATTGCCCCTTTATACACACATGGCCATCATACACACATACACAGCTTCTATATGCATATACACTGCCACTATATAGACACACACTGCCATCATACACACATATAAAGCCACTATATACACATACACTGCCACTATATATACACACATACACACACACCCATCATAAATATATACACTGCCTCTATATACACACACTGCCCCTTTATACACACATGGCCATCATACACATACACAGCTTCTATATACACACACACTGCCCCTTTATACACACATGGCCATCATACACACATACACGGCTTCTATATGCATATACACGGCCACTATATAGACACACACTGCCATCATACACACATATACAGCCACTATATACACATACACTGCCACTATATACACACACACATCCATCATAAATATATACACTGCCTCTATATACACACACTGCCCCTTTATACACACATGGCCATCATACACAGCTTCTATATACATACACTGCCCCTTTATACACACATGGCCATCATACACACATACACAGCTTCTATATACACACACTGCCCCTTTATACACAAATGGCCATCATACACACATACACAGCTTCTATATGCATATACACTGCCACTATATAGACACACACTGCCATCATACATACATATACAGCCACTATATACACTTACACTGCCACTGTATATACACACACATCCATCATAAATATATACACTGCCTCTATATACACACACATTTCCCCTTTATACACACATGGCCATTAGTGTTGCTTGCGAATATTCGCAATTCGAATATTATTTGCGAATATCGCATATTCGCGAATTCGCGAATTTCGCAAATATAGCGCTATATATTCGTAATTACGAATATTCTTTTTTTTTATTTTTTATTTTTCTTCACAGTACACATCACAGTGATCACCCCTCTCTGCTTCCAGCTTGTGTGGTGTAAAGAAGGCTCTAATACTACTGTGTGAGACTGGCGAGTAAAAATTCGCATATGCGAAAATTAACATATGCTACTTTTCGCATATGCGAAGTTTCGCGTATGCTAATTTTGTATATGCTAATTTTCACATATGTTAATTTTCGCATACGCGAAGTTTCGCATATGCGAAAATAAAACGAGAATATAACGAATATGCGAATATTCGCGAATATATGACGAATATTCGTCCATATATTTGCGAATATTCGCGAATTCGAATATGGCCTATGCCGCTCAACACTAATGGCCATCATACACATACACAGCTTCTATATACACACACTGCCCCTTTATACACACATGGCCATCATACACACATACACAGCTTCTATATACACACACTGCCCCTTTATACACACATGGCCATCATACACACATACACAGCTTCTATATGCATATACACTGCCACTATATAGACACACACTGCCATCATACATACATATACAGCCACTATATACACTTACACTGCCACTGTATATACACACACATCCATCATAAATATATACACTGCCTCTATATACACACACACTGCCCCTTTATACACACATGGCCATCATACACATACACAGCTTCTATATACACACACTGCCCCTTTATACACACATGGCCATCATACACACATACACGGCTTCTATATGCATATACACGGCCACTATATAGACACACACTGCCACCATACACACATATACAGCCACTATATACACATACACTGCCACTGTATACACACACACATCCATCATAAATATATACACTGCCTCTATATACACACACTGGGGGACATGTATCATTTCCAGTGTATAATAGAAGTTTTTTACCCCTCTGCCTGTTGTGTAAATTTGGTGCAGCTGCGTTAAATTTATCATTCTTGTGCAGCTACTTTCTTGAATTGCGTTTAAATTTAGAATTCTCCTCAGAGCATAAATTTACCCCGCAGCTCTATTTAGTAGGAGCTTTGTCTGCAGCGTTTCTGCACCTAAACAGTAATTGTGTCCTCGTTATTAGTTTTAGAATTTTTTTCTTCATTATGTAGAGTTTTAATCTCACAATAATACCACATCTCCCAATTATAACACATCAATTCTACCAATGTCCTTATTCTTCATTTAACATCTGTGACCCCCCTGTGCAAATCACCTCAAATGTAAATGGTGCACTATACCTTATGGGCCTTGTTGTGCGCCCGCAGAGCACTTTGCACCCACATATGTGGTATCTCCGTACTCTGGCTAAATTGTGTCCCAAAAAATGGGGATCTTTTTTCCCATTTACCTCTTGTGAAAATGTAAAGTATGCGGCAACACCTGCATGTCAGTGTGAATAATTAAATTTTTATACACTAACATGCTGGTGTAGACTCCAACTGTTCCTTTTCATAATGGGTAAAAGGAGAAAAAGTCCCCCAAAATCTGTAAGGCAATTTCTCCCGAGTACGGCGATACCCCATATGTGACCCTAAAATGTTGCCTTGAAATACGACAGGGCTCCGAAGTGAGAGAGCGCCATGCGCATTTGAGGCCTAAATTAGGGTTTTGCATAGGGGTGGACATAGGGGTATTCTATGCCAGTGTTTCCCAAACAGGGTGCCTCCAGCTGTGGCAAAACTCCCAACATGCCTGGACAGTCAATGTCTGTCCGGCAATACTGAGAGTTGTTGTTTTGCAACAGCTGGAGGCTCCATTTTGGAAACAGTGCCGTACCAGACGTTGTTCATATTTATTGGGGAGGGGAGGGGGGCTGTGTAGTGGTATGTGTATATGTAGTGTTTTTTACTTATTTTATTTGTGTAGTGTAGTGTTTTTAGGGTACAGTCACACGAGCGGGGGTTGACAGCGAGTTTGCTGCATCTCAATCTTGCAGCACTCCCTGTAAACCTCCGCCCATGTGAGTGTACCCTGTCCATTCACATTGGGGTGGGGGGGGGGGAAACATTCAGCTGTTGCAAAATTACAACTCCAGCATGCCATTTAGCTGTCCGTGCATGCTGGGAGTTGTAGTTTTGCAACAGCTGGAGGCACACTGGTTGCGAAACACGGAAACAGACTCAGTGTTTCACAACCAGTGTGCCTTTAGCTGTTGCAAAAACTTCAAATCTCAGCATGCAGTGACAGCAGAAGGACATGCTGGAACATGTAGTTATGCAACAGCTGGAGGCATACTGCTACAACTCCCAGCATGCCCTTTGGCAGTCCGTGCATGCTGAGGGTTGTAGTTATGCAACAGCTGAAGGCACACTGGTTGCAAAACACTTGAAAGTTTTTTACTTAATTTAGTGTTTCCAAACCAGTGTGCCTCCAGCTGTTGCACAACTTCAATTCCCAGCATGAATGGTCTGTCAGTGCATGCTGGGCGTTATAGTTTTGGAGGCACAGCTGGAGGCACACGGGTTGGGAAAAAGAGTTAGGAAACGAACAATGTTTCCCAACTAGTGTGC
Organism: Hyla sarda; assembly: GCF_029499605.1. NCBI lineage: Eukaryota > Metazoa > Chordata > Amphibia > Anura > Hylidae > Hyla > Hyla sarda. The sequence goes on along the minus strand of NC_079196.1, from coordinate 157,911,323 downwards.
CTCCAGCTGTTGCAAAACTATAATTCCCAGCATGGCCAGGCATGATCGAAGTTGTATTTCGGCAATATCTGAAGGGTCAGATGTTGACAAACTACAACTCCCAGCATGCTTGGGCAGTCTGGGCATGCTGGGAGTTGTAGTTTTGCAACAGCTGGAGGTCCACAGTTTGTAGACCACTGTATAATGGTCTCCAATTTGTGGTCTTCCAGATGTTACAGAACTAGCATCTCCCAGCATGCCTCGACAGAGTGGGCATGGTGAGATTTGTAATTTTGGAACATCTGGAAGAGCACAGATTGGAGACCATTATACAGTGGTCTCCAAACTGTGGCCCTCCAGATGTTGCAAAACTACAACTCCCAGCATGCCGAGATGGTCAAATGGTAAGATGGCTGGCTATCAGTGATGGGGAAAAGTATAACGGAAAGCAGTAAATTTTAAAAATAAAAGGAGAATGATCTACAGTGTTAAGTGGATACAAAGCTATTTTAATGTGACGGAGGTTGTTCAATGATAAGTTATCAAACATTTCGTATGTAAATGTATTAAATTGTTGGATCATAAAATAACAATATACAAGTGATCTAATGAATAACTGAACTGTAAACAAATATTCTATATGCAAATTATTTTAAAAGTGCTTTGGAATAACCAAGGAGTAAAAAGCAATATAAAGCAAACCAAATGAGGAATTGAGATAGGAAAGTGATAACATTCTGGTGGTTCCTTAGTAGAACTTTCCTTCAGAAATAGAAAGGATTGCTAGTTATAGTTGGCTTATATTTATGGGGAAAAAGACGCGTCAAAATTTTTGGTGCAAAGGAAAAGAACGCAGGTAATAAATCCATGTGTACTATAGATGTCACTCCAAGGTACCCTGATTCACCACATCTGGAGGACATGCTCTACCAAAACGTGTGCAAAAAAATGGGAAAAAACAAGCGCTTGCGCAAAATTTTGCGCAAAAAAAATACACACAAAACAGGGGTAAAATCTTTGATACATGTCCCCCACTGCCCCTTTATACACACATGGCCATCATACACAGCTTCTATATACATACACTGCCCCTTTATACACACATGGCCATCATACACACATACACAGCTTCTATATACACACACTGCCCCTTTATACACACATGGCCATCATACACACATACACAGCTTCTATATGCATATACACTGCCACTATATAGACACACACTGCCATCATACATACATATACAGCCACTATATACACTTACACTGCCACTGCATATACACACACATCCATCATAAATATATACACTGCCTCTATATACACACACACTGCCCCTTTATACACACATGGCCATCATACACATACACAGCTTCTATATACACACACTGCCCCTTTATACACACATGGCCATCATACACACATACACAGCTTCTATATGCATATACACTGCCCCTATATAGACACACACTGCCATCATACACACATATACAGCCACTATATATGTGGTGTCCCGGTACCGTATTTCATACCGTACCTTGTGGTGAGATCCCCAAAGTCAGAGTCCCTAGGAACAGTGGGGGTCCTCTTCTTTAGTTAACCCCTCGTCACCCCTCAGTTAGCTAAAATTCGTGTAAATAAAATTGTAAATATGTATATTTAAGATGCCTACCTTGTTAGCTTTGCAGGATCTGCGGGTCATGTGACTTGGTTCACAGGACTCTATGGTTTGCTAAAGGACCTTTGGTGGTTCTAGTCAGGTGATCACCCACAATGCAATGTAACGGTGAGTGACTGTATGGACCAATCCAAAACCGTTCAGCCCCTGCCCATATAAGGGAGCTGCAGCCATTAATCTCTCTCTTGGGTTGCTGACACTGGATGAGGTAGAACCTCCGCAACTTCCAAAGACAAGTACTAGTCCTAAGCCTTGCGGCCTCAGCCTACGCTAAAGACTGTGAGTTCTTATCATTCCCCGCTATCTCCGCAAGATCACTGGACCTAAACTTACCCCTAAATCCAGCGGATCTATGCTACAAAATCCTCCTAAACTAAAGAGAACTTACAAGGTCCCAACCACCTATCAATCGCTGCTTCAGCTGTATATAGACTCTTTTATCTGGACTGTTGTTACTGCTGCATGTTACCAAAAATCTTCAGTAAAGTTTCTACAACTTTTCAGCTAAGCACTGGTGGTGGAAAATCCGTTATTCTACACTCACCTATCACTCTTGGGAAGGGTGGCGATAGGCCCAGCATTACCTCAGAGGTTTAACCCCCACCCTGGCGTCACGAGTGACAGGGGTTAAATTAACCCCTCATATACTACAGCAACACCCCAACTACCCTACACCCCACCAAGGCACCACATATACACATACACTGCCATTGTATATACACATACAGCCATCATAAATATATACACTGCCTCTATATACACACACTGCCCCTTTATACACACATGGCCATCATACACACATACACAGCTTCTATATGCATATACACTGCCACCAGGAGCGGACACAGATAGCAGAGAGCCCTTGTGCAAAGAATGTGCCTGCCCCCCCCCCCCCCCCCAAAACATCAATTGTTCAGGACCCCCTCTCCATGTGTCACTTACTCAGGTGGACCCCCATATGTCACTTGCTCGGGAGGACCCCCCCTGTTTAAGTATCTAATTATTTATTAAGGGCTCCCATATGCCGCAGCTCATTCAAGCCCCCCACATTAGGTAGCATAGTTTCCCCACATTAGGTAGCATAGCTTTCCCATGTTAGGTAGCATAGATTCCCCACATTAGGTAGCATAGATTCCCAACATTAGGTAGCATAGTTTCCCCACATTAGGTAGCACAGGTTCCCCACAGTAGGTAACATAGTTTCCCCACATTAGGTAGCATAGTTTCCCCACATTAGGTAGCACAGATTCCCCACATTAGGTAACATCGTTTCTCCACATTAGGTAGCATAGTTTCCCCACATTAAGTAGCACAGATTCCCCGCATTAGGTAACATAGTTTCCCCACATTAGGTAGCACAGATTCCTCACATTAGGTAGCCATAGCCCCCCCCCCCAAACACACAGACAGACACAGACACACACACACAGACACACACAGAGACACACTTAACTGCCCTGCACAGCGCTTCTCCTCTCCGGCGGCGGCCTGACGAGTGACGTCCCTGACGTCCTCCTGAGCGGGTCTGCAGAAGTACGTCACTTGTGCGACGTCCCTCGTCAGACCCCGGTCGGCCGGAGGCAGACTCACTGTCTAAAGTGCCCGCTGTGCTGTTATACCCCGCAGCTGCTTTAGAACAGTGAGCAGCGGCGGCGCCAACCCTACCATGAACCTACTAGGCACAAAAAAAAGGGGGGCAGCAAAATGCCGCCCCTGAAAAGTGCCACTTGGGACTTACGGTCCCACCGGGTCCCATGGTAGGGCCAACCAGAGGCGGCCCTAGACTTTGTGAGGCCTTAGGCAAAACTTGAACATGAGGCCCTGCTTTATTTTCTGCTGAAATTACATGGTGGTCCGGCTGTGAGATGTTATACTGTGACATCACTGTGTATTATCTCTGTACTGTGCCATCACTGTGTATTATCCCTGTACTGTAACGTCACTGTGTATTATCTCTGTACTGTGCCATCACTCTGTGTATTTTCCCTGTACTGTGACATCACTGTGTGTATTATCTCTGAACTGTGACTTCACTGTGTGTATTATCTCTTTACTGTGAAATCACTATGTATTATCCCTGTACTGTGACATCACTGTGTATTATCCCTGTACTGTGACATCACTGTGTATTATCCCTGTACTGTGACATCACTATGTATTATTCCTGTACTGTGACATCACTGTGTGTATTATCCCTGTACTGTGACATCACCGTGTGTATTATCCCTGTACTGTGACATCACTGTGTATTATCCCTGTACTGTGACATCACTATGTATTATCCCTGTACTGTGACATCACTGTGTATTATACCTGTACTGTGACATTGTGTATATTATCCCTGTACTGTGACATCACTGTGTATTATCCCTGTACTGTGACATCACTGTGTATTATCCCTTTACTGTGACATCACTGTGTATTATCACTGTACTGTGACATCACTGTGTGTATTCTCCCTGCACTGTGACATCACTGTGTGTATTATCCCTGTACTGTGACATCACTGTGTATTATCTCTGTACTGTGACATCACTGTGTATTGTCCCTGTACTGTGACATCACTGTGTGTATTATCCCTGTACTGTGACATCACTGTGTATATTATCCCTGTACTGTGACATCACTGTGTATATTATCCCTCCCTGTACTGTGACATCACTGTGTGTATATTATCCCTGTACTGTGACATCACTGTGTATATATTATCCCTGTACTGTGACATCACTGTGTATATTATCCCTGTACTGTGACATCACTGTGTATATTATCCCTCCCTGTACTGTGACATCACTGTGTGTATATTATCCCTGTACTGTGACATCACTGTGTATATATTATCCCTGTACTGTGACATCACTGTGTATATTATCCCTGTACTGTGACATCACTGTGTATTATTCCTGTACTGTGACATCACTGTGTATTATTCCTGTTCTGTGACATCACTGTGTGTATTATCTCTGTACTGTGACATCACTGTGTATTATCCCTGTACTGTGACATCACTGTGTATTATCTCTGTACTGTGACGTCACTGTGTTATCCCTGTACTATGACATCACTGTGTATATTATCCCTCCCTGTACTGTGACATCACTGTGTGTATTATCTCTGTACTGTGACATCACTGTGTATTATCCCTGTACTGTGACATCACTGTGTGTATTATCTCTCTACTGTGACATCACTGTGTGTATTATCTCTGTACTGTGACATCACTGTGTATTATCCCTGTACTGTGACATCACTGTGTATTATACCTGTACTGTGACATCACTGTGTATTATACATGTACTGTGACATCACTGTGTGTATTATCCCTGTACTGTGACATCACTGTGTGTATTATCCCTGTACTGTGACGTCACTGTGTATTATCTCTGTACTATAACATCACTGTGTATTATCCCTGTACTGTGACATCACTGTGTGTATTATTTATGTATTGTGACATCACTGTGTGTATTATCCCTGTACTGTGACATCACTGTGTGTATTATCCCTGTACTGTGACATCACTGTGTATTATCCCTGTACTGTGACATCACTATCCATAGAGACCCGACTCCGGAGTGAGCCGTAACTAGCGCATGCTCAGAAGAGTCCGTACAAGATATTCCAGCGTTTGATATAGAGAGTTCATATGAGGTTAGTATGATCTAGATGTATGCGCAAGAAAAAGTATCACTCCTGGGGACAGCACAATGTATCGCAGTGAGGGATATAGATGATTAAGTAGAGCAAGTAGTTCACTGTAAACGCTGGTCCTCATTCATCCAAATGGGAGTCAGATAGTGAAGATCACTATCTTGTGGTTGCCCATGGTAACCAACTGGCAAACTAGCAAGCTGTAGAGATAAGAAAGTAAAGAAATAGTGGATGATGACTTACTCCAGTCGGCGTGCATGAGTCAACTCCACTCTCCATAGATTACCGGTGTGCATGAACCGGAGCCATATATTCGTCATCGACTGTGGACCAATCTTGCATCGATGTATATGGACCGATATCCGTATGATAGTGATATATCAAGCACGTCTCTAGAAAAGGAAAAGAGATATCAAAGCAACCAAATAACTCCTTGTGGGCAACCACAAGATAGTGATCTTCACTATCTGACTCCCATTTGGATGAATGAGGACCAGCGTTTACAGCGAACTACTTGCTCTACTTAATCATCTATATCCCTCACTGCGATACATTGTGCTGTCCCCAGGAGTGATACTTTTTCTTGCGCATACATCTAGATCATACTCACCTCATATGAACTCTCTTTATCAAGCGCTCTGGATGTACGGAGCGGGCTCCGACTCGTGCCCGCTCCATACTCTGCAGCCCCCGGCTGTTCTCAGTAACCGGGGGCCGCCGCTAATAACCAGCATGCGGCGATCGCCGCTGCTGGCTATTAACCCTTTAGATGACAGCGGCGTCTAAAGGGACATGTGTATGCTCCCTGGTGGGCTAGATTGCCCCCCGCAGCGCGATCGCGGGCGGGCGATCCACTGTGGAGGTAGCCGGAGGACTTACCTCTGCTTCCCTGCTCTCCGTGGCTCTGTCATTGATAGAGCCTGGCTGGACCAGGCTCTATCAATTGATCGCAGATAAATGGAGTTCAATAGAACTCTATTCATCTGTCTGAGGAATCTAATGATTCCTAAAAGACTAATAAAGTGTATAAAAAAAATAAAATTCAAATAAAGTTTTAATAAAAGTGTAAAAGACATAGTTTTTTTAGACCGAATCGGGATATATCGCGATGTATCGTCACCTAGACGGTATCGCGATATATCGGGATATATCGAATCGCCACACTGGTATCGCGATTCGAATCGAATCGCCAAATTCTTGGCGATTCACACCCCTAGTAAATATGCACAGTGACATCACAGTTCAGAGTTAATATAAACAGTAATGTCTCTGTACAGGGACAATAAACAGTTTTGCCACCACAAGGTTAATAAACGCAGTGTTGTCACAGTAGAGGGTAACTATACAGTGATGTCATTGTACCGGGAAAATATACACAGTGAAGTCAGCATTCAAGAATAATAAACTGTGATGTCACTACAGGGTTGTTATACACAGTGACATCAAATTACAGGATGAAGCACAGTGATGTCACAGTTTATTATGAAGCACAGTGATGTCACAGAGACTACAGAATGTACAACTGTACGTATGATAAAGATGGCGGGATGCTATCGAAACATCACACATACATGGGGGAATAAAACACTTTGTTTTTGCACCTTATCTGGGAGTGCCGCTGGATCTTTAGTTTTGTAGATAGATAGATAGATGATATATAGATAGATAGATATGTGATAGATAGATAGATATGAGATAGATAGATGATAAATAGATATGAGATAGATAGATAGATAATAGATATGAGATAGATAGATAATAGATAGATATGAGATAGATAGATAGATAGATAGATAGATAATAGATATGAGATAGATAGATGATAGATAGATAGATAGATAGATACAATGCAAATAAAAACGGCACTACCAATATCCAGAATAGAAAAGAAATTCGGGGTGCCCGCATATCTGGAACCTGGGTCCTCCGGTTCCTTAATCCAGATAAAGTAAATATGATGCAGCACTCCACAGATAGCAAAAAGGTGGTTTTATTCCATCATGTGCAAAGACAACGTTTCACCAGTCTCACACTGGCTTTCTCAAGTGAATAATAGTGATACAGGTGGGTATTTATAGACCGCCCACTGGGTCATGTGACATAAGCAATGCATGATTTACATATGTAAGCGATCGTAGTACATTGTACAGTCAAAATGCAAAAAACATAGTGTTAAAGACATATATGGACATACACTAATCATCAGTTATGCAAGCATACAAAAATAGCAAATAGTGCAATGACTGTGATCCATAATTACGTGTAAAGCCGTGTATGCCTTCCGGGGTCCCGACACGAGGTTTCCTGATTCCAGGCGCCAAAGCGCCGTGTGTGTAGTGTGCATCGCAGCAGAAAAGAAGTACTTCCGGGTCAGGGGAGCGCGTCCTCGTATCCATAGAGACCCGACTCCGGAGTGAGCCGTAACTAGCGCATGCTCAGAAGAGTCCGTACAAGATATTCCAGCGTTTGATATAGAGAGTTCATATGAGGTGAGTATGATCTAGATGTATGCGCAAGAAAAAGTATCACTCCTGGGGACAGCACAATGTATCGCAGTGAGGGATATAGATGATTAAGTAGAGCAAGTAGTTCACTGTAAACGCTGGTCCTCATTCATCCAAATGGGAGTCAGATAGTGAAGATCACTATCTTGTGGTTGCCCATGGTAACCAACTGGCAAACTAGCAAGCTGTAGAGATAAGAAAGTAAAGAAATAGTGGATGATGACTTACTCCAGTCGGCGTGCATGAGTCAACTCCACTCTCCATAGATTACCGGTGTGCATGAACCAGAGCCATATATTCGTCATCGACTGTGGACCAATCTTGCATCGATGTATATGGACCGATATCCGTATGATAGTGATATATCAAGCACGTCTCTAGAAAAGGAAAAGAGATATTAAAGCAACCAAATAACTCCTTGTGGGCAACCACAAGATAGTGATCTTCACTATCTGACTCCCATTTGGATGAATGAGGATCAGCGTTTACAGCGAACTACTTGCTCTACTTAATCATCTATATCCCTCACTGCGATACATTGTGCTGTCCCCAGGAGTGATACTTTTTCTTGCGCATACATCTAGATCATACTCACCTCATATGAACTCTCTTTATCAAACGCTGGAATATCTTGTACGGACTCTTCTGAGCATGCGCTAGTTACGTCTGACTCCGGAGTCGGGTCTCTATGGATACGAGGACGCGCTCCCCTGAGCCGGACGTACTTCTTTTCTGCTGCGATGCACACTACACACACGGCTCTTTGGCGCCTGGAATCAGGAAACCTCGTGGCGGGACCCCGGAAGGCATACACGGCTTTACACGTAATTATGGATCACAGTCACTGCACTATTTGCTATTTTTGTATGCTTGCATAACTGATGATTAGTGTATGTCCATATATGTCTTTAACACTATGTTTTTTGCATTTTGACTGTACAATGTACTACGATCGCTTCTGTTTACATATGTAAATCATGCATTGCTTATGTCACATGACCCAGTGGGCGGTCTATAAATACCCACCTGTATCACTATTATTCACTTGAAAAAGCCAGTGTGAGACTGGTGAAACGTTGTCTTTGCACATGATGGAATAAAACCACATTTTTGCTATCTGTGGAGTGCTGATTCATATTTACTTTATCTAGATAGATAGATATGAGATAGATAGATAGATTTTAGACATGTGATAGATAGATAATAGATATGAGAGATAGATAGATATGAGATAGATAGATCAGTGTATCCTAACCAGGGGTCCTCTAGCTATTCCAAAACGACAACTCTCAGCATGTCTTTGGCTTTATGAGCATACTGGGAGTTGTAGTTTTGCAACAGCTGGAGGCCCCCTGGTTGGGAAACACTGATCTATCTATCAATCAATAAATCATCTATCTATCTATTTATCTATCCATCTATCCCCTATCTTTCTATTCATCTATCTATTTATGTATCTATCTTTCTATTTATCTATCTCATATCTATCTCAGATAGATGAGAGATAGATAGATGAAAGATAGATAGATATGAGAGATAGATAGATATGAGAGCTAGATAGATGAAATATAGATAGATAGATACATAAATAAATGGATATATAGATAGAAAGATAGATAAATAGATGATAGATAGATAGATAGATACTATCTATCTAAAACAAATAAAAACGGCACAACCAAAATCCAGAAATTAGAGAGAAGTCGGGGTGCCCGCATACTTGGAACCTGGGTCCTGGGTTCCTCAATCCAGACAAAGAACAATATGATGCAGCACGCCACAAGTTTGCAGAAAATGGTGGTTTATTCCATCATGTGCATAGTCTATGCACATGATGGAATAAACCACCATTTTCTGCAAATTTGTGGCGTGCTGCATCATATTGATCTTTATCTATCTATATATCTATCTTTCTATATCCTATCTATCTATATCTATATATCTATCTATCTATCATCTATCTGTCATCTATTTATCTATCTTTCTATCTATCTCATATCTATCTATATATCAATCTATAAAGTCCATACGAAGCAGCACATCCAGCTTAGGTGAGGTGGGTGCAAGCACAATTGAACCTCGGTGCTCTGGTTCCTCTTGATAGTTAAAGTATAACGGCAGCACACCAAAGTAGTGAATCAATAAAGTGTTATTTTATTCCAGGGATATAGAGACAACGTTTCAGCGGTCTCTCACCGCCATTTTCAAATGAATACAAGTGATACACAGGGGTTTAAATACACACTACCCTCAATCAGTGACATCATCAGACATTAACATAATTAGTGACATCATATATGTAAACAAAGTAGAAATATTATATAGTGATAAACATAGTAATAATCAATGTACATCATGTGCGTTCCTGTGAATATTATATTCAAGCCGCATGATCAGCAGAGCCGATTGCATGTGCATTATAAATGGTGTAAAATAACAGTGTACATAGTGCCAGTGCACAGGTGCAAAATATAAAAACAATAAAACACATGGTATCAGCAAAACATCTAACCTCGTGGTGAAGTACGCCATCCTCCGCACCTCCGGAAGCCCGGCTAACACTGCCGGCGTTAGCTTCCGGGTATGGGGAGATCATAGCCAATCACAGTGTGGCGTCATCGTTGCTTAGTGACCAATGTATCAACATAGGATCTGCATATCGCGCCGCACAGCAATGCGAGCCGTGACTTAATGCGCATGTCAATTGATGTTAGGGAGTCACAGGGCGCCATATTAGACCAGGGCTGCCCTCAGACAAGTAACATAGGATAACCATTGATTAATAAATGATAATAATGTTCAAATGTTGTAGACAATATATATAGGACATCCCAGGTGTAACCCCACATCTATTCCAATGTCTCACACATATCAATATACAATCATGGAGTCCTGACACAGCAATCCCCTATTTTGGGTGTGATCTGGGTAAGGTGAGTGGGATTATCTCATAAGTCCCGTTCACTCATATGGTTCATCGGTCCATTTGTGATACTAGAAGTACCCCACGGACCCCCGAACTGACACCCCAGACACTCCATTTCTACGGGGAAAGTGTCATAAGGCTCCTAAAACATGCATCAACATTCATCGGGGTATAAAACCAGGGCATATGTCCAATGTCTTTCATAATTCTTTAATTAAATAGATGATACAAATTGGTCAAAATATACATGACTCCACAAAGTGTTACCATTCACATACCCTAAAATTTTTTTTTTTAAACAATCGTTTAACACATAAGTATAAAGAGAAAATTTTGCCGATCCCGGATGGACTTGAGGTTTGTTTTGCATTTCTTTCGACACCATGTGAATGACTTGCAAATCTATAAGTTAAATAAAACACAAAATTAGTATTGAACATATATATCACTTCTACATATAGTCGCCTGGACATTGCCGTATCCTGTGGCTATATATATGATTACACCTTTTTGGGAGAATGCACACAATTTATATCATTTATGGAGAATATACCCCGTGACTATATTTATAACTACACCTTGTAGGAGAATGCATACAATTTATATCATTTTTGGAGGTACAATAAATTCTACATTCAAGCCATTTGGTTTCAATGAGTCTAGCTCAAAGATCCATTTCAATTCTCTTTTTGTAACAGATTGATCCTATCACCTCCTCTTTTCAGGGGAGGGATGTGAGCCACAACCATACATTTAAGGTCGCGTTCCGAGTGTCCAGCTTCAAAGAAGTGTTTCGACTCTGGGAGGTCGACTCTGTTTTTCCTAATGATATAACGGTGCTGGTTTAGTCTCGTCTTGAAGTCACATTTGGTTTCACTTATATAAATTAAATTGCAAGGGCACCACAAAATATATATCACGTGATCACTGTCACATGTGAGATAATGTTTTATAGGGGATGCTACACCTGTTTTCGGATGTACAAACTCGCTGCCCTTGTGTATATATTTGCAGTTTACACATCTTCTACAGGGAAAGCAACCCCTAGATTTCACTGAAAGATATTTTTGTGTACTTATACCATGTTTAGCTATGTCTGCCTTCACCAAATGGTCTTTAAGGTTTCTAGCTCTACGATATGACATCAGCGGGAATTCCTGCAATTCAGGAATGTTGGGAAAGTTATCCTTGATGAGGTACCAATATTTCCTTATTTTCTGAGCTATTGCTCCTGACGTCTCATTATAAGTTGTAATAAATGGTAAACGTCCCGTCTGGTCCTTTATGTGGATTGGTTCCCTAATCCCTTGTTTCTCTTCATATAACCTGCGTTTTTGCCTGTTGACAATTTCGGTCGGGTAACCCCTAGCAATGAATTGTTTTGTCATTTTATCTATAGCCTTATTAAATTTGTCATCTGTGTCAACAATTCTGTCAGCCCGCAAAAATTGGCTATACGGTAAGGACTTCACCATTGCCCTGGGATGGCAAGAATTGAATTTTAATAGAGTATTACAGTCTGTCGGCTTACAATAAAGATCAGTTGACAGACCGCCATTCTCTATTGTCACTTCTGTATCAAGAAACTGTATTCTGTGGCTGGAGTGGGATAAAGTAAATTGAAGATCACTGTCAATATTATTAAGGTAAGTTTGAAAATCAAGTAGTTCTCTCTCTGAGCCAACCCAAATTTAGAAAAATATCATCTATGTAGCGCCACCACCCCAGGATATTCCTGGAGTGGTGGGCTACATAAACATGGCTCTCCTCAAAATCCGCCATTACTATGTTAGCATACGTGGGCGCCATGTTACTGCCCATGGCGGTCCCACGCAGCTGTACATAGTATTTCTCGTTAAAGAGAAAATAATTATTTTGTAAAACAAACATAAGTAGTTCAAGTACAAAAGTGATCTGCTGTAAATCAAAGTTGGCTGAAAGAAGGCATCTTCTCACTGCTTCTACTCCTCTCTGATGTTGAACCAGAGCACCGAGGTTCAATTGTGCTTGCACCCACCTCACCTAAGCTGGATGTGCTGCTTCGTATGGACTTTATATTCTGAGGTGAACAAGCGTGCACTCTTCTTTATTCAATATGGATGTTGCTAATAGCAACCTGCCTGAGATTTCCTCTCAAATCTATTCCACGGATGTTTTCTCATATACGAGCCTGGACGCTGACCGTATCCTGGGGAATGTATTAAGTGATGCAGCCTTTCTACACAACCCATCATATTCTGACCTTCGTAGGATGTATGAGATGGAAACAAAAAAACTACTAAGCCTACAACTACATGTCACCACTATGAGTGAGTACCATCGCAATCATAAGATCCCTCGTGGGATGCGTATTCAACCTCGCAATAATTCTTTTGTTAATGATGTGGACTATAGAGCTCGCTTTGAAGCCATATCTAACAAATATTATTTAGATCTCAATCTATTGAATATTGAGTTTCTACAACGGGACTTAACAAATACACAGGACAAGGTTACAGAACTTGAGGACACCATCAAGAGGGTCTTGATCTCAGAAGACCAAGAAAAACTTTTCAAGAAACAACAGGAATTTCTATTGAAACAACGCACTCTAATTGAAGAAACGAAACGCCGGAAATGGTTTAGGGACAGCCAGGATTATAATAACAGCAAAGTATATTCATAGGAAGGAGCTACAGCTGCTGGGAAACGGTTCTTTAAAAGAGGCAATACAGTACCGGATGGTGAGGATTCAAGTGATACCCCGAGAAGGGCCGGACCTAACAACAAGGATCAACTGGTGAAGACACAGCCTTTTTGAGAAATGCAGGTCTCCTCAGCAAACGGAGGAGGGGAGGCCACAGACATAACCGCCTCCGCAAGAAACAAAACATTGAGGAGTACAAGAAATCAGGGACAGAACTTGACAATACAAAAGAAGAAATAGAACAGATGAATAAAGCCACTGTGGTAAATATCTCCTCATGTTCTTTATCAGATGATGAATTATTACTATTGTCTAAAGGTCTTAATTTTTGTCCTAGTCGTGTTAATGATTGGTTCCAGTTAGAATTGGACTTTATCCAGTTCTTGCGTAAGATTAAACTTAAAATCTGGTTCTCTCAGCATACTGTACAGGATTTGGTACCCTCTGATACCCAAAGGGAGGTGGGCTTTGAATTTAAAAAGTTTGATTTATATATGCCAAGTGATTTTCAACCAGCAGTAGAATCACATGCTGTAGCCACATTCGCAGATTGTGTTAGAAGAGATTTGGCATATATTAAGCAACAACAAACCCGTTTAAAACATCCTAACCTTACACATGGGGAATTATTGGCAATGCAGGAACTTGTCCAGAACCACAACCTCATCGTCAAACCAGCCGATAAGGGCGGTGGGGTTGTGGTAATGGACAGGAGCACCTATCTGGCTGAAGCTCATAGACAACTTGCAGATGTTAACGTATATAAAATTTTACCTAGAGATCCTAAGGTGGAAATGGAAAGGACATTACGAGCTATTGTCAATCATGCATTGGAACAAGGATTGGTGGATAGGAAACTGAGTGAATTCCTATTAATCCAATATCCCATCACTCCTCTGTTATACATCCTGCCTAAGATACATAAGAGCCTACAAAATCCACCAGGTAGGCCTATTGTCTCAGGCAGGGGGTCTTTATCTAATAATGTCTCAATTTTCCTTGACAAAATTTTTAGACCCTTTGCGGTCAATGCAAAATCGTATTTGAGAGATACTAGTGATTTTCTATCTAAAATATCCCAAATGACAATAGCTAATGATGCCATAATTGCGAGTTTTGATATAGTGAGCCTATATACATCTATTCAACATCAGAGAGGAGTAGAAGCAGTGAGAAGATGCCTTCTTTCAGCCAACTTTGATTTACAGCAGATCACTTTTGTACTTGAACTACTTATGTTTGTTTTACAAAATAATTATTTTCTCTTTACCGAGAAATACTATGTACAGCTTCGTGGGACCGCCATGGGCAGTAACATGGCGCCCACGTATGCTAACATAGTAATGGCGGATTTTGAGGAGAGCCATGTTTATGTAGCCCACCCCTCCAGGAATATCCTGGGGTGGTGGCGCTACATAGATGATATTTTTCTGATTTGGGTTGGCTCAGAGAGAGAACTACTTGATTTTCAAACTTACCTTAATAATATTGACAGTGATCTTCAATTTACTTTATCCCACTCCAGCCACAGAATACAGTTTCTTGATACAGAAGTGACAATAGAGAATGGCGGTCTGTCGACTGATCTTTATTGTAAGCCGACAGACTGTAATGCTCTATTAAAATTCAATTCTTGCCATCCCAGGGCAATGGTGAAGTCCTTACCGTATAGCCAATTTTTGCGGGCTGACAGAATTGTTGACACAGATGACAAATTTAATAAGGCTATAGATAAAATGACAAAACAATTCATTGCTAGGGGTTACCCGACCAAAATTGTCAACAGGCAAAAACGCAGGTTATATGAAGAGAAACAAGGGATTAGGGAACCAATCCACAAAAAGGACCAGACGGGATGTTTACCATTTATTACAACTCATAATGAGACGTCAGGAGCAATAGCTCAGAAAATAAGGAAATATTGGTACCTCATCAAGGATAACTTTCCCAACATTCCTGAATTGCAGGAATTCCCGCTGATGTCATATCGTAGAGCTAGAATCCTTAAAGACCATTTGGTGAAGGCAGACATAGCTAAACATGGTATAAGTACACAAAAATATCTTTCAGTGAAATCTAGGGGTTGCTTTCCCTGTAGAAGATGTGTAAACTGCAAAAATATACACAAGGGCAGCGAGTTTGTACATCCGAAAACAGGTGTAGCATCCCCTATAAAACATTATCTCACATGTGACAGTGATCACGTGATATATTGTTACGCCAAGCGCTCCGGGTCCCCGCTCCTCCCCGGACCGCTCGCTACACTCTCCTCACTGCAGCGCTCCGGTCAGATCCACTGACCCGGGGCGCTGCGATACCGCCTCCAGCCGGGATGCGATTCGCGATGCGGGTAGCGCCCGCTCGCGATGCGCACCCCGGCTCCCGTACCTGACTCGCTCTCCGTCAGTCCTGTCCCGGCGCGCGCGGCCCCGCTCCCTAGGGCGCGCGCGCGCCGGGTCTTTGCGATTTAAAGGGCCACTGCGCCGCTGATTGGCGCAGTGGTTCCAATTAGTGTTATCACCTGTGCACTTCCCTATATCACCTCACTTCCCCTGCACTTCCTTGCCGGATCTTGTTGCCATCGTGCCAGTGAAAGCGTTTCCTTGTATGTTCCTAGCCTGTGTTCCAGACCTCCTGCCGTTGCCCCTGACTACGATCCTTGCTGCCTGCCCCGACCTTCTGCTACGTCCGACCTTGCTTCTGTCTACTCCCTTGTACCGCGCCTATCTTCAGCAGCCAGAGAGGTTGAGCCGTTGCTAGTGGATACGACCTGGTCACTACCGCCGCAGCAAGACCATCCCGCTTTGCGGCGGGCTCTGGTGAAAACCAGTAGTGACTTAGAACCGATCCACTAGCACGGTCCACGCCAATCCCTCTCTGGCACAGAGGATCCACTACCTGCCAGCCGGCATCGTGACAGTAGATCCGGCCATGGATCCCGCTGAAGTTCCTCTGCCAGTTGTCGCTGACCTCACCACGGTGGTCGCCCAGCAGTCGCAACAGATAGCGCAACAAGGCCAACAGCTGTCTCAACTGACCGTTATGCTTCAGCAGTTACTACCACAGCTTCAGCAATCATCTCCTCCGCCAGCTCCTGCATCTCCTCCGCAGCGAGTGGCCGCTTCTGGTCTACGACTATCCTTGCCGGATAAATTTGATGGGGACTCTAAGTTTTGCCGTGGCTTTCTTTCCCAATGTTCCCTGCACCTGGAGATGATGTCGGACCAGTTTCCCACTGAAAGGTCTAAGGTGGCTTTCGTAGTCAGCCTTCTGTCTGGAAAAGCCCTGTCTTGGGCCACACCGCTCTGGGACCGCAATGACCCCGTCACTGCCTCTGTACACTCCTTCTTCTCGGAAATTCGAAGTGTCTTTGAGGAACCTGCCCGAGCCTCTTCTGCTGAGACTGCCCTGTTGAACCTGGTCCAGGGTAATTCTTCCGTTGGCGAGTATGCCGTACAATTCCGTACTCTTGCTTCAGAATTATCCTGGAATAATGAGGCCCTCTGCGCGACCTTTAAAAAAGGCCTATCCAGCAACATTAAAGATGTTCTGGCCGCACGAGAAATCCCTGCTAATCTACATGAACTCATTCACCTAGCCACTCGCATTGACATGCGTTTTTCCGAAAGGCGTCAGGAGCTCCGCCAGGATATGGACTCTGTTCGCACGAGGCGTTTCTTCTCCCCGGCTCCTCTCTCCTCTGGTCCCCTGCAATCTGTTCCTGTGCCTCCCGCCGTGGAGGCTATGCAGGTCGACCGGTCTCGCCTGACACCTCAAGAGAGGACACGACGCCGCATGGAGAATCTCTGCCTGTACTGTGCTAGTACCGAACACTTCCTGAAGGATTGTCCTATCCGTCCTCCCCGCCTGGAAAGACGTACGCTGACTCCGCACAAAGGTGAGACAGTCCTTGATGTCTACTCTGCTACTCCACGTCTTACTGTGCCTGTGCGGATGTCTGCATCTGCCTTCTCCTTCTCTGCTGTGGCCTTCTTGGACTCCGGATCTGCAGGAAATTTTATTTTGGCCTCTCTCGTCAACAGGTTCAACATCCCGGTGACCAGTCTCGCCAGACCCCTCTACATCAATTGTGTAAACAATGAAAGATTGGACTGTACCATACGTTTCCGCACGGAGCCCCTTCTAATGCACATCGGACCTCATCACGAGAGGATTGAACTTTTGGTCCTTCCCAATTGCACTTCTGAAATTCTCCTTGGACTTCCCTGGCTTCAACTTCACTCCCCAACCCTGGATTGGTCCACTGGGGAGATCAAGAGTTGGGGGCCCTCTTGTTCCAAGGACTGCCTAAAACCGGTTCCCAGTAACCCTTGCCGTGACTCTGTGGTTCCTCCCGTAACCGGTCTCCCTAAGGCCTATATGGACTTTGCGGATGTTTTTTGCAAAAAACAAGCTGAGACTCTACCTCCTCACAGGCCTTATGATTGTCCTATCGACCTCCTCCCGGGCACTACTCCACCCCGGGGCAGAATTTATCCTCTGTCCGCCCCAGAGACTCTTGCCATGTCTGAATACGTCCAGGAAAATTTAAAAAAGGGCTTTATCCGTAAATCCTCCTCTCCTGCCGGAGCCGGATTTTTCTTTGTGTCCAAAAAAGATGGCTCTCTACGCCCTTGCATTGACTACCGCGGTCTTAATAAAATCACGGTTAAGAACCGCTACCCCCTACCTCTCATCTCTGAACTCTTTGATCGCCTCGAAGGTGCCCACATCTTTACCAAACTGGACTTAAGAGGTGCTTATAATCTCATCCGCATCAGAGAGGGGGATGAATGGAAAACGGCATTTAACACCAGAGATGGACACTTTGAGTATCTGGTCATGCCCTTTGGCCTGTGCAACGCCCCTGCCGTCTTCCAAGACTTTGTTAATGAAATTTTTCGTGATCTTTTATACTCCTGTGTTGTTGTATATCTGGACGATATCCTGATTTTTTCTGCCAATCTAGAAGAACACCGCCAGCATGTCCGTATGGTTCTTCAGAGACTTCGTGACAATCAACTCTATGCCAAAATAGAGAAATGTCTGTTTGAATGCCAATCTCTTCCTTTCCTAGGATACTTGGTCTCTGGCCAGGGACTACAAATGGATCCAGACAAACTCTCTGCCGTCTTAGATTGGCCACGCCCCTCCGGACTCCGTGCTATCCAACGTTTTTTGGGGTTCGCCAATTATTACAGACAATTTATTCCACATTTTTCTACCGTTGTGGCTCCTATCGTGGCTTTAACCAAAAAAAATGCCGATCCCAAGTCTTGGCCTCCTCAAGCGGAAGACGCCTTTAAACGGCTCAAGTCTGCCTTTTCTTCGGCTCCCGTGCTCTCCAGACCTGACCCATCTAAACCCTTCCTATTGGAGGTTGATGCCTCCTCTGTGGGAGCTGGAGCTGTCCTTCTACAAAAAAATTCTTCCGGGCATGCTGTTACTTGTGGTTTTTTTTCTAGGACCTTCTCTCCGGCGGAGAGAAACTACTCCATCGGGGATCGAGAGCTTCTAGCCATTAAATTAGCACTTGAGGAATGGAGGCATCTGCTGGAGGGATCAAGATTTCCAGTTATTATTTACACCGATCACAAGAACCTCTCCTACCTCCAGTCTGCCCAACGGCTGAATCCTCGCCAGGCCAGGTGGTCTCTGTTCTTTGCCCGATTTAATTTTGAAATTCACTTTCGGCCTGCCGATAAGAACATTAGGGCCGATGCTCTCTCTCGTTCCTCGGATGCTTCTGAAGTTGAACTCTCTCCGCAACACATCATTCCTCCTGACTGCCTGATTTCCACTTCTCCAGCCTCCATCAGGCAAACTCCTCCAGGAAAGACCTTTGTTTCTCCACGCCAACGCCTCGGAATCCTCAAATGGGGCCACTCTTCCCATCTCGCAGGTCATGCGGGCATCAAGAAATCTGTGCAACTCATCTCTCGCTACTATTGGTGGCCGACTCTGGAGACGGATGTTGTGGACTTTGTGCGAGCCTGCACTATCTGTGCCCGGGATAAGACTCCTCGCCAGAAGCCCGCTGGTTTTCTTCATCCTCTGCCTGTCCCCGAACAGCCTTGGTCTCTGATTGGTATGGATTTTATTACTGACTTACCCCCATCCCATGGCAACACTGTTATTTGGGTGGTCGTTGATCGATTCTCCAAAATGGCACATTTCATCCCTCTTCCTGGTCTTCCTTCAGCGCCTCAGTTGGCTAAACAATTTTTTGTACACATTTTTCGTCTTCACGGGTTGCCCACGCAGATCGTCTCGGATAGAGGCGTCCAATTCGTGTCTAAATTCTGGAGGGCTCTCTGTAAACAACTCAAGATTAAATTAAATTTTTCTTCTGCATATCATCCTCAATCCAATGGACAAGTAGAAAGAATTAACCAGGTCTTGGGTGATTATTTACGACATTTTGTTTCCTCCCGCCAGGATGACTGGGCAGATCTTCTACCATGGGCCGAATTCTCGTATAACTTCAGAGTCTCTGAATCTTCCTCCAAATCCCCATTTTTCGTGGTGTACGGCCGTCACCCTCTTCCCCCCCTCCCTACCCCCTTGCCCTCTGGTCTGCCCGCTGTGGATGAAATTTCTCGTGATCTTTCCATCATATGGAGAGAGACCCAAAATTCTCTCTTACAGGCTTCATCACGCATGAAGAAGTTCGCGGATAAGAAAAGAAGAGCTCCTCCCATTTTTTCCCCTGGAGACAAGGTATGGCTCTCCGCTAAATATGTCCGCTTCCGTGTCCCTAGCTATAAGTTGGGACCACGCTATCTTGGTCCTTTCAAAATTTTGTGCCAGATTAATCCTGTCTCTTACAAACTTCTTCTTCCTCCTTCTCTTCGTATTCCTAATGCCTTTCACGTTTCTCTTCTTAAACCACTTATCATTAACCGTTTCTCTCCCAAATCTGTTCCTCCCACTCCTGTTTCCGGCTCCTCGGACATCTTCTCCGTCAAAGAGATTCTGGCATCTAAAAAGGTCAGAGGGAAAACCTTTTTTTTAGTGGATTGGGAGGGTTGTGGTCCAGAAGAGAGATCCTGGGAACCTGAGGACAACATCCTAGACAAAAGTCTGCTCCTCAGGTTCTCAGGCTCTAAGAAGAGGGGGAGACCCAAGGGGGGGGGTACTGTTACGCCAAGCGCTCCGGGTCCCCGCTCCTCCCCGGAGCGCTCGCTACACTCTCCTCACTGCAGCGCTCCGGTCAGATCCACTGACCCGGGGCGCTGCGATACCGCCTCCAGCCGGGATGCGATTCGCGATGCGGGTAGTGCCCGCTCGCGATGCGCACCCCGGCTCCCGTACCTGACTCGCTCTCCGTCAGTCCTGTCCCGGCGCGCGCGGCCCCGCTCCCTAGGGCGCGCGCGCGCCGGGTCTTTGCGATTTAAAGGGCCACTGCGCCGCTGATTGGCGCAGTGGTTCCAATTAGTGTTATCACCTGTGCACTTCCCTATATCACCTCACTTCCCCTGCACTTCCTTGCCGGATCTTGTTGCCATCGTGCCAGTGAAAGCGTTTCCTTGTATGTTCCTAGCCTGTGTTCCAGACCTCCTGCCGTTGCCCCTGACTACGATCCTTGCTGCCTGCCCCGACCTTCTGCTACGTCCGACCTTGCTTCTGTCTACTCCCTTGTACCGCGCCTATCTTCAGCAGCCAGAGAGGTTGAGCCGTTGCTAGTGGATACGACCTGGTCACTACCGCCGCAGCAAGACCATCCCGCTTTGCGGCGGGCTCTGGTGAAAACCAGTAGTGACTTAGAACCGATCCACTAGCACGGTCCACGCCAATCCCTCTCTGGCACAGAGGATCCACTACCTGCCAGCCGGCATCGTGACATATATATTTTGTGGTGCTCTTGCAATTTAATTTATATAGGTGAAACCAAATGTGACTTCAAGATGAGACTAAACCAGCACCGTTATACCATTAGGAAAAACAGAGTCGACCTCCCAGTGTCGAAACGCTTCTTTGAAGCTGGACACTCGGAACGCGACCTTAAATGTATGGTTGTGGATCACATCCCTCCCCTGAAAAGAGGAGGTGATAGGATCAATCTGTTACAAAAAAGAGAATTGAAATGGATCTTTGAGCTAGACTCATTGAAACCAAATGGCTTGAATGTAGAATTTATTGTACCTCCAAAAATTATATAAATTGTATGCATTCTCCTACAAGGTGTAGTTATAAATATAGTCACGGGGTATATTCTCCATAAATGATATAAATTGTGTGCATTCTCCCAAAAAGGTGTAATCATATATATAGCCACAGGATACGGTAATGTCCAGGCGACTATATGTACAAGTGATATATATGTTCAATACTAATTTTGTGTTTTATTTAACTTATAGATTTGCAAGTCATTCACATGGTGTCGAAAGAAATGCAAAACAAACCTTAAGTCCATCCTGGATCCGCAAACTTTTCTCTTTATACTTATGTGTTAAACGACTGTTTTAAAAAAAAAAAATTTTTAGGGTGTGCGAATGGTAACACTTTGTGGAGTCATGTATATTTTGACCAATTTGTATCATCTATTTAATTAAAGAATTATGAAAGACATTGGACATATGCCCTGGTTTTATACCCCGATGAATGTTGATGCATGTTGTCACGATTCGGCTGGCTGGAGGTTGATCCTCTGTGCCAGAGAGGGATTGGCGTGGACCGTGTTGGTGGACCGGTTCTAAGTTGCTACTGGTATTCACCAGAGCCCGCCGCAAAGCGGGATGGTCTTGCAGCGGCGGTAGCAACCAGGTTGTATCCACCAGCAACGGCTCAACCTCTCTGACTGCTGAAGATAGGCGCGGTACAAGGGAGTAGACAAGAGCAAGGTCGGACGTAGCAGAAGGTCAGGGCAGGCAGCAAGGATCGTAGTCAGGGGCAACGGCAGGAGGTCTGGAACACAGGCTAGGAACACACAAGGAAACGCTTTCACTGGCACAATGGCAACAAGATCCGGCAAGGGAGTGCAGGGGAAGTGATGTATAAATAGGGAGTGCACAGGTGAACACACTAATTAAGCCCGCTGCGCCAATCAGTGGCGCAGTGGCCCTTTAAATTGCAGAGACCCGGCGCGTGCCCGCCCTAAGGAGCGGGCCGCGCGCGCCGGGACAAGACCGACGGGGAGCGAGTCAGGTACGGGAGCCGGGATGCGCATCGCGAGCGGGCGCCTCCCGCATCGCGAATCGCATCCCGGCTGAGAGAGACATTGCAGCGCACCTGGTCAGCAGGTCTGACCGGGGCGCTGCAAATGCGAGGAAGTTGCGAGCGCTCCGGGGAGGAGCGGGGACCCGGAGCGCTCGGCGTAACAGTACCCCCCCCCTTGGGTCTCCCCCTCTTCTTGGAGCCTGAGAACCTAAGAATAAGACTTTTGTCTAGGATGTTGTCCTCAGGTTCCCAGGATCTCTCTTCTGGACCACAGCCTTCCCAATCCACCCCAAAAATTTTTTTTCCTCTGACCGTCTTGGAGGCCAGAATCTCCTTCACGGAGAAGACGTCACAAGAACCGGATACAGGAGTGGGAGAAACAAGTTTGGGAGAGAAGCGGTTAATGATGAGTGGTTTAAGGAGAGAGACATGGAAGGCATTGGGAATACGAAGAGAAGGAGGAAGGAGGAGTTTGTAAGAGACAGGGTTGATCTGGCACAAGACTTTGAAAGGACCAAGATAGCATGGTCCCAGTTTGTAACTGGGGACACGAAAGCGGACATATTTAGCAGAGAGCCATACCTTGTCTCCGGGAGCAAAATTGGGGGGAGTTCTTCTTTTCTTATCGGCAAATCTTTTCATCCGGGATGAAGCCTGTAAAAGAGAATTTTGGGTCTCTTTCCATATGGTGGAGAGATCACGAGTCACTTCATCCACAGCGGGCAAACCAGAGGGCAAGGGAGTAGGGAGGGGGGGAAGAGGGTGACGGCCGTACACCACAAAAAATGGGGACTTAGCAGAAGATTCGGAGACTCTGAAGTTGTATGAGAATTCGGCCCATGGTAGAAGATCTGCCCAGTCATCCTGGCGGGAGGAAACAAAATGCTGTAAATAGTCACCCAGGACCTGATTAATTCTTTCTACTTGCCCATTGGATTGGGGATGATAAGAAGAAGAGAAGTTTAATTTAATCTTGAGCTGTTTACAGAGGGCCCTCCAGAATTTAGACACGAATTGGACGCCTCTATCCGAGACGATATGCGTGGGCAATCCATGAAGGCGAAAAATGTGTACAAAAAATTGCTTTGCCAACTGAGGCGCTGAAGGAAGACCAGGAAGAGGAATAAAATGTGCCATCTTGGAAAATCGATCAACGACCACCCAAACAACTGTGTTGCCACGGGATGAGGGCAAGTCTGTAATAAAGTCCATACCAATCTGTGACCAAGGCTGTTCGGGAACGGGCAGAGGATGAAGGAGGCCAGCAGGCTTCTGGCGAGGAGTCTTATCCCGGGCACAGACAGTACAGGCCCGCACAAAATCAACAACATCCGTCTCCAGAGTCGGCCACCAATAAATACGAGAGATGAGTTGCAAGGATTTTTTGATGCCCGCATGGCCTGCGAGATGGGAGGAGTGTCCCAATTTGAGAATCCCGAGATGCTGGCGTGGAGAAACGAAAGTCTTCCCTGGAGGAGTTTGCCTGATGGAGGCTGGAGAAGTGGAGATCAGACAGTCCGGAGGAATGATGTGTTGCGGAGAGACCTCTACTTCAGAGGCATCAGAAGAACGAGAGAGGGCATCGGCCCTAATGTTCTTGTCAGCAGGGCGAAAATGAATTTCAAAGTTAAAACGGGCAAAGAACAACGACCACCTGGCCTGGCGAGGGTTCAGTCGTTGGGCAGACTGGAGATAGGAGAGATTCTTGTGATCAGTGTATATGATAACTGGAAATTTTGCTCCCTCCAGCAGATGCCTCCATTCCTCAAGCGCCAATTTAATGGCCAGTAGTTCTCGATCCCCGATGGAGTAATTTCTCTCCGCTGGAGAGAAGGTCCTAGAAAAAAAACCACAAGTAACAGCATGCCCGGAAGAATTTTTTTGTAGAAGGACAGCTCCAGCTCCCACTGAGGAGGCATCTACCTCCAATAGGAAGGGTTTAGATGGGTCAGGTCTGGAGAGCACGGGAGCAGAAGAAAAGGCAGACTTGAGATGTTTAAATGCGTCTTCCGCTTGTGGAGACCAGGACTTGGGATTGGCATTTTTTTTGGTTAAAGCCACGATAGGAGCCACAATAGTGGAAAAGTGTGGAATAAATTGTCTGTAATAATTGGCAAACCCCAAAAAACGTTGGATAGCACGGAGTCCGGAGGGGCGTGGCCAATCTAAGATGGCAGAGAGTTTATCTGGGTCCATTTGTAGTCCCTGGCCAGAGACCAAGTATCCTAGGAAAGGAAGAGATTGACATTCAAAGAGACATTTCTCCATCTTGGCATAAAGTTGATTGTCCCGAAGTCTCTGAAGAACCATGCGGACATGCTGGCGGTGTTCTTCTAAGTTGGCAGAAAAAATCAGAATATCGTCCAGATAAACCACAACACAGGAATATAAGAGATCACGAAAAATTTCATTAACAAAGTCTTGGAAGACGGCAGGGGCATTGCACAGGCCAAAGGGCATGACCAGATACTCAAAGTGTCCATCTCTGGTGTTAAATGCAGTCTTCCATTCGTCCCCCTCCCTGATGCGGATGAGATTATAGGCCCCCCTTAAGTCCAGTTTGGTAAAGATGTGGGCACCTTGTAGGCGATCAAAGAGTTCCGAGATAAGAGGTAAGGGGTAGCGTTTTTTTACCGTGATTTTATTAAGTCCGCGGTAGTCAATG
The DNA here is from genome assembly GCF_029499605.1 of Hyla sarda. Lineage (NCBI taxonomy): Eukaryota > Metazoa > Chordata > Amphibia > Anura > Hylidae > Hyla > Hyla sarda. The sequence goes on along the minus strand of NC_079196.1, from coordinate 157,886,075 downwards.
CAAGGGCGTAGGGAGCCATCTTTTTTGGACACAAAAAAAAATCCAGCTCCGGCAGGAGAGGAGGATTTGCGGATAAAGCCCTTTTTTTAATTCTCCTGGATGTACTCCGACATGGCAAGAGTCTCTGGGGCAGACAGAGGATAGATTCTGCCCCGGGGTGGAGTAGTACCCGGGAGGAGGTCAATAGGACAGTCATAAGGCCTGTGAGGGGGTAAAGTCTCAGCTTGCTTCTTGCAAAAGACGTCAGCATAGTCCATATAAGCCTTAGGAAGACCGGATACAGGGGGAACCACAGGGTCACGGCAGGGAGTACTGGGAACCGGTTTAAGACAGTCCTTGAGACAAGAAGTACCCCAGTTCTTGATTTCTCCTGTGGACCAATCAAGGGTTGGGGAATGGCGTTGAAGCCACGGTAATCCAAGAAGAATTTCAGAAGTGCAGTTGGAGAGGACCAAAAATTCAATTTTTTCGTGATGAGGTCCGATGCACATTAGGAGAGGCTCCGTGCGGTAACGCACGGTACAGTCCAATCTTTCATTGTTAACAGAATTGATGTAGAGGGGTCTGGCGAGACTGGTCACCGGGATGTTGAACCTGTTGATGAGAGAGGCCAAAATAAAATTTCCTGCAGATCCGGAATCCAGGAAGGCCATAGCAGAGAAGGAGAAGGTAGAGGAAGATTTCCGCACAGGCACAGTAAGGCGTGGAGAAGCAGAGTTGACATCAAAAACTGTCTCACCTTTGTGCGGAATCAGCGGACGTTTTTCCAGCCGGGGAGGACGGATAGGACAATCCTTCAAGAAGTGTTCGGTACTGGCACAGTACAGGCACAGATTCTCCATGCGGCGTCGTGTCCTCTCTTGAGGTGTCAAGCGAGACCGGTCAACTTGCATAGCCTCCACGGCGGGAGGCACAGGAACGGATTGCAGAGGACCAGAGGAGAGAGGAGCCGGGGAGAGAAACCGCCTCGTGCGAACAAAGTCCATTTCCTGGCGGAGCTCCTGACGCCTTTCGGAAAAACGCATGTCAATGCGGGTGGCCAGATGAATAAGTTCATGCAGGTTAGCAGGAATTTCTCGTGCGGCCAGCACATCTTTAATGTTGCTGGATAGGCCTTTTTTAAAGGTCGCGCAGAGGGCCTCATTATTCCAGGATAATTCGGAGGCAAGAGTACGGAATTGGATGGCGTACTCGCCAACAGAAGAATTACCCTGGACCAGGTTCAGCAGGGCAGTCTCAGCAGAAGAGGCTCGGGCAGGTTCCTCAAAGACACTTCGAATCTCCGTGAAGAAGGAGTGTACAGAGGCAGTGACAGGGTCATTGCGGTCCCAGAGCGGTGTGGCCCATGACAGAGCTTTCCCAGACAGAAGGCTGACTACGAAAGCCACCTTAGACCTTTCAGTAGGAAACTGGTCCGACATCATCTCCAAGTGCAGGGAACATTGTGAAAGAAAGCCACGGCAAAACTTAGAGTCCCCATCAAATTTATCCGGCAAGGATAATCGTAGGCCGGAAGCGGCCACTCGCTGCGGAGGAGGTGCAGGAGCTGGCGAAGGAGATTGTTGCTGGAGTTGTGGTAATAGCTGCTGTAGCATCACGGTCAGTTGAGACAGCTGGTGGCCTTGTTGCGCTATCTGTTGCGACTGCTGGGCGACCACCGTGGTGAGGTCGGCGACAACTGGCAGTGGGACTTCAGCGGGATCCATGGCCGGATCTACTGTCACGATTCGGCTGGCTGGAGGTGGATCCTCTGTGCCAGAGAGGGATTGGCGTGGACCGTGTTGGTGGACCGGTTCTAAGTTGCTACTGGTATTCACCAGAGCCCGCCGCAAAGCGGGATGGTCTTGCAGCGGCGGTAGCAACCAGGTCGTATCCACCAGCAACGGCTCAACCTCTCTGACTGCTGAAGATAGGCGCGGTACAAGGGAGTAGACAAGAGCAAGGTCGGACGTAGCAGAAGGTCAGGGCAGGCAGCAAGGATCGTAGTCAGGGGCAACGGCAGGAGGTCTGGAACACAGGCTAGGAACACACAAGGAAACGCTTTCACTGGCACAATGGCAACAAGATCCGGCAAGGGAGTGCAGGGGAAGTGATGTATAAATAGGGAGTGCACAGGTGAACACACTAATTAAGGCTGCTGCGCCAATCAGTGGCGCAGTGGCCCTTTAAATTGCAGAGACCCGGCGCGCGCGCGCCCTAAGGAGCGGGGCCGCGCGCGCCGGGACAAGACCGACGGGGAGCGAGTCAGGTACGGGAGCCGGGATGCGCATCGCGAGCGGGCGCCTCCCGCATCGCGAATCGCATCCCGGCTGAGAGAGACATTGCAGCGCACCCGGTCAGCAGGTCTGACCGGGGCGCTGCAAATGCGAGGAAGTTGCGAGCGCTCCGGGGAGGAGCGGGGACCCGGAGCGCTCGGCGTAACACATGTTTTAGGAGCCTTATGGCACTTTCCCCGTAGAAATGGAGTGTCTGGGGTGTCAGTTCGGGGGTCCGTGGGGTACTTCTAGTATCACAAATGGACCGATGAACCATATGAGTGAACGGGACTTATGAGATAATCCCACTCACCTTACCCAGATCACACCCAAAATAGGGGATTGCTGTGTCAGGACTCCATGATTGTATATTGATATGTGTGAGACATTGGAATAGATATGGGGTTACACCTGGGATGTCCTATATATATTGTCTACAACATTTGAACATTATTATCATTTATTAATCAATGGTTATCCTATGTTACTTGTCTGAGGGCAGCCCTGGTCTAATATGGCGCCCTGTGACTCCCTAACATAAATTGACATGCGCATTAAGTCACGGCTCGCATTGCTGTGCGGCGCGATATGCAGATCCTATGTTGATACATTGGTCACTAAGCAACGATGACGCCACACTGTGATTGGCTATGATCTCCCCATGCCCGGAAGCTAACGCCGGCAGTGTTAGCCGGGCTTCCGGAGGTGCGGAGGATGGCGTACTTCACCACGAGGTTAGATGTTTTGCTGATACCATGTGTTTTATTGTTTTTATATTTTGCACCTGTGCACTGGCACTATGTACACTGTTATTTTACACCATTTATAATGCACATGCAATCGGCTCTGCTGATCATGCGGCTCGAATATAATATTCACAGGAACGCACATGATGTACATTGATTATTACTATGTTTATCACTATATAATATTTCTACTTTGTTTACATATATGATGTCACTAATTATGTTAATGTCTGATGATGTCACTGATTGAGGGGAGTGTGTATTTAAACCCCTGTGTATCACTTGTATTCACTTGAAAATGGCGGTGAGAGACCGCTGAAACGTTGTCTCTATATCCCTGGAATAAAATAACACTTTATTGATTCACTACTTTGGTGTGCTGCCGTTATACTTTAACTATATATCCATCTATTTATCTATCTATCATCTATCTATCTCTCATATCTGTCTATCTTTCATCTATCTCTCATCTATCTGAGATAGATATGAGAGATAGATAGATAAATAGAAAGATAGATACATAAATAGATAGATGGATATAGATAGATGGATAGATAGATATGAGATAGATAGATATGATATAGATAGATAGGAGATAGATGGATCGATAGATAATAGATAGATGAGAGATAGATAGATAGATAGATCAGTGTTTCCCAACTAGGGGGGCCTCCAGCTGTTGCAAAACTACAACTCCCAGTATGCTCATAAAGCCAAAGGAATGCTGGGAGTTGTAGTTTTGCAACATCTGGAGGCCCCCTGGTTGGGAAACTGATCTATCTATCTATCTATCTATCTTTCTCCTATCTATCTATATCATTTAAATGTATCTATATCATATCCATCTATCTATATCATATCCATCTATCTCCTATCTATCTATCTATCTATCTATCTATCTATCTATCATATATTTATCTGTCTATATCATATCTATCATCTATCTATCCACCTATTTATGTATCTTTCTATATATCCTCTCTCTATCTATATATCATCTATTTATCTATCTTTCTATCTATCTCATATCTATATATATATATATATATATATATATATATTTATGTATCTATCTATCTATATATCATCTATCTACCTATCTATCTCTCATATCTATCTATCTATCTCTCTCTCTTTCTCATCTATCTATCTCTCATCTATCTGAGTTAGATAGATATGAGATAGATAGATAGATATGAGATAGATAGATGCATAAATAGATGGATATAGATGGATGGATGGATATGAGATAGATAGAGAGATAGATAGATAGATAGATAGGAGATAGATAGATAGATAGGAGATTGATAGATAGATCAGTGTTTCCCAACCTGGGGGCCTCCAGCTGTTGCAAAACTACAACTCCCAGTATGCTCATAAAGCCAAAGGAATGCTGGGAGTTGTAGTTTTGCAACAGCTGGAGGACCCCTGGTTGGGAAACACTGAACTACCTCCCACTGTCTCCCGAACTACAACTTTCCCCCTCTCCCCCAAGCAAGTTACTTACTTTAAAAGGGCAGCATTAGCAGTGGGCACTGGTCAGGTAAGTCTTCCATACTCATGGTGTCCGGGCCTGTACACACACACACACAGCGGGCCTGCTCTACAAGGTCCAGCAGCAGAATACAGTGGAGTGAGAGAGGGGGAGGAGCTTCCTGTCTGCTCTTCCCAGTCTGCATAGCGCGGCCCCTGCGTGGTGACAGGGCTGCTGGCTGAAGATTTATTTAAAAAAAGGATGCCGGTGTGAGGTGGTTTTTTGCGCCCCTGTAGATCCATGCGTCCGCTCCTCCCCCAGCTCTACGAACATTTCCGAAGCTAGAGCTGGGGGAGAGCAGAGCAAGGGGAGGGAGGAGGTTCACGCCCCCTCCCTCATCTCGGCTGGACGCAGATCTCTACGGCACGTCCCTCCCTCATCTCCCCGAGCTGAGGACGTAGAGCAGTGCTCCCAATGAGCTCTATGTGTAAAGGGGGACATACTGTACGGGCTAAATGTCCCCCTTTAGCCCATGCAGTATATCCCCCTTTAGCCCGTGCAGTATGTCCCCCTTTAGCCCGCGCAGTATGTCCCCCTTTAGCCCGTGCAGTATGTCCCCCTTTAGCCCGTGCAGTATGTTCCCCTTTAGCCCGTACAGTATGTCCCCCTTTAGCCCATGCAGTATGTCCCCCTTTAGCCCGTGCAGTATGTCCCCCTTTAGCCCGTGCAGTATGTCCCCCTTTATACATAGAGCTCATTAGGAGCACTGCTCTACATCCTCAGGGTGGGGAGATGCGGGAGGGGACCTGCTGTGGAGATTTACGTCCTCAGGGAGGGGAGATGAGGGAGGGACCTGCCGTGGAGATCTATGTGCTCAGGGAGGGGGCGTACCATACAGATCTGCATCCAGCCGAGCTCAGGGAGGGGAGATGAGGAAGGGGGCGTGAACCTCCTCCCTCCCCTTGCTCTGCTCTCCCCCAGCTCTAGCTTCGGAAATGTTCGGAGAGCTGGGGGAGGAGCGGACGCATGGATCTACGGGGGCGCAATAAACCAACTCACACCGGAGTAGATGGCTCTGGGGGGTGGGTGGTGCAGTGGGGGCTCGGGCCCCTTACTGGTGAACTAGCTGTACCCCCTTGATGGCCATGAGAGCTGCTAGTGACCTACTGCTGCTAGGGGGGCAGGGGTGTGGAAATTTTATAAAAAACTACTTGTCCACGGGACTAAAATGGAGCAAAATCTACTTGTCCCTCATGACAATCCACTTGTCCGGGCCAATTTTCGCTTTTACGCTCTCGTTTTTTCCTCTCCCTATAATAGCCATAACTACCTACTATACTGACACCTTTTAATGTTTCAATAACATATTCTCCGAACCAAAAAAATATATAAATATATATTAAGGGAAGTGAATGTTACGCCGAGCGCTCCGGGTCCCCGCTCCTCCCCGGAGCGCTCGCTACACTCTCCTCACTGCAGCGCTCCGGTCAGATCCACTGACCCGGGGCGCTGCGATACCGCCTCCAGCCGGGATGCGATTCGCGATGCGGGTAGCGCCCGCTCGCGATGCGCACCCCGGCTCCCGTACCTGACTCGCTCCCCGTCGGTCCTGTCCCGGCGTGCGCGGCCCCGCTCCTTAGGGCGCGCGCGCGCCGGGTCTTTGCGATTTAAAGGGCCACTGCGCCGCTGATTGGCGCAGTGGTTCCAATTAGTCTGATCACCTGTGCACTTCCCTATATCACCTCACTTCCCCTGCACTTCCTTGCCGGATCTTGTTGCCATCGTGCCAGTGAAAGCGTTTCCTTGTGTGTTCCTAGCCTGTGTTCCAGACCTCCTGCCGTTGCCCCTGTCTACGATCCTTGCTGCCTGCCCCGACCTTCTGCTACGTCCGACCTTGCTTCTGTCTACTCCCTTGTACCGCGCCTATCTTCAGCAGCCAGAGAGGTGAGCCGTTGCTAGTGGATACGACCTGGTCACTACCGCCGCAGCAAGACCATCCCGCTTTGCGGCGGGCTCTGGTGAAAACCAGTAGTGACTTAGAACCGGTCCACTAGCACGGTCCTCGCCATCCCTCTCTGGCACAGAGGATCCACCTCCTGCCAGCCGGCATCGTGACAGTAGATCCGGCCATGGATCCCGCTGAAGTTCCTCTGCCAGTTGTCGCTGACCTCACCACGGTGGTCGCCCAACAGTCACAACAGATAGCGCAACAAGGCCAACAGCTGTCTCAACTGACCGTTATGCTACAGCAGTTACTACCACAGCTTCAGCAATCATCTCCTCCGCCAGCTCCTGCACCTCCTCCGCAGCGAGTGGCCGCTTCTGGTTTACGCCTATCCTTGCCGGATAAATTTGATGGGGACTCTAAGTTTTGCCGTGGCTTTCTTTCCCAATGCTCCCTGCACTTGGAGATGATGTCGGACCAGTTTCCCACTGAAAGGTCTAAGGTGGCTTTCGTAGTCAGCCTTCTGTCTGGAAAAGCCCTGTCTTGGGCCACACCGCTCTGGGACCGCAATGACCCCGTCACTGCCTCTGTACACTCCTTCTTCTCGGAAATCCGAAGTGTCTTTGAGGAACCTGCCCGAGCCTCTTCTGCTGAGACTGCCCTGTTGAACCTGGTCCAGGGTAATTCTTCCGTTGGCGAGTATGCCGTACAATTCCGTACTCTTGCTTCAGAATTATCCTGGAATAATGAGGCCCTCTGCGCGACCTTTAAAAAAGGCCTATCCAGCAACATTAAAGATGTTCTGGCCGCACGAGAAATCCCTGCTAATCTACATGAACTCATTCACCTAGCCACTCGCATTGACATGCGTTTTTCCGAAAGGCGTCAGGAGCTCCGCCAGGATATGGACTCTGTTCGCACGAGGCGTTTCTTCTCCTCGGCTCCTCTCTCCTCTGGTCCCCTGCAATCCGTTCCTGTGCCTCCCGCCGTGGAGGCTATGCAGGTCGACCGGTCTCGCCTGACACCTCAAGAGAGGACACGACGCCGCATGGAGAACCTCTGCCTGTACTGTGCTAGTACCGAACACTTCCTGAAGGATTGTCCTATCCGTCCTCCCCGCCTGGAAAGACGTACGCTGACTCCGCACAAAGGTGAGACAGTCCTTGATGTCTACTCTGCTTCTCCACGTCTTACTGTGCCTGTGCGGATGTCTGCCTCTGCCTTCTCCTTCTCTACTATGGCCTTCTTGGACTCCGGATCTGCAGGAAATTTTATTTTGGCCTCTCTCGTCAACAGGTTCAACATCCCAGTGACCAGTCTCGCCAGACCCCTCTACATCAATTGTGTAAACAATGAAAGATTGGACTGTACCATACGTTTCCGCACGGAGCCCCTTCTAATGTGCATCGGATCTCACCACGAGAGGATTGAACTTTTGGTCCTCCCCAATTGCACTTCTGAAATTCTCCTTGGACTTCCCTGGCTTCAACTTCATTCCCCAACCCTGGATTGGTCCACTGGGGAGATCAAGAGTTGGGGGCCCTCTTGTTCCAAGGACTGCCTAAAACCGGTTCCCAGTAACCCTTGCCGTGACTCTGTGGTTCCTCCTGTGACCGGTCTCCCTAAGGCCTATATGGACTTTGCGGATGTTTTTTGCAAAAAACAAGCTGAGACTCTACCTCCTCACAGGCCTTATGATTGTCCTATCGACCTCCTCCCGGGCACTACTCCACCCCGGGGCAGAATTTATCCTCTATCCGCCCCAGAGACTCTTGCCATGTCTGAATACGTCCAGGAAAATTTAAAAAAGGGCTTTATCCGTAAATCCTCCTCTCCTGCCGGAGCCGGATTTTTCTTTGTGTCCAAAAAAGATGGCTCCCTACGTCCTTGCATTGACTACCGCGGTCTTAATAAAATCACGGTTAAGAACCGCTACCCCCTACCTCTCATCTCTGAACTCTTTGATCGCCTCCAAGGTGCCCACATCTTTACCAAACTGGACTTAAGAGGTGCTTATAATCTCATCCGCATCAGAGAGGGGGATGAGTGGAAAACGGCATTTAACACCAGAGATGGACACTTTGAGTATCTGGTCATGCCCTTTGGCCTGTGCAACGCCCCTGCCGTCTTCCAAGACTTTGTTAATGAAATTTTTCGTGATCTTTTATACTCCTGTGTTGTTGTATATCTGGACGATATCCTGATTTTTTCTGCCAATCTAGAAGAACACCGCCAGCATGTCCGTATGGTTCTTCAGAGACTTCGTGACAATCAACTCTATGCCAAAATAGAGAAATGTCTGTTTGAATGCCAATCTCTTCCTTTCCTAGGATACTTGGTCTCTGGCCAGGGACTACAAATGGATCCAGACAAACTCTCTGCCGTCTTAGATTGGCCACGCCCCTCCGGACTCCGTGCTATTCAACGCTTTTTGGGGTTCGCCAATTATTACAGGCAATTTATTCCACATTTTTCTACCGTTGTGGCTCCTATCGTGGCTTTAACCAAAAAAAATGCCGATCCCAAGTCTTGGCCTCCTCAAGCGGAAGACGCCTTTAAACGGCTCAAGTCTGCCTTTTCTTCGGCTCCCGTGCTCTCCAGACCTGACCCTTCCAAACCCTTCCTATTGGAGGTTGATGCCTCCTCAGTGGGAGCTGGAGCTGTCCTTCTACAAAAAAATTCTTCCGGGCATGCTGTTACTTGTGGTTTTTTTTCTAGGACCTTCTCTCCGGCGGAGAGGAACTACTCCATCGGGGATCGAGAGCTTCTAGCCATTAAATTAGCACTTGAGGAATGGAGGCATCTGCTGGAGGGATCAAGATTTCCAGTTATTATTTTCACCGATCACAAGAACCTCTCCTACCTCCAGTCTGCCCAACGGCTGAATCCTCGCCAGGCCAGGTGGTCTCTGTTCTTTGCCCGATTTAATTTTGAAATTCACTTTCGGCCTGCCGATAAGAACATTAGGGCCGATGCTCTCTCTCGTTCCTCGGATGCTTCTGAAGTTGAACTCTCTCCGCAACACATCATTCCTCCTGACTGCCTGATTTCCACTTCTCCAGCCTCCATCAGGCAAACTCCTCCAGGAAAGACCTTTGTTTCTCCACGCCAACGCCTCGGAATCCTCAAATGGGGTCACTCCTCCCATCTCGCAGGTCATGCAGGCATCAAGAAATCTGTGCAACTCATCTCTCGCTTCTATTGGTGGCCGACTCTGGAGACGGATGTTGTGGACTTTGTGCGAGCCTGCACTATCTGTGCCCGGGATAAGACTCCTCGCCAGAAGCCCGCTGGTTTTCTTCATCCTCTGCCTGTCCCCGAACAGCCTTGGTCTCTGATTGGTATGGATTTTATTACTGATTTACCCCCTTCCCGTGGCAACACTGTTATTTGGGTGGTCGTTGATCGATTCTCCAAAATGGCACATTTCATCCCTCTTCCTGGTCTTCCTTCAGCGCCTCAGTTGGCTAAACAATTTTTTGTACACATTTTTCGTCTTCACGGGTTGCCTACGCAGATCGTCTCGGATAGAGGCGTCCAATTCGTGTCTAAATTCTGGAGGGCTCTCTGTAAACAACTCAAGATTAAATTAAAATTTTCTTCTGCATATCATCCTCAATCCAATGGACAAGTAGAAAGAGTTAACCAGGTCTTGGGTGATTATTTACGACATTTTGTTTCCTCCCGCCAGGATGACTGGGCAGATCTTCTTCCATGGGCCGAATTCTCGTATAACTTCAGAGTCTCTGAATCTTCCTCCAAATCCCCATTTTTCGTGGTGTACGGCCGTCACCCTCTTCCCCCCCTCCCTACCCCGTTGCCCTCTGGTCTGCCCGCTGTGGATGAAATTTCTCGTGACCTTTCCATCATATGGAGAGAGACCCAAAATTCTCTCTTACAGGCTTCATCACGCATGAAGAAGTTCGCGGATAAGAAAAGAAGAGCTCCTCCCATTTTTTCCCCTGGAGACAAGGTATGGCTCTCCGCTAAATATGTCCGCTTCCGTGTCCCTAGCTACAAGTTGGGACCACGCTATCTTGGTCCTTTCAAAATTTTGTGCCAGATTAATCCTGTCTCTTACAAACTTCTTCTTCCTCCTTCTCTTCGTATTCCTAATGCCTTTCACGTTTCTCTTCTTAAACCACTTATCATCAACCGTTTCTCTCCCAAATCTGTTCCTCCCACTCCTGTTTCCGGCTCCTCGGACATCTTCTCCGTCAAAGAAATTCTGGCATCCAAAAAGGTCAGAGGGAAAACCTTTTTTTTAGTGGATTGGGAGGGTTGTGGTCCAGAAGAGAGATCCTGGGAACCTGAGGACAATATCCTAGACAAAAGTCTGCTCCTCAGGTTCTCAGGCTCTAAGAAGAGGGGGAGACCCAAGGGGGGGGGTACTGTTACGCCGAGCGCTCCGGGTCCCCGCTCCTCCCCGGAGCGCTCGCTACACTCTCCTCACTGCAGCGCTCCGGTCAGATCCACTGACCCGGGGCGCTGCGATACCGCCTCCAGCCGGGATGCGATTCGCGATGCGGGTAGCGCCCGCTCGCGATGCGCACCCCGGCTCCCGTACCTGACTCGCTCCCCGTCGGTCCTGTCCCGGCGCGCGCGGCCCCGCTCCTTAGGGCGCGCGCGCGCCGGGTCTTTGCGATTTAAAGGGCCACTGCGCCGCTGATTGGCGCAGTGGTTCCAATTAGTCTGATCACCTGTGCACTTCCCTATATCACCTCACTTCCCCTGCACTTCCTTGCCGGATCTTGTTGCCATCGTGCCAGTGAAAGCGTTTCCTTGTGTGTTCCTAGCCTGTGTTCCAGACCTCCTGCCGTTGCCCCTGACTACGATCCTTGCTGCCTGCCCCGACCTTCTGCTACGTCCGACCTTGCTTCTGTCTACTCCCTTGTACCGCGCCTATCTTCAGCAGCCAGAGAGGTGAGCCGTTGCTAGTGGATACGACCTGGTCACTACCGCCGCAGCAAGACCATCCCGCTTTGCGGCGGGCTCTGGTGAAAACCAGTAGTGACTTAGAACCGGTCCACTAGCACGGTCCTCGCCATCCCTCTCTGGCACAGAGGATCCACCTCCTGCCAGCCGGCATCGTGACAGTGAAATTGAAATAGTAAAAGATAATTTTGCAGATTTGGTGGTTTTTCTTTCCTGCGCCATTTACCTTGTGGTCAGATAACATGTTAGTTTTATACTTTAGGCGCCTGATTACAGCAATACCAGATTTGTATCGTTTACGTCATGTTTTACTAATTCTGGACTTTTCAAAAAAATGTAATTGCCATTTTTTAACCCCTGCAGCTTTATTTTTTTTCCGAATACCAGGCTGTATGAGGGTTCATTTTCTGCACCATAATCAGTTTTTTTGTATCGGTATCATTTTGGTATTGATCTGACTTTTTAATCGCTTTTTAACTTTTTTTTTTCTGGGATATTATAAAAATTGCAAATCTGTGGTTTGGTATTTTTTTTACATTTACCGTACGGGATACATAATGTTATATTTTAATAGGTTGTACAATTACACACGAAGTGATACCAAATATATTTATTTCTATTATGTATGCATGTTTTTATATAGGAAAAGGGGGTGATTTGAACTTTTAACATGGAAGGGGTTAATGCAGCGGTCTTCAAACTGTGGCCCTCCAGATGTTGCAAAACTACAACTCCCAGCATGCCCGGACAGCCAACGGCTGTCCTGGCATGCTGGGAATTGTAGTTTTGTAACATCTGGAGGGGCACAGTTTGAAGACCACTGGGTTAATATGTGTCTTTCAAACTTTTATTAAAACTTTTTTTTATTATTATTTATTTATTTACACTTATCTAATACACTTTATTAGACTTATGAGGAATCATTAGATTCCTCAGACAGATGAATAGATTCTATTGAACTCTATTAATCTGTGTGCTCTGTGATCCATTGATAGAGCCTGGTCCAGCCTGGCTCTATCAATGACAGAGCTGGGACTGCAGGAAGCAGAGGTAAGTCCTCCGGCTACCTCTATAGTGGATCGCCCCCCTGCGATCGCGCTGCAGGGGGGCGATTCGCCCTACTAGCCCACCAGGGAGCTTTCACATCTCCCTTTAGACGCCGCTGTCAGCTTTGACAGCGGCGATCTAAAGGGTTAATAGCCAGCCGCAGCGATCGCCGCATGCTGGCTATTAGCGGCGGCCCCCGGCTACTGAGAACAGCCGGGGGCTGCAGAGTATGGAGCGGGCAGGAGTCCCGAGCCCGCTCCATACTCCCCTGTGAGCGCTGCATACAGTCTCCCCGTGCAGACGTGCGGGGAGTGAAGGCAGAGGACGCAGGTCTGCACGGGGAGAAATAAGCCACGCACGTCTGCAGAGCAGGGGAGAGAAGACAAATACAGTACTGTACACAGCTTCTCATCTCCCCTGCTCTGCTTCAGAGGACACAGGCTGCAGAGTATGGAGCGGGCAGGAGTCGGCAGCCCGCTCCATACAGACTGCAGATCCGCCGCACTTGTCAGGTCCGGCCCTGCTTGCCCGAAGCCGGGCTAAGGGCCGGAAAAATTCACCTGCCCGGCGCCCAAAACTGCTAGTCCCGGGTGTCGGGCGATAGAAATTCCACATCCCTGGGGGGTACAAGGGGAGCCAATCATGATGTAGGGGGGGCCGTGCCCCCCCCCCCTAGAGACGCCACTGGCTGCAAGGGTGGTTGAACGCAGCGTCCATCTGGGTGCTGTCAAACTTGCTGTGGTTGGGGAGTATGCGGTGGTATGTGGCCTAATGCTCGCCTCTGGGGCCGGACCTGGAGAGGGCAGTGGCCCCCTCTCACGCTGGGCCCCTGTGCAGCTGAACCGGCTGCACAGGCGATATGTCCGCCCCTGACTGCCACTATATAGACACACACTGCCATCATACACAAATATGCAGCCACTATATACACATACACTGCCACTGTATATACACATACAGCCATCATAAATATATACACTGCCTCTATATACACACACACTGCCCCTTTATACACACATGGCCATCATACACACATACACAGCTTCTATATGCATATACACTGCCACTATATAGACACACACTGCCATCATACACACATATACAGCCACTATATACACATACACTGCCACTGTATATACACACATCCATCACAAATATATACATTGCCTTTATATACACACACTGCCCCTTTATACACACATGGCCATCATACACAAATACACAGCTTCTATATGCATATACACTGCCACTATATAGACACACACTGCTATCATACACACATATACAGCCACTATATACACATACACTGCCACTGTATATACACACACAGCCATCATAAATATATACACTGCCTCTATATACACACACTGCCCCTTTATACACACATGGTCATCATACACAGCTTCTATATGCATATACACTGCCACTATATAGACACACACTGCCATCATACACACATATACAGCCACTATATACACATACACTGCCTTTGTATATACACATACAGCCATCATAAATATATACACTGCCTCTATATACACATACTACCCCTTTATACACACATGGCCATCATACACATACACAGCTTCTATATACACACACTGCCCCTTTATACACACATGGCCATCATACACACATACACAGATTCTATATACACACACTGCCCAGGGATGTGGAAATCCTATCGCTCGACACCCGGGACATGTAGTTTCGGGCACCGGGCAGGTGAATTTGTCATAGATTTAGCCCTGTATCGGACAAGCAGGGACAGACCGACTTCCCCCTTATTTTTCTTTAATGCCGGTGTGAGGCGCAGGAGCCAATGCAAGTCTGCACCTCACACCGGCGCTCAGGGTGTATGGAGGTGGCGGCCCCCAGCTGATTTCAGTAGCCGGGGGCCGCTGCTCAGAGCCCCCCCAGCCGGTGTGAGGGGATCTCACCTCACAGCTCCTCCCCTCCGCTCTCCGAAGATTGCCGAAGCTAGAGCCGGGAAGAGCGAGGGAAGAGCCCGAGGTCCCACGTCTGCAGGAGATGATTAAGCCACGCCCCCTCATCCCCCCTCCCGGAGTATGGACAGCGCAGCTCTGCATAATACAAGAAGACAGGGGGAGAATAAGGACGTACACAGCTCCTCCCCTCCCCTGCTCTGTCTACACAGGACCTAATTTATAACGGGGAGGTTTTAAGTTTTCACGGGGGAAAATACTGAGCAGGGGGCGGGGAGAGGACATGTGTGAGGAGACATACTGCACTGCACTGCACGGGCTGGGGATTTCACCTCACACCGGCTCAGGTGGTTGTATATGTATGTAATGTATGATTAGGGGGGTGTATCAGCGGCAGGTGTATGTATGATGTGTGCATACGGTATGTATGGTGTATGTGTCATGTGTATATATGATGTGTGTATGGTTTATGTGTGATGTGTGTATGTTATGTATGATGTGGGGTGGGCAGCAGCAGGTGTATGTATGATGTGTGCATATGTATGGTGTATATTTATGGTGTGAGTGTATGTGTATATATGATGTGTGTATGTGTGATGTGTGTATGTTATGTATGATGTGGGGTGGGCAGCAGCAGGTGTATGTATGATGTGTGCATATGTATGGTGTATATTTATGGAGTGAGTGTATGGGAGACATGTATCATTTCCAGTGTATAATAAAAGTTTTTTACCCCTCTGCCTGTTATCTAAATTTGGCGCAGCTGCGTTAAATTTACCATTCTTGGGCAGCTACTTTTTTGAATTGCGTTTAAATTTAGAATTCTCCTCAGAGCATAAATTTACACCGCAGCTCTATTTAGTAGGAGCTTTGTCTGCAGCGTATCTGCACCTAAACAGTAAGTGTGTCCTCGTTATTAGTTTTAGAATTTTTTTTCTTCATTATGCAGAGTTTTAATCTCACAAAAATACCACTTTTTGCACCCAATTATAACACATCAATTATACCAATGTCCTTATTCTTCATTTAACATCTGTGACACCCCTGTGCAAATCACCTCAAATGTACATGGTGCACTCTACCTTATGGGCCTTGTTGTGCGCCCGCAGAGCACTTTGCGCCCACATATGTGATATCTCCGTACTCTGGCTAAATTGTGTCCCTAAAAATGGGGATCTTTTTCCCATTTACCTCTTGTGAAAATGTAAAGTATGCGGCAACACCTGCATGTCAGTGTAAATAATTTAATTTTTATACACTAACATACTGGTGTAGACTCCAACTGTTCCTTTTCATAAGGGGTAAAAGGAGAAAAAGCCCCCCAAAATCTGTGAGGCAATTTCTCCCGAGTACGGCGATACCCATATGTGACCCTAAACTGTTGCCTTGAAATACGACAGGTCTCCAAAGTGAGAGACCGCCATGCGCATTTGAGGCCTAAATTAGGGTTTTGCATAGGGGTGGACATAGGGGTATTCTATGCCAGTGTTTCCCAAACAGGGTGCCTCCAGCTGTTGCAAAACTCCCAACATGCCTGGACAGTCAATGGCTGTCCGTCAATTCTGGGAGTTGTTGTTTTGCAACAGCTGGAGGCTCCATTTTGGAAACAGTGCCGTACCAGACGTTGTTCATATTTATTGGGGAGGGGAGGGGGGCTGTGTAGCGGTATGTGTATATATAGTGTTTTTTACTTATTTTATTTAAGTGTAGTGTAGTGTAGTGTTTTTAGGGTACAGTCACACAGGCGGGGGTTCACAGCGAGTTTGCTGCATCTCAATCTTGCAGCACTCACTGTAAACCTCCGCCCATGTGAGTGTACCCTGTGAGTGTACCCTTGTATTTCGGCAATATCTGAAGGGTCAGATGTTGACGAACTACAACTCCCAGCATGCTTGGGCAGTCTGGGCATCCTGGGAGTTGTAGTTTTGCAACAGCTGGAGGTCCACAGTTTGTAGACCACTGTATAATGGTCTCCAATCTGTGGTCTTCTAGATGTTACAGAACTACAACTCCCAGCATGCCTCGACAGAGTGGCCGGGTAAGTGACGCCGGGGGACGGGTAAGGGACACTTAGCAGAGCGGTGTGTGTCCCGATCCCCTTGATCCGGACTCACACACCGCGCTGCTATCAGCTAGTCAGATTTGACTAGCTGATAGCAGCGATTGCTGGGGGGGGGGGAAGAAACCCCCCGTGGTCACATGGTAAGATGGCTGGCTATCAGTGATAGCCACCATTTTACCGGGCGCTGGGGAAAAGTATAACGGAAAGCAGTAAATTTTAAAGATAAAAGGAGAATGATCTACAGTGTTAAGTGGATTACAAAGCTATTTTAATGTGACGGAGCTTGTTCAATGATAAGTAAGCTATCAAACATTTCCTATGTAAATGTATTAAATTGTTGGATCATAAAATAACAATACCAATATACAAATGATCTAATGAATAACTGAACTGTAAACAAATATTCTATATGCAAATTATTTTAAAAGTGCTTTGGAATAACCAAGGAGTAAAAAGCAAAATAAAGCAAACCAAATGAGGAATTGAGATAGGAAAGTTAAAACATTCTGGTGGTTCCTTAGTAGAACTTTCCTTCAGAAATAGAAAGGATTGCTACGTGCAGTTAAAGTTGGCTTATATTTGCGGGGAAAAAGACGCACTTGCGTCAAAATTTTTGGTGCAAAGGAAAAGTACGCAGGTAATGAATCCATGTGTACTATATATGCAGCTCCAAGGTACGCCATTTCAGCCACATCTGGACGACATGCTCTACAAAAACGTGCGCAAAAAAATGCGCAAAAAAAGGGCTTGCGCAAAATTTTGCGCAAAAAAAATACACACAAAATAGGGGTAAAATCTTTGATACATGTCCCCCAGTGTGTATATATGTTGTGTGTATGTGTGATGCGTGTATGTTATGTATGATGTGGGGTGGGCAGCGGCAGGTGTATGTATCATGTGTGCATATTTATGGTGTATATTTATGGAGTGAGTGTATGTGTATATATGATGTGTGTATGTGTGATGTGTGTATGTAATGTATGATGTGGGGTGGGCAGCGGCGGGTGTATGTATGATGTGTGCATATGTATGGTGTGAGAGTATGTGTGATGTGTATATATGATGTGTGTATGGTATATGTGTGATGTGTGTATGTAATGTATGATGTGGGGGGGCAGCGGCGGGTGTATGTATGATGTGTATGTATGTATGTAATGTATGATATAGGGGGCAGTGGCCTGTGTATGTATATGTGTATGCATGTATGTTTTGTACAGGGGGGGACTGACAAGTGCTGCTGGGTGTTGTAGTTACTAACTGCAATTCCCAGTATCCCTTGACACAGCCTATGGCTCTGCAGCTGACACAAACCAAAACTACAACTCCCAGCATGTTACATGATAACCTTAACTATACTACTATACAGTGCAACATGCTGCAACACCCACACAACCATAGGCTGTATCAGGGCATGCTTGGAGTTGTAGTTATCTAGTAACTAAATGCAACTTCCAGCATTTTCTCACACTTAAATTAGAGTCAATAAAATGCACCATATAAACTGGAGAAGCAGAACCCCCCCCCCCCCCCCCCAGTAACAGCATTGTTCATTGTTTTGCAATCAAAAGACTCCATATATAAGTCCCTATGAAGACTGAAAAATAGTGATTAAAATATTTTAAGAAGTGCGTATATATGTGAATAGGCCCCTTTCCTAATAAAAGTTCCGATAATAAATGGTTCCAAAAAAATTACTGATCACGGCGCATAAGATTACCCTCATACCTTGCCTCGGGTGTAAAAGGAGCTAGCTAGAGCTCTCCCACCGCTAATAGCCTGACATGCTTTGATCGCTGTGGCCGGCTATGTGGTGTCCCGGCACCGTATTTCATACTGTGCCTTGGTTATTAGTCCCCAAAGTTAGAGTCCCTAGGACTGTCGGGGTTCGCTTTCCTCATTTAAACCCTAGTCACCCCTTAGTCAATTAATATTTGTAAAGGGGCGGAGCCTAGCCGCGGATAGGAATGGACGCGTGAGCCTGCTGCTCTCTCGTCTGACCGGAGAATCAAGCCTTCTAACTACCTGATTTTCCCCTACAAATGGTCAAATACGGCAAGCTTGTACCTGGAGACCCTGGAGAGTCGCCCAAACCGGGTAGGAATCAGGCTGATATGTCGAAATTCTTCAAGAAAAAAGGCGGTGTATCTCCCGCTCGGCAGGCCAAGATGGCGCATGAGACTACCCCACTCAGAGACCCAGGAGACGACTGTGAGGCCGAGAGTGAAGCCGAGGAGGACACGTCGGCAGTTCTTACCCAGCAATTCCTGAAGTCCTTCATGAAAAAAGCCTTACCTCAGGCGTTGAAACCGGTCCTGACTGAACAAGCAGAGATAAAGTCTGAAGTATTGGGGATTGGTCACAGGACCGAGGCCTTGGAGTCTGCATGCGCAACCCTCTCTGTGCACTCAGCTGCTATGGCGGATCGCACGTCACTCCTGGAGACCCACCTGAATTTCACCTACACTCTCATAGAAGACCAGGAAAACCGCAGCCGCCGGAAGAATATAAGGCTAAAAGGCTTACCGGAGTCCTGGGCAGCGGAGGCGCTCCGGAATGTTGCGGGTGAGATTTTCGCCGGCCTGTTGGGCCCTGATAGAGCAAAAAAAGTGGTCATTGAGAGGATTCACAGAGCCCTCAGGCCGAAACCGAAGACGATTGATCCCCCCAGGGATGTGATATGTGGGCTACTGTCCTATGTGGACACTGAGGACATCCTCCGGGCCGCCAGGGAAAAACGACCGATTAGCTATGGGGAAGCTGACATCGCTCTGTACCAAGACATAGCCCCATCTACGCTGGCAAAAAGGCGCCTTCTACGGCCGCTTCTGGAAAAGCTGAGAGAGAGGGATGTCCAATATGCGTGGCTATTCCCATTCGGCCTGTCCATTAACTTCAAGGGCAGGAGACTCACTATCCGGGCGCCATCTGACCTAGACCGAGTTTGGCCTATCCTGGAGATTGAACCGCTGGACATACCCTCCTGGCTCCCGGTGTCAAATCTAACCCAGCTACCTCCCCTGCCGAAACCGGAGGAATGGAAGATCGTCTCCCGCACCAAAGGCAATAAGCACAAGAAGACGCCTGTTAAGGATGGTCCCCCGCCACGCTGACCTGCTAAGGGAGCACAGTGAGTCTTTTATTCTCCCCCTCTACGTGAGGGCTTTAAGCTGTCCTCTCCCCCTGATGAGGATCATCTGCTATTGATTAACCCCACAGTTACCTTCCATTTTCTGGACATGTTCGCCATTGCGCTGTATGCTTAACGTTTTACCCCTGGTGGCACCGGTGACGAGATACTGTAATTCATGAGTCCATCACTCCCCGAAAAGGCTTGGTTCTCTGGTACACTCAGACTAGGTCTTGTTGTACCCCCCCCCCCCTTATTTCACTCGGACTTAGCCTCCTGGAGGTTCTTCTGAGTGACATCCTACCTGATATACCTACCTGATCTATTCCCCCCCTCTTTTCTCTTTCCCCCTCCCTCCCTCTCTCTCGTCCCCCCCCCCCTCTTCCACACTTGCTTACTTCTTCACTTTCTCGCTTCCTTACCTCTCCTCACTTACGCTCCCTTTCCCTTCCCTCCCCCTCTTCTCCTCCCCTCTCTTTGTATACTCTCCATCCTCTATCGCCAATTGTGTTAGATAAGTATCAAAATGTCAGACATCAACTTAGTGTCATTCAATGTGCGGGGGCTGAACACCCCTGAGAAGCACCACCATGTTGTGGACCACCTCAGGCGTCTTCACACCTCCATTGCGTTCATTCAGGAAACACACTTTAAAAGAGACAGGATACCCGGGCTCCCAACCCGTTACTTCTCACAATGGTTTCACTCATGCCATGGCTCCTCGGCGTCAAAAGGGGTATCTACAGCCTTTAGCTCATCCCTGCCAGTAGAGATACTCCACCAGCATACAGATTCTGAAGGCAGGGCGTTGTTTCTTCGAATTCGATTATTTAACTCCATTTATACACTTGCGAACCTTTATGCCCCGAATCACGCCCAGATGCCATGGCTCATTAACACGTTGTCCGCTCTTAAAGCCTTTTCGGAGGGTCCCATCATTATTGGGTCGGACTTAAATGTTGTTTTACATCCTTGTTTAGACTCTTCGTCTAAGACCTGTGGTTTATCTCAGAAGCTACTGTCTAGGTTGCACTCTAAACTTGCTGATTTATCCCTCATAGATCCGTGGAGGCTGCATAACCCTTCCGTCCGTGACTTCTCTTTTTTCTCCTACTCGCATAAGACATATCAACGCCTTGACTACCTACTGATGCATACCTCTCTGCTACCAACAGTAAGTGGCGCTAGTATTGGGGTGATTGCGGTCTCAGATCATGCCCCTGTTTCCTTGTCTCTGTCACTCTCTACCCTCCCTGCCCCTGTGCCCACCTGGAGGCTCAATGAAACCATCTTAGAGAACCCTTCAGCCCTCTCCGACCTTACGGAACACCTCAAATTATACTTTCATACCAATTGCATCCCCGAATCCTCCCCTCCTCTGGTGTGGGAAGCCCATAAAGCCTATATACGAGGCATTCTCAGCTCCTGGGGCTCCATGCTTAAAAAGTCCTATAGACAGAAGACTGACCGACTGTTGGCTGACATCTCAGATCTAGAGCGGCTTCATAAGAGATCTCAGGTTGAGGCCACTCTTTCTGATTTGAAACTCAAACGGGAACAGCTGCTGACCCATCTACATGCCCAGTCCTCTAAGGCCTACCTTCACCATAAACAAAAAATTTATGCCCATGGAGACAAAGGAGGGAGACTTATGTCTTCCCTCCTTAAAAAAAGGAGGGCCAAGCAGCGTATATTGAGCATAAGAGACAGAGACGGGGTGGTCCACACTGAAACTCCCCTCATAGCTCGCACCTTTCAACAGTTCTACTCGGACCTATATAACCTCCCCGCACCCGCGGGGGCAGACTTGGCCTCGTCTGTACCCTCAGCTCAGGACTCTTTCCTTGATGAGTTAACTCTCCCCCAACTAGATGGTTCCATGGTGGAGGGACTGCTCTCCCCGGTGACCGAACTAGAAGTCCGTAAGGTGATCAAGTCCTTCCCCCCCTGGAAAAAGCCTGGGCCCCGATGGACTCCCCCTGTGCTACTATACTACATTCTTGGATCTCCTTGTACCCCATCTCACTGTCTCTTTTAACACTTTACTCGAGGGAGGCGCTCTCCCTCGACAGGCGCAGGAGGCGCACATTACTCTTATAGCAAAGGAGGGAAAAGATATAGAGGAGTGTGGTAGCTACAGACCCATATCCTTGCTGAACCTAGATCTCAAAATATGGGCCAAACTTCTATTCCTACGTATTAAAAAACTACTGCCCCACTTGATAGCCCCGGAACAGTCGGGTTTTGTCCCCGGCAGGGAAGGGAAGACTAACACTATTAAACTCCTCTCTTGTATACACTTTGCTCACTCTAAAAAACTCCCACTGGTCCTTCTCGGCGTAGACGCAGAGAAGGCATTTGACAGGGTCAGCTGGTCCTATATGAGAGCGGTCCTTCTTAGATTTGGTTTTCCTCCAGCATTTGTGTCAGCGATATTCACCCTCTATGCTAGCCCCTACGCTTCTCTGCGAATTAATGACTCCCTCTCCCCGCCCCTTTTGCATAACGAATGGCACCAGGCAGGGGTGCCCCCTATCCCCCTCTCTTTTCATTCTGGTGGTAGAGACCCTGCTCCAGAAAATTAGGCAGATGCCTGAAGTTAAGGGATTTGAGACGCCAGAAGGGGAACTTAAGACGTTGGCCTTCGCTGACGATTTGCTCTTCTTATTGTCTGATCCCGAGGGGGGGCTCCCCTGCCTAGTCTCCTTATTCGAGAAATTTGGCACCCTCTCCAATTTTAAAGTTAATGTGAACAAATCAGAGTTGCTTAACGTCACGCTCACTCCCACCACACAGGCTACCCTGCAAAATATCTCCCCCTTTCCCTGGGCCAAGTCCACCTTAAAATACCTTGGAGTGCATATAACCCCCACAATTACACGCCTTTACGATGCTAACTTTAAGCCCCTCCTTACAGACACCCAGCAACTACTGACAGACTATGATAATCCCCTTATATCGTGGATCGGTAGGCGTAACGTTATTCAAACATATGTGGTTCCTAAGATAGTTTATAAATTGTCAATGCTCCCAATAGCACTCCCGCCCTTGTTCTTTTTAACCATGCGGAGACTCTTCTCCCGCTTTCTCTGGAAAGCCAAAAAACCCCGACTGGCTAGGTCATTGTTGGCTAGATCCCCCACCAGAGGAGGAATAGGTATGCCGGATGTCCAGGTGATATACAAGGCCATCCAACTGAGAAGGTGGATTTTTTGCCGTTCACCCTCAGATCCCCCCCCTTCACCTTCGGAGTTCAGAGAGGACCTATGGTCCCGTTGGGCGTATGGTGCTAACTTCTTATGCCACCTTTGGATTCCAGGGAGACAAAATTTCTCTCACTTGCACCCCTCACTCCTTTTCTAGGGCCTCTTCTCCGTGTGGTCTTCTCTCGCTCCTACTCTCTCTCCCCCGACTTCTCCTTTACTTCCTGCTGTCCTCATCCCTACTGTTCTAGACCGCATATCCCCCACGTATAGCTCTTTATGGGCCAAATTGAAGAACTACACAATTGCACAAGTATTCACGGACGGAAGGGTCCCAACCACGGAAGAGCTATCCTCCATGTTCCCCATGCAAAAGCTATCTTTTCTACAACTGTCCCACCTTCATATCTGTTGCAGGGAATTTTGGAGTAAGGTGGGGCCCCTGAGACCCTTGACAGACTTTGAAATAGACTTGACGTCCCCCCCGAAAGGTATACATAAACTCTCCTATACCCAAAAATTCTGTTCCTCCATAGACAGCTCCTCTATTCCCGGTTACTTGATCTCCTGGGAAAAGGAACTGAATTTAGTGCTATCCACGGACGAGAGGAACTACATACTGAAATACTCCCAAGGGTACTCTAGATGCGTCAGATTGAAAGAAATGCATTTTAAACTCCTATCCAGATGGTATAAAACCCCGGAGTTTCTCCACGCTCATGGCCTGGCTCCTTCCAAGCTGTGTTGGAGGTGCAATGCCCACACAGGGACCCATACACATATCTGGTGGACCTGCCCGGCTATTCTACCTTATTGGAGGGGGATAGAATCCAAAATCAGTAGTCTGTTTTCCATCCCCTTCAAAATACAGCCTGATATGGTACTTATTGGCAAGCCGACATTAGCCTTCCAGCCTCATAAACATAAATTATTAGCGCACCTCTTGTCGGCCGCCAAATCCTTAATTCCGCTAAAGTGGCTTAACTCCAGCCCACCCTCTGTTTCGGAGTGGGAGTCCAAGGTCCACCAGGTGTGCCGTTTTGAGGAGTTGACAAGTAGATCTGAGAGAACCTATGGTTCCTACCGTGAGATCTGGGGTCCTTGGCTGTCTTTTGCCTCTAAACCTGGAGACGCCTGATTTGATTATGTTATGTATTATTTGGCCGCTGGACCCTAGGTCTCACTACATTGTCCTGGATATGGCCTCTTATTTTTCTGTTTTAACGACCATATGTAACTATTGTTATTGACTGCTACCTTGCTGACATACGCTTCTACGCTTCTATGATGTTTGATATTTCTACTCTCGGTGCCAGGGCAGGCCCAGAAAACGGTCGCCCTTAGGCCCTACATCCAATCCCCCTCCCCTTTCCCTCCTGTCCCCCTCCCCCCCCACACCCCACCCTTCCCCTACCATTCTTTTCTCCTAACTTGTCTCCCCCCCCCTCCCCTTTCCCCCTATTCTCTTACTCTTTCTTCCTTTCTCCCCTATCTTCCTGGTAATACCATATAAGCCCTCCTAATAAGGAGGTCTTCTTGTTTTGATACACGATCAAAGTTCTTTTTAGTTCATATTTGTCAGTTTTTTTCTTTTCTTATTTCTTTATGTTGCCTTTGGGCAATCACTGTTATATCATCATTTCTGTATTGATGTGGTTCTTTGTAAGTGTCCTTATTCAAAAACCAATAAAATCTTAATTGACAAAAAAACAACAAAAAAATTTATATTTGTAAATACTATCTATCTAAATAAATGTATATGGTATTACTCACTGTTTTAGCGTCGCAGGACCTGCGGGTCATGTGACCGGGTTGCAGAACTCTATGGTTTTTGCTGAAGGACCTTTGATGGTTTTAGACATGTGATCACCCACAATACATTGTAACGGTGAGTGACATTTGATGTGGACCAATCCAAAACGGCCAGCCCCTGCCCAAAAAAGGGAGCTGCACCATATTGTCGCTCTCTTAGGTTGCTGACTCTGGACGAGGTAGGACCTCCGCAGCTTACAAGACAAGTACTAGGCCCAAAGCCTTGCGGCTTAGGCCTGCGCTAGTGACGGATAGTTCTTACAATTCCCCGCTAGCTCCGCAAGACCTCTGGACCTAATTTAACCCCTAAATCCAGCGGATGTATGCAAGTACAATCTTCATAAACTTAAGAGAACTTTCTGGTCCTAAGCATCTATCAATCACTGCTGTGCTGTTTGTAAAGAGTCTGTTATCTGGACTGTTACCGTTAATGCATATACAGAAAATCTTCAGTAAAGATTCCTGCAAGTTTTACGTTCAGCACTGCTGTGGACAATCTATTTATTTTACACTGACATATCGCTCTTGGGAATAGGGTTGCCACCTTTCCCTCAGAAAAATACCGGTCGTGGGTGTGGCTATGTGGGGGTGGAGCTAAAAAAAAAAAGGGGGATGGGCCGATTGCACAGAGGACGAGGGATCAGGGGTTTAAGAAATGGCATGGGGGATGGGGGGGGGTAAAAAAATGGCATGGGGGGGTAAAGAAATGGCATTGGGGATGGGGGGGGGGTAAAGAAATGGCACAGGGGATGGTATGGATACAATATATATGCGGGGGGAACTTTCCTATATCGCACCGCACAAAAAAATTACATTTAGAGAATAAAACTTACAATTGTAAATAACATTTATTTAACAACAGGCAATAAATTTAAGGGGATACCCAGCAAATATAAATATAATAAAAATACATTTGACAACCTCACCAAATAGTGCAAATGCAAACATTGTAACAGCTCCTCTGTATACACACTACCAACAACAAAAAATATGATGAAAAAATCATCAAAACCAAATTGATACCGATAAAGCCCTCATATAGCTCTGTAGGTGGAAAACTGAAAATGTTGTACTGAATAAAACCACTATACACAAACCAGTATACTATAAAGGATCTGTACACAATATAAGTGTTTATATACAGGACCATATGGCGGTAGATATCAGCTGTACACAGGATGTATATACCATATAAGTGATTATATACAGGACCATATGGCGGTAGATATCAGCTGTACACAGGATGTATATACCATATAAGTGATTATATACAGGACCATATGGCGGTAGATATCAGCTGTACACAGGATGTGTATACCATATAAGTGATTACAGTTACATTTTGGGACTCACAATTACGTATTTTCTGATCAGCGGCGTCCACTTTCCTTTTCTTCTCTGTTCGGATAAGACCGCCATGTGGATCTCTTAACATTTGCAGGAAAAACATGTCAGACTCTGCATATATTCAGTGCCCTCCTCTACACAATCTTTCCATCTATAGATCCACAAACTGTAATAATGCCCTCCTTGGTGTCCTGCACAGTAAAAGGGCATTTAGGTAGGTAGCCAGGTAAATAGGTAACTAGGTAGGTAGATCAGGAAGCCAGATATGTAGGTAGGTGACAAGCCAGGTAGGTAGGGGGCTAGCTAGGTAGTTACACAGCCAAATATGAAGGCCTGGTACATAGTTAGATAGCCTGGTATGTAGGTAAATAGTTAGGCATCCAGGTATAAAGTTAGGTAGCCCCCCCCCCCCAATAAGTATAGGCAGTTACACCCAACTTCTCCCCCCCGGTTCCCTATAGGCAGAGTCACCGCCTCTCTTCCCCATAGGTATAGGCAGTTACCCCCCTCCCTCTCTTCCCCATAGGTATAGGCAGTTACCCCCCCCTCTCTTCACCATAGGTATAGGCAGTTAACCCCCCCTCTCTTACCCATAGGTATAGGCAGTTACCTCCCCCCCTCTCTTCCCCATAGGTATAGACAGTTACCCCCCCCCCTCTCTTCCCCATAGGTATAGGCAGTTACCCCCCCTTCCCCATAGGTATAGGCAGTTACCCCCCCCCCTCTCTTCCCCATAGGTATAGGCAGTTACCCTCCCCCTCTTCCCTATAGGTATAGGCAGTTACCCCCCCCCCCCCTCTTCCCTATAGGTAAAGGCAGTTACCTCCCCCTCTCTCTTCCCTATAGGTATAGGCAGTTACCCCCCCCCCTCTTCCCCATAGGAATAGGCAATTACCCCCCCCCCCCTCAGGTATAGGCAGTTACCCCCCCCCTCTTCCCCATAGGTATAGGCAGTTACCCCCCCCCCTTCCCTATAGGTAAAGGCAGTTACCCCCCCCCCCCTCTTCACCATAGGTATAGGCAGTTACCCCCCCCCCCTCTCTCTTCCCCATAGGTATAGTAAGGGGGGGAATTGCCACAGGGGAATTGGGGTGGGTGGGGTGGAATTCAGAGACACACACACACATACTGGCTGACAGTGTCAGACACACAAACACTGACACACACACACACTGGCCGACAGACACACAAACACTGACTCACACATAGTAACAGACACACACAGACACACTTACCTACTACCGCAGCACCTCTCCAGTCTCCTTTCAGTCTCGGCGAGTGACGTGACGTACTGCGCGGGTCTGCGGAGTGACGTCACTTCCACAACGTCCCTCCGCAGTTCCAGCCGCCCGGCCGCACAGCATTGCACAGGTAAAGTTTTAGACTGGGACTGGGAGACGGGGACAGCCTCAGAGTCAGACAGGGTGCTGTGCTGAGCGGCATGGTGCGGGCGTGCGGCCCGCACCCCCGCTCGGCGGTGCCGGCACCGAACAGAACAGGAGTTTTTTTTTTTTTAGGTTA
Organism: Hyla sarda; assembly: GCF_029499605.1. NCBI lineage: Eukaryota > Metazoa > Chordata > Amphibia > Anura > Hylidae > Hyla > Hyla sarda. Next base: position 157,858,655 of record NC_079196.1, on the reverse strand, counting down.
GTGTGATGAGAGTGAATGAAAAATACCGGCCATTGCATGGCCGGTATTTTTCATCCAAACTTACCGGCACAGCCCGGAATCTGAATGAAAATACCGGCTGTGCCGGTAAAATACCGGCAGGGTGGCAACCCTACTTGGGAAGGGTGGCGATAGGCCCAGCATCACTACAGAGTTTTAATCCTCACCCTGGCATCACGAGTGACAAGGGTTAACAGCGCCCTTTATCATATAGTACTGCAACACCCCTACTGCCCTACAACCCCCGAGGCGTACCGCAACTATTAAACCATCACCGCTGTCAAAGTTGACAGTATTGTCTAAAGGTATCTTATAACCATCCCTGGTGGTCTAGTGGAGTGGATCGTACTATTTTTGGTTGAAATTATTTTATCTACCAGGACAAGTGGATTTTCTTGAGGGACAAGTAGATTGTGTTCCGCTTTAGTCCCTTGGACAAGTATATATTTTTTTTATTTCCACACCCCTGCTGCCCCTTTATGTACACATGGCCATCATACACATACACAGCTTCTATATGCATATACACTGCCACTATATAGACACACACTGCCATCATACACACATGTACAGCCACTATATACACCTACACTGCCACTGTATATACACACACACAGCCATCATAAATATATACACTGCCTCTATATACACACACATGGCCATCATACACAGCTTCTATATATACACACTGCCCCATTATACACACATGGCCATCACATACACAGCTTCTATATACACACACTGGGGGACATGTATCAAACATTTTACCCCTGTCTTGTGTGTATTTTTTTGCGCAAAATTTTGCGCAAGCCCTTTTTTTGCGCAATTTTTTTGCGCACGTTTTGGTAGAGCATGTCCTCCAGATGTGGCTGAATCAGGGTACCTTGGAGTGACATCTATAGTACACATGGATTTATTAACTGCATACTTTTTTTTTTACACCAAAAATTTTGCCGCAAGAGCTGTTTTTTTTGCGCAAATATAAGCCATCTTGGACTTAACGTAGCAAGATGCTCTAAATCATTGATTCTATTTTCCAAAGAGTGGATTGAGGAGATCACTATATTTACCCCCAATTTATGAAGCTCATTGCACTTGATTGATAAATTTAGCGCTTCTGCACATAATTTAGAATTCGGGAAAAGGGGTAAAATGCTTCTACCATACACAAATAATGATACATGTCCACCACTGCCTCTATATAGACACACACTGCCATCATACACACACATACAGCCACTATATACACATACACTGCCACTGTATATACACACACAGCCATCATAAATATATACACTGCCTCTATATACACACACATGGCCATCATACACAGCTTCTATATATACACACTGCCCCATTATACACACATGGCCATCATACACATACACAGCTTCTATATGCATATACACTGCTACTATATAGACACACACTGCCATCATACACACCTATACAGCCACTATATACACATACACTGCCACTGTGTATACACACACACATCCATCATAAATATATACACTGCCTCTATATAAACACACTGCCATCATACACACATATACGGCCAATATATACACATACACTGCCACTGTATATACACACACATCAATCATAAATATATACACTGCCTCTATATACACACACACTGCCCCTTTATACACACATGGCCATCATACACATACACAGCTTCTATATACACACACTGGCAAAGATTTATCAAAACCTGTGCAGAGGAGAAGTTGCTGAGTTGCCCTTAGCAACCAATCAGATCACTTTGTAAACTTTTTCCAGGCCTTTTCAAAAATGAAAGAAGCGATCTGACTGGTTGCTATGGGCAACTCAGCAACTTTTCCTCTGGACAGGTTTTGATATATCTACCCCACTGCCCCTTTATACACACACTTCCATCATACACACATACACAGCTTCTATATACACACACTGCCCCTTTATACACACATGGCCATCATACACAGCTTCTATATGCATATACACTGCCACTATATAGACACACACAGCCATCATAAATATATACACTGCCTCTATATACACACACTGCCCCTTTATACACACATGGCCATCATACACACATACACAGCTTCTATATGTATATACACTGCCACTATATAGACACACACTGCCATCATACACACATATAAAGCCACTATATACACATACACTGCCACTGTATATACACACACACAGCCATCATAAATATATACACTGCCTCTATATACACACACTGCCCCTTTATACACACATGGCCATCATACACACATACACAGCTTCTATATGCATAAACACTGCCACTATATAGACACACACTGCCATCATACACACATACACTGCCACTGTATAGACACATACAGCCATCATAAATATATACATTGCCTCTATATACACACACACTGCCCCTTTATACACACATGGCCATCATACACACATACACAGCTGCTATATACACACACTGCCCCTTTACACACACACCCACCCATCATACACTGCTCCCATACAATTACCTGTGTGCAATGTAGCCTGCTGCTCCGCTCCTCTATTGCAGGAACTGGGCAGGAAGAGGAGGGACACGTGAGCCGACGTCACTGGCCAGTTGCTACTAGCAGGCCCTGCTGGTAACTGAGAGACGCGCACAGGCATGTCTCATACCAACTGCAGCCCCTGCCATTTTAAAGTGACAGTGTGCTACCCTCCGGACGGCGCTCCCTCTCGCTCCAGCCTCGCTGGCCAGTTTGGGCCACAGACAGGGCAGGGCTGGAACGTAAGAAAAAAGAATGTGATGCAGTCAGTCAGTGTATAGTGATGCCGTCAGCCGTCAGTTAGTGACAGTCACTCACTGACTCGCAAGAAAGAGTGTTGGGGCCAGCTGGGCCTCCCTGAGGGTCCGGGCCCCTTACTGGTACCAGTTGTACCCCCCTGATGGCGGCCCTGTGTGTGTGACCCTATTCTTAAGAGGTTAATTACATTTCAGTACAAATTAACCAATCAGCAAAGTCTTACCAAGCGAAAATAAAAGCCTGGACTGAACCATTGACTGGTGGGTAAAATAAACTAGCAGGTCAACAGCAGCAAAATGGATTATATTAAAAGAAATGAGAGCAAGAAGACAAAGCACTTTCCCATCTTTGTTTCAATCATATAGCTACCATCTTTATCATTTTTACTGTGTTTTTGGGGCAGTTTATATGTTCCTGTAGTAGTACAGTCCAGCTAGGTGCAGTTGCTATGACAACTGATGCTGCAGCAGCCATGTTAACTGCCATCCTAGAAACAGCTTAACGAGTGCCAGTCCTGAGTGCCCCCCAAATATATGAAGAAGATGCCACTTCTCTCTGTGCCCTGGTCTGATAATGTAAGGTGATTACAGATTGCACACAGGTTTGGGTAGTGTTGGCACAGATGTGAGCGCTCCCATTACACCAAATATCTACAGTCTAGAACAGTGTTTCCCAACCAATGTGTCTTCAGCTATTGTAAACTATAACTTCCAGGGTGCCCAAACAACAGAAGGCTGTCTGGGCATGCTGGGAGCTGCAGTTTTGCAAAAGCTGGAGATGGGTTGGAATTCTACTTGTTTTTTTGGGCAAAAACACCAAGAAAAATGCCAAATCTGCCGCATGGCGTTTTTTCGGCCAAAAATGCTGTGGCCAGATGTGAGCTGTAAATCAATGAGAAATTGCTAAATTCTTATTCCATTTGGCATTTTTCACTTTGGCGTTTTTTTTTATCCTTTTGGCGTTTTTCCACTCTTTTTTGGCGTTTTTCAGATCGTTGGTAATTGCAGCATGTTGAGCCACTAGCTTTTTTTTGTCAAAATCGTGGCATTTTTCTCCCATAGAAGTTTATGGGAGTGAAAAAATGCCAAGAAAAATTATATGTGGGTTTTAACTTTGGCATCTTTTCAGGCGGTTTTCATTCTTTTTTGGACTTTAGCGATCCAAAAAAGTGATGGCGATCCCTTTTTTAACAAAAATTTTGTAGGGTACCATAAAAAAAAAAAGATACAGTAGTGAAGGAAAAAATTGTATCTAACGAAAGGTATCTTTTTTATAACAACATTTTTATTAATTTTTAAACAGGGATCAATTAATGTGAGCGGGTGGAGACCTAAAAATGTAGCCTACAATAATAAAATTGTAGTGTGTATGTGTTTTTGACTTTTTATTTTTTTATTTTTTAGGTAGTACTACGACTCCCATCATAGAACACACTGTTCCTGTTAGTACCTGTACTAATTGACAGATTGCCTGTTGTGATCCTCCTGTATAATTACTAGATGCAGTGTCCGCTCTTCTATGGTCCCCTGCACTGCCGTATATATACACCTATTCATATTTCCCGCAGAGAGCTGCGATTGGCCAGATGGTTCCAGCCAATCACAGCTCTCTGTGGGAAATAGGAATATGTGTATATATACGGCAGTGCAGGGGACCATAGGAGAGCAGCCGCTGCATCTATACATTATACAGGAGAATCACAGCGGGTGTCAGGAGGAGTGATACCCGCTGTGATCTTTCCTTACCTGCAGGTACTACTACTCCCAACATGGAGCACACCCTGCTCACTGCTGGGAGATGTAGTACCTGCATTAATAGACAGATCGCAGTGAGTGTCAGAAGATACACTCGCTGCGATCTGTCTATTAATGCAGGTAATACAGCTCCCAGCATGGAGCAGAGTCTGCTCCATGTTGGGAGTAGTTGTACTTGCAGTTAAAGACAGATCACAGTGGATGTCACTATTGACACCTGATGTGATCATCTTGTCTATTGCAGAGATGGAGCAGCTGTATACAGCACTCGCATCTCTGCTCTGTACTCCGGCCACTCAATCATTGATATTTCCCTCAGAGCTGTAATTGACTGCAACCATCCGGACAATCACCACTCTGGGTGGGAAATATGAATGAATGATGTTCTATTCCCATCACTGGCCGGAGTATAGGGCTGAGATATTAGCGCTGTATAGAGCCGCATCTCTGCTATATAATGGACGATCGCATTGGGTGTCAGGACTGAGACCCATGCTAGGAGTTCCATGCTAGGAGTAGTAGTACTACCTAAAAAATTTAAAAAATAGAGAAAAAAAAGTGAAACACACACACTTTATTAAACATGAATTAAAATGTAAAAGTTTCAAAAAGGTGCAGCTCACAACAAAAAGTGCGAGGTAATTAAAGCTATATCCGGTCCCCACTGGCGTCAAAGGAAAGATAAAAGTCAAATTTAAAGCTTTTACCTCAAGGACCTCACCATCCAAGGTGCATAATGATATATGTGGAAACGTTAATAAATTATATAGAAAACAGCATCACTGGTATAAAAAAATGTATGCGATAAAATGAGTTAACTACACATACAGAGGCACTAATAGATACCCCACTGGGCCCTAGTGGAGTATCAAATTGTTGAATAAATAAATATAGAATGCTAATTGAGCATATATATAACAGTCCGATAGTCTGACACCTATTTTGAGTGTCCTGTTATGGAGCAGATGATTAAAGTGCACTTACCCCCTTAACTACCATGGACGTGTATACACGTCCAAGCAGGATGAACGTTCCCGCACCAGGACGTGTATACTCGTCCATGGTTCTCGTGGGTGCTGCCCAGTGCACCCACGAGATCGCGGCAGGGACTCGGCTGTAACACACAGCCAGTACCCTGCCACACTCCTGAGGCCGAAGAAAACTTCGGTCCCGGCAGTTTAACTCTTACAGCCGCAGTCGGAAGCGACCGCGAGCTGTAAGGAGTTTTGACAGAGGGAGGGGGCTCCCTCTGTCTCTCTCCTTTAGCACCCCGCAAAAGATTGCGGGGTGCTGCTGCTTACCTGGGCAGCCGGGGGGGTCTTTAAAAGGGCCCCCAGGTCTGCCCTGGATATTGCCTGCCAGGACGTGCCAGAGGCACATCCTGATATGCTGCCTGCTAGTGTAAAACTAAGTGTAAAGCTAAAGCATAAAAAAAAGTGAAAAAAATATTAAATAAATAAAAGTGTATAAAAATAAAAAGTGTAAAAAACTAAAAGTAAAAAAGTGTAAACAATTTAATAAAAGCACATTTATTAAATAAATATAATAAAAAATAAAATGTATAATGTGTAGTATCACACGGCGCACATCCGCAGCATATTACGTGATGCAGATGCCCGACAACAGTCACAATAATGAGCTCCCTGCTGAGGCTTGGTAGCTTTGTGTGTCCACTCATAGCGGCGGATTTCCCGCCGGCAGTCATGAGCGGACACACTGAGCTACCCAGCCACAGCAGTGATCTCGCCCTTGTGACTGCTGGGGGGCATCTGCAGTGTGAAATATGCTGCGGATGCGCTCTATGTGACCCTACACTGCGTCCCATTCATACTGCGTTTCCGCAGTGTTAGAGGTATCCGTCAGCATCATGTCGAAAAGAGTGATGCTGACGTATACTGTAGCAGCTCCATTTATTTCTGAATGAGACTGCTACAGTATACATTGGCATCCCTTTTTTGACATGACAACGGACACCTATACAGCAGAAACGCAGTTTGAATGGGGACTAATCATATAATGATGCCCTGAAAGCCAAATGGCGCTCCTCTCCTTCTGGGTCCTACCACACCACCAAGGAACCAAATATGTCCTAAGCGGGGATATTTCCAAACACCGGGCCAATCAGAAGTGATGTACAAAAAATATGCCCAACAAATGATGCATCTGTGAAAAAAAGCAAATTTCGAATTTTTAACACTGACTTTGTAATAATTGCTGCCAAAATACCATGGTGTTAAAATACTCACTGTACCCCCCTAGCTAATACATTGAGGGGTCCAGTTTTTTAAATGGTTTCATTTGGGGGGTGTTCCTATGTCCCTACCTTCAAACTTCTGCAAACCTTGCATAGCACATAAAAAAAAGATGTACTTTTCAAATTTTCAAAATTTCAAGTTAAATTGTTAGGCTTCTAATTCATTTAAAATGTTAATTAAAAGCAAAAACAATACTGTCAAAATATAGTAGACATCGGAAAGTATAAGTTTCATAAACTATTTGGTCAGTATGTATAAATATATCCAACCTATTAAAATAGCAAAAAATCTATTTTTTTTTTTTTAAATGTCATGATTTTTTGCATTGTAAAAAAAAAAAATACAAATGATATCGGCTTACTTTTACTATGTACATGAAGGACAACTTGTGACAAAAAAAACAATGTCAGAATTATCGTGATTGGCAAAACATTACCAGAGTTATTATCTAATAAAGACAGACATCCCCGATTTGAAAAAACAGGCCTGGTCTTCCAGGGGTGTACAGATTTATTTGGGTTGGTCCTTAACTCCTTGGGGACGAAGGGCGTATGCATACGCCCTCGCGTCCCGTCACTTAAGGACGGAGGGCGTATCCATACGCCCTCGGCATTTCCGATCACTGCCGCTCGCCGGGCGGTGATCAGACCGGGATGACTGCTGATATCTATCAGCAGGCATCCCGTGGCAATGCCTGCTGATATCGGCGATCGCAGCAAATCGCAGGTCAATTCAGACCTGCGATTTGCCGCGATCCGGGCAAATCGGGTCACTGGTCACCCGATCTCCCGGAAAATAAGACTGATTGGAGCTGTCAGAGACATCTCCGACCAGCCTAAAGGATAGGAGCGAGGTGGCCTCCTATCCCCTGCCATTGGTCGGTCAGGCTGACCACCAATGGCAGGAGGGGGGCGGGGGGGGGTTAGAGTTCATTTCCCCCGCTCTGGCCACCGATCGGAAGTCGGTACAGAGCGGTGGAAAACGGGCGGAGAGGGGGGGGGCATGGCCCGGCTTACCCGGACCGGAGGAGGCGGCGGAGGCGGCATCAGGAACCAGCGGCACGAGCAGGAGGAGCGGCGGCCGGAAAGTGCGGCTGAGAAGGCTGCAGTGAAGATCGCGATAAGTGATCTTCACTGTGGCCTTCTAAAAGCTGCAAAACTATAACTCCCAGCATGCCCAGACAGCCAAAGGCTGTCTGGGCATGCTGGGCGTTGTAGTTTTGCAACATCTGGAGGGTCACAGTTTGGAGACCACTGTGTAGTGGTCTCTAAACTGTGGTACTCCAGATGTTGCAAAACTACAACTTTCAGCATGCACTGACTGTCTGGGCATGCTGGGAGTTGTAGTTTTGCAACATCTGAAGTGGCACAGTTTGGAGACCACTATATGGTGGTCTCCAAACTGTAGCCCTCCAGATGTTGCAAAACTACAACTCCCAGCATGCCCAGACAGTCAGGGATGCTGGGTGTGTAGTTCTGCAATATCTGGCCCTTCAGATGTTGCAGAACTACAACTCCCAGCATGCCTGAACAGTCTGGGCATGCTTGTAGTTGTAGTTTTGCATCATCTGGAGGGCTGCAGTTTGGAGCCAACTGTTCTTCCCCAGTTGTTGCATAACTACAACTCCTAGCATGCCCAGACTGTCCAGGCATGCTGGGAGTTGTAGTTCTGCAACATCTGAATGGCCAGATATTGCAGAACTACACGCCCAGCATCCCTGACTGTCTGGCCATGCTGGAAATTGTAGGTTTGCAACAGCTGTAGGCACACTGGTTGGGAAACACTGAGCTAGAGTCTGTTTCCTAACTCAGTGATTCCAACCCGTGTACCTCCAGCTGTTGCAAAACTACAACTCCCAGAGTGCACGGACAGACTGTACATGCTGGGAGTTGTAGTCTTGCAACAGCTGGAGGCACATGGGTTGGAATCACTGAGCTAGAGTCTGTTTTCAAACTCAGTGGTTCCCCACCAGTGTGCCTACAGCTGTTGTAAAACTACAACTCCCAGCATGTACGGTCCGTCAGTGCCTTCTGGGAGTTGTTATTTTGCCACAGCTGAAGGTTTGGGGCGCCCCCCCATGTGAATGTACAGGGTACATTCACACGGGAGGGTTTACAGTGGGTTTCCTTCAAGGAAACTTACTGTGAACCCCTGCCTGTGTGAATGTACCCTAAAAACACTACACTAACAAATAATAAAAAGTAAAACACTACACATACACCCCCTTGCACGTCGCCCCCCCCCAATAAAAATGAAAAACGTCTCATACGGCAGTGTTTTCTAAACGGCGCCTCCAGCTGTTCCAAAACCACAACTCCTAGTGTTGCCGGACAGCCATAGACTGTCCTGGCAGGCTGGGAGTCTTGCAACAGCTGGAGGCACCCTGTTTGGGAAACACTGCTGTAGGGTTTTGGTGGAGACAAGCCCCATCCTTGTAACCGGGTCCACCCCTACTGCAAATTCCTTATTCAGGCCTCAAATGCGCATGGAGCTCTCTCACTTCAGAGCCCTGTCATATTTCAAGGCAACAGTTTAGGGCCACATATGGGGTATTTCCGTACTCGGGAGAAATTGCGTTACAAATTTTGGGGGGATTTTTCTCCCATTACCCTTTGTAGAAATGGTAAATTTGGGCAAAAAAAACCTGCACTTTAGTGAAAATTTTTTCTTTTTTTCATTTACACATCCGAATTTAACGAAAAGTCGTCAAACACCTGTGGGGTGTTAAGGCTCACCGGACCCCTTGAGTCCACCGGACTGGACCACCTTGAGGGGTGTAGTTTCCAAAATAGTATGGCATTTGTTTTTTTTTTTTTTTGCTGTTCTGGCACCATAGGGGCTTCCTAAATGTGACATGCCCCCAAAAACCATTTCTGCAAAATTCACTCTCCAAAATCCCATTGTCACTCCTTCCCTTCTGAGCCCTCTACTGCGCCCGCCGAACACTTGACATACACATATGAGGTATTTCCATACTCGAGAGAAATTGGGTTACAAATTTTGGGGGGCTTTTTCTCCCATTACCCCTTGTAAAATTTCAAAAACTGGGTCTACAAGCTATAGCTATATGGCTCTACACATTCGCCTACTGAAGAAGGGGCCGGAGGACTACAATTCCCAGCACCCTGAAACGCATCTAGGACTTTGCACTATTCATACCATCTGATGGTAGGCATCCAACTACCAGTGTCCGCACCAAACTGTGGAAGTCCCGGCATTTGAGGAGTTAAGCCAAACTTCAGTCTTCTGCCTTGTCTGGCGGCATCTCAACTCCCACATCTCCCGGATCCTAGATCTCCACGTGGGACGCCGCTCCCGTGTATGCTGACACCCCTGCCGGAGTGTCGGCTTTGTTACCATCAGCTACCAGCTGTAGAGCAGTCGCAGGCTATTGCACAGAACACCGCGTTGTACCCCACTGCCATCGGGGTTACGAACCCAGTTTGAGATCGCTACTTACCATTCTGTGGACATACGGGAGAGCATACAACAGCCGCAATACATAGGTCTACACCAGTGAGAACCAGGTGGCTGCAGGCGGTGAGAAATGCAACCAATATTGTTTATATAATATATTCAATTAACTACCTGGAGTCTGATTCTGCAATATTCTTATTAAGTGCACTTTAATCATCTGCTCCATAACGGGACTCTCAAAAATAGGTGCCGGACTATCGGACTGTTATATATATGCTCAATTCGCATTCTATATTTATTTATTCAACAATTTGATACTCCACTAGGGGTATCTATCAATGCCTCTGTATGTGTAGTTAACTCATTTTATCGCATTAATTAAGTTATACAAAATTTAGATTTCGGTAACAAATTTTTTTGCCATCACTACTGCATCCTTTGTTTGTTTGTTTTTTTGGTACCCAACAAATTTTGGGTACCAAAAAAACAAAAAAAAACAAAAGGTGCCAAAAATGCAATTTCCACACAAATGAAAAAACGACAGACGCAGGACATTGCACTGGCGTTTTTTCTGGCGTTTTTTTCAACCCAAAAAACGCAGGACAAAAAACCAAGTATAAACTTAGCCTTACACTGGTAATGCTGGTCTTAAAATTGGCAGAGTGGAATACAGTGCTCTAAACACACACACACACATATATATATATATACTAGCTGAGTACCCGGCGTTGCCCGGTTTTTCCTTCCTAATCCTTGTTGGGGAGGAAAATAAACAAAGGAGGAAGCTTTTGACTTCATATACCATCCTCTTATATTGTTGTCATATCCCAACCCCACGTCCCGACCTCCTATCCCCTCCTCCTATCTCAACCTCCTGTCCCGACCTCCTATACCGTCCTCCTATCCCGGCCTCCTATCCCGATCTCCTATCCCGTCCTCCTATCCCGACCTCCTATCCCGACCTCCTATTTCGACCTCCTATCCCGTCCTCCTATTCTGTCCTCATATCCCGTCCTCCTATCTTGACCTCCTATCCTGACCTCCAATCGCGAGCTCCTATCCTGACCTCCTATCCTGACCTCCTATCCCAACATCCTATCCCGTCCTCCTTTCTCGACCTCCTATCTCAACCTCCTATCCCGTCCTCCTATCCCTACCTCCTATCCCGACCTCCTATCCCATCCTCCTTTCCCGTCCTCATATCTCGACCTCCTATCTTGACCTTCTATCTTGACCTCCTATCCCAACCTCCTATCCCAACCTCCTATCCCGACCTCCTATCCAGACCTCCTATCCCGTCCTCCTATCCGGTCCTCCTATCCAGACCTCCTATCCCGACTTCCTACCCGACCTCCTATCCCGACCTCATATCCCAACATCCCATCCCGTCTTCATATCCCGACCCGTAATATGTGTATCAGGTATTGAATTAGCTACAGCCGTACGGAAATTATATGGGAAAATACATTTCCCATTGATTTGCATGGGACTTTAAACAAAAACCCTGATCCTCACAAATGGGGGTAGTTAAGGGTTAAATTAACTATCCTATATTTTAAGTGAACATATAAGTAACATGTAACCAAGTATTATTGAAATATCTCCAGCCGTTTGGAAGTTATGCGGTAACATATATTTCCCATTGACTTGCATGGGACTTTAAACATAATCCCCGCCCCTGGCAAATGGGGGTGAGTAAGGGTTAAATCACCTATCCTATGTTTGTTGTTGACATATAAGTAACATGTGTGCCAAGTTTCATGTTAATATTTTTAGCCGTATAGAAGTTTTTGTGGAACATACATACATACATACATATATACATACACACACACAGGACCTCCTATCCCGTCCTCCTTTTCTGTCCTCCTATCCCGACCTCGTATCCAGATCTCCTATCCCGACCTCCTATCCCATCCTCATATCCCGTCCTCCTATCCCGACCTCCCATCCCGTCCTCATATCCCGACCCGTACCTCCTATCCCGTCCTCCTATCTCGACTTTCTGTCCCGTCCTCCTATTCCGTCCTCCTATCCCGTGCTCATATCCCGTCCTCCTATCCCATCCTCCTATCTCGACCTCCTATCCTGACCTCCTATCCCATCCTCCTATCCCGTCCTCCTATCCCCACCTCCTATCCTGTCCTCCAATCTCGAGCTCCTATCCCGACCTCCTATCCTGACCTCCTATCCCGTCCTCCTTTCTCGACCTCCTATCCCGACTTCCTATCCCGTCCTCCTATCCCGTCCTCCTTTCCCATCCTCCTTTCCCGTCCTCCTTTCCCGTCCTCCTATCCCGTCCTCCTATCCCGTCCTCCTATCCCGACCTCCTATCCCGACCTCCTATCCTCCTATCCCTACCCATAATATGTGTACCAGGTATTGAAATAGCTCCAGCCGTACGGAAATTATATGAGAACATACATTTCCCATTGATTTGCATGAGACTTTAAACAAAAACCCCGACCCTCACACATGGGGGTAGTTAAGGGTTAAATTAACTATCCTATATTTTAAGTGGACATATAAGTAACATGTGACCAAGTATTATCGAAATATCTCCAGCCATTTGGAAGTTATGCGGTAGCATATATTTCCCATTGACTTGCATGGGACTTTAAACATAAGCCCCGCCCCTGGCAAATGGGGGTGAGTAAGGGTTAAATCACCTATTCTATGTTTGTTGCTGACATATAAGTAACATGTGTGCCATGTTTCATGTTAATATCTTTAGCCGTCTGAAAGTTTTTGTGGAACATACATACATACATACACACATTGAGTTTTATATATATATATATATATATATATATATATGTATGTATATATATATATATATATATATATATATATATATATATATATATATATTGCTATCTACTTAATATATATGGAAATATAGATATGTATAAAGTGTAGTGTAATGTAGAACAAAACTATGTCAAAGCACCTCGCAGTAAGGTAACACCTGATTGGCTGATGAAACAAAGAGACCATTAGAACATTGGCTGCTGACATCACAGTAGGGCAGCTGGTGACATCATCATAACAGACATAATACGTAGCCAGATGAACAGAAAAATCTCTCATTTGCTCACTAGAGTTTAGCAGAGACACATGTCAGAGCCCATTGCTCATTGCTGTAGTTTTCTAGTGACTCTATCGTCTTTTGCCATTGTCATAAAATGAAGTAAACAAAGAAAAAATAATTTAGTGGCGAAAGGAAAAGATGGAAGAGAGCTGAGCGGAGACCAGAACAGTGGAAACGATGTCCAGGAGACGCCCAGTACAACTAATGTACAGAGAAAGAAAAGGTTATTACATTCCTGCTAAATATCTGGGCCTGAATGACCTAAAAGAGGAAGAAAACTTCCTGAAAGTGAAAGAAAACTTCCAACAAAGAAGAGAGAAGTGTAAGTGGCCTTCAAGGACCCTGCTTCATCCATCTGATGGACAGCACAGGTAGGAGGACATCATGAAAGAGCTAGAATTGTCTATCACTTTTACCACAGGACTCCAGGTTACAGCCACAATAGGCCAGATTTACTATTACAAGGGGGCCAAATTGGTGCCATATTTAGGGTAGGTTCACACGTACAGGATCTACTACATATTTTCTGTGGCTGATTTTGCTACCCATTGACCTCAGTATATGTAGCAGATTCTGTACATGTATTATGAGTTTTATACACTTTTCAGGTGCATTCCAAAAAAGGGGCGTGGTTTAATAAAAAGGTGGTCTGACCTAGGTTGGGCCAATGTGCGCTAAAAATGCACCAAACTTCTGGAGTAAATTTCTGCTACAGTTTAAATGGGTTATCCAGGGTTAGAAAAACATAGCTTTCATCCAGAAACATTGCAGCTCAGTAGAAGTCAATGGAGCCAAGTTGCAACCTGAGGAAAGGTGTGTTGCTGTTTTTGGAAGACCACTTTAAAGCTATCTTCATACATTGAATCTTCAATGGTATTTATAGCCGTAAAAAAAATATGGCCATTTGTCTACAGTGGGAAATCCACCACTACAAGCGGACACAAAGAGCTACCCAGCTGCAGCAGGGGGCTTGCTCTATTGACTGCCACTGTTGCTTCCGCAGCGTGAAATACAATACGGATATGCTCTGTGTGACCCAACATTTTAATATAGAGGTAAAATCAACCAATCAGTCTTACCAAGCAACAGTAAACAAACACTGGACCGAACCAAGCACTTTCCATTTTTTGTTTTAATCATTTAGCTGCATTCTATATCATTTTCCTTTTTGGGGCAGTTTACCTGTTCCTGTATTGGTACACTCCACTATTGTATACTGAGTTACACACAGTTGCTATAACAACTGTTATGCTGCAACGGCCTTTTTAACTGCCATCCTACAAACAGCTTGAAGACCTGTCCAGTGCCAGTCCTGAGTGTCCCCCCCCCCCCCCCCCCAATTGTATAGAGATGATGCCGCTTATCTTTTTGTCCTGTTTCTTTAATGGAAGGTGATCACAGATGGAGCACAGGTTTGGACAGTGTTGGTAGAGAAGTGAGTGCTCCCATTACATTAGTACTAAATATTCTACGGTCTAGGACAGTGTTTTCCAACCAGTGTGCCCTCAGCTGTTGCAAAACTACAATTGAGCATGCTGGGAGTTGTAGTTTTGCAAAAGCTGGAGGTACACTGCTTGGGAAACAGTCTGGTCTAGGAGATGGAAACATACATTCATTCTGACTTCCTGATCCTCATGTCACCATTGTATGTGGATTTGTCTTTATTTGGTCGGATTGTACATTGTAAAAACCTTATAAAGTTCTATGGAGCCACACATTGCTTCTTTATGGCGACCATTTGGAAAGCATTTGCTACATTTTCCTCGATTTTCCATATCAATCCGCCCCAGATTTGGTTTTTCTAGATAATGAAAGAATGTGAAAATTGTTTCTATATTATTAATAAATGCTACATGAACTCTTTCAAGACTAAGGCCCCCACTTCTCTGAATGTCAACAGCACAATGTTACCCTGACACATACTGAAAGATAATGGGGGAGATCTATCAAAACCTGTCCAGAGGAAAAGTTGCCCAGTTGCCCATAGCAACCAATCAAATTGCTTCTTTCATTCTTAACAAAGCCTCTGCAAAATGAAAGAAGCAAGCTGATTGGTTGCTATGGGCAACTGGGCATCTTTTCCTCTGTACAGGTTTTGACAAATCTCCCCAATATGTTTTTTTTAACCTTTTAGGGACGCAGGGCATATACATATGCTCTTCATCACCGATCCTTAAGGACTCAGGGCGTACCTGTACACCCTGAGTATTTCTGGTCCCCGCCGCTCGCCACGCGGGGACCGGACTAGGATGCCTGCTGAAATCATTCAGCAGGCATCCTGTGACAACACCTGGGGGGGAGGGGGGGGGGGGTCCTGAGACCCTTCCATGTCAGTGATCGCTTCAAATCGCTGATCAATTCATATCTTCGATTTGCGCCGATTCCAGGCTGATCGGGTCTCTGATGATTCGATAGCCCGGAAAATAGGGATGATTGGAGCTGTCAGCGACAACTCGACCATCCTGAAGGATAGGAGTGAGAAGGTTGGGGTGCCACCTCCTCCTATCCCCTGCCATTGGTTGGTCAGGACTGACCGACCAATGGCAGTTGGGGGTGGGGGTGGGGGTTAAAGTCGAAATCTGCCCACCCATGGATGTCCGGGCAGAGCAGGGGGAAGATGGCGGTGGGGGTCAGAGTACGGGAGGACCGGCGATTGCGATGGGGGGACTGGCGATCACGGCGGGACCAGCGGCAGGACTGGTGGCACAATGCAGGTGGCGGTGGAGGCAGCAATGAAGATCAGTGGTAAGTGATCTTCACTGTTGGCTTATAGGAGTTGCCAAATTACAACTCCCAGCATGCTCAGACAGCCAAAGAATGTCTGGGCATACTGGGAGTTGTAGTTTTGCAACATCTGGAGGGCCACTGTTTGGAGACCACTATACAGTATGTTGCAAAACTACAACTCTGAGCATGCTCAGACTGCCCAGGCATGCTGGGAGTTGAAGTTCTGTAACATCTGGCCCTTCAGTTGTTGCATAACTACAACTCCCAACATACCCTTCGACTGTCTGGGCATGCTGGGAGCTGTAGTTCTGCAACAACTGGAGGCACACTGGTTGGGAAACATTGTCTGTTTCCTAACTTAGTGTTTCCCAACCTGTGTGCCTCCAGCTGTTGCAAAACTATAACTCCCAGCATGCACTGACAGACCATGCATGCTGGGAGTTGTAGTTTTGCAACAGCTGGAGGCACACAGTATGGGGAACACTGAGTTAAGTGACAAACTCTCAGTGTTTTCCATCCAGTGTGCCTCCAGTTGTTGCATAAATACAACCCCCAGCATGTACAGACAGCCAAAGGGCATGCTGGAAGTTGTAGTAGTATGCCTCCAGCTGTTGCATAACTACAAGTCCCAGCATGCCCTATGGCTGTCACTGCATGCTGAGAGTTGTAGTTTCTGCAAAAGCTGAACTCACACTGGTTGCGAAACACAGAGTTTGTTACCTAATTCAGTGTTTCGCAACCAGTGTGCCTCCAGCTGTTGCAAACTACAACTCCCAGCATGCCCTATGGCTGTCTGTACAAGCTGGGAGTTGTATTTTTGCAACAGCTGGAGGCACACTGGTTGCGTAACACTGGCTAAGTAACAAACTCTTAATGTTTTGCAACCAGTGTGCCTGCATAACTACTACTCCCAGCATGCACGGACAGTCAAAGGGCATGCTGGGAGTTGTATTTTTGCAACAGCTGGAGGTTAGCCTCTTCCCCCCATGTGAATGTACAGGGTACATTCACACGGGCGGGTGTTTACAGTGAGTTTCTTGCTGCAAGTTTGAGATGCAGCAAATTTTCCGCTGAAGCTCAAACTCCCAGCGGGAAACTTGCTGTAAACCCCCGCCTATATGAATGTACCCTAAAAACACTACACTACACAAAATAAATAGTAAAACACTACATATACACATTCCCCTACACATTCACCCCAAAAAAATTAGAAACGTCTGGTACAGCACGGTTTCTAAAACGGAGCCTCCAGATGTTGCAAAACAACAACTCCCAGTGTTGCCGGACAGCCATTGACTATCAAGGCATGCTGGTAGTTTTGCAACAGCTGGAGGCACCCTGTTTGGGAACACTGCCATGGGGTAATTTTGGTATCGGATTGAAATCCCTGTGCAAATCCCTAATTTAGGCCTCAAATGCACATGGTGCTCTCTCACTTCGGAGCCCTGTCGTATTGCAAGGCAACAGTTTAGGGCCACACTCCATACTCAGGAGAAATTGCCTAACAAATTTTGGGGGGCTTTTTCTCCTTTTACCCCTTGTGAAAAGGTAAAGTTGGGGTCTACTCCAGGATGTTTTTTTCTTTTTTACACTAACATGCTGGTGTTGCCCCATACTTTTCATTTTCACAAGATGTAAAAGGAAAAAAAGACCCCCAAAATTTGTAACGCAATTTCTTCTGAATACCGAAATACCCCATATGTGAACGGAAAATGCTCTGCGGGCACACAACAAGGCTCTTTAGTGAAAGCGCCATGTACATTTGAGGTGATTTGTATAGGGGATGCTGATCGTTACAGCGGTTCTGACATAAACACAAAAAAGAAACACCCACATGTGACCCCATTTTGGAAACTACACCCCTCACGAAACGTAAAAAGAGGTATAGTGAGCCTTAACACCCCACAGGTGTTTGAAGAATTTTCGTTAAATTTGGACGTGAAAATAATTTTTTTTATTTTGTTCACTAAAATGCTGGTGTAATTTTTCATTTTCACAAGGGGTAATAGGAAAAAAGAGCCCCCCTTAATTTGTAACCCCATTTCTTCTGAGTATGGCAATACTGCCATTGGGCTTTTGGAGAGAGAATGTGTCTAGAATTAAAGGCAATGTGCATTTACAAAGCCCCCATGGTGCCAGAAAAGTGCCCCCCACCACATGTGACCCCATTTTGGAAACTACACCCCTCATGGAATGTAACAAGGGATGCAATAAGCATTTACACCCCACTGGTGTCTGACAGATTTTTTGAACAGTGGTCCATGAAAATGAAAAATTTTATTTCTCATTTGCACTGCCCACTGTTCCAAAGATCTGTCAAACACCTGTGGCATGTGAATGCTCACTGCACCCCTTATTACATTCTGTGAGAGGTGTTGTTTCATAAACGGGGTCACATGTGGGGCGGGGGTCCACTATTCTGGCACCATGGGGGCAGGGATGTGCACAAACATTTTGGAGGGCAGGGGCTCAAGTAAAAAAAGAGGGCACTTCTCATCATTTAAAAAATGTCTGTCAGACCTAAAGGGGTATTCCAGGCAAAAACTTTTTTATATATATCAACTGACTCCGGAAAGTTAAACAGATTTGTAAATTATTTCTATTAAAAAATCTTAATCCTTCCAATAGTTATTAGCTTCTGAAGTTTTCTGTCTAACTGCTCAATGATGATGTCACGTCCCGGGAGCTGTGCATGATGGGAGAATATCCCCATAGGAACTGGACAGCTCCCGGGATGTGAGTCATCAGAAAGCAGCAACTCAACTTCAGAAGGTAATAACTATTGGAAGGTTAAGATTTTTTAATAGAAGTAATTTACAAATCTGTTTAACTTTCCTGAGCCAGTTGATATATATATAAAAGTTTTGGCCTGGAATACCCCTTTAATGTGCTGCGGCCCAGGGACACAGTGGACCTCCCGCCAGGCCTCCTCGACATTGCCATCCCCCATAAAAGTTGGTGTTTTTGTAAAATAAAGTCAAGAACAGTTTCTCTGAGGTCTGCCATGTGTATATACAACTTCAGCTGTGCTGTCAATCTTATTTACAGAAAACATGTGACAGCTGCACTTTAATATACTGTATTATAGAGGAGATTTATCAAAACATGTGTGGTGCAGTTATCCATAGCAACCAATCAGATCGCTGCTGTCATTTTGCAGAAGGCTTTACGTCTGCAAAGGTTTTAATAAATCTCCCCCATATGCCCCGGTCTGAGATCTATATGACAGAACCCATCACCAATCACCCAGCACCAATCACCCTGCACCCATCACCCAGCACCCATCTTATGCAGGAATCTCCACACAGCTCTGGTTCTTACACTGAAGAGATGGACACCACACTAATATATGCTTACATGCTACAATATACAAGTTGGCAAAAAAAAAAAGAATTATAAATATACAAAGACGGCCAGGCTTAGCACAGCATTCAGGATGGAGGCAGATAAGCTCCGCCTCCATTGCGCACAAGACTGACTTTGCATACTAGAAATGTGGGGCAATACCTAGAAAACGGCTGGTCCACATTTAGTAAGTATAACATTATCTTCTGTTCACCTGCACTGTAACCTAGTGTATTGGGTTTAGTGCTAATAAACAGCCTGTCAGTTTCTCTTTAATTACATACTGTACCCCTTAATGAACTATATACTGTGCCACCATTCATCTATTAATTCCCTATATACTGTGCCACCATTCATCTATTAATTCCCTATATACTGTGCCGCTATTATTTAACTATACCATGCCACCATTCATCTATTAATTACCTATATACTGTGCCACCATTAATTAACTATATACTGTGCCACTATTATTTAACTATAGACTGTGCCACCATTCATCTATTAATTCCCTATATACTTTGCCACTATTATTTAACTATGTACTGTGCCACCATTCATCTATTAATTCCCTGTATACTGTGCCACCATTAATGAACTATATACTGTGCCACTATTATTTAACTATACTGTGCTACCATTAAAGGGGTACTCCGCCCCTAGACATCTTATCCCCTAAGGGATAAGATGTCAGTATGCCGCGGTCCCGCTGCTGGGGACCCCTGGGATCCCCGCTGCGGCACCACGCTATCATTACAGCACAGAGCGACTTCGCTCTGTGAGTAATGACGGGCGATACGGGGGACGGAGCAGCGTGACGTCATGGCACCGCCCCTCGTGACATCACGGCCCGTCCCCTTAATGCAAGTCTTTGGGAGGGGGCGTGATGACCGCCACGCCCCCTCCCATAGACTTGTATAGAAATGGGCGGGCCGTGACATCACGAGGGGCGGAGCCGTGATGTAACGATGCTCCAGCCCCTGTACTGCCCATCATTACGTGCAGAGCAAACTCGCTCTGTTCTGTAATGAGAGCGCGGTGCCGCAGTGGGGATCCCAGGGGTCCCCAGCAGCGGGACCGCGGCGATCTGACATCTTATCCTCTATCCTTTGGATAGGGGAAAAGATGTCTAGGGGCGGAATACCCCTTTAAGGATCTATACATAGTACCAGAATACATAAAAATATAATGTTCCAATATAAATAAAATATATACTGTGCTTCCATAAATTCCCTATATAATGTGCTAGATTCACTTGCTCACATATACATAGATTCACTTGCTCACATATACATAGATTCACTTGCTCACATATACATAGATTCACTTGCTCACATATATAGGCACAGACATAGAGATACACACACACATATACACATCATACAGGCACACTGACATACAATCACTCACATATATACGCACACACATATACATAGATTCACTTGCTCACATATATAGGCACATACATAGAGATACACACACACATACACATCATACAGACACACTGACATACAATCACTCACATATATACACACACACATATACATAGATTCACTTGCTCACATATATAGGCACATACATAGAGATACACACACACACATATACACATCATACAGACACACTGACAATCACTCACATATATACACACACACATACATAGATTGACTTGCTCACATATATACACACACAGATATACATAGATTCACTTGCTCACATATCTATATATATGCACATACATAGAGATACACACACACACATATATACACATCATACAGACACACTGACATACAATCACTCATATATACACACTCACAGTCACTTACAGTAAGGCCCCAGTCATCCCTCTCTGCACAGGCACATACATAAAGATACACACACACAATATCACTCATATTTTCAGTTGCTTACAGCAAGTAAGGGCACCATCCCCCTCTGCACAGGCTGGAGTTTCTGGCCGGGCAGACTGTGGGCGGGGCTTCTCTCTGCCTCCTCCGCTTCTGTCTCCTCCGTGTGGAGAGGAGCAGAGAAATAGCTGATAATGACAGGGTGAGTGGCGCCCCCTTCCTGCAGGGAGGGCACAGCACCCTCCATTAAACCACATACAAATCTCCCCAGCAACAGATCCTTTTTACTGCACCTATCACCCTGAGTCTGCACCTCCTTTTGTGAGGGCACTATAAGGGCAGGTGAGGAAAAGGGCAGGGGCTCCAGCCCCCTTTGAACCCCTATGTGTGCACGTCCCTGCATGGGGGGACTTTGTAAATGAACATGGCCCCCAACTTCCATTCCAAACAAATTATCTCTCCAAAAGCCCAATGGTGCTCCTTCTCTTCTGCGCATTGTAGTTCGCCCGCAGAACACTTTACATCCACATATGGGGTATTTCCATACTCAGAAGAAACAGGGTTAAAAATTTTGGGAGGCTTTTTCTCCTATTACCCTTTGTGAAAAAAATGTTTTGGGTAAGTACAGCATTTTGGTGAAAAAATCTAATTTTTCATTTTCACGTACAAATTTAGCGGAAATTTGTCAAACACCTGAGGTGTGCAAAGGCTCACTGTACCCCTTTTAATTTTCCTTGATGGATGTTGTTTCCCAAATAGTTGCCATGTGGGACTTATTTTGTTGTTTTGGCACCATAGGGGCTTCCTAAATGCGATATGCCCCCCAAAAACCATTTCAGCAAAATTTGCTTTCAAAAAGCCAAATGTGGCTCCTTCTCTTCTGAGCATTCTAGTGCACCCGCAGAGCACTTTATGTCCACACATGGGGTATTTCCATACTCAGAAGAAATGGGGTTACAAATTTTGGGGGGCATTTTCTCCTATTACCCCTTGTAAAAATGTAACATTTGGGGAAAAACAGCATTTCAGTGAAAAAAATTTTTTACACGTCCAACTTTAACAAAAAGTCGTCAAACACCTGTGGGATATTAAGGCTCACTGTAATCCTTGTTACGTTCCTTGAGGGGTGTAGTTTTCAAAATAGTATGCCATGTGGAGGTTTATTTTTGTTTTTCTGGCTTCCTAAATGCGACATTCCCCTGCAAAAATCATTTCAGAAAAACTCACTCTTCAAAATTCCATTGTCGCTCCTTCCCTTCTGAGCCCTCTAGTGCACCCACAGAGCACTTAACATCCACTTATTTGGTATTTCCTTACCCGGGAGAAATTGGGTTACACATTTTCTCTCCTTTTACTCCTTGTAAAAATTCAAAAACTGGGTTTGCAAGAACATGCGAGTGTAAAAAATTAAGATTTTTAATTTTCTCTTTCACTTTGCTGCTATTCCTGTGAAACACCTAAATGGTTAACACACTTTCTGAATATCATTTTGAATACTTTGAGGGGTACAAGTTTTATAATGGGGCAATATTTCTAAGTATTTCTAATGTAAAGGCCCTTCAAATCCACTTCAAACCTCAACTGGTCCCTGAAAAATTCCGATTTTGTAAATTTGGTGAAAAATTTAAA
Organism: Hyla sarda; assembly: GCF_029499605.1. Lineage (NCBI taxonomy): Eukaryota > Metazoa > Chordata > Amphibia > Anura > Hylidae > Hyla > Hyla sarda. Next base: position 157,835,789 of record NC_079196.1, on the reverse strand, counting down.
AAAATTGCTGCTGGACTTTGAAGCCCTCTGATGTCTTTCAAAAGTAAAAACATGTCAACTTTATGATCCAAACATAAAGTAGACGTATTGCATATGTGAATAAATATATCATTTATTTGGGATGTCCATTTTCTTTATAAGTAGATAGTTTCAAAGTTTTAAAAAAATGCAACATTTTCAGATTTTTCATAAAATTGTTGCATTTTTTTTAACCAAGAAATGAAAATTGATGAACATTTTCCACTAACATAAAGTTGAATATGTCACGAAAAAACATTCTCGGAATCAGAATGAAAAGTAAAAGCATCCCAGAGTTACTAATGCTTAAAGGGACAGTGGTCAGATGTTGAAAAATGCACGAGTCCTTGAGGTGTTAAATTTTGTCCTAGTCTACACAATTGTGCATATACACAGAAGATTCTTACACCAAGACTCAATCTTTCTTTTACTTTTTTGAGTTAGCTCTGAACACACACATTTAAAAAAAATGTTTTTTATATAGTGTATTTTTATTAAGTCATGAAAACACAATAAACAGTGTGGCAAAGGCAAGTCCTGAACAAGCAGGAGATGTCTCGGAGAAGAAGCTCCTCGCAGGGAGCACAATAAACAGTCATTGAATAATATAAAGGAATTATGTTCAGGCAATCAACTGCAACCTTTAACGATAGGCATACATATATATATATATATATATATACATATATATATATATATATATATATACATATACATATATATATATATATATATATATATATAAATCAAACTAGAAACTAGTAACAATGTATGTTTAAAACATTCATACCGTGTTCTGGAGTAATTATGCACAACATCTTTGTTAAGTGAAGCAGTGCCAGAAACATGAGGAGTGTGGTAGAATGGTACCTTTAGGATAGGAGATGAGAAGAAAAGAAAGGAAGAACAGAGAAAGAGAGAAAAGAGGAAGAGAAGGGAGGTACAAGGTACTGTAGGGGAGAAAAAGGGAGAAGGGAGTCCTCATGAGGGTCTCCAATGAAGGGAAGGATGAAAGAAAAGGTAAGATAATGGTGGTACTTCATACGCACCGTGACAGGGGAAGAGGTCCGCTCCTCTGCAACCTCCAGCTGGCCCATGGCAGCAGAGTGTAGTAATTAGGCTTATCGGATGGGATGTAAAAAGGAAAGGAAGGAGGGGGGGGTAGAGTGAGGCAGGTGTTCTGTCAGGAAGGGTCATGGGGAGAGGAAGGGAGTTAACCGGGGGATCCCAAGGTTTCAAAGTCTCTAGAGGAAAGAAATGCCGTCCACGGAGACCAGATGGACTCATATTTCCCTAGTTGAGAAGGAGAGTTAGCCATCAGTTCTTCCATTCTTGCCAGGAGCAGGAAGGTGATCAGGCAAGATGTGCACCTCGCTATATTCAGGGGGAGGATGGACAGTAGGGCAAGTTCTGGTGTAAGCGGGAGATGAATGAAGGAGATGCGGGCCATGATATCGAAGACCTTAGACCAGAAATCTGATAACGGAGGGCAGGTAAGCCAGATGTGTAGCATAGTGCCCGCGGAGGCGGAACAATGCAAGCAAACATCTGGGAGTCCTGGATAAAAGGACGCTAGCAAAGCGGGAACTCTGTACCATCTAGTAAGTGCATTGTAATTGATTTCTTGCGTTTTACAAGAGACTGAGGATCATCGAAGGAGATATCCCAGTGGAGCCAGAGAACCTCAGGGCAGTGGGAGAGGTCGCAGTAGTTCTGCGGCGTGTAGGGTCCCTCTGTCTTTTTTCCTGAGGGGGTACTGCAGCAGCTGGGGCATAAGAAGGGGCACACGTTTGCTGAGGGGCCTCAGTACCAATAGTGTGAGGAGGCATGGCAGATGAGGCTGCAGTGGACTCATGTGTGAGTAGGACGGATGGAGGGTGGGTCAAGGTGGCAGTCACAGGTGGCAATTGCACTCCTGGAGGTAGGTGAGGGGAAGCTGCAGACAGTCCTTGGGTAGTGGGGCCAGAGGAGGAGATATGTAGAGGTAGAGACACTGAGCCAGGGGGGCCTCCACTCCCTGCCATGGGTGACACAAGCAGGTAGGAGATCACACTCCCCTGGCCCAGGACGTACCTTGCTGATATGTCCTCTGCTGCTGCCGGGTGTCGGGAGTCTGCCGCGCTTGTGAGATCTGCTGCCCGGGTGATAGAGTCACAGGAGAGGTTCAGCTTTCAGCTCCGGAGCTCGGTACTGCTGCCATTGCTGCGTGCAGGGTGAGAGGAGGAGTCAGCACTTGTGGGGCAACGTTTCTATCAGGGGATAATGGCGGAGCTGTGGACGAAGGCGCAGGCGGATGCAGGAAAAAGTCCGCAATCGTTCGCAGCTGGGGCTCTGAGGTGAGAGGGGCTGTTTTCTTCTTGTTTCCCCATTTTTTGCCTCTCATAGCAGGGTGGATCAGCCCTCAACCCGGTGCCCTAGAGGGAGCTCCTACAGAGTGCAGCTCATCACCAGCGCGCCCAAGCCACGCACTCTCCACATACAGGGCATTACACTGCTGTCAGGAGCCCAAACTCAAATGTGGTTAGTCACTTGGCCAGGGCATCAGCAATTTCTACGCCTTAATTGTTTTTTGTGACATATTCTACTTTATGTTAGTGGTAAAATTTTGTCGATACTTGCATAATTTCTTGGTGAAAAATTCCAAAATATGTTGAAAAAATTGAAAATTTAGCATTTTTCTAACTTTGAAGCTCTCTGCCTGTAAGGAAAATAGACATTCCAATAAAATTATATTTTGATTCACAAATACAATATGTCAACTTTATGTTTGCATCATAAAGTTGACATGTTTCAAAACTAGAACTCCAAGCATGCACTGACAGACTGTGCATGCTGGGAGTTGTCCTTTTGCAACAGCTGGAGGCACACTGGTTAGAAAACCTTCAGTTAGGTTTTGTTACCTAACTCAGTATTTTCCAACCAGTGTGCATCCAGCTGTTGCAAAACTACAACTCCCAGCATGTACTGATCGTCGAAGTGCATACTGGGAGATGTAGTTATGCAACAGCTAGAGGTACGCAACTACAACTCCCAGCATACTGAGACAGCTGTTTGCTATTTGGGCATGCTGGGATTTGAGGTCTACAGTTTAGAGACCACTGCACAGTGATTTCCAAACTGTGGACCTCCAGATGTTGCAAAACTACAAATGCCAGCATGCCCAGACAGCAAACTGCTATGTGGGCATGCTGGGAGTTGTAGTTTTGCAAGATCTAAAGGGCCACAGTTCACAGCACAGTGATCTCCAAACTGTGACCCTCCAGCTGTTGCAAAACTACAAATACCAGCATGACAGCTGTCTGGGCATGCTGGGAGTTGTAGTTTTGCAACATCTGGAGGGCAACAGTTTAGAGACCACTATATAGTGGGCTCAAACTGTAGTCCCCTAGATGTTGCTAAGCAATTTACCGGCTTCCGTCGGATCCAGGGAGCCATCCTCTTCTGCCACACGACATGCCGCCCACGCCGATCTCCGACACCGATCGTCGCCCGCAGCCTCGCCCGCAGGGTAAGTGGATCTTCGGCGCCCGGTCCAATTCTTTCCCCGTCCTGTCCCGCCTATTGTGGGTGGGCAGAACGGGGAAAATGAAAGTTAACCCCCCCGCCCCCGATCTGCTATTGGTGGTCACGTCTAGATCACCAATAGCAGGGATAGGAAGGGTGGCACCCCTGCCAACTCACTCCTATCCCTTGAGGGGGTTCGTGGATCAACCACGATCCCCCTTATTTTCCGGGTCACCGGGTCACCATAGACCCGTAATGACCCGGAATCGTGCAAATCGCAAGTGTGAATGACCCCCCTGGGCATTTACGTGGGGTGCCTGCTGATCGATATCAGCAGTCATCCCCGTCCGGTCCCCGCCCAGCGTGCAGCGGGGACTGAAATTCCATGGGCGTACAGGTACTTGGTCTTTAAGTACCAGGGAGCAAAGGCGTACCTGTACGCCTTTGGCCCTTAAGGGGTTAAAAAGGCTTGTTTTCCTTTGTGGTACACAAAAAGGCTTGTGTATGAATGGACAGGATGTCCCCCTATGAGGGCGGCAAGCCGAGAGATACCCGGGTTGAATCCTTGTTTGCCACAAGCACCCCTACTTGGGAATGTTAAAATTGGGGTTACTAAGTTTTGATATTTTAGGCTATGGGAGCCTTTCTGTGTATTGTAATTTGCATAAAATGATGCAAAAAATGGTAAGGCAATTTTGGAGATGGTTAGGAAGGCTGTAGGGGAGGAAGAGGCCTCTATTAGGGCACAGTGTCTCATATTTCACTTATGCTCTTAATAGGTAATAAAGTAAAGTTCCCATAGCCAGCTATCTTAACTCTGTTTAATATTGTACTATTTGTTTTTAACAGGAGGTGGCAATTTTTGATTACAAAAGACTAGTAAGAAGGAACCTTGTTGTTATATCTGTATGTAAAATGTGTACATTTATACCAATAGTGAGTGGGCTGTACGTGCCAGCAATTTTGAAGATTTTTTTGTATTCCTATTTGTACTTATTTTTTTAAACCCTAATCATAGTTTGTTTTTATCATTGTCCGTGATTTTTAAGCAAAATCATGAGACTGAAGCATTTTTTTCTTCATTTCAACAGAATATAACACCTTGAGATGTTGTGTATGTTGATTTGACAATATTGGTGAATTTTAAACATTAGAGTTATACAATTTTGAGATTGTAGGCTATGGGAGCGTTTCTGTGTACTGTCATTTGCATAAAATGATGCAAAGAATTGGTAAGGTAATAATTTTGGAGCTGTATAGGAAGGCTGTAGAAGAGGAGGAGGCCTCTATTAGGGCACAGTGTCTTACATTTTGCTGTGTTCTCAATAGGTAATAAAGTAAAGTTCCGATAGCCAGCTATCTTAACTCAGTTTAATCATGCACTATTTGTTTTTGACAGGAGGTGGCAATTTTTTGTTTACAAAAGCCTAGTAAGAAGGAACCTTGTTGTTCCTATATCTGTATGTAAAATGTGTAGTTTTGCTATGTGTACTTGCCAGCTATTGTCATGATTTTATTGTATTCCTATTTGTACCTTTTTTTTAACCCAAAGCAAAGTTTGTTTTTATTATTGTCCATGATTTTTAACCAAAATCATGAGACTGAAACATTTTTTATTCATTTCAACAGCATATAACCCCTTGAGACATTATGTATGTTGATTTGACAAAATTGGTGAATTAAAAAAAATTTGGGTTAAAAAATGTTGAGATTGTAGGATATGAAAGCGTTTCTGTGTACTGTCAATTGCATAAAATGATGCAAAGAATTGGTCAGGCACCAATTTTGGAGATGGATAGGAAGGCTGTAGGGGAGGAGGAGGCCTCTATTAGGGCACAGTGTCTAATATTTCGCTGTGCTCTCAATAGATAATACAGTAAAGTTTCCAAAGCCAGCTATCTTAACTCTGTTTAATATTGTACTATTTGATTTTGACAGGAGGTGGCCATTTTTTGATTACAAAAGCCAAGCAAGAAGGAACCTTGTTGTTTTTATATCTGAATCTAAAATGTATAGTTTTGCTATGTGTACATTTATACCAATATTGGGCTGTACTTGCCAGCTATTGTCATGATTTTATTGTATTCCTATTTATACCTTTTTTTAACCCAAATAATAATTTGTTTTTTTTATTGTCCATGATTTATAACCAAAATCATGACTGAAACATTTTTTCTTCACTTCAACAGCACATAACCCCTTGACACGTTATGTATGTTGATTTGACAAAATTGGTTAATTAAAAAAATTTGGGTTAAAAAATGTTGAGATTGTAGGTTATGGAAGCGTTTCTGTGTACTGTCATTTGCATAAAATGATGCAAACAATTGGTCAGGCACCAATTTTGGAGATGGATAGGAAGGCTGTAGGGGAGGAGGAGGCCTCTATTAGGGCACAGTATCTAACATTTCGCTGTGCTCTCAATAGATAATACAGTAATGTTTCCATAGCCAGCTATATTAACTCTGTTTAATATAGTGGTTCCTCAACATACGATGGTAATTCGTTCCAAACGAGCCATCGTTTGTCGAATCCATCGTATGTTGAGGGATTCGTGCAATGTAAAGTATAAGAAGCTGTACTCACCTGTCCCCGCCGCTCGCGATGGTGTCCCCGCCGCTCGCGATGGTGACCCCGGGCCTCCGCTGGACTCTCCTGGTCTTCTCCGGTCCTCTGCTGTCTTCCGCAAGGCCTTACTGGGCCTGCATAGCGACGTCATTACGCAGCTGCGTACGCTATTCCTATTGGATGACGTGGGCAGCAGCGTATTGACGTCATCGGAGAGGGCCGAGAAGACACCGGAAGACCAGCGCTGGACCCGGAGGGCACCCCGGAGCATCGTGGAGGGGTAAGTAATACTTACCGCACCACACGGGGAACATTAAGCGGCTATTTGGCAGCAGCTTAAGCATTTTTCGCTGCCGGATAGCACTTGATGCGACGGCCCCGACATAAAAAAGCATCGTATGTCGATGCTGACATCGACATGCGATGGCCTCTGAGAGGCCATCGTATGTCGATTTGGTCATATGTCGGGGCCATCGTAGGTCGGGGGATTACTGTATTGTACTATTTGATTTTGACAGGAGCTGGCAATTTTTTATATTACAAAAGCCTAGTATGAAGGAACTTTGTTGTTCTTATATCTGTATTTAAAATGTGTAGTTTTGCCATGTGTACATTTATACCAATAGTGGGCTGTACTTGCAAGCCATTGTAATGATTTTTTTGTATTCCTATTTGTACCTTTTTTTTTAACCCAAAGCATAGTTTGTTTTTATTATTGTCCATGATTTTTAACCAAAATCATGAGACTGAAATTTTTTTTATCCATTTCAACAGCATATAACCCCTTGAGACGTTATGTATGTTGATTTGACAAAATTGGTGAATTAAAAAAAAATTTGGGTTAAAAAATGTTGAGATTGTAGGCTATGGAAGCGTTTCTGTGTACTCTCATTTGCATAAAATGATGCAAAGAATTGGTCAGGCACCAATTTTGGAGATGGATAGGAAGGCTGTAGGGGAGGAGGAGGCCTCTATTAGGGTACAGTATCTAACATTTCGCTGTGCTCTCAATAGATAATACAGTAAAGTTTCCATAGCCAGCTATCTTAACTGTTTAATAAAGTGGTCCCTCAACATACGATGGTAATTCGTTCCAAACGAGCCATCGTTTGTCGAATCCATCGTATGTTGAGGGATTCGTGCAATGTAAAGTATAAGAAGCTGTACTCACCTGTCCCCGCCGCTCTCGATGGTGACCCCGGGCCTCCGCTGGACTCTCCTGGTCTTCTCCGGTCCTCTGCTGTCTTCCGCAAGGCCTTACTGGGCCTGCGTAGCGACGTCATTATGCCGCTGCGTACGCTATTCCTATTGGATGACGTAGGCAGCAGCGTATTGACGTCATCGGAGAGGGCCGAGAAGACACCGGAAGACCAGTGCTGGACCCGGAGGGCACCCCGGAGCATCGTGGAGGGGTAAGTAATACTTACCGCACCACACGGGGAACATTAAGCGGCTATTTGGCAGCAGCTTAAGCATTTTTCGCTGCCGGATAGCACTTGATGCGCTGGCCCCGACATAAAAAAGCATTGTATGTTTATGCTGACATCGACATGCGATGACCTCTGAGAGGCCATCGTATGTCGATTTGATCATATGTCGGGGCCATCGTAGGTCGGGGGGGTCACTTTATTGTAATATTTGATTTTGACAGGAGCTGGCAAGTTTTTTATATTACAAAGGCCTAGTATGAGGGAAGTTTGTTGTTCTTATGTCTGTATGTAAAATGTGTAGTTTTGCAATGTGTACATTTATACCAATAGTGGGCTGTACTTGCAAGCCATTGTAATGATTTTTTTGTATTCCTATTTGTACCTTTTTTTTTAACCCAAATCATAGTTTGTTTTTATTATTGTCCATGATTTTTAAACAAAATCATGAGACTGAAACATTTTTCTTCACTTCAACAGCATATAACCCCTTGAGACGTTAAATATGCTGATTTGACAACGTTGGGGAATTTTAAAAATTTGGGTTAAAAAAATGTTGAGAATGTAGGCTATGGAAGCGTTTCTGTGTACTTTCATTTGCATAAAATGATGCAAAGAATTGGTCAGGCACCAATTTTGGAGATGGATAGGAAGGCTGAAGGGGAGGAGGAGGCCTCTATTAGGGTACAGTATCTAATATTTCACTGTGCTCTCAATATATAATACAGTAAAGTTTCCATAGCCAGCTATCTTAACTCTGTTTAATATTGTACTATTTAATTTTGACAGGAGGTTCCAATTTTTGTTATTACAAAAGCCTAGTATGAAGGAACTTTGTTGTTCTTATATCTGTATCTAAAATGTGTAGTTTTGCTATGTGTACATTTATACCAATATTGGGCTGTACTTGCCAGCTATTGTCATGATTTTATTGTATTCCTATTTGTACCTTTTTTTAACCCAAATTATAGTTTGTTTTTATTATTGTTCATGATTTTTAACCAAAATCATGACACTGAATTTTTTTTATTCATTTCAACAGCATATAACCCCTTGAGACGTTATGTATGTTGATTTGACAAAATTGGTGAATTAAAAAAAATTTGTGTTAAAAATTTTTGAGATTGTAGGCTATGGAAGCGTTTCTGTGTACTGTCATTTGCATAAAATGATGCAAAGAATTGGTCAGGCACCAATTTTGGAGATGGATAGGAAGGCTGTAGGGGGAGGAGGAGGCCTCTATTAGGGCACAGTGTCTAACATTTCGCTGTGCTCTCAATAGATAATACAGTAAAGTTTCCATAGCCAGCTATCTTAACTGTTTAATACAGTGGTCCCTCAACATACGATGGTAATTTGTTCCAAACAAGCCATCTTTTGTCCAATCCATCGTATGTTGAGGGATTCGTGCAATGTAAAGTATAAGAAGCTGTACTCACCTGTCCCCGCCGCTCGCGATGGTGTCCCCGCCGCTCGCGATGGTGACCCCGGGCCTCCGCTGGACTCACTTGTTCATCTCCGGTCCTCTGCTGTCTTCCGCAAGGCCTTACTGGGCCTGCGTAGCGACATCATTACGCCGCTGCGTACGCCATTCCTATTGGATGACGTGGGCAGCAGCGTATTGACGTCATGGGAGAGGGCCGAGAAGACACCGGAAGACCAGCGCTGGACCCGGAGGACACCCCGGAGCATCGTGGAGGGGTAAGTAATACTTACCGCACCACACGGGGAACATTAAGCGGCTATTTGGCAGCAGCTTAAGCATTTTTCGCTGCCGGATAGCACTTGATTCGCTGGCCCCGATATAAAAAAGCATTGTATGTTGATGCTGACATCGACATGCGATGACCTCTGAGAGGCCATCGTATGTCGATCTGATCATATGTCGGGGCCATCGTAGATCGGGGGGGTCACTGTATTGTACTATTTGATTTTGACAGGAGCTGGCAAGTTTTTTATATTACAAAAGCCTAGTATGAGGGAAGTTTGTTGTTCTTATATCTGTATGTAAAATGTGTAGTTTTGCCATGTGTACATTTATACCAATAGTGGGCTGTACTTGCAAGCCATTGTAATGATTTTTTTGTATTCCTATTTGTACCTTTTTTTTTAACCCAAATCATAGTTTGTTTTTATTATTGTCCATGATTTTTAAACAAAATCATGAGACTGAAACATTTTTCTTCACTTCAACAGCATATAACCCCTTGAGACGTTATATATGCTGATTTGACAACGTTGGGGAATATTAAAAGTTTGGGTTAAAAAAATGTTGAGAATGTAGGCTATGGAAGCGTTTCTGTGTACTGTCATTTGCATAAAATGATGCAAAGAATTGGTCAGGCACCAATTTTGGAGATGGATAGGAAGGCTGTAGGGGAGGAGGAGGCCTCTATTAGGGCACAGTAGCTAACATTTCGCTGTGCTCTCAATAGATAATACAGTAAAGTTTCCATAGCCAGCTAGCTTAACTCTGTTTAATATTGTACTATTTGATTTTGACAGGAAGATCCAATTTTTGTTATTAAAAAAGCCTAGTATGAAGGAACTTTTTTGTTCTTATATCTGTATCTAAAATGTGTAGTTTTGCTATGTGTACATTTATACCAATATTGGGCTATACTTGCCAGCTATTGTCATGATTTTATTGTATTCCTATTTGTACCTTTTTTTAACCCAAATCATAGTTTGTTTTTATTATTGTCCATGATTTTTAACCAAAATCATGACACTGAAATTTTTTTTATTCATTTCAACAGCGTATAACCCCTTGAGACGTTATGAATGTTGATTTGACAAAATTGGTGAATTAAAAAAAATTGGTGTTAAAAATTTTTGAGATTGTAGGCTATGGAAGCGTTTCTGTGTACTGTCATTTGCATAAAAGGATGCAAAGAATTGGTCAGGCACCAATTTTGGAGATGGATAGGAAGGCTGTAGGGGGAGGAGGAGGCCTCTATTAGGGCACAGTGTCTAACATTTCGCTGTGCTCTCAATAGATAATACAGTAAAGTTTCCATAGCCAGCTATCTTAACTCTGTTTAATACAGTGGTCCCTCAACATACGATGGTAATTTGTTCCAAACGAGCCATCTTTTGTCGAATCCATCGTATGTTGAGGGATTCGTGCAATGTAAAGTATAAGAAGCTGTACTCACCTGTCCCCGCCGCTCGCGATGGTGTCCCCGCCGCTCGCGATGGTGACCCCGGGCCTCCGCTGGACTCTCCTGTTCATCTCCGGTCCTCTGCTGTCTTCCGCAAGGCCTTACTGGGCCTGCGTAGCGACATCATTACGCCGCTGCGTACGACATTCCTATTGGATGACGTGGGCAGCAGCGTATTGACGTCATGGGAGAGGGCCGAGAAGACACCGGAAGACCAGCGCTGGACCCGGAGGGCACCCCGGAGCATCGTGGAGGGGTAAGTAATACTTACCGCACCACACGGGGAACATTAAGCGGCTATTTGGCAGCAGCTTAAGCATTTTTCGCTGCCGGATAACACTTGATTAGCTGGCCCCGACATAAAAAAGCATTGTATGTTGATGCTGACATCGACATGCGATGACCTCTGAGAGGCCATCGTATGTCGATCTGATCATATGTCGGGGCCATCGTAGGTCGGGGGGGTCACTGTATTGTACTATTTGATTTTGACAGGAGCTGGCAAGTTTTTTATATTACAAAAGCCTAGTATGAGGGAAGTTTGTTGTTCTTATATCTGTATGTAAAATGGGTAGTTTTGCCATGTGTACATTTATACCAATAGTGGGCTGTACTTGCAAGCCATTGTAATGATTTTTTTGTATTCCTATTTGTACCTTTTTTTTTAACCCAAATCATAGTTTGTTTTTATTATTGTCCATGATTTTTAAACAAAATCATGAGACTGAAACATTTTTCTTCACTTCAACAGCATATAACCCCTTGAGACGTTATATATGCTGATTTGACAACGTTGGGGAATTTTAAAAGTTTGGGTTAAAAAAATGTTGAGAATGTAGGCTATGGAAGCGTTTCTGTGTACTGTCATTTGCATAAAATGATGCAAAGAATTGGTCAGGCACCAATTTTGGAGATGGATAGGAAGGCTGTAGGGGAGGAGGAGGCCTCTATTAGGGCACAGTAGCTAACATTTCGCTGTGCTCTCAATAGATAATACAGTAAAGTTTCCATAGCCAGCTAGCTTAACTCTGTTCAATATTGTACTATTTGATTTTGACAGGAAGTTCCAATTTTTGTTATTAAAAAAGCCTAGTATGAAGGAACTTTGTTGTTCTTATATCTGTATCTAAAATGTGTAGTTTTGCTATGTGTACATTTATACCAATATTGGGCTATACTTGCCAGCTATTGTCATGATTTTATTGTATTCCTATTTGTACTTTTTTTTAACCCAAATCATAGTTTGTTTTTATTATTGTCCATGATTTTTAACCAAAATCATGACACTGAAATTTTTTTTATTCATTTCAACAGCATATAACCCCTTGAGACGTTATGTATGTTGATTTGATAAAATTGGTGAATTAAAAAAAATTTGTGTTAAAATTTTTTGAGATTGTAGGCAATGGAAGCGTTTCTGTGTACTGTCATTTGCATAAAATGATGCAAAGAATTGGTCAGGCACCAATTTTGGAGATGGATAGGAAGGCTGTAGGGGGAGGAGGAGGCCTCTATTAGGGCACAGTGTCTAACATTTCGCTGTGCTCTCAATATATAATACAGTAAAGTTTCCATAGCCAGCTATCTTAACTCTGTTTAATTTTGTACTATTTGATTTTGACAGGAAGTGGCCATTTTTTTATTACAAAAGCCAAGTAAGAAGGAACCTTGTTGTTTTTACATCTGTATCTAAAATGTATAGTTTTGCTATGTGTACATTTATACTAATATTGGGCTGTAGTTGCCAGCTATTGTCATGATTTTATTGTTTTCCTATTTATATCTTTTTTTAACCCAAATAATAGTTTGTTTTTACTATTGTCCATGATTTTTTAACCAAAATCATGAGACTGAAACATTTTTTCTTCACTTCAACAGCATATAACCCCTTGAGACGTTATGTATGTTGATGTGACAAAATTGGTGAATTAAAAAACATTTGGGTTAAAAAATGTTGAGATTGTAGGCTATGGAAGCGTTTGTGTACTGTCATTTGCATGAAATGATGCAAAGTATTGGTCAGGCACCAATTTTGGAGATGGTAGGAAGGCTGTAGGGGAGGAAGAGGCCTCTATTAGGGCACAGTATCTAACATTTCGCTGTGCTCTCAATAGATAATACAGTAAAGTTTCCATAGCCAGCTATCTTAACTCTGTTTAATATTGTACTATTTGATTTTGACAGGAGGTGCCAATTTTTGTTATTACAAAAGCCTAGTATGAAGGAACTTTGTTGTTCTTATATCTGTATCTAAAATGTGTAGTTTTGCTATGTGTACATTTATACCAATATTGGGCTGTACTTGCCAGCTATTGTCATGATTTTATTGTATACCTATTTGTACCTTTTTTTTTTAACCCAAATCATAGTTTGTTTTTATTATTGTCCATGATTTTTAACCAAAATCATGAGACTGAAACATTTTTTATCCATTTCAACAGCATATAATCCCTTGAGACGTTATGTATGTTGATTTGACAATATTGGTGAATTAAAAAAAAATTTGGGTTAAAAAATGTTGAGATTGTAGGCTATGGAAGCGTTTCTGTGTACTGTCATTTGCATAAAATGATGCAAAGAATTGGTCAGGCACCAATTTTGGAGATGGATAGGAAGGCTGTAGGGGAGGAGGAGGCCTCTATTAGGGTACAGTATCTAACATTTCGCTGTGCTCTCAATAGATAATACAGTAAAGTTTCCATAGCCAGCTATCTTAACTGTTTAATACAGTGGTCCCTCAACATACGATGGTAATTTGTTCCAAACGAGCCATCTTTTGTCGAATCCATCGTATGTTGAGGGATTCGTGCAATGTAAAGTATAAGAAGCTGTACTCACCTGTCCCCGCCACTCGCGATGGTGTCCCCGCCGCTCGCGATGGTGACCCCGGGCCTCCGCTGGACTCACTTGTTCTTCTCCGGTCCTCTGCTGTCTTCCGCAAGGCCTTACTGGGCCTGCGTAGCGACATCATTACACCGCTGCGTACGCCATTCCTATTGGATGATGTGGGCAGCAGCGTATTGACGTCATGGGAGAGGGCCGAGAAGACACCGGAAGACCAGCGCTGGACCCGGAGGGCACCCTCGAGCATCGTGGAGGGGTAAGTAATACTTACCGCACCACACGGGGAACATTAAGCGGCTGTTTGGCAGCAGCTTAAGCACTTTTCGCTGCCGGATAGCACTTGATGCGATGGCCCTGACATTAAAAAGCATCGTCTGTCGATGCTGACATCGACATGCGATGGCCTCTGAGAGGCCATCGTATGTCGATTTGATCATTTGTCGGGGCCATCGTAGGTCGGGGGGGTCACTGTATTGTACTATTTGATTTTGACAGGAGCTGGCAAGTTTTTTATATTACAAAAGCCTAGTATGAAGGAAGTTTGTTGTTCTTATATCTGTATGTAAAATGTGTAGTTTTGCTATGTGTACATTTATACCAATATTGGGCTGTACTTGCCAGCTATTGTCATGATTTTATTGTAATCCTATTTGTACCTTTTTTTAACCCAAATCATAGTTTGTTTTTATTATTGTCCATGATTTTTAACCAAAATCATGACACTGACATTTTTTTATTAATTTCAACAGCATATAACCCCTTGAGACGTTATGTATGTTGATTTGACAAAATTGGTGAATTAAAAAAAATTTGTGTTAAAAATTTTTGAGATTGTAGGCTATGGAAGCGTTTCTGTGTACTGTCATTTGCATAAAATGATGCAAAGAATTGGTCAGGCACCAATTTTGGAGATGGATAGGAAGGCTGTAGGGGGAGGAGGAGGCCTCTATTAGGGCACAGTGTCTAACATTTCGCTGTGCTCTCAATAGATAATACAGTAAAGTTTTCATTGCTAGCTATCTTAACTGTTTAATACAGTGGTCCCTCAACATACGATGGTAATTTGTTCCAAACGAGCCATCTTTTGTCGAATCCATCGTATGTTGAGGGATTCGTGCAATGTAAATTATAAGAAGCTGTACTCACCTGTCCCCGCCGCTCGCGATGGTGACCCCGGGCCTCCGCTGGACTCTCCTGGTCTTCTCCGGTCCTCTGCTGTCTTCCGCAAGGCCTTACTAGGCCTGCGTAGCGACGTCATTATGCCGCTGCGTACGCCATTCCTATTGGATGACGTAGGCAGCAGCGTATTGACGTCATCGGAGAGGGCCGAGAAGACACCGGAAGACCAGCGCTGGACCCGGAGGGCACCCCAGAGCATCGTGGGGGGGTAAGTAATACTTACCGCACCACACGGGGAACATTAAGCGGCTATTTGGCAGCAGCTTAAGCATTTTTCGCTACCGGATAGCACTTGATGCGCTGGCCCCAACATAAAAAAGCATTGTATGTTGATGCTGACATTGACATGCGATGACCTCAGAGAGGCCATCGTATGTCGATTTGATGATATGTCGGGGCCATCGTAGGTCGGGGGGGTCACTGTATTGTACTATTTGATTTTGACAGGAGCTGGCAAGTTTTTTATATTACAAAAGCCTAGTATGAGGGAAGTTTGTTGTTCTTATATCTGTATGTAAAATGTGTAGTTTTGCCATGTGTAAATTTATACCAATAGTGGGCTGTACTTGCAAGCCATTGTAATGATTTTTTTGTATTCCTATTTGTACCTTTTTTTTTAACCCAAATCATAGTTTGTTTTTATTATTGTCCATGATTTTTAAACAAAATCATGAGACTGAAACATTTTTCTTCACTTCAACAGCATATAACCCCTTGAGACGTTATATATGCTGATTTGACAACGTTGGGGAATTTTAAAAATTTGGGTTAAAAAAATGTTGAGAATGTAGGCTATGGAAGCGTTTCTGTGTACTGTCATTTGCATAAAATGATGCAAAGAATTGGTCAGGCACCAATTTTGGAGATGGATAGGAAGGCTGTAGGGGAGGAGGAGGCCTCTCTTAGGGCACAGTGTCTAACATTTCGCTGTGCTCTCAATATATAATACATTAAAGTTTCCATAGCCAGCTATCTTAACTCTGTTTAATTTTGTACTATTTGATTTTGACAGGAGGTGGCCATTTTTTTATTACAAAAGCCAAGTAAGAAGGAACCTTGTTGTTTTTACATCTGTATCTAAAATGTATAGTTTCGCTATGTGTACATTTCTACTAATATTGGGCTGTACTTGCCAGCTATTGTCATGATTTTATTGTATTCCTATTTATATCTTTTTTTTAACCCAAATAATAGTTTGTTTTTATTATTGTCCATGATTTTTAACCAAAATCATGAGACTGAAAAATTTTTTCTTCACTTCAACAGCATATAACCCCTTGAGACGTTATGTATGTTGATGTGACAAAATTGGTGAATTAAAAAACATTTGGGTTAAAAAATGTTGAGATTGTAGGCTATGGAAGCGTTTCTGTGTACTGTCATTTGCATGAAATGATGCAAAGTATTGGTCAGGCACCAATTTTGGAGATGAATAGGAAGGCTGTAGGGGAGGAAGAGGCCTTTATTAGGGCACAGTATCTAACATTTCGCTGTGCTCTCAATAGATAATACAGTAAAGTTTCCATAGCCAGCTATCTTAACTCTGTTTAATATTGTACTATTTGATTTTGACAGGAGGTGCCAATTTTTGTTATTACAAAAGCCTAGTATGAAGGAACTTTGTTGTTCTTATATCTGTATATAAAATGTGTAGTTTTGCTATGTGTACATTTATACCAATATTGGGCTGTACTTGCCAGCTATTGTCATGATTTTATTGTATTCCTATTTGTACCTTTTTTTTTTAACCCAAATCATAGTTTGTTTTTATTATTGTCCATGATTTTTAACCAAAATCATGAGACTGAAACATATTTTATCCATTTCAACAGCATATAACCCCTTGAGACGTTATGTATGTTGATTTGACAAAATTGGTGAATTAAAAAAAAATTTGGGTTAAAAAATGTTGAGATTGTAGGCTATGGAAGCGTTTCTGTGTACTGTCATTTGCATAAAATGATGCAAAGAATTGGTCAGGCACCAATTTTGGAGATGGATAGGAAGGCTGTAGGGGAGGAGGAGGCCTCTATTAGGGTACAGTATCTAACATTTCGCTGTGCTCTCAATAGATAATACAGTAAAGTTTCCATAGCCAGCTATCTTAACTGTTTAATACAGTGGTCCCTCAACATACGATGGTAATTTGTTCCAAACGAGCCATCTTTTGTCGAATCCATCGTATGTGCAATGTAAAGTATAAGAAGCTGTACTCACCTGTCCCCGCTGCTCGCGATGGTGTCCCCGCCGCTCGCGATGGTGACTTCGGGCCTCCGCTGGACTCTCCTGTTCTTCTCCGGTCCTCTGCTGTCTTCCCCAAGGCCTTACTGGGCCTGCGTAGCAACATCATTACGCCGCTGCGTACGCCATACCTATTGGATGACGTGGGCAGCAGCGTATTGACGTCATGGGAGAGGGCCGAGAAGACAAAGGAAGACCAGCGCTGGACCCGGAGGGCACCCCGGAGCATCGTGGAGGGGTAAGTAATACTTACCGCACCACACGGGGAACATTAAGCGGCTATTTGGCAGCAGCTTAAGCATTTTTCGCTGCCGGATAGCACTTGATTCGCTGGCCCCGACATAAAAAAGCATTGTATGTTGATGCTGACATAGACATGCGATGACCTCTGAGAGGCCATCGTATGTCGATTTGATCATATTTTGGGGCCATCGTAGGTCGGGGGGGTCACTGTATTGTACTATTTGATTTTGACAGGAGCTGGCAAGTTTTTTATATTACAAAAGCCTAGTATGAGGGAAGTTTGTTGTTCTTATATCTGTATGTAAAATGAGTAGTTTTGCCATGTGTACATTTATACCAATAGTGGGCTGTACTTGCAAGCCATTGTAATGATTTTTTTGTATTCCCATTTGTACCTTTTTTTTAACCCAAATCATAGTTTGTTTTTATTATTGTCCATGATTTTTAAACAAAATCATGAGACTGAAACATTTTTATTCACTTCAACAGCATATAACCCCTTGAGACGTTATATATGCTGATTTGACAACGTTGGAGAATTTTAAAAATTTGGGGTAAAAAAATGTTGAGAATGTAGGCTATGGAAGCGTTTCTGTGTACTGTCATTTGCATAAAATGATGCAAAGAATTGGTCAGGCACCAATTTTGGAGATGGATAGGAAGGCTGTAGGGGAGGAGGAGGCCTCTATTAGGGCACAGTAGCTAACATTTCGCTGTGCTCTCAATAGATAATACAGTAAAGTTTCCATAGCCAGCTAGCTTAACTCTGTTTAATATTGTACTATTTGATTTTGACAGGAAGTTCCAATTTTTGTTATTACAAAAGCCTAGTATGAAGGAACTTTGTTGTTCTTATATCTGTATCTAAAATGTGTAGTTTTGCTATGTGTACATTTATACCAATATTGGGCTGTACTTGCCAGCTATTGTTATGATTTTATTGTATTCCTATTTGTACCTTTTTTTAACCCAAATCATAGTTTGTTTTTATTATTGTCCATGATTTTTAACCAAAATCATGACACTGAATTTTTTTTATTCATTTCAACAGCATATAACCCCTTGAGACGTTATGTATGTTGATTTGACAAAATTGGTGAATTAAAAAAAATTTGTGTTAAAATGTTTTGAGATTGTAGGCTATGGAAGCGTTTCTGTGTACTGTCATTTGCATAAAATGATGCAAAGAATTGGTCAGGCACCAATTTTGGAGATGGATAGGAAGGCTGTAGGGGGAGGAGGAGTCCTCTATTAGGGCACAGTGTCTAACATTTCGCTGTGCTCTCTATAGATAATACAGTAAAGTTTCCATAGCCAGCTATCTTAACTGTTTAATACAGTGGTCCCTCAACATACGATGGTAATTTGTTCCAAACGAGCCATCTTTTGTCGAATCCATCGTATGTTGAGGGATTCGTGCAATGTAAAGTATAAGAAGCTGTACTCACCTGTCCCCGCCGCTCGCGATGGTGTCCCCGCCGCTCGCGATGGTGACCCCGGGCCTCCGCTGGACTCTCCTGTTCTTCTCCGGTCCTCTGCTGTCTTCCGCAAGGCCTTACTGGGCCTGCGTAGCGACATCACTATGCCGCTGCGTACGCCATTCCTATTGGATGACGTGGGCAGCAGCGTATTGACGTCATGGGAGAGGGCCGAGAAGACACCGGAAGACCAGCGCTGGACCCGGAGGGCACCCCGGAGCATCGTGGAGGGGTAAGTAATACTTACCGCACCACAAGGGGAACATTAAGCGGCTATTTGGCAGCAGCTTAAGCATTTTTCGCTGCCGGATAGCACTTGATGTGATGGCCCTGACATAAAAAAGCATCGTCTGTCGATGCTGACATCGACATGCGATGGCCTCTGAGAGGCCATCGTATGTCGATTTGATCATATGTCGGGGCCATCGTAGGTCGGGGGGTTCACTGTATTGTACTATTTGATTTTGACAGGAGCTGGCAAGTTTTTTATATTACAAAAGCCTAGTATGAAGGAAGTTTGTTGTTCTTATATCTGTATGTAAAATGTGTAGTTTTGCCATGTGTACATTTATACCAATAGTGGGCTGTACTTGCAAGCCTTTGTAATGATTTTTTTGTATTCCTATTTGTACCTT
Source organism: Hyla sarda (assembly GCF_029499605.1). Lineage (NCBI taxonomy): Eukaryota > Metazoa > Chordata > Amphibia > Anura > Hylidae > Hyla > Hyla sarda. Next base: position 157,816,488 of record NC_079196.1, on the reverse strand, counting down.
TTTTTTTTTTAACCAAATCATAGTTTGTTTTTATTATTGTCCATGATTTTTAAACAAAATCATGAGACTGAAACATTTTTCTTCACTTCAACAGCATATAACCTCTTGAGACATTATATATGCTGATTTGACAACATTGGGGAATTTTAAAAATTTGGGTTAAAAAATGTTGAGAATGTAGGCTATGGAAGCGTTTCTGTGTACTGTCATTTGCATAAAATGATGCAAAGAATTGGTCAGGCACCAATTTTGGAGATGGATAGGAAGGCTGTAGGGGAGGAGGAGGCCTCTATTAGGGTACAGTATCTAAAATTTCGCTGTGCTCTCAATAGATAATACAGTAAAGTTTCCACAGCCAGCTATCTTAACTTAATGTTTAATATTGTACTATTTGATTTTGACAGGAGGTTCCAATTTTTGTTATTACAAAAGCCTAGTATGAAGGAACTTTGTTGTTCTTATATCTGTATCTAAAATGTGTAGTTTTGCTATATGTACATTTATACCAATATTTGGCTGTACTTGCCAGCTATTGTCATGATTTTATTGTATTCCTATTTTGTTTTTGTATTTTTTTTAATTCCTTTTTTATTGTATTCCTTTTTTAACCCAAATCATAGTTTGTTTTTATTATTGTCCATGATTTTTAACCAAAATCATGAGACTGAATTTTTTTTTATCCATTTCAACAGCATATAACCCCTTGAGACGTTATGTATGTTGATTTGACAAAATTGGTGAATTAAAAAAAATTTGGGTTAAAAAATGTTGAGATTGTAGGCTATGGAAGCGTTTCTGTGTACTGTCATTTGCATGAAATGATGCAAAGTATTGGTCAGGCACCAATTTTGGAGATGGATAAGAAGGCTGTAGGGGAGGAAGAGGCCTCTATTAGGGCACAGTATCTAACATTTCGCTGTGCTCTCAATAGATAATACAGTAAAGTTTCCATAGCCAGCTATCTTAACTGTTTAATACAGTGGTCCCTCAACATACGATGGTAATTTGTTCCAAACGAGCCATCGTTTGTCGAATCCATCGTATGTTGAGGGATTCGTGCAATGTAAAGTATAAGAAGCTGTACTCACCTGTCCCCGCCGATCGCGATGGTGTCCCCGCCGCTCGCGATGGTGACCCCGGGCCTCCGCTGGACTCTCCTGTTCTTCTCCGGTCCTCTGCTGTCTTCCGCAAGGCCTTACTGGGCCTGCGTAGCGACATCACTATGCCGCTGCGTACGCCATTCCTATTGGATGACGTGGGCAGCAGCGTATTGACGTCATGGGAGAGGGCCGAGAAGACACCGGAAGACCAGCGATGGACCCGGAGGGCACCCCGGAGCATCGTGGAGGGGTAAGTAATACTTACCGCACCACAAGGGGAACATTAAGCGGCTATTTGGCAGCAGCTTAAGCATTTTTCGCTGCCGGATAGCACTTGATGTGATGGCCCTGACATAAAAAAGCATCGTCTGTCGATGCTGACATCGACATGCGATGGCCTCTGAGAGGCCATCGTATGTCGATTTGATCATATGTCGGGGCCATCGTAGGTCGGGGGGTTCACTGTATTATACTATTTGATTTTGACAGGAGCTGGCAAGTTTTTTATATTACAAAAGCCTAGTATGAAGGAAGTTTGTTGTTCTTATATCTGTATGTAAAATGTGTAGTTTTGCCATGTGTACATTTATACCAATAGTGGGCTGTACTTGCAAGCCTTTGTAATGATTTTTTTGTATTCCTATTTGTACCTTTTTTTTTTTTAACCAAATCATAGTTTGTTTTTATCATTGTCCATGATTTTTAAACAAAATCATGAGACTGAAACATTTTTCTTCACTTCAACAGCATATAACCTCTTGAGACGTTATATATGCTGATTTGACAACATTGGGGAATTTTAAAAATTTGGGTTAAAAAATGTTGAGAATGTAGGCTATGGAAGCGTTTCTGTGTACTGTCATTTGCATAAAATGATGCAAAGAATTGGTCAGGCACCAATTTTGGAGATGGATAGGAAGGCTGTAGGGGAGGAGGAGGCCTCTATTAGGGTACAGTATCTAAAATTTCGCTGTGCTCTCAATAGATAATACAGTAAAGTTTCCACAGCCAGCTATCTTAACTTAATGTTTAATATTGTACTATTTGATTTTGACAGGAGGTTCCAATTTTTGTTATTACAAAAGCCTAGTATGAAGGAACTTTGTTGTTCTTATATCTGTATCTAAAATGTGTAGTTTTGCTATATGTACATTTATACCAATATTTGGCTGTACTTGCCAGCTATTGTCATGATTTTATTGTATTCCTATTTTGTTTTTGTATTTTTTTTAATTCCTTTTTTATTGTATTCCTTTTTTAACCCAAATCATAGTTTGTTTTTATTATTGTCCATGATTTTTAACCAAAATCATGAGACTGAATTTTTTTTTATCCATTTCAACAGCATATAACCCCTTGAGACGTTATGTATGTTGATTTGACAAAATTGGTGAATTAAAAAAAATTTGGGTTAAAAAATGTTGAGATTGTAGGCTATGGAAGCGTTTCTGTGTACTGTCATTTGCATGAAATGATGCAAAGTATTGGTCAGGCACCAATTTTGGAGATGGATAGGAAGGCTGTAGGGGAGGAAGAGGCCTCTATTAGGGCACAGTATCTAACATTTCGCTGTGCTCTCAATAGATAATACAGTAAAGTTTCCATAGCCAGCTATCTTAACTGTTTAATACAGTGGTCCCTCAACATACGATGGTAATTTGTTCCAAACGAGCCATCGTTTGTCGAATCCATCGTATGTTGAGGGATTCGTGCAATGTAAAGTATAAGAAGCTGTACTCACCTGTCCCCGCCGATCGCGATGGTGACCCCGGGCCTCCGCTGGACTCTCCTGGTCTTCTCCGGTCCTCTGCTGTCTTCCGCAAGGCCTTACTAGGCCTGCGTAGCGATGTCATTATGCCGCTGCGTACGCTATTCCTATTGGATGACGTAGGCAGCAGCGTATTGACGTCATCGGAGAGGGCCGAGAAGACACCGGAAGACCAGTGCTGGACCCGGAGGGCACCCCGGAGCATCGTGGGGGGGGGTAAGTAATACTTACCGCACCACACGGGGAACATTAAGCGGCTATTTGGCAGCAGCTTAAGCATTTTTCGCTGCCGGATAGCACTTGATGCGCTGGCCCCGACATAAAAAAGCATTGTATGTTGATGCTGACATCGACATGCGATGACCTCTGAGAGGCCATCGTATGTCGATTTGATCATATGTCGGGGCCATCGTAGGTCGGGGGGTCACTGTATTGTACTATTTGATTTTGACAGGAGCTGGCAAGTTTTTTATATTACAAAAGCCTAGTATGAGGGAAGTTTGTTGTTCTTATATCTGTATGTAAAATGTGTAGTTTTGCCATGTGTACATTTATACCAATAGTGGGCTGTACTTGCAAGCCATTGTAATGATTTTTTTGTATTCCTATTTGTACCTTTTTTTTTTAACCCAAATTATAGTTTGTTTTTATTATTGTCCATGATTTTTAAACAAAATCATGAGACTGAAACATTTTTCTTTACTTCAACAGCATATAACCCCTTGAGACATTATATATGCTAATTTGACAACGTTGGGAAATTTTAAAAATTTGGGTTAAAAAAATGTTGAGAATGTAGGCTATGGAAGCGTTTCTGTGTACTGTCATTTGCATAAAATGATGCAAAGAATTGGTCAGGCACCAATTTTGGAGATGGATAGGAAGGCTGTGGGGGAGGAGGAGGCCTCTATTAGGGCACAGTGTCTAACATTTCGCTGTGCTCTCAATATATAATACATTAAAGTTTCCATAGCCAGCTATCTTAACTCTGTTTAATTTTGTACTATTTGATTTTGACAGGAGGTGGCCATTTTTTTATTACAAAAGCCAAGTAAGAAGGAACCGTGTTGTTTTTACATCTGTATCTAAAATGTATAGTTTTGCTATGTGTACATTTCTACTAATATTGGGCTGTACTTGCCAGCTATTGTCATGATTTTATTGTATTCCTATTTATATCTTTTTTTAACCCAAATAATAGTTTGTTTTTATTATTGTCCATGATTTTTAACCAAAATCATGAGACTGAAAAATTTTTTCTTCACTTCAACAGCATATAACCCCTTGAGACGTTATGTATGTTGATGTGACAAAATTGGTGAATTAAAAAACATTTGGGTTAAAAAATGTTGAGATTGTAGGCTATGGAAGCGTTTCTGTGTACTGTGATTTGCATGAAATGATGCAAAGTATTGGTCAGGCACCAATTTTGGAGATGGATAGGAAGGCTGTAGGGGAGGAAGAGGCCTCTATTAGGGCACAGTATCTAACATTTCGCTGTGCTCTCAATAGATAATACAGTAAAGTTTCCATAGTCAGCTATCTTAACTCTGTTTAATATTGTACTATTTGATTTTGACAGGAGGTGCCAATTTTTGTTATTACAAAAGCCTAGTATGAAGGAACTTTGTTGTTCTTATATCTGTATCTAAAATGTGTAGTTTTGCTATGTGTACATTTATACCAATATTGGGCTGTACTTGCCAGCTATTGTCATGATTTTATTGTATTCCTATTTGTACCTTTTTTTTTTAACCCAAATCATAGTTTGTTTTTATTATTGTCCATGATTTTAAACCAAAATCATGAGACTGAAACATTTTTTATCCATTTCTACAGCATATAACCCCTTGAGACGTTATGTATGTTGATTTGACAAAATTGGTGAATAAAAAAAAGAATTTGGGTTAAAAAATTTTGAGATTGTAGGCTATGGAAGCGTTTCTGTGTACTGTCATTTGCATAAAATGATGCAAAGAATTGGTCAGGCACCAATTTTGGAGATGGATAGGAAGGCTGTAGGGGGAGGAGGAGGCCTCTATTAGGGTACAGTATCTAACATTTCGCTGTGCTCTCAATAGATAATACAGTAAAGTTTCCATAGCCAGCTATCTTAACTGTTTAATACAGTGGTCCCTCAACATACGATGGTAATTTGTTCCAAACGAGCCATCTTTTGTCGAATCCATCGTATGTTGAGGGATTCGTGCAATGTAAAGTATAAGAAGCTGTACTCACCTGTCCCCGCCGCTCGCGATGGTGTCCCCGCCGCTCGCGATGGTGACCCCGGGCCTCCGCTGGACTCTCCTGGTCTTCTCCGGTCCTCTGCTGTCTTCCGCAAGGCCTTACTGGGCCTGCATAGCGACGTCATTACGCAGCTGCGTACGCTATTCCTATTGGATGACGTGGGCAGCAGCGTATTGACGTCATCGGAGAGGGCCGAGAAGACACCGGAAGACCAGCGCTGGACCCGGAGGGCACCCCGGAGCATCGTGGAGGGGTAAGTAATACTTACCGCACCACACGGGGAACATTAAGCGGCTATTTGGCAGCAGCTTAAGCATTTTTCGCTGCCGGATAGCACTTGATGCGATGGCCCTGACATAAAAAAGCATTGTATGTCGATGCTGACATCGACATGCGATGGCCTCTGAAAGGCCATCGTATGTCGATTTGATCATATGTCGGGGCCATCGTATGTCGGGGGGGGTCACTGTATTGTACTATTTGATTTTGACAGGAGCTGGCAATTTTTTATATTACAAAAGCCTAGTATGAAGGAAGTTTCTTGTTCTTATATCTGTATGTAAAACGTGTAGTTTTGCCATGTGTACATTTATACCAATAGTGGGCTGTACTTGCAAGCCATTGTAATGATTTTTTTGTATTCCTATTTGTACCTTTTTTTTGAACCCAAATCATAGTTTGTTTTTATTATTGTCCATGATTTTTAAACAAAATCATGAGACTGAAACATTTTTCTTCACTTTAACAGCATATAACCCCTTGAGATGTTATATATGCTGATTTGACAACGTTGGGGAATTTTAAAAATTTGGGTTAAAAAAATGTTGAGAATGTAGGCTATGGAAGCGTTTCTGTGTACTGTCATTTGCATGAAATGATGCAAAGTATTGGTCAGGCACCAATTTTGGAGATGGATAGGAAGGCTGAAGGGGAGGAAGAGGCCTCTATTAGGGCACAGTATCTAACATTTCGCTGTGCTCTCAATAGATAATACAGTAAAGTTTCCATAGCCAGCTATCTTAACTCTGTTTAATATTGTACTATTTGATTTTGACAGGAGGTGCCAATTTTTGTTATTACAAAAGCCTAGTATGAAGGAACTTTGTTGTTCTTATATCTGTATCTAAAATGTGTAGTTTTGCTATGTGTACATTTATACCAATATTGGGCAGTACTTGCCAGCTATTGTCATGATTTTATTGTATTCCTATTTGTACCTTTTTTTTTAACCCAAATCATAGTTTGTTTTTATTATTGTCTATGATTTTTAAACAAAATCATAAGACTGAAACATTTTTCTTCACGTCAACAGCATATAACCTCTTGAGACGTTATATATGCTGATTTGACAACATTGGGGAATTTTAAAAATTTGGGTTAAAAAATGTTGAGAATGTAGGCTATGGAAGCGTTTCTGTGTACTGTCATTTGCATAAAATGATGCAAAGAATTGGTCAGGCACCAATTTTGGAGATGGATAGGAAGGCTGTAGGGGGAGGAGGAGGCCTCTATTAGGGTACAGTATCTAAAATTTCGCTGTGCTCTCAATAGATAATACAGTAAAGTTTCCATAGCCAGCTATCTTAACTGTTTAATACAGTGGTCCCTCAACATACGATGGTAATTCGTTCCAAACGAGCCATCTTTTGCCGAATCCATCGAATGTTGAGGGATTCGTGCAATATAAAGTATAAGAAGCTGTACTCACCTGTCCCCGCCGCTCGCGATGGTGTCCCCGCCGCTCGCGATGGTGACCTCTGGCCTCCGCTGGACTCTCCTGTTCTTCTCCGGTCCTTTGCTGTCTTCCGCAAGGCCTAACTGGGCCTGCGTAGCGACGTCATTACGCCGCTGAATACGCTATTCCTATTAAATGACGTGGGCAGCAGCGTATTGACGTCATCGGAGAGGGCCGAGAAGACACCGGAAGACCAGCGCTGGGGTCGGAGGGTACCCCGGAGCATCGTGGAGGGGTAAGTAATACTTACCGCACCACACGGGGAACATTAAGCGGCTATTTGGCAGCAGCTTAAGCATTTTTCGCTGCCGGATAGCACTTGATGCGATGGCCCCGACATAAAAAAGCATTGTATGTCGATGCTGACATCGACATGCGATGGCCTCTGAGAGGCAATCGTATGTCGATTTGATCATATGTCGGGGCCATCGTAGGTCGGGGGGGTCACTGTATTGTACTATTTGATTTTGACAGGAGCTGGCAAGTTTTTTATATTACAAAAGCCTAGTATGAAGGAAGTTTATTGTTCTTATATCTGTATATAAAATGTATAGTTTTGCCATGTGTACATTTATACCAATAGTGGGCTGTACTTGCAAGCCATTGTAATGATTTTTTTGTATTCCTATTTGTACCTTTTTTTTTTAACCCAAATCATAGTTTGTTTTTATTATTGTCCATGATTTTTAAACAAAATCATGAGACTGAAACATTTTTCTTCACTTCAACAGCATATAACCCCTTGAGATGTTATATATGCTGATTTGACAACGTTGGGGAATTTAAAAAATTTGGGTTAAAAAAATGTTGAGAATGTAGGCTATGGAAGCGTTTCTGTGTACTGTCATTTGCATGAAATGATGCAAAGTATTGGTCAGGCACCAATTTTGGAGATGGATAGGAAGGCTGTAGGGGAGGAAGAGGCCTCTATTAGGGCACAGTATCTAACATTTCGCTGTGCTCTCAATAGATAATACAGTAAAGTTTCCATAGCCAGCTATCTTAACTCTGTTTAATATTGTACTATTTGATTTTGACAGGAGGTGCCAATTTTTGTTATTACAAAAGCCTAGTATGAAGGAACTTTGTTGTTCTTATATCTGTATCTAAAATGTGTAGTTTTGCTATGTGTACATTTATACCAATATTGGGCAGTACTTGCCAGCTATTGTCATGATTTTATTGTATTCCTATTTGTACCTTTTTTTTTAACCCAAATCATAGTTTGTTTTTATTATTGTCTATGATTTTTAAACAAAATCATGAGACTGAAACATTTTTCTTCACGTCAACAGCATATAACCTCTTGAGACGTTATATATGCTGATTTGACAACATTGGGGAATTTTAAAAATTTGGGTTAAAAAATGTTGAGAATGTAGGCTATGGAAGCGTTTCTGTGTACTGTCATTTGCATAAAATGATGCAAAGAATTGGTCAGGCACCAATTTTGGAGATGGATAGGAAGGCTGTAGGGGAGGAGGAGGCCTCTATTAGGGTACAGTATCTAAAATTTCGCTGTGCTCTCAATAGATAATACAGTAAAGTTTCCATAGCCAGCTATCTCAACTGTTTAATACAGTGGTCCCTCAACATACGATGGTAATTCGTTCCAAACGAGCCATCTTTTGCCGAATCCATCGAATGTTGAGGGATTCGTGCAATATAAAGTATAAGAAGCTGTACTCACCTGTCCCCGCCGCTCGCGATGGTGTCCCCGCCGCTCGCGATGGTGACCTCGGGCCTCCGCTGGACTCTCCTGTTCTTCTCCGGTCCTTTGCTGTCTTCCGCAAGGCCTAACTGGGCCTGCGTAGCGACGTCATTACGCCGCTGAATACGCTATTCCTATTAGATGACGTGGGCAGCAGCGTATTGACGTCATCGGAGAGGGCCGAGAAGACACCGGAAGACCAGCGCTGGGGTCGGAGGGCACCCCGGAGCATCGTGGAGGGGTAAGTAATACTTACCGCACCACACGGGGAACATTAAGCGGCTATTTGGCAGCAGCTTAAGCATTTTTCGCTGCCGGATAGCACTTGATGCGATGGCCCCGACATAAAAAAGCATTGTATGTCGATGCTGACATCGACATGCGATGGCCTCTGAGAGGCAATCGTATGTCGATTTGATCATATGTCGGGGCCATCGTAGGTCGGGGGGGTCACTGTATTGTACTATTTGATTTTGACAGGAGGTGGCAAGTTTTTTATATTATAAAAGCCTAGTATGAAGGAAGTTTATTGTTCTTATATCTGTATATAAAATGTATAGTTTTGCCATGTGTACATTTATACCAATAGTGGGCTGTACTTGCAAGCCATTGTAATGATTTTTTTGTATTCCTATTTGTACCTTTTTTTTTTAACCCAAATCATAGTTTGTTTTTATTATTGTCCATGATTTTTAACCAAAATCATGAGACTGAAACATTTTTTCTTCACTTCAACAGCATATAACCCATTGAGACGTTATGTATGTTAATTTGACAAAATTGGTGAATTAAAAAAAATTTGGGTAAAAAAATGTTGAGATTGTAGACTATGGAAGCGTTTCTGTGTACTGTTTTTTGCATAAAAGGATGCAAAGAATTGGTCAGGCACCAATTTTGGAGATGGATAGGAAGGCTGTAGGGGAGGAGGAGGCCTCTATTAGGGCACAGTGTCTAACATTTCGCTGTGCTCTCAATAGATAATACAGTAAAGTTTCCATAGCCAGCTATCTTAACTCTGTTTAATATTATACTATTTGATTTTGACAGGGGGTGCCAATTTTTTTTTATTACAAAAGCCTAGTATGAAGGAACTTTGTTGTTCTTATATCTGTATCTAAAATGTGTAGTTTTGCTATGTGTACATTTATACCAATATTGGGCTGTACTTGCCAGCTATTGTCACGATTTTATTGTATTCCTATTTGTACCTTTTTTTTTTAACCCAAATCATAGTTTGTTTTTATTATTGTCCATGATTTTTTACCAAAATCATGAGACTGAAACATTTTTTATCAATTTCAACAGCATATAACCCTTTGAGACGTTATGTATGTTGATTTGATAAAATTGGTGAATTAAAAAAAAATTGGGTTAAAAAATATTGAGATTGTAGGCTATGGAAGCATTTCTGTGTACTGTCATTTGCATAAAATGATGCAAAGAATTGGTCAGGCACCAATTTTGGAGATGGATAGGAAGGCTGTAGGGGAGGAGGAGGCCTCTATTAGGGTACAGTATCTAACATTTCGCTGTGCTCTCAATAGATAATACAGTAAAGTTTCCATAGCCAGCTATCTTAACTTTTTAATAAAGTGGTCCCTCAACATACGATGGTAATTCGTTCCAAACGAGCCATCGTTTGTCGAATCCATCGTATGTTGAGGGATTCGTGCAATGTAAAGTATAAGAAGCTGTACTCACCTGTCCCCGCCGCTCGCGATGGTGTCCCCGCCGCTCGCGATGGTGACCCCGGGCCTCCGCTGGACTCTCCTGGTCTTCTCCGGTCCTCTGCTGTCTTCCGCAAGGCCTTACTGGGCCTGCATAGCGACGTCATTACGCCGCTGCGTACGCTATTCCTATTGGATGACGTGGGCAGCAGCGTATTGACGTCATCGGAGAGGGCCGAGAAGACACCGGAAGACCAGCGCTGGACCCGGAGGGCACCCCGGAGCATCGTGGAGGGGTAAGTAATACTTACCGCACCACACGGGGAACATTAAGCGGCTATTTGGCAGCAGCTTAAGCATTTTTCGCTGCCGGATAGCACTTGATGCGATGGCCCTGACATAAAAAAGCATTGTATGTCGATGCTGTTATCGACATGCGATGGCCTCTGTGAGGCCATCGTATGTCGATTTGATCATATGTCGGGGCCATCGTATGTCGGGGAGGTCACTGTATTGTACTATTTGATTTTGACAGGAGCTGGCAATTTTTTATATTACTAAAGCCTAGTATGAAGGAAGTTTGTTGTTCTTATATCTGTATGTAAAACGTGTAGTTTTGCCATGTGTACATTTATACCAATAGTGGGCTGTACTTGCAAGCCATTGTAATGATTTTTTTGTATTCCTATTTGTACCTTTTTTTTTTAACCCAAATCATAGTTTGTTTTTATTATTGTCCATGATTTTTAAACAAAATCATGAGACTGAAACATTTTTCTTCACTTCAACAGCATATAACCCCTTGAGATGTTATATATGCTGATTTGACAACGTTGGGGAATTTTAAAAATTTGGGTTAAAAAAATGTTGAGAATGTAGGCTATGGAAGCGTTTCTGTGTACTGTCATTTGCATAAAATGATGCAAAGAATTGGTCAGGCACCAATTTTGGAGATGGATAGGAAGGCTGTAGGGGAGGAGGAGGCCTCTATTAGGGCACAGTATCTAACATTTCGCTGTGCTCTCAATAGATAATACAGTAAAGTTTCCATAGCCAGCTTTCTTAACTCTGTTTAATATTGTACTATTTGATTTTGACAGGAAGTTCCAATTTTTGTTATTACAAAAGCCTAGTATGAAGGAACTTTGTTGTTCTTATATCTGTATCTAAAATGTGTAGTTTTGCTATGTGTACATTTATACCAATAATGGGCTGTACTTGCCAGCTATTGTCATGATTTTATTGTATTCCTATTTATACCTTTTTTTTAACCCAAATAATAGTTTGTTTTTTATTATTGTCCATAATTTTTAACCAAAATCATGAGTCTGAAACATTTTTTCTTCACTTCAACAGCATATAACCCCTTGAGACGTTATGTATGTTGATGTGACAAAATTGGTGAATTAAAAAACATTTGGGTTAAAAAATGTTGAGATTGTAGGCTATGGAAGCGTTTCTGTGTACTGTCATTTGCATAAAATGATGCAAAGAATTGGTCAGGCACCAATTTTGGAGATGGATAGGAAGGCAGTAGGGGAGGAGGAGGCCTCTATTAGGGTACAGTATCTAACATTTCGCTGTGCTCTCAATAGATAATACAGTAAAGTTTCCATAGCCAGCTATCTTAACTGTTTAATACAGTGGTCCCTCAACATACGATGGTAATTTGTTCCAAACGAGCCATCGTTTGTCGAATCCATCGTATGTTGAGGGATTCGTGCAATGTAAAGTATAAGAAGCTGTACTCACCTGTCCCCGCCGATCGCGATGGTGACCCCGGGCCTCCGCTGGACTCTCCTGGTCTTCTCCGGTCCTCTGCTGTCTTCCGCAAGGCCTTACTAGGCCTGCGTAGCGATGTCATTATGCCGCTGCGTACGCTATTCCTATTGGATGACGTAGGCAGCAGCGTATTGACGTCATCGGAGAGGGCCGAGAAGACACCGGAAGACCAGTGCTGGACCCGGAGGGCACCCCGGAGCATCGTGGGGGGGGGTAAGTAATACTTACCGCACCACACGGGGAACATTAAGCGGCTATTTGGCAGCAGCTTAAGCATTTTTCGCTGCCGGATAGCACTTGATGCGCTGGCCCCGACATAAAAAAGCATTGTATGTTGATGCTGACATCGACATGCGATGACCTCTGAGAGGCCATCGTATGTCGATTTGATCATATGTCGGGGCCATCGTAGGTCGGGGGGTCACTGTATTGTACTATTTGATTTTGACAGGAGCTGGCAAGTTTTTTATATTACAAAAGCCTAGTATGAGGGAAGTTTGTTGTTCTTATATCTGTATGTAAAATGTGTAGTTTTGCCATGTGTACATTTATACCAATAGTGGGCTGTACTTGCAAGCCATTGTAATGATTTTTTTGTATTCCTATTTGTACCTTTTTTTTTAACCCAAATCATAGTTTGTTTTTATTATTGTCCATGATTTTTAAACAAAATCATGAGACTGAAACATTTTTCTTTACTTCAACAGCATATAACCCCTTGAGACATTATATATGCTGATTTGACAACGTTGGAAAATTTTAAAAATTTGGGTTAAAAAAATGTTGAGAATGTAGGCTATGGAAGCGTTTCTGTGTACTGTCATTTGCATAAAATGATGCAAAGAATTGGTCAGGCACCAATTTTGGAGATGGATAGGAAGGCTGTAGGGGGAGGAGGAGGCCTCTATTAGGGTACAGTATCTAACATTTCGCTGTGCTCTCAATAGATAATACAGTAAAGTTTCCATAGCCAGCTATCTTAACTGTTTAATACAGTGGTCCCTCAACATACGATGGTAATTTGTTCCAAACGAGCCATCTTTTGTCGAATCCATCGTATGTTGAGGGATTCGTGCAATGTAAAGTATAAGAAGCTGTACTCACCTGTCCCCGCCGCTCGCGATGGTGTCCCCGCCGCTCGCGATGGTGACCCCGGGCCTCCGCTGGACTCTCCTGGTCTTCTCCGGTCCTCTGCTGTCTTCCGCAAGGCCTTACTGGGCCTGCATAGCGACGTCATTACGCAGCTGCGTACGCTATTCCTATTGGATGACGTGGGCAGCAGCGTATTGACGTCATCGGAGAGGGCCGAGAAGACACCGGAAGACCAGCGCTGGACCCGGAGGGCACCCCGGAGCATCGTGGAGGGGTAAGTAATACTTACCGCACCACACGGGGAACATTAAGCGGCTATTTGGCAGCAGCTTAAGCATTTTTCACTGCCGGATAGCACTTGATGCGATGGCCCTGACATAAAAAAGCATTGTATGTCGATGCTGACATCGACATGCGATGGCCTCTGAAAGGCCATCGTATGTCGATTTGATCATATGTCGGGGCCATCGTATGTCGGGGGGGGTCACTGTATTGTACTATTTGATTTTGACAGGAGCTGGCAATTTTTTATATTACAAAAGCCTAGTATGAAGGAAGTTTCTTGTTCTTATATCTGTATGTAAAACGTGTAGTTTTGCCATGTGTACATTTATACCAATAGTGGGCTGTACTTGCAAGCCATTGTAATGATTTTTTTGTATTCCTATTTGTACCTTTTTTTTGAACCCAAATCATAGTTTGTTTTTATTATTGTCCATGATTTTTAAACAAAATCATGAGACTGAAACATTTTTCTTCACTTCAACAGCATATAACCCCTTGAGATGTTATATATGCTGATTTGACAACGTTGGGGAATTTTAAAAATTTGGGTTAAAAAAATGTTGAGAATGTAGGCTATGGAAGCGTTTCTGTGTACTGTCATTTGCATGAAATGATGCAAAGTATTGGTCAGGCACCAATTTTGGAGATGGATAGGAAGGCTGAAGGGGAGGAAGAGGCCTCTATTAGGGCACAGTATCTAACATTTCGCTGTGCTCTCAATAGATAATACAGTAAAGTTTCCATAGCCAGCTATCTTAACTCTGTTTAATATTGTACTATTTGATTTTGACAGGAGGTGCCAATTTTTGTTATTACAAAAGCCTAGTATGAAGGAACTTTGTTGTTCTTATATCTGTATCTAAAATGTGTAGTTTTGCTATGTGTACATTTATACCAATATTGGGCAGTACTTGCCAGCTATTGTCATGATTTTATTGTATTCCTATTTGTACCTTTTTTTTTAACCCAAATCATAGTTTGTTTTTATTATTGTCTATGATTTTTAAACAAAATCATGAGACTGAAACATTTTTCTTCACGTCAACAGCATATAACCTCTTGAGACGTTATATATGCTGATTTGACAACATTGGGGAATTTTAAAAATTTGGGTTAAAAAATGTTGAGAATGTAGGCTATGGAAGCGTTTCTGTGTACTGTCATTTGCATAAAATGATGCAAAGAATTGGTCAGGCACCAATTTTGGAGATGGATAGGAAGGCTGTAGGGGAGGAGGAGGCCTCTATTAGGGCACAGTATCTAACATTTCGCTGTGCTCTCAATAGATAATACAGTAAAGTTTCCATAGCCAGCTATCTTAACTCTGTTTAATATTGTACTATTTGATTTTGACAGGAAGTTCCAATTTTTGTTATTACAAAAGCCTAGCATGAAGGAACTTTGTTGTTCTTATATCTGTATCTAAAATGTGTAGTTTTGCTATGTGTACATTTATACCAATAATGGGCTGTACTTGCCAGCTATTGTCATGATTTTATTGTATTCCTATTTATACCTTTTTTTAACCCAAATAATAGTTTGTTTTTTATTATTGTCCATGATTTTTAACCAAAATCATGAGTCTGAAACAGTTTTTCTTCACTTCAACAGCATATAACCCCTTGAGACGTTATGTATGTTGATGTGACAAAATTGGTGAATTAAAAAACATTTGGGTTAAAAAATGTTGAGATTGTAGGCTATGGAAGCGTTTCTGTGTACTGTCATTTGCATGAAATGATGCAAAGTATTGGTCAGGCACCAATTTTGGAGATGGATAGGAAGGCTGTAGGGGAGGAGGAGGCCTCTATTAGGGCACAGTAGCTAACATTTCGCTGTGCTCTCAATAGATAATACAGTAAAGTTTCCATAGCCAGCTATCTTAACTCTGTTTAATTTTGTACTATTTGATTTTGACAGGAGGTGGCCATTTTTTTTATTACAAAAGCCAAGTAAGAAGGAACCTTGTTGTTTTTACATCTGTATCTAAAATGTATAGTTTTGCTATGTGTACATTTATACTAATATTGGGCTGTACTTGCCAGCTATTGTCATGATTTTATTGTATTCCTATTTATATATTTTTTTAACCCAAATAATAGTTTGTTTTTATTATTGTCCATGATTTTTAACCAAAATCATGAGACTGAAACATTTTTTCTTCACTTCAACAGCATATAACCCCTTGAGACGTTATGTATGTTGATGTGACAAAATTGGTGAATTAAAAAACATTTGGGTTAAAAAATGTTGAGATTGTAGGCTATGGAAGCGTTTCTGTGTACTGTCATTTGCATGAAATGATGCAAAGTATTGGTCGGGCACCAATTTTGGAGATGGATAGGAAGGCTGTAGGGGAGGAAGAGGCCTCTATTAGGGCACAGTATCTAACATTTCGCTGTGCTCTCAATAGATAATACAGTAAAGTTTCCATAGCCAGCTATCTTAACTCTGTTTAATATTGTACTATTTGATTTTGACAGGAGGTGCCAATTTTTGTTATTACAAAAGCCTAGTATGAAGGAACTTTGTTGTTCTTATATCTGTATCTAAAATGTGTAGTTTTGCTATGTGTACATTTATACCAATATTGGGCTGTACTTGCCAGCTATTGTCATGATTTTATTGTATTCCTATTTGTACCTTTTTTTTTTAACCCAAATCATAGTTTGTTTTTATTATTGTCCATGATTTTTAAACAAAATCATGAGACTGAAACATTTTTTTTCACTTCAACAGCATATAACCTCTTGAGACGTTATATATGCTGATTTGACAACATTGGGGAATTTTAAAACTTTGGGTTAAAAAATGTTGAGAATGTAGGCTATGGAAGCAATTCTGTGTACTGTCATTTGCATAAAATGATGCAAAGAATTGGTCAGGCACCAATTTTGGAGATGGATAGGAAGGCTGTAGGGGAGGAGGAGGCCTCTATTAGGGTACAGTATCTAAAATTTCGCTGTGCTCTCAATAGATAATACAGTAAAGTTTCCATAGCCAGCTATCTTAACTGTTTAATACAGTGGTCCCTCAACATACGATGGTAATTCGTTCCAAACGAGCCATCTTTTGCCGAATCCATCGAATGTTGAGGGATTCGTGCAATATAAAGTATAAGAAGCTGTACTCACCTGTCCCCGCCGCTCGCGATGGTGTCCCCGCCGCTCGCGATGGTGACCTCGGGCCTCCGCTGGACTCTCCTGTTCTTCTCCGGTCCTTTGCTGTCTTCCACAAGGCCTAACTGGGCCTGCGTAGCGACGTCATTATGCCGCTGAATACGCTATTCCTATTAGATGACGTGGGCAGCAGCGTATTGACGTCATCGGAGAGGGCCGAGAAGACACTGGAAGACCAGCGCTGGGGTCGGAGGGCACCCCGGAGCATCGTGGAGGGGTAAGTAATACTTACCGCACCACACGGGGAACATTAAGCGGCTATTTGGCAGCAGCTTAAGCATTTTTCGCTGCCGGATAGCACTTGATGCGATGGCCCCGACATAAAAAAGCATTGTATGTCGATGCTGACATCGACATGCGATGGCCTCTGAGAGGCAATCGTATGTCGATTTGATCATATGTCGGGGCCATCGTAGGTCGGGGGGGTCACTGTATTGTACTATTTGATTTTGACAGGAGCTGGCAAGTTTTTTATATTACAAAAGCCTAGTATGAAGGAAGTTTATTGTTCTTATATCTGTATATAAAATGTATAGTTTTGCCATGTGTACATTTATACCAATAGTGGGCTGTACTTGCAAGCCATTGTAATGATTTTTTTGTATTCCTATTTGTACCTTTTTTTTTTAACCCAAATCATAGTTTGTTTTTATTATTGTCCATGATTTTTAAACAAAATCATGAGACTGAAACATTTTTCTTCACTTCAACAGCATATAACCCCTTGAGACGTTATAAATGCTGATTTGACAACATTGGGGAATTTTTAAAAATTGGGTTAAAAAAATGTTGAGAATGTAGCCTATGGAAGCGTTTCTGTGTACTGTCATTTGCATAAAATGATGCAAAGAATTGGTCAGGCACCAATTTTGGTGATGGATAGGAAGGCTGTAGGGGAGGAGGAGGCCTCTATTAGGGTACAGTATCTAACATTTCGCTGTGCTCTCAATAGATAATACAGTAAAGTTTCCATAGCCAGCTATCTTAACTGTTTAATACAGTGGTCCCTCAACATACGATGGTAATTCGTTCCAAACGAGCCATCTTTTGCCGAATCCATCGTATGTTGAGGGATTCGTGCAATATAAAGTATAAGAAGCTGTACTCACCTGTCCCCGCCGCTCGCGATGGTGTCCCCGCCGCTCGCGATGGTGACCCCGGGCCTCCGCTGGACTCTCCTGTTCTTCTCCGGTCCTCTGCTGTCTTCCGCAAGGCCTAACTGGGCCTGCGTAGCGACATCATTACGCCGCTGCATACGCCATTCCTATTGGATGACGCGGGCAGCAGCGTATTGACGTCATCGGAGAGGGCCGAGAAGACACCGGAAGACCAGCGCTGGGGTCGGAGGGCACCCCGGAGCATCGTGGAGGGGTAAGTAATACTTACCGCACCACACGGGGAACATTAAGCGGCTATTTGGCAGCAGCTTAAGCATTTTTCGCTGCCGGATAGCACTTGATGCGATGGCCCTGACATAAAAAAGCATTGTATGTCGATGCTGACATCGACATGCGATGGCCTCTGAGAGGCAATCGTATGTCGATTTGATCATATGTCGGGGCCATCGTAGGTCGGGGGGGTCACTGTATTGTACTATTTGATTTTGACAGGAGCTGGCAAATTTTTATATTACAAAAGCCTAGTATGAAGGAAGTTTGTTGTTCTTATATCTGTATGTAAAATGTGTAGTTTTGCCATGTGTACATTTATACCAATAGTGGGCTGTACTTGCAAGCCATTGTAATGATTTTTTTGTATTCCTATTTGTACCTTTTTTTTAACCCAAATCATAGTTTGTTTTTATTATTGTCCATGATTTTTAAACAAAATCATTAGACTGAAACATTTTTCTTCACTTCAACAGCATATAACCCCTTGAGACGTTATATATGCTGATTTGACAACATTGGGGAATTTTAAAAATTTGGGTTAAAAAATGTTGAGATTGTAGGCTATGGAAGCGTTTCTGTGTACTGTCATTTGCATAAAATGATGCAAAGAATTGGTCAGGCACCAATTTTGGAGATGGATAGGAAGGCTGTAGGGGAGGAGGAGGCCTCTATTAGGGTACAGTATCAAACATTTCGCTGTGCTCTCAATAGATAATACAGTAAAGTTTCCATAGCCAGCTATCTTAACTGTTTAATACAGTGGTCCCTCAACATACGATGGTAATTTGTTCCAAACGAGCCATCGTTTGTCGAATCCATCGTATGTTGAGGGATTCGTGCAATGTAAAGTATAAGAAGCTGTACTCACCTGTCCCCGCCGCTCGCGATGGTGACCCCGGGCCTCCGCTGGACTCTCCTGGTCTTCTCCGGTCCTCTGCTGTCTTCCGCAAGGCCTTACTAGGCCTGCGTAGCGACGTCATTATGCCGCTGCGTATGCTATTCCTATTGGATGACGTAGGCAGCAGCGTATTGACGTCATCGGAGAGGGCCGAGAAGACACCGGAAGACCAGTGCTGGACCCGGAGGGCACCCCGGAGCATCGTGGGGGGGGTAAGTAATACTTACCGCACCACACGGGGAACATTAAGCGGCTATTTGGCAGCAGCTTAAGCATTTTTCGCTGCCGGATAGCACTTGATGCGCTGGCCCCGACATAAAAAAGCATTGTATGTTGATGCTGACATCGACATGCGATGACCTCTGAGAGGCCATCGTATGTCGATTTGATCATATGTCGGGGCCATCGTAGGTCGGGGGGGTCACTGTATTGTACTATTTGATTTTGACAGGAGCTGGCAAGTTTTTTATATTACAAAAGCCTAGTATGAGGGAAGTTTGTTGTTCTTATATCTGTATGTAAAATGTGTAGTTTTGCCATGTGTACATTTATACCAATAGTGGGCTGTACTTGCAAGCCATTGTAATGATTTTTTTGTATTCCTATTTGTACCTTTTTTTTTAACCCAAATCATAGTTTGTTTTTATTATTGTCCATGATTTTTAAACAAAATCATGAGACTGAAACATTTTTCTTTACTTCAACAGCATATAACCCCTTGAGACATTATATATGCTGATTTGACAACGTTGGGAAATTTTAAAAATTTGGGTTAAAAAAATGTTGAGAATGTAGGCTATGGAAGCGTTTCTGTGTACTGTCATTTGCATAAAATGATGCAAAGAATTGGTCAGGCACCAATTTTGGAGATGGATAGGAAGGCTGTAGGGGAGGAGGAGGCCTCTATTAGGGCACAGTGTCTAACATTTCGCTGTGCTCTCAATATATAATACATTAAAGTTTCCATAGCCAGCTATCTTAACTCTGTTTAATTTTGTACTATTTGATTTTGACAGGAGGTGGCCATTTTTTTTATTACAAAAGCCAAGTAAGAAGGAACCTTGTTGTTTTTACATCTGTATCTAAAATGTATAGTTTTGCTATGTGTACATTTCTACTAATATTGGGCTGTACTTGCCAGCTATTGTCATGATTTTATTGTATTCCTATTTATATCTTTTTTTAACCCAAATAATAGTTTGTTTTTATTATTGTCCATGATTTTTAACCAAAATCATGAGACTGAAACATTTTTTCTTCACTTCAACAGCATATAACCCCTTGAGACGTTTTGTATGTTGATGTGACAAAATTGGTGAATTAAAAAACATTTGGGTTAAAAAATGTTGAGATTGTAGGCTATGGAAGCGTTTCTGTGTACTGTCATTTGCATGAAATGATGCAAAGTATTGGTCAGGCACCAATTTTGGAGATGGATAGGAAGGCTGTAGGGGAGGAAGAGGCCTCTATTAGGGCACTGTTACGCCGAGCGCTCCGGGTCCCCGCTCCTCCCCGGAGCGCTCGCTACACTCTCGCTCCCGCAGCGCCCCGGTCAGATCCACTGACCGGGTGCGCTGCGATACCGCCTCCAGCCGGGATGCGATTCGCGATGCGGGTGGCGCCCGCTCGCGATGCGCACCCTGGCTCCCGTACCTGACTCGCTCTCCGTCGGTCCTGTCCCGGCGCGCGCGGCCCCGCTCCCTAGGGCGCGCGCGCGCCGGGTCTCTGCGATTTAAAGGGCCACTGCGCCGCTGATTGGCGCAGTGGTTCTAATCAGTGTGTTCACCTGTGCACTCCCTATGTATACCTCACTTCCCCTGCACTCCCTCGCCGGATCTTGTTGCCATCGTGCCAGTGAAAGCGTTCCCTTGTGTGTTCCTAGCCTGTGTTCCAGACCTCTTGCCGTTGCCCCTGACTACGATCCTTGCTGCCTGCCCCGACCTTCTGCTACGTCCGACCTTGCTTCTGTCTACTCCCTTGTACCGCGCCTATCTTCAGCAGTCAGAGAGGTTGAGCCGTTGCTAGTGGATACGACCTGGTGACTACCGCCGGAGCAAGACCATCCCGCTTTGCGGCGGGCTCTGGTGAATACCAGTAGTGACTTAGAACCGGTCCACTAGCACGGTCCACGCCAATCCCTCTCTGGCACAGAGGATCCACCTCCTGCCAGCCGGCATCGTGACAGTAGATCCGGCCATGGATCCCGCTGAAGTTCCTCTGCCAGTTGTCGCCGACCTCACCACGGTGGTCGCCCAGCAGTCACAACAGATAGCGCAACAAGGCCACCAGCTGTCTCAACTGACCGTGATGCTACAGCAGCTACTACCACAGCTTCAGCAATCATCTCCTCCGCCAGCTCCTGCACCTCCTCCGCAGCGAGTGGCCGCCTCAGGCCTACGACTATCCTTGCCGGATAAATTTGATGGGGACTCTAAGTTTTGCCGAGGCTTTCTTTCACAATGTTCCCTGCACTTGGAGATGATGTCGGACCAGTTTCCTACTGAAAGGTCTAAGGTGGCTTTCGTAGTCAGCCTTCTGTCTGGAAAAGCTCTGTCATGGGCCACACCGCTCTGGGACCGCAATGACCCCGTCACTGCCTCTGTACACTCCTTCTTCTCGGAAATTCGAAGTGTCTTTGAGGAACCTGCCCGAGCCTCTTCTGCTGAGACTGCCCTGCTGAACCTGGTCCAGGGTAATTCTTCCGTTGGCGAGTACGCCGTGCAATTCCGTACTCTTGCTTCAGAACTTTCCTGGAATAATGAGGCCCTCTGCGCGACCTTTAAAAAAGGCCTATCCAGCAACATTAAAGATGTTCTGGCCGCACGAGAAATTCCTGCTAACCTACATGAACTCATTCATCTAGCCACTCGCATTGACATGCGTTTTTCCGAAAGGCGTCAGGAGCTCCGCCAGGATATGGACTTTGTTCGCACGAGGCGTTTTTTCTCCCCGGCTCCTCTCTCCTCTGGTCCTCTGCAATCCATTCCTGTGCCTCCCGCCGTGGAGGCTATGCAAGTTGACCGGTCTCGCCTGACACCTCAAGAGAGGACACGACGCCGCATGGAGAATCTCTGCCTGTACTGTGCCGGTACCGAACACTTCCTGAAGGATTGTCCTATCCGTCCTCCCCGCCTGGAAAGACGTACGCTGACTCCGCACAAAGGTGAAACAGTCCTTGATGTCAACTCTGCTTCTCCACGTCTTACTGTGCCTGTGCGGATATCTGCCTCTACCTTCTCCTTCTCCACTAAGGCCTTCTTGGACTCCGGATCTGCAGGAAACTTTATTTTGGCCTCTCTCATCAACAGGTTCAACATCCCAGTGACCAGTCTCGCCAGACCCCTCTACATCAATTGTGTTAACAATGAAAGATTGGACTGTGCCGTGCGTTACCGCACGGAGCCCCTCCTAATGTGCATCGGACCTCATCACGAGAAAATTGAGTTTTTGGTCCTCTCCAATTGCACTTCCGAAATTCTCCTTGGACTACCCTGGCTTCAACACCATTCCCCAACCCTGGATTGGTCCACAGGGGAGATCAAGAGTTGGGGTCCCTCTTGTTTCAAGGACTACCTTAAACCGGTTACCAGTACTCCTTGCCGTGACCCTGTGGTTCCCCCTGTAACCGGTCTCCCTAAGGCCTATATGGACTTTGCGGATGTTTTTTGCAAAAAACAAGCTGAGACTCTACCTCCTCACAGGCCTTATGACTGTCCTATTGACCTCCTCCCGGGCACTACTCCACCCCGGGGCAGAATTTATCCTCTCTCTGCCCCAGAGACTCTTGCTATGTCTGAGTACATCCAGGAAAATTTAAAAAAGGGCTTTATCCGCAAATCCTCCTCTCCTGCCGGAGCCGGATTTTTCTTTGTGTCCAAAAAAGATGGCTCCCTACGTCCTTGCATTGACTACCGCGGTCTTAATAAAATCACGGTAAAGAACCGCTACCCTCTATCTCTCATCTCTGAACTCTTTGATCGCCTCCAAGGTGCCCACATCTTTACCAAACTGGACTTAAGAGGTGCTTATAATCTCATCCGCATCAGAGAGGGGGATGAATGGAAAACGGCATTTAACACTAGAGATGGACACTTTGAGTATCTGGTCATGCCCTTTGGCCTGTGCAACGCCCCTGCCGTCTTCCAAGACTTTGTTAATGAAATTTTTCGTGATCTCTTATATTCCTGTGTTGTTGTGTATCTGGACGATATCCTGATTTTTTCTGCCAACCTAGAAGAACACCGCCAGCATGTCCGCATGGTTCTTCAGAGACTTCGTGACAATCAACTTTATGCCAAAATGGAGAAATGTCTGTTTGAATGTCAATCTCTTCCTTTCCTAGGATACTTGGTCTCTGGCCAGGGACTACAAATGGATCCAGACAAACTCTCTGCCGTCTTAGATTGGCCACGCCCCTCCGGACTCCGTGCTATCCAACGTTTTTTGGGGTTCGCCAATTATTACAGACAATTTATTCCACATTTTTCCACCATTGTGGCTCCTATCGTGGCTTTAACCAAAAAGAATGCCAATCCTAAGTCATGGCCTCCTCAAGCGGAAGACGCCTTTAAACAGCTCAAGTCTGCCTTTTCTTCAGCTCCCGTGCTCTCCAGACCTGACCCATCTAAACCCTTCCTATTGGAGGTTGATGCCTCCTCAGTAGGAGCTGGAGCGGTCCTTCTACAAAAGAATTCTTCCGGGCATGCTGTTACTTGTGGTTTTTTTTTCTAAGACCTTCTCTCCGGCGGAGAGGAACTACTCCATCGGGGATCGAGAGCTACTAGCCATTAAATTAGCACTTGAGGAATGGAGGCATCTGCTGGAGGGATCAAGATTTCCAGTTATTATTTACACCGATCACAAGAACCTCTCCTATCTCCAGTCTGCCCAACGGCTGAATCCTCGCCAGGCCAGGTGGTCTCTGTTCTTTGCCCGATTTAATTTTGAAATTCACTTTCGGCCTGCCGATAAGAACATTAGGGCCGATGCTCTCTCTCGTTCCTCGGATGCCTTGGAAGTAGAGCTCTCTCCGCAACACATCATTCCTCCTGACTGCCTGATCTCCACTTCTCCAGCCTCCATCAGGCAAACTCCTCCAGGGAAGACCTTCGTCTCTCCACGCCAACGCCTCGGAATCCTCAAATGGGGTCACTCCTCCCATCTCGCAGGTCATGCGGGCATCAAGAAATCCGTGCAACTCATCTCTCGTTTCTATTGGTGGCCGACTCTGGAGACGGATGTTGTGGATTTTGTGCGAGCCTGCACTGTCTGTGCCCGGGATAAGACTCCTCGCCAGAAGCCCGCTGGTCTTCTTCATCCTCTGCCTGTTCCCGAACAGCCTTGGTCTCTGATTGGTATGGACTTTATTACAGACTTATCCTCATCCCGTGGCAACACTGTTGTTTGGGTGGTCGTTGATCGATTCTCCAAGATGGCACATTTCATCCCTCTTCCTGGTCTTCCTTCTGCGCCTCAGTTGGCAAAACAATTTTTTGTACACATTTTTCGTCTTCACGGGTTGCCCACGCAGATCGTCTCGGATAGAGGCGTCCAATTCGTGTCTAAATTCTGGAGGGCTCTCTGTAAACAACTCAAGATTAAATTAAACTTTTCTTCTGCTTATCATCCTCAATCCAATGGGCAAGTAGAAAGAATTAACCAGGTCCTGGGTGATTATTTACGGCATTTTGTTTCCTCCCGCCAGGATGACTGGGCAGATCTTCTACCATGGGGCGAATTCTCGTATAACTTCAGAGTTTCTGAATCTTCTTCCAAATCCCCATTTTTCGTGGTGTACGGCCGTCACCCTCTTCCCCCCCTCCCTACTCCCTTGCCCTCTGGTGTACCCGCTGTGGATGAAATAACTCGTGATCTTTCCACCATATGGAAAGAGACCCAAAATTCTCTCTTATAGGCTTCATCACGCATGAAGAAGTTTGCTGATAAGAAAAGAAGAGCTCCCCCCATTTTTTCTCCCGGAGACAAGGTATGGCTCTCCGCTAAATATGTCCGCTTCCGTGTTCCCAGCTACAAATTGGGACCACGCTATCTTGGTCCTTTCAAAATTTTGTGCCAGATCAATCCTGTCTCTTATAAACTTCTTCTCCCTCCTTCTCTTCGTATTCCTAATGCCTTTCACGTTTCTCTTCTTAAACCACTCATCATCAACCGTTTCTCTCCTAAACTTATCTCTCCCACTCCTGTCTCCGGATCTTCAGACATCTTTCCTGTAAAGGAGATACTGGCCTCCAAAAAGGTCAGAGGAAAAACCTTCTTTTTGGTTGACTGGGAGGGCTGTGGTCCTGAAGAGAGATCCTGGGAACCTGAGGACAATATCCTAGATAAAAATCTGGTCCTCAGGTTCTCAGGCTCCAAGAAGAGGGGGAGACCCAAGGGGGGGGGACTGTTACGCCGAGCGCTCGCTACACTCTCGCTCCCGCAGCGCCCCGGTCAGAACCACTGACCGGGTGCGCTGCGATACCGCCTCCAGTCGGGATGCGATTCGCGATGCGGGTGGCGCCCGCTCGCGATGCGCACCCCGGCTCCCGTACCTGACTCGCTCTCCGTCGGTCCTGTCCCGGCGCGCGCGGCCCCGCTCCCTAGGGCGCGCGCGCGCCGGGTCTCTGCGATTTAAAGGGCCACTGCGCCGCTGATTGGCGCAGTGGTTCTAATCAGTGTGTTCACCTGTGCACTCCCTATGTATACCTCACTTCCCCTGCACTCCCTCGCCGGATCTTGTTGCCATCGTGCCAGTGAAAGCGTTCCCTTGTGTGTTCCTAGCCTGTGTTCCAGACCTCTTGCCGTTGCCCCTGACTACGATCCTTGCTGCCTGCCCCGACCTTCTGCTACGTCCGACCTTGCTTCTGTCTACTCCCTTGTACCGCGCCTATCTTCAGCAGTCAGAGAGGTTGAGCCGTTGCTAGTGGATACGACCTGGTCACTACCGCCGCAGCAAGACCATCCCGCTTTGCGGCGGGCTCTGGTGAATACCAGTAGTGACTTAGAACCGGTCCACTAGCACGGTCCACGCCAATCCCTCTCTGGCACAGAGGATCCACCTCCTGCCAGCCGGCATCGTGACAGGCACAGTATCTAACATTTCGCTGTGATCTCAATAGATAATATAGTAAAGTTTCCATAGCCAGCTATCTTAACTCTGTTTAATATTGTACTATTTGATTTTGACAGGAGGTGCCAATTTTTGTTATTACAAAAGCCTAGTATGAAGGAACTTTGTTGTTCATATATCTGTATCTAAAATGTGTAGTTTTGCTATGTGTACATTTATACCAATATTGGGCTGTACTTGCCAGCTATTGTCATGATTTTATTGTATTCCTATTTGTACCTTTTTTTTTTAACCCAAATCATAGTTTGTTTTTATTATTGTCCATGATTTTAAACCAAAGTCATGAGACTGAAACATTTTTTATCCATTTCAACAGCATATAACCCCTTGAGACGTTATGTATGTTGATTTGACAAAATTGGTGAATTAAAAAAACAATTTGGGTTAAAAAATTTTGAGATTGTAGGCTATGGAAGCGTTTCTGTGTACTGTCATTTGCATAAAATGATGCAAAGAATTGGTCAGGCACCAATTTTGGAGATGGATAGGAAGGCTGTAGGGGAGGAGGAGGCCTCTATTAGGGCACAGTGTCTAACATTTCGCTGTGCTCTCAATAGATAATACAGTAAAGTTTCCATAGCCAGCTAGCTTAACTCTGTTTAATATTGTACTATTTGATTTTGACAGGAAGTTCCAATTTTTGTTATTAAAAAAGCCTAGTATGAAGGAACTTTGTTGTTCTTATATCTGTATCTAAAATGTGTAGTTTTGCTATGTGTACATTTATACCAATAATGGGCTGTACTTGCCAGCTATTGTCATGATTTTATTGTATTCCTATTTATACCTTTTTTTAACCCAAATAATAGTTTGTTTTTTATTATTGTCCATGATTTTTAACCAAAATCATGAGTCTGAAACATTTTTTCTTCACTTCAACAGCATATAACCCCTTGAGACGTTATGTATGTTGATGTGACAAAATTGGTGAATTAAAAAACATTTGGGTTAAAAAATGTTGAGATTGTAGGCTATGGAAGCGTTTCTGTGTACTGTCATTTGCATGAAATGATGCAAAGTATTGGTCAGGCACCAATTTTGGAGATGGATAGGAAGGCTGTAGGGGAGGATGAGGCCTCTATTAGGGTACAGTATCTAACATTTCGCTGTGCTCTCAATAGATAATACAGTAAAGTTTCCATAGCCAGCTATCTTAACTGTTTAATACAGTGGTCCCTCAACATACGATGGTAATTTGTTCCAAACAAGCCATCTTTTGTCGAATCCATCGTATGTTGAGGGATTCGTGCAATGTAAAGTATAAGAAGCTGTACTCACCTGTCCCCGCCGCTCGCGATGGTGTCCCCGCCGCTCGCGATGGTGACCCCGGGCCTCCGCTGGACTCTCCTGGTCTTCTCCGGTCCTCTGCTGTCTTACGCAAGGCCTAACTGGGCCTGCGTAGCGACATCATTACGCCGCTGCATACGCCATTCCTCTTGGATGACGTGGGCAGCAGCGTATTGACGTCATCGGAGAGGGCCGAGAAGACACCGGAAGACCAGCGCTGGGGTCGGAGGGCACCCCGGAGCATCGTGGAGGGGTAAGTAATACTTACCGCACCACACGGGGAACATTAAGCGGCTATTTGGCAGCAGCTTAAGCATTTTTCGCTGCCGGATAGCACTTGATGCGATGGCCCCGACATAAAAAAGCATTGTATGTCGATGCTGACATCGACATGCAATGGCCTCTGAGAGGCAATCGTATGTCGATTTGATCATATGTCGGGGCCATCGTAGGTCGGGGGGGTCACTGTATTGTACTATTTGATTTTGACAGGAGCTGGCAATTTTTTATATTACAAAAGCCTAGTATGAAGGAAGTTTGTTGTTCTTATATCTGTATGTAAAATGTGTAGTTTTGCCATGTGTACATTTATACCAATAGTGGGCTGTACTTGCAAGCCATTGTAATGATTTTTTTGTATTCCTATTTGTACCTTTTTTTTAACCCAAATCATAGTTTGTTTTTATTATTGTCCATGATTTTTAAACAAAATCATGAGACTGAAACATTTTTCTTCACTTCAACAGCATATAACCCCTTGAGACGTTATATATGCTGATTTGACAACATTGGGGAATTTTAAAAATTTAGGTTAAAAAATTTTGAGATTGTAGGCTATGGAAGCGTTTCTGTGTACTTTCATTTGCATAAAATGATGCAAAGAATTGGTCAGGCACCAATTTTGGAGATGGATAGGAAGGCTGTAGGGGAGGAGGAGGCCTCTATTAGGGCACAGTATCTAACATTTCGCTGTGCTCTCAATAGATAATACAGTAAAGTTTCCATAGCCAGCTATCTTAACTCTGTTTAATATTGTACTATTTGATTTTGACAGGAGGTTCCAATTGTTGTTATTACAAAAGCCTAGTATGAAGGAATTTTGTTGTTCTTATATCTGTATCTAAAATGTGTAGTTTTGCTATGTGTACATTTATACCAATATTGGGCTGTACTTGCCAGCTATTGTCATGATTTTATTGTATTCCTATTTTGTTTTTGTATATTTTTTAATTCCCTTTTTTATTGTTTTCCTTTTTTAACCCAAATCATAGTTTGTTTTTATTATTGTCCATGATTTTTAAACAAAATCATGAGACTGAAATTTTTTTTATCCATTTCAACAGCATATAACCCCTTGAGACGTTATGTATGTTGATTTGACAAAATTGGAAAATTAAAAAAAAATTGGGTTAAAAATGTTGAGATTGTAGGCTATGGAAGCGTTTCTGTGTACTGTCATTTGCATAAAATGATGCAAAGAATTGGTCAGGCACCAATTTTGGAGATGGATAGGAAGGCTGTAGGGGAGGAGGAGGCCTCTATTAGGGCACAGTAGCTAACATTTCGCTGTGCTCTCAATAGATAATACAGTAAAGTTTCCATAGCCAGCTATCTTAACTCTGTTTAATTTTGTACTATTTGATTTTGACAGGAGGTGGCCATTTTTTTTATTACAAAAGCCAAGTAAGAAGGAACCTTGTTGTTTTTACATCTGTATCTAAAATGTATAGTTTTGCTATGTGTACATTTATACTAATATTGGGCTGTACTTGCCAGCTATTGTCATGATTTTATTGTATTCCTATTTATATCTTTTTTTAACCCAAATAATAGTTTGTTTTTATTATTGTCCATGATTTTTAACCAAAATCATGAGACTGAAACATTTTTTCTTCACTTCAACAGCATATAACCCCTTGAGACGTTATGTATGTTGATGTGACAAAATTGGTGAATTAAAAAACATTTGGGTTAAAAAATGTTGAGATTGTAGGCTATGGAAGCGTTTCTGTGTACTGTCATTTGCATGAAATGATGCAAAGTATTGGTCAGGCACCAATTTTGGAGATGGATAGGAAGGCTGTAGGGGAGGAAGAGGCCTCTATTAGGGCACAGTATCTAACAATTCGCTGTGCTCTCAATAGATAATACAGTAAAGTTTCCATAGCCAGCTATCTTAACTCTGTTTAATATTGTACTATTTGATTTTGACAGGAGGTGCCAATTTTTGTTATTACAAAAGCCTAGTATGAAGGAACTTTGTTGTTCTTATATTTGTATCTAAAATGTGTAGTTTTGCTATGTGTACATTTATACCAATATTGGGCTGTACTTGCCAGCTATTGTCATGATTTTATTGTATTCCTATTTGTACCTTTTTTTTTTACCCAAATCATAGTTTGTTTTTATTATTGTCCATGATTTTTAAACAAAATCATGAGACTGAAAAATTTTTCTTCACTTCAACAGCATATAACCTCTTGAGACGTTACATATGCTGATTTGACAACATTGGGGAATTTTAAAAATTTGGGTAAAAAAATGTTGAGAATGTAGGCTATGGAAGCAATTCTGTGTACTGTCATTTGCATAAAATGATGCAAAGAATTGGTCAGGCACCAATTTTGGAGATGGATAGGAAGGCTGTAGGGGAGGAGGAGGCCTCTATTAGGGCACAGTAGCTAACATTTCGCTGTGCTCTCAATAGATAATACAGTAAAGTTTCCATAGCCAGCTATCTTAACTCTGTTTAATTTTGTACTATTTGATTTTGACAGGAGGTGGCCATTTTTTTTATTACAAAAGCCAAGTAAGAAGGAACCTTGTTGTTTTTACATCTGTATCTAAAATGTATAGTTTTGCTATGTGTACATTTATACTAATATTGGGCTGTACTTGCCAGCTATTGTCATGATTTTATTGTATTCCTATTTATATCTTTTTTTAACCCAAATAATAGTTTGTTTTTATTATTGTCCATGATTTTTAACCAAAATCATGAGACTGAAACATTTTTTCTTCACTTCAACAGCATATAACCCCTTGAGACGTTATGTATGTTGATGTGACAAAATTGGTGAATTAAAAAACATTTGGGTTAAAAAATGTTGAGATTGTAGGCTATGGAAGCGTTTCTGTGTACTGTCATTTGCATGAAATGATGCAAAGTATTGGTCAGGCACCAATTTTGGAGATGGATAGGAAGGCTGTAGGGGAGGAAGAGGCCTCTATTAGGGCACAGTATCTAACAATTCGCTGTGCTCTCAATAGATAATACAGTAAAGTTTCCATAGCCAGCTATCTTAACTCTGTTTAATATTGTACTATTTGATTTTGACAGGAGGTGCCAATTTTTGTTATTACAAAAGCCTAGTATGAAGGAACTTTGTTGTTCTTATATTTGTATCTAAAATGTGTAGTTTTGCTATGTGTACATTTATACCAATATTGGGCTGTACTTGCCAGCTATTGTCATGATTTTATTGTATTCCTATTTGTACCTTTTTTTTTTACCCAAATCATAGTTTGTTTTTATTATTGTCCATGATTTTTAAACAAAATCATGAGACTGAAACATTTTTCTTCACTTCAACAGCATATAACCTCTTGAGACGTTATATATGCTGATTTGACAACATTGGGGAATTTTAAAAATTTGGGTTAAAAAATGTTGAGAATGTAGGCTATGGAAGCAATTCTGTGTACTGTCATTTGCATAAAATGATGCAAAGAATTGGTCAGGCACCAATTTTGGAGATGGATAGGAAGGCTGTAGGGGAGGAGGAGGCCTCTATTAGGGTACAGTATCTAAAATTTCGCTGTGCTCTCAATAGATAATACAGTAAAGTTTCCATAGCCAGCTATCTTAACTGTTTAATACAGTGGTCCCTCAACATACGATGGTAATTCGTTCCAAACGAGCCATCTTTTGCCGAATCCATCGTATGTTGAGGGATTCGTGCAATATAAAGTATAAGAAGCTGTACTCACCTGTCCCCGCCGCTCGCGATGGTGTCCCCGCCGCTCGCGATGGTGACCCCGGGCCTCCGCTGGACTCTCCTGTTCTTCTCCGGTCCTCTGCTGTCTTCCGCAAGGCCTAACTGGGCCTGCGTAGCGACGTCATTACGCCGCAGAATACGCTATTCCTATTAGATGACGTGGGCAGCAGCGTATTGACGTCATCGGAGAGGGCCGAGAAGACACGGGAAGACCAGCGCTGGGGTCGGAGGGCACCCCGGAGCATCGTGGAGGGGTAAGTAATACTTACCGCACCACACGGGGAACATTAAGCGGCTATTTGGCAGCAGCTTAAGCATTTTTCGCTGCCGGATAGCACTTGATGCGATGGCCCCGACATAAAAAAGCATTGTATGTCGATGCTGACATCGACATGCGATGGCCTCTGAGAGGCAATCGTATGTCGATTTGATCATATGTCGGGGCCATCGTAGGTCGGGGGGGTCACTGTATTGTACTATTTGATTTTGACAGGAGCTGGCAAGTTTTTTATATTACAAAAGCCTAGTATGAAGGAAGTTTATTGTTCTTATATCTGTATATAAAATGTATAGTTTTGCCATGTGTACATTTATACCAATAGTGGGCTGTACTTGCAAGCCATTGTAATGATTTTTTTGTATTCCTATTTGTACCTTTTTTTTTAACCCAATCATAGTTTGTTTTTATTATTGTCCATGATTTTTAAACAAAATCATGAGACTGAAACATTTTTCTTCACTTCAACAGCATATAACCCCTTGAGACGTTATATATGCTGATTTGACAACATTGGGGAATTTCAAAAAATTGGGTTAAAAAAATGTTGAGAATGTAGCCTATGGAAGCGTTTCTGTGTACTGTCATTTGCATAAAATGATGCAAAGAATTGGTCAGGCACCAATTTTGGAGATGGATAGGAAGGCTGTAGGGGAGGAGGAGGCCTCTATTAGGGTACAGTATTTAACATTTAGCTGTGCTCTCAATAGATAATACAGTAAAGCTTCCATAGCCAGCTATCTTAACTGTTTAATACAGTGGTCCCTCAACATACAATGGTAATTCGTTCCAAACGAGCCATCTTTTGCCGAATCCATCGTATGTTGAGGGATTCGTGCAATATAAAGTATAAGAAGCTGTACTCACCTGTCCCCGCCGCTCGCGATGGTGTCCCCGCCGCTCGCGATGGTGACCCCGGGCCTCCGCTGGACTCTCCTGTTCTTCTCCGGTTCTCTGCTGTCTTCCGCAAGGCCTAACTGGGCCTGCGTAGCGACATCATTACGCCGCTGCATACGCCATTCCTATTGGATGACGCGGGCAGCAGCGTATTGACATCATCGGAGAGGGCCGAGAAGACACCGGAAGACCAGCGCTGGGGTCGGAGGGCACCCCGGAGCATCGTGGAGGGGTAAGTAATACTTACCGCACCACACGGGGAACATTAAGCGGCTATTTGGCAGCAGCTTAAGCATTTTTCGCTGCCGGATAGCACTTGATGCGATGGCCCCGACATAAAAAAGCATTGTATGTCGATGCTGACATCGACATGCGATGGCCTCTGAGAGGCAATCGTATGTCGATTTGATCATATGTCGGGGCCATCGTAGGTCGGGGGGGTCACTGTATTGTACTATTTGATTTTGACAGGAGGTGCCAATTTTTGTTATTACAAAAGCCTAGTATGAAGGAACTTTGTTGTTCTTATATCTGTATCTAAAATGTGTAGTTTTGCTATGTGTACATTTATACCAATATTGGGCTGTACTTGCCAGCTATTGTTATGATTTTATTGTATTCCTATTTTGTTTTTGTATGTTTTTTAATTCCTTTTTTATTGTATTCCTTTTTTAACCCAAATCATAGTTTGTTTTTATTATTGTCCATGATTTTTAACCAAAATCATGAGACTGAAACATTTTTTATCCATTTCAACAGCATATAACCCCTTGAGACGTTATGTATGTTGATTTGACAAAATTGGTAAATTAAAAAAAATTGGGTTAAAAATGTTGAGATTGTAGGCTATGGAAGCGTTTCTGTGTACTGTCATTTGCATAAAATGATGCAAAGTATTGGTCAGGCACCAATTTTGGAGATGGATAGGAAGGCTGTAGGGGAGGAGGAGGCCTCTATTAGGGTACAGTATCTAACATTTCGCTGTGCTCTCAATAGATAATACGGTAAAGTTTCCATAGCCAGCTATCTTAACTGTTTAATACAGTGGTCTCTCAACATACAATGGTGATTCGTTCCAAACGAGCCATCGTTTGTCGAATCCATCGTATGTTGAGGGATTCGTGCAATGTAAAGTATAAGAAGCTGTACTCACCTGTCCCCGCCGCTCGCGATGGTGACCCCGGGCCTCCGCTGGACTCTTCTGGTCTTCTCCGGTCCTCTGCTGTGTTCCGCAAGGCCTTACTGGGCCTGCGTAGCGACGTCATTACGCCGCTGAATACGCTATTCCTATTAGATGACGTGGGCAGCAGCGTATTGACGTCATCGGAGAGGGCCGAGAAGACACCGGAAGACGAGCGCTGGACCCGGAGGGTACCCCGGAATATCGTGGAGGGGTAAGTAATACTTACCGCACCACACGGGGAACATTAAGCGGCTATTTGGCAGCAGCTTAAGCATTTTTCGCTGCCGGATAGCACTTGATGCGATGGCCCCGACATAAAAAAGCATTGTATGTCGATGCTGACATCGACATGTGATGGCCTCTGAGAGGCCATCGTATGTCGATTTGATCATATGTCGGGGCCATCGTATGTCGGGGGGGTCACTGTATTGTACTATTTGATTTTGACAGGAGCTGGCAATTTTTTATATTACAAAAGCCTAGTATGAAGGAAGTTTGTTGTTCTTATATCTGTATGTAAAACGTGTAGTTTTGCCATGTGTACATTTATACCAATAGTGGGCTGTACTTGCAAGCCATTGTATTGATTTTTTTGTATTCCTATTTGTACCTTTTTTTTTAACCCAAATCATAGTTTGTTTTTATTATTGTCCATGATTTTTAAACAAAATCATGAGACTGAAACATTTTTCTTCACTTCAACAGCATATAACCCCTTGAGATGTTATATATGCTGATTTGACAACGTTGGGGAATTTAAAAAATTTGGGTTAAAAAAATGTTGAGAATGTAGGCTATGGAAGCGTTTCTGTGTACTGTCATTTGCATAAAATGATGCAAAGAATTGGTCAGGCACCAATTTTGGAGATGGATAGGAAGGCTGTAGGGGAGGAGGAGGCCTCTATTAGGGCACAGTATCTAACATTTCGCTGTGCTCTCAATAGATAATACAGTAAAGTTTCCATAGCCAGCTATCTTAACTCTGTTTAATATTGTACTATTTGATTTTGACAGGAAGTTCCAATTTTTGTTCTTACAAAAGCCTAGTATGAAGGAACTTTGTTGTTCTTATATCTGTATCTAAAATGTGTAGTTTTGCTATGTGTACATTTATACCAATAATGGGCTGTACTTGCCAGCTATTGTCATGATTTTATTGTATTCCTATTTATACCTTTTTTTAACCCAAATAATAGTTTGTTTTTTATTATTGTCCATGATTTTTAACCAAAATCATGAGTCTGAAACATTTTTTCTTCACTTCAACAGCATATAACCCCTTGAGACGTTATGTATGTTGATGTGACAAAATTGGTGAATTAAAAAACATTTGGGTTAAAAAATGTTGAGATTGTAGGCTATGGAAGCGTTTCTGTGTACTGTCATTTGCATGAAATGATGCAAAGTATTGGTCAGGCACCAATTTTGGAGATGGATAGGAAGGCTGTAGGGGAGGAGGAGGCCTCTATTAGGGCACAGTAGCTAACATTTCGCTGTGCTCTCAATAGATAATACAGTAAAGTTTCCATAGCCAGCTATCTTAACTCTGTTTAATTTTGTACTATTTGATTTTGACAGGAGGTGGCCATTTTTTTTATTACAAAAGCCAAGTAAGAAGGAACCTTGTTGTTTTTACATCTGTATCTAAAATGTATAGTTTTGCTATGTGTACATTTATACTAATATTGGGCTGTACTTGCCAGCTATTGTCATGATTTTATTGTATTCCTATTTATATCTTTTTTTAACCCAAATAATAGTTTGTTTTTATTATTGTCCATGATTTTTAACCAAAATCATGAGACTGAAACATTTTTTCTTCACTTCAACAGCATATAACCCCTTGAGACGTTATGTATGTTGATGTGACAAAATTGGTGAATTAAAAAACATTTGGGTTAAAAAATGTTGAGATTGTAGGCTATGGAAGCGTTTCTGTGTACTGTCATTTGCATGAAATGATGCAAAGTATTGGTCAGGCACCAATTTTGGAGATGAATAGGAAGGCTGTAGGGGAGGAAGAGGCCTTTATTAGGGCACAGTATCTAACATTTCGCTGTGCTCTCAATAGATAATACAGTAAAGTTTCCATAGCCAGCTATCTTAACTCTGTTTAATATTGTACTATTTGATTTTGACAGGAGGTGCCAATTTTTGTTATTACAAAAGCCTAGTATGAAGGAACTTTGTTGTTCTTATATCTGTATATAAAATGTGTAGTTTTGCTATGTGTACATTTATACCAATATTGGGCTGTACTTGCCAGCTATTGTCATGATTTTATTGTATTCCTATTTGTACCTTTTTTTTTTAACCCAAATCATAGTTTGTTTTTATTATTGTCCATGATTTTTAACCAAAATCATGAGACTGAAACATATTTTATCCATTTCAACAGCATATAACCCCTTGAGACGTTATGTATGTTGATTTGACAAAATTGGTGAATTAAAAAAAAATTTGGGTTAAAAAATGTTGAGATTGTAGGCTATGGAAGCGTTTCTGTGTACTGTCATTTGCATAAAATGATGCAAAGAATTGGTCAGGCACCAATTTTGGAGATGGATAGGAAGGCTGTAGGGGAGGAGGAGGCCTCTATTAGGGCACAGTATCTAACATTTCGCTGTGCTCTCAATAGATAATACAGTAAAGTTTCCATAGCCAGCTATCTTAACTCTGTTTAATATTGTACTATTTGATTTTGACAGGAGGTGCCAATTTTTGTTATTACAAAAGCCTAGTATGAAGGAACTTTGTTGTTCTTATTTCTGTATCTAAAATGTGTAGTTTTGCTATGTGTACATTTATACCAATATTGGGCTGTACTTGCCAGCTATTGTCATGATTTTATTGTATTCCTATTTGTACCTTTTTTTTTAACCCAAATCATAGTTTGTTTTTATTATTGTCTATGATTTTTAAACAAAATCATGAGACTGAAACATTTTTCTTCACGTCAACAGCATATAACCTCTTGAGACGTTATATATGCTGATTTGACAACATTGGAGAATTTTAAAAATTTGGGTTAAAAAATGTTGAGAATGTAGGCTATGGAAGCGTTTCTGTGTACTGTCATTTGCATAAAATGATGCAAAGAATTGGTCAGGCACCAATTTTGGAGATGGATAGGAAGGCTGTAGGGGAGGAGGAGGCCTCTATTAGGGCACAGTATCTAACATTTCGCTGTGCTCTCAATAGATAATACAGTAAAGTTTCCATAGCCAGCTATCTTAACTCTGTTTAATATTGTACTATTTGATTTTGACAGGAGGTTCCAATTTTTGTTATTACAAAAGCCTAGTATGAAGGAACTTTGTTGTTCTTATATCTGTATCTAAAATGTGTAGTTTTGCTATGTGTACATTTATACCAATATTGGGCTGTACTTGCCAGCTATTGTCATGATTTTATTGTATTCCTATTTTGTTTTTGTATGTTTTTTAATTCCTTTTTTATTGTTTTCCTTTTTTAACCCAAATCATAGTTTGTTTTTATTATTGTCCATGATTTTTAACCAAAATCATGAGACTGAAACATTTTTTATCCATTTCAACAGCATATAACCCCTTGAGACGTTATGTATGTTGATTTGAAAAAATTGGTAAATAAAAAAAAATTGGGTTAAAAATGTTGAGATTGTAGGCTATGGAAGCGTTTCTGTGTACTGTCATTTGCATAAAATGATGCAAAGAATTGGTCAGGCACCAATTTTGGAGATGGATAGGAAGGCTGTAGGGGAGGAGGAGGCCTCTATTAGGGCACAGTAGCTAACATTTCGCTGTGCTCTCAATAGATAATACAGTAAAGTTTCCATAGCCAGCTATCTTAACTCTGTTTAATTTTGTACTATTTGATTTTGACAGGAGGTGGCCATTTTTTTTATTACAAAAGCCAAGTAAGAAGGAACCTTGTTGTTTTTACATCTGTATCTAAAATGTATAGTTTTGCTATGTGTACATTTATACTAATATTGGGCTGTACTTGCCAGCTATTGTCATGATTTTATTGTATTCCTATTTATATCTTTTTTTAACCCAAATAATAGTTTGTTTTTATTATTGTCCATGATTTTTAACCAAAATCATGAGACTGAAACATTTTTTCTTCACTTCAACAGCATATAACCCCTTGAGACGTTATATATGCTGATTTGACAACATTGGGGAATTTTAAAAATTTAGGTTAAAAAATGTTGAGATTGTAGGCTATGGAAGCGTTTCTGTGTACTGTCATTTGCATAAAATGATGCAAAGAATTGGTCAGGCACCAATTTTGGAGATGGATAGGAAGGCTGTAGGGGAGGAGGAGGCCTCTATTAGGGCACAGTATCTAACATTTCGCTGTGCTCTCAATAGATAATACAGTAAAGTTTCCATAGCCAGCTATCTTAACTCTGTTTAATATTGTACTATTTGATTTTGACAGGAGGTTCCAATTTTTGTTATTACAAAAGCCTAGTATGAAGGAACTTTGTTGTTCTTATATCTGTATCTAAAATGTGTAGTTTTGCTATGTGTACATTTATACCAATATTGGGCTGTACTTGCCAGCTATTGTCATGATTTTATTGTATTCCTATTTTGTTTTTGTATGTTTTTTAATTCCTTTTTTATTGTTTTCCTTTTTTAACCCAAATCATAGTTTGTTTTTATTATTGTCCATGATTTTTAACCAAAATCATGAGACTGAAACATTTTTTATCCATTTCAACAGCATATAACCCCTTGAGACGTTATGTATGTTGATTTGAAAAAATTGGTAAATTAAAAAAAAATTGGGTTAAAAATGTTGAGATTGTAGGCTATGGAAGCGTTTCTGTGTACTGTCATTTGCATAAAATGATGCAAAGAATTGGTCAGGCACCAATTTTGGAGATGGATAGGAAGGCTGTAGGGGAGGAGGAGGCCTCTATTAGGGCACAGTAGCTAACATTTCGCTGTGCTCTCAATAGATAATACAGTAAAGTTTCCATAGCCAGCTATCTTAACTCTGTTTAATTTTGTACTATTTGATTTTGACAGGAGGTGGCCATTTTTTTTATTACAAAAGCCAAGTAAGAAGGAACCTTGTTGTTTTTACATCTGTATCTAAAATGTATAGTTTTGCTATGTGTACATTTATACTAATATTGGGCTGTACTTGCCAGCTATTGTCATGATTTTATTGTATTCCTATTTATATCTTTTTTTAACCCAAATAATAGTTTGTTTTTATTATTGTCCATGATTTTTAACCAAAATCATGAGACTGAAACATTTTTTCTTCACTTCAACAGCATATAACCCCTTGAGACGTTATGTATGTTGATGTGACAAAATTGGTGAATTAAAAAACATTTGGGTTAAAAAATGTTGAGATTGTAGGCTATGGAAGCGTTTCTGTGTACTGTCATTTGCATGAAATGATGCAAAGTATTGGTCAGGCACCAATTTTGGAGATGGATAGGAAGGCTGTAGGGGAGGAAGAGGCCTCTATTAGGGCACAGTATCTAACATTTCGCTGTGCTCTCAATAGATAATACAGTAAAGTTTCCATAGCCAGCTATCTTAACTCTGTTTAATATTGTACTATTTGATTTTGACAGGAGGTGCCAATTTTTGTTATTACAAAAGCCTAGTATGAAGGAACTTTGTTGTTCTTATATTTGTATCTAAAATGTGTAGTTTTGCTATGTGTACATTTATACCAATATTGGGCTGTACTTGCCAGCTATTGTCATGATTTTATTGTATTCCTATTTGTACCTTTTTTTTTTTACCCAAATCATAGTTTGTTTTTATTATTGTCCATGATTTTTAAACAAAATCATGAGTCTGAAACATTTTTCTTCACTTCAACAGCATATAACCTCTTGAGACGTTATATATGCTGATTTGACAACATTGGGGAATTTTAAAAATTTGGGTTAAAAAATGTTGAGAATGTAGGCTATGGAAGCAATTCTGTGTACTGTCATTTGCATAAAATGATGCAAAGAATTGGTCAGGCACCAATTTTGGAGATGGATAGGAAGGCTGTAGGGGAGGAGGAGGCCTCTATTAGGGTACAGTATCTAAAATTTCGCTGTGCTCTCAATAGATAATACAGTAAAGTTTCCATAGCCAGCTATCTTAACTCTGTTTAATACAGTGGTCCCTCAACATACGATGGTAATTCGTTCCAAACGAGCCATCTTTTGCCGAATCCATCGTATGTTGAGGGATTCGTGCAATATAAAGTATAAGAAGCTGTACTCACCTGTCCCCGCCGCTCGCGATGGTGTCCCCGCCGCTCGCGATGGTGACCCCGGGCCTCCGCTGGACTCTCCTGTTCTTCTCCGGTCCTCTGCTGTCTTCCGCAAGGCCTAACTGGGCCTGCGAAGCGACGTCATTACGCCGCAGAATACGCTATTCCTATTAGATGACGTGGGCAGCAGCGTATTGACGTCATCGGAGAGGGCCGAGAAGACACGAGAAGACAAGCGCTGGGGTCGGAGGGCACCCCGGAGCATCGTGGAGGGGTAAGTAATACTTACCGCACCACACGGGGAACATTAAGCGGCTATTTGGCAGCAGCTTAAGCATTTTTCGCTGCCGGATAGCACTTGATGCGATGGCCCCGACATAAAAAAGCATTGTATGTCGATGCT
The DNA here is from genome assembly GCF_029499605.1 of Hyla sarda. NCBI lineage: Eukaryota > Metazoa > Chordata > Amphibia > Anura > Hylidae > Hyla > Hyla sarda. The sequence continues at coordinate 157,776,231 of NC_079196.1, read as the reverse complement.
GACATCGACATGCGATGGCCTCTGAGAGGCAATCGTATGTCGATTTGATCATATGTCGGGGCCATCGTAGGTCGGGGGGGTCACTGTATTGTACTATTTGATTTTGACAGGAGCTGGCAAGTTTTTTATATTACAAAAGCCTAGTATGAAGGAAGTTTATTGTTCTTATATCTGTATATAAAATGTATAGTTTTGCCATGTGTACATTTATACCAATAGTGGGCTGTACTTGCAAGCCATTGTAATGATTTTTTTGTATTCCTATTTGTACCTTTTTTTTTAACCCAATCATAGTTTGTTTTTATTATTGTCCATGATTTTTAAACAAAATCATGAGACTGAAACATTTTTCTTCACTTCAACAGCATATAACCCCTTGAGACGTTATATATGCTGATTTGACAACATTGGGGAATTTTAAAAAATTGGGTTAAAAAAATGTTGAGAATGTAGCCTATGGAAGCGTTTCTGTGTACTGTCATTTGCATAAAATGATGCAAAGAATTGGTCAGGCACCAATTTTGGAGATGGATAGGAAGGCTGTAGGGGAGGAGGAGGCCTCTATTAGGGTACAGTATCTAACATTTCGCTGTGCTCTCAATAGATAATACAGTAAAGTTTCCATAGCCAGCTATCTTAACTGTTTAATACAGTGGTCCCTCAACATACAATGGTAATTCGTTCCAAACGAGCCATCTTTTGCCGAATCCATCGTATGTTGAGGGATTCGTGCAATATAAAGTATAAGAAGCTGTACTCACCTGTCCCCGCCGCTCGCGATGGTGTCCCCGCCGCTCGCGATGGTGACCCGGGCCTCCGCTGGACTCTCCTGTTCTTCTCCGGTCCTCTGCTGTCTTCCGCAAGGCCTAACTGGGCCTGCGTAGCGACATCATTACGCCGCTGCATACGCCATTCCTATTGGATGACGCGGGCAGCAGCGTATTGACGTCATCGGAGAGGGCCGAGAAGACACCGGAAGACCAGCGCTGGGGTCGGAGGGCACCCCGGAGCATCGTGGAGGGGTAAGTAATACTTACCGCACCACACGGGGAACATTAAGCGGCTATTTGGCAGCAGCTTAAGCATTTTTCGCTGCCGGATAGCACTTGATGCGATGGCCCCGACATAAAAAAGCATTGTATGTCGATGCTGACATCGACATGCGATGGCCTCTGAGAGGCAATCGTATGTCGATTTGATCATATGTCGGGGCCATCGTAGGTCGGGGGGGTCACTGTATTGTACTATTTGATTTTGACAGGAGCTGGCAAGTTTTTTATATTACAAAAGCCTAGTATGAAGGAAGTTTATTGTTCTTATATCTGTATATAAAATGTATAGTTTTGCCATGTGTACATTTATACCAATAGTGGGCTGTACTTGCAAGCCATTGTAATGATTTTTTTGTATTCCTATTTGTACCTTTTTTTTTAACCCAATCATAGTTTGTTTTTATTATTGTCCATGATTTTTAAACAAAATCATGAGACTGAAACATTTTTCTTCACTTCAACAGCATATAACCCCTTGAGACGTTATATATGCTGATTTGACAACATTGGGGAATTTTAAAAAATTGGGTTAAAAAAATGTTGAGAATGTAGCCTATGGAAGCGTTTCTGTGTACTGTCATTTGCATAAAATGATGCAAAGAATTGGTCAGGCACCAATTTTGGAGATGGATAGGAAGGCTGTAGGGGAGGAGGAGGCCTCTATTAGGGTACAGTATCTAATATTTCGCTGTGCTCTCAATAGATAATACAGTAAAGTTTCCATAGCCAGCTATCTTAACTCTGTTTAATATTGTACTATTTGATTTTGACAGGAGGTTCCAATTTTTGTTATTACAAAAGCCTAGTATGAAGGAACTTTGTTGTTCTTATATCTGTATCTAAAATGTGTAGTTTTGCTATGTGTACATTTATACCAATATTGGGCTGTACTTGCCAGCTATTGTCATGATTTTATTGTATTCCTATTTTGTTTTTGTATGTTTTTTAATTCCTTTTTTATTGTTTTCCTTTTTTAACCCAAATCATAGTTTGTTTTTATTATTGTCCATGATTTTTAACCAAAATCATGAGACTAAAACATTTTTTATCCATTTCAACAGCATATAACCCCTTGAGACGTTATGTATGTTGATTTGACAAAATTGGTAAATTAAAAAAAATTGGGTTAAAAATGTTGAGATTGTAGGCTATGGAAGCGTTTCTGTGTACTGTCATTTGCATAAAATGATGCAAAGAATTGGTCAGGCACCAATTTTGGAGATGGATAGGAAGGCTGTAGGGGAGGAGGAGGCCTCTATTAGGGTACAGTATCTAAAATTTCGCTGTGCTCTCAATAGATAATACAGTAAAGTTTCCATAGCCAGCTATCTTAACTCTGTTTAATACAGTGGTCCCTCAACATACGATGGTAATTCGTTCCAAACGAGCCATCTTTTGCCGAATCCATCGTATGTTGAGGGATTCGTGCAATATAAAGTATAAGAAGCTGTACTCACCTGTCCCCGCCGCTCGCGATGGTGTCCCCGCCGCTCGCGATGGTGACCCCGGGCCTCCGCTGGACTCTCCTGTTCTTCTCCGGTCCTCTGCTGTCTTCCGCAAGGCCTAACTGGGCCTGCGAAGCGACGTCATTACGCCGCAGAATACGCTATTCCTATTAGATGACGTGGGCAGCAGCGTATTGACGTCATCGGCGAGGGCCGAGAAGACATGGGAAGACAAGCGCTGGGGTCGGAGGGCACCCCGGAGCATCGTGGAGGGGTAAGTAATACTTACCGCACCACACGGGGAACATTAAGCGGCTATTTGGCAGCAGCTTAAGCATTTTTCGCTGCCGGATAGCACTTGATGCGATGGCCCCGACATAAAAAAGCATTGTATGTCGATGCTGACATCGACATGCGATGGCCTCTGAGAGGCAATCGTATGTCGATTTGATCATATGTCGGGGCCATCGTAGGTCGGGGGGGGTCACTGTATTGTACTATTTGATTTTGACAGGAGCTGGCAAGTTTTTTATATTACAAAAGCCTAGTATGAAGGAAGTTTATTGTTCTTATATCTGTATATAAAATGTATAGTTTTGCCATGTGTACATTTATACCAATAGTGGGCTGTACTTGCAAGCCATTGTAATGATTTTTTTGTATTCCTATTTGTACCTTTTTTTTTAACCCAATCATAGTTTGTTTTTATTATTGTCCATGATTTTTAAACAAAATCATGAGACTGAAACATTTTTCTTCACTTCAACAGCATATAACCCCTTGAGACGTTATATATGCTGATTTGACAACATTGGGGAATTTTAAAAAATTGGGTTAAAAAAATGTTGAGAATGTAGCCTATGGAAGCGTTTCTGTGTACTGTCATTTGCATAAAATGATGCAAAGAATTGGTCAGGCACCAATTTTGGAGATGGATAGGAAGGCTGTAGGGGAGGAGGAGGCCTCTATTAGGGTACAGTATCTAACATTTCGCTGTGCTCTCAATAGATAATACAGTAAAGTTTCCATAGCCAGCTATCTTAACTGTTTAATACAGTGGTCCCTCAACATACAATGGTAATTCGTTCCAAACGAGCCATCTTTTGCCGAATCCATCGTATGTTGAGGGATTCGTGCAATATAAAGTATAAGAAGCTGTACTCACCTGTGCCCGCCGCTCGCGATGGTGTCCCCGCCGCTCGCGATGGTGACCCGGGCCTCCGCTGGACTCTCCTGTTCTTCTCCGGTCCTCTGCTGTCTTCCGCAAGGCCTAACTGGGCCTGCGTAGCGACATCATTACGCCGCTGCATACGCCATTCCTATTGGATGACGCGGGCAGTAGCGTATTGACGTCATCGGAGAGGGCCGAGAAGACACCGGAAGACCAGCGCTGGGGTCGGAGGGCACCCCGGAGCATCGTGGAGGGGTAAGTAATACTTACCGCACCACACGGGGAACATTAAGCGGCTATTTGGCAGCAGCTTAAGCATTTTTCGCTGCCGGATAGCACTTGATGCGATGGCCCCGACATAAAAAAGCATTGTATGTCGATGCTGACATCGACATGCGATGGCCTCTGAGAGGCAATCGTATGTCGATTTGATTAAATGTCGGGGCCATCGTAGGTCGGGGGGGTCACTGTATTGTACTATTTGATTTTGACAGGAGCTGGCAAGTTTTTTATATTACAAAAGCCTAGTATGAAGGAAGTTTATTGTTCTTATATCTGTATATAAAATGTATAGTTTTGCCATGTGTACATTTATACCAATAGTGGGCTGTACTTGCAAGCCATTGTAATGATTTTTTTGTATTCCTATTTGTACCTTTTTTTTTAACCCAATCATAGTTTGTTTTTATTATTGTCCATGATTTTTAAACAAAATCATGAGACTGAAACATTTTTCTTCACTTCAACAGCATATAACCCCTTGAGACGTTATATATGCTGATTTGACAACATTGGGGAATTTTAAAAAATTGGGTTAAAAAAATGTTGAGAATGTAGCCTATGGAAGCGTTTCTGTGTACTGTCATTTGCATAAAATGATGCAAAGAATTGGTCAGGCACCAATTTTGGAGATGGATAGGAAGGCTGTAGGGGAGGAGGAGGCCTCTATTAGGGTACAGTATCTAACATTTCGCTGTGCTCTCAATAGATAATACAGTAAAGTTTCCATAGCCAGCTATCTTAACTCTGTTTAATATTGTACTATTTGATTTTGACAGGAGGTTCCAATTTTTGTTATTACAAAAGCCTAGTATGAAGGAACTTTGTTGTTCTTATATCTGTATCTAAAATGTGTAGTTTTGCTATGTGTACATTTATACCAATATTGGGCTGTACTTGCCAGCTATTGTCATGATTTTATTGTATTCCTATTTTGTTTTTGTATGTTTTTTAATTCCTTTTTTATTGTTTTCCTTTTTTAACCCAAATCATAGTTTGTTTTTATTATTGTCCATGATTTTTAACCAAAATCATGAGACTGAAACATTTTTTATCCATTTCAACAGCATATAACCCCTTGAGACGTTATGTATGTTGATTTGACAAAATTGGTAAATTAAAAAAAATTGGGTTAAAAATGTTGAGATTGTAGGCTATGGAAGCGTTTCTGTGTACTGTCATTTGCATAAAATGATGCAAAGAATTGGTCAGGCACCAATTTTGGAGATGGATAGGAAGGCTGTAGGGGAGGAGGAGGCCTCTATTAGGGTACAGTATCTAACATTTCGCTGTGCTCTCAATAGATAATACAGTAAAGTTTCCATAGCCAGCTATCTTAACTGTTTAATACAGTGGTCCCTCAACATACAATGGTGATTCGTTCCAAACGAGCCATCGTTTGTCGAATCCATTGTATGTTGAGGGATTCGTGCAATGTAAAGTATAAGAAGCTGTACTCACCTGTCCCCGCCGCTCGCGATGGTGACCCCGGGCCTCCGCTGGACTCTCCTGGTCTTCTCCGGTCCTCTGCTGTGTTCCGCAAGTCCTTACTGGGCCTGCGTAGCGACGTCATTACGCCGCTGAATACGCTATTCCTATTAGATGACGTGGGCAGCAGCGTATTGACATCATCGGAGAGGGCCGAGAAGACACCGGAAGACGAGCGCTGGACCCGGAGGGCACCCCGGAGCATCGTGGAGGGGTAAGTAATACTTACCGCACCACACGGGGAACATTAAGCGGCTATTTGGCAGCAGCTTAAGCATTTTTCGCTGCCGGATAGCACTTGATGCGATGGCCCCGACATAAAAAAGCATTGTATGTCGATGCTGATATCGACATGCGATGGCCTCTGAGAGGCAATCGTATGTCGATTTGATCATATGTCGGGGCCATCGTAGGTCGGGGGGTCACTGTATTGTACTATTTGATTTTGACAGGAGCTGGCAATTTTTTATATTACAAAAGCCTAGTATGAAGGAAGTTTGTTGTTCTTATATCTGTATATAAAATTTGTAGTTTTGCCATGTGTACATTTATACCAATAGTGGGCTGTACTTGCAAGCCATTGTCATGATTTTTTTGTATTCCTATTTGTACCTTTTTTTTTAACCCAAATCATAGTTTGTTTTTATTATTGTCCATGATTTTTAAACAAAATCATGAGACTGAAACATTTTTCTTCACTTCAACAGCATATAACCCCTTGAGACGTTATATATGCTGATTTGACAACATTGGGGAATTTTAAAAATTGGGTTAAAAAAATGTTGAGAATGTAGGCTATGGAAGCGTTTCTGTGTACTGTCATTTGCATAAAATGATGCAAAGAATTGGTCAGGCACCAATTTTGGAGATGGATAGGAAGGCTGTAGGGGAGGAGGAGGCCTCTATTAGGGCACAGTATCTAACATTTCGCTGTGCTCTCAATAGATAATACAGTAAAGTTTCCATAGCCAGCTATCTTAACTCTGTTTAATATTGTACTATTTGATTTTGACAGGAGGTTCCAATTTTTGTAATTACAAAAGCCTAGTATGAAGGAACTTGGTTGTTCTTATATCTGTATCTAAAATGTGTAGTTTTGCTATGTGTACATTTATACCAATATTGTGCTGTACTTGCCAGCTATTGTTATGATTTTATTGTATTCCTATTTTTTTTGTATTTTTTTGTATTCCTTTTTTCTTGTATTCCTTTTTTAACCCAAATCATAGTTTGTTTTTATTATTGTCCATGATTTTTAACCAAAATCATGAGACTGAAACATTTTTTATCAATTTCAACAGCATATAACCCCTTGAGACGTTATGTATGTTGATTTGACAAAATTGGTGAATTAAAAAAAAAATTCGGTTAAAAAATGTTGAGATTGTAGGCTATGGAAGCGTTTCTGTGTACTGTCATTTGCATGAAATGATGCAAAGTATTGGTCAGGCACCAATTTTGGAGATGGATAGGAAGGCTGTAGGGGAGGAAGAGGCCTCTATTAGGGCACAGTATCTAACATTTCACTGTGCTCTCAATAGATAATACAGTAAAGTTTCCATAGCCAGCTATCTTAACTCTGTTTAATATTGTACTATTTGATTTTGACAGGAGGTGCCAATTTTTGTTATTACAAAAGCCTAGTATGAAGGAACTCTGTTGTTCTTATATCTGTATCTAAAATGTGTAGTTTTGCTATGTGTACATTTATACCAATATTCGGCTGTACTTGCCAGCTATTGTTATGATTTTATTGTATTTCTATTTGTTGTCACGATTCGGCTTACGGGTTGTGGATCCGCTGTGTCAGCGAGGGATTGGCGTGGACCGTGCTAGTGGACCGGTTCTAAGAGGCTACTGGTTTTCACCAGAGCCCGCCGCAAAGCGGGATGGTCTTGCTGCGGCAGTAGCAACCAGGTCGTATCCACTAGCAACGGCTCAACCTCGCTGACTGCTGAGAAGGCGTGGGACAGAAGGACTAGGCAGAGGCAAGGTCAGACGTAGCAGAAGGTCGGGGGCAGGCGGCAAGGTTCGTAGTCAGGATGGATAGCAGAAGTTCAGGTACACAGGCTTTGGACACACTAAACGCTTTCACTGGCACAAGGCAACAAGATCCGGCAAGGGAGTGCAAGGGAGGAGATCAGATATAGCCAGGGAGCAGGTGGGAGCCAATTAAGCTAATTGGGCCAGGCACCAATCATTGGTGCACTGGCCCTTTAAGTCGCAGAGAGCTGGCGCGCGCGCGCCCTAGAGAGCGGAGCCGCGCGCGCCAGCACATGACAGCAGGGGACCGGGACGGGTAAGTGACCTGGGATGCGATTCGCGAGCGGGCGCGTCCCGCTGTGCGAATCGCATCCCCGACGGCCATGACAGTGCAGCGCTCCCGGTCAGCGGGACTGACCGGGGCGCTGCGGGGAGAAAGACGCCGTGAGCGCTCCGGGGAGGAGCGGGGACCCGGAGCGCTAGGCGTAACAGTACCCCCCCCTTAGGTCTCCCCTTTTTTTTGTCCGGTAACTGCCTCCCCTGGGATGAGGACACCGGGAAAGAATGGAGGGTTTCCTCAACGGAAGGCAGTACAGCAGGAGTTGGAATGGGGAGGGAGGGCAGAGGGTGAAGCTTGGCACGGGGCAGGGTGACACAAGGATGGGAGCCATGAGGAGGCACAGAGGCTTGCCTGACGGGACTGGGAGGGGGGGAGAAGCACTTCCTATGGCAGGCAGAGTCCCAGTTCTTGATCTGCCCGGTGGTCCAATCAAGGGTGGGGGAATGAAGGCGGAGCCATGGCAGACCGAGGAGGACCTCAGAGGTACAGTTGGGGAGAACGAAGAGCTCAATCCTTTCGTGGTGGGGTCCAATACACATAAGGAGGGGTTCTGTGCGGTAACGCACAGTGCAATCCAGTCTGGCTCCATTGACCGCGGAAATGTAGAGCGGCTTGACGAGACGGGTTACCGGGATGCGGAATTTATTCACAAACGACTCCAAAATAAAATTACCAGAGGCACCAGAGTCCAAGCAGGCCACGGCGGAGAGGGAGGAGTTGGCTGAAGGAGAAATCCGCACGGGCACCGTGAGACGTGGAGAAGCAGACTTGGAACCAAGAGACGCCACACCCACGTGAGCTGGGTGCGTGCGTGCGTTTCCCAGACGTGGAGGACGGATAGGGCAATCCACCAAGAAATGCTCGGTACTGGCACAGTAAAGACAGAGATTTTCTTCCCTACGGCGATTCCTCTCTTCCTGGGTCAGACGAGACCGATCCACTTGCATGGCCTCCTCGGCGGGAGGCCCAGGCGTAGACTGCAAAGGATGCTGTGGGAGAGGTGCCCAGAGATCTAAGTCTTTTTCCTGGCGGAGCTCTTGGTGTCGCTCAGAAAAACGCATGTCAATGCGGGTAGCCAAATGGATGAGTTCTTGGAGGTTGGCAGGAATCTCTCGTGCGGCCAGCACATCCTTGACGCGACTGGATAGGCCTTTTTTAAAGGTCGCGCAGAGAGCCTCGTTATTCCATGATAACTCGGAAGCAAGAGTACGAAATTGGATGGCGTACTCGCCCACTGAAGAATTACCCTGGACCAGGTTCAACAGGGCAGTCTCGGCAGAAGAAGCTCGGGCTGGCTCCTCGAAGACACTCCGGACTTCAGCGAAGAAGGCCTGGACTGTGGCTGTGGCAGGATCATTGCGGTCCCAGAGCGGTGTGGCCCAAGACAAGGCCTTTCCTGAAAGAAGGCTTACTACGAACGCCACCTTAGACCGTTCTGTAGGAAACAAGTCCGACAACATCTCCATATGCAGGGAACACTGAGACAAAAATCCACGGCAGAGTTTAGAGTCCCCATCAAATTTGTCCGGCAGGGACAAGCGGAGGCTAGGAGCGGCCACTCGCTGCGGAGGAGGTGCAGGAGCTGGCGGAGGAGATGGTTGCTGCTGTAGCAGAGGCAGAAGTTGCTGTAATGTGGCGGTCAACTGCGACAGCTGCTGTCCTTGTTGGGCAATTTGCTGCGATTGCTGAGCGACCACCGTGGTAAGGTCAGCGAGACTTGGCAGCGGCACCTCAGCGGGATCCATGGCCGGATCTACTGTCACGATTCGGCTTACGGGTTGTGGATCCGCTGTGTCAGCGAGGGATTGGCGTGGACCGTGCTAGTGGACCGGTTCTAAGAGGCTACTGGTTTTCACCAGAGCCCGCCGCAAAGCGGGATGGTCTTGCTGCGGCAGTAGCAACTAGGTCGTATCCACTAGCAACGGCTCAACCTCGCTGACTGCTGAGAAGGCGTGGGACAGAAGGACTAGGCAGAGGCAAGGTCAGACGTAGCAGAAGGTCGGGGGCAGGCGGCAAGGTTCGTAGTCAGGATGGATAGCAGAAGTTCAGGTACACAGGCTTTGGACACACTAAACGCTTTCACTGGCACAAGGCAACAAGATCCGGCAAGGGAGTGCAAGGGAGGAGATCAGATATAGCCAGGGAGCAGGTGGGAGCCAATTAAGCTAATTGGGCCAGGCACCAATCATTGGTGCACTGGCCCTTTAAGTCGCAGAGAGCTGGCGCGCGCGCGCCCTAGAGAGCGGAGCCGCGCGCGCCAGCACATGACAGCAGGGGACCGGGACGGGTAAGTGACCTGGGATGCGATTCGCGAGCGGGCGCGTCCCGCTGTGCGAATCGCATCCCCGACGGCCATGACAGTGCAGCGCTCCCGGTCAGCGGAACTGACCGGGGCGCTGCGGGGAGAAAGACGCCGTGAGCGCTCCGGGGAGGAGCGGGGACCCGGAGCGCTAGGCGTAACATTTGTACCTTTTTTTTTAACCCAAATCATAGTTTGTTTTTATTATTGTCCATGATTTTTAAATTTAAAATTAAAAAAAGATTTGGGTTAAAAAATGTTGAGATTGTAGGCTATGGAAGCGTTTCTGTGTACTGTTTTTTTGCATAAAATGATGCAAAGAATTGGTCAGGCACCAATTTTGGAGATGGATAGGAAGGCTGTAGTGGAGGAGATGTCCTCTATTAGGGCACAGTGTCTAACATTTCGCTGTGCTCTCAATAGATAATACAGTAAAGTTTCCATAGCCAGCTATCTTAACTCTGTTTAATATTATACTATTTGATTTTGACAGGGGGTGCCAATTTTTTTTATTGCAAAAGCATAGTATGAAGGAAATTTGTTGTTCTTATATCTGTATCTAAAATGTGTAATTTTGCTATGTGTACATTTATACCAATATTGGGCTGTACTTGCCAGCTATTGTCACGATTTTATTGTATTCCTATTTGTACCTTTTTTTTAACCCAAATCATAGTTTGTTTTTATTATTGTCCATGATTTTTAACCAAAATCATGAGACTGAAACATTTTTATCAACTTCAACAGCATATAACCCCTTGAGACGTTATGTATGTTGATTTGACAAAATTGGTGAATTTAAAAAAAATTTGGGTTAAAAAATGTTGAGATTGTAGGCTATGGTAGCGTTTCTGTGTACTGTCATTTGCATAAAATGATGCAAAGAATTGGTCAGGCACCAATTTTGGAGATGGATAAGAAGGCTGTAGGGGAGGAGGAGGCCTCTATTAGGGTACAGTATCTAACATTTCGCTGTGCTCTCAATAGATAATACAGTAAAGTTTCCATAGCCAGCTATCTTAACTGTTTAATACAGTGGTCCCTCAACATACGATGGTAATTCGTTCCAAACGAGCCATCTTTTGTCGAATCCATCGTATGTTGAGGGATTCATGCAATGTAAAGTATAAGAAGCTGTACTCACCTGTCCCCGCCGCTCGCGATGGTGATCCCGCCGCTCGCGATGGTGACCCCGGGCCTCCGCTGGACTCTCCTGTTCTTCTCCGGTCCTCTGCTGTCTTCCGCAAGGCCTTACTGGGCCTGTGTAGCGACATCATTACGCCGCTACGTACGCCATTCCTATTGGATGACGTGGGCAGCAGCGTAATGACGTAATCGGAGAGGGCCGAGAAGACACCGGAAGACCAGCGCTGGACCCGGAGGGCACTCCGGAGCATCGTGGAGGGGTAAGTAATACTTACTGCACCACACGGGGAACATTAAGCGGCTATTTGGCAGCAGCTTAAGCATTTTTTGCTGCCGGATAGCACTTGATGCGATGGCCCCGACATAAAAAACATCGTATGTCGATGCTGACATCGACATGCGATGGCCTCTGAGAGGCCATCGTATGTCGATTTGATCATATGTCGGGGCCATCGTAGGTCGGGGGGGTCACTGTATTGTACTATTTGATTTTGACAGGAGCTGGCAATTTTTTATATTACAAAAGCCTAGTATGAAGGAAGTTTGTGGTTCTTATATCTGTATGTAAAATGTGTAGTTTTGCCATGTGTACATTTATACCAATAGTGGGCTGTACTTGCAAGCCAATGTAATGATTTTTTTGTATTCCTATTTGTACATTTTTTTAAACCCAAATCATAGTTTATTTTTATTATTGTCCATGATTTTTAAACAAAATCATGAGACTGAAACATTTTTCTTCACTTCAACAGCATATAACCCCTTGAGATGTTATGTATGCTGATTTGACAACATTGGTGAATTTAAAAAATTTGGGTTAAAAAATGTTGAGATTGTAGGCTATGGAAGCGTTTCTGTGTACTGTCATTTGCATAAAATGATGCAAAGAATTGGTCAGGCACCAATTTTGGAGATGGATAGGAAGGCTGTAGGGGGAGGAGGAGGCCTATATTAGGGCATAGTGTCTAACATTTCGCTGTGCTCTCAATATATAATACAGTAAAGTTTCCATAGCCAGCTATCTTAACTCTGTTTAATTTTGTACTATTTGATTTTGACAGGAGGTGGCCATTTTTTTTATTACAAAAGCCAAGTAAGAAGGAACCTTGTTGTTTTTACATCTGTTTCTAAAATGTATAGTTTTGTTATGTGTACATTTATACCAATATTGGGCTGTACTTGCCAGCTATTGTCATGATTTTAGTGAATTCCTATTTATACCTTTTTTTAACCCAAATAATAGTTTGTTTTTATTATTGTCCATGATTTTTAACCAAAATCATGAGACTGAAACATTTTTTGTTCACTTCAACAGCATATAACCCCTTGAGACGTTATGTATGTTGATGTGACAAAATTTGTGAATTAAAAAAATTTGGGTTAAAAAATGTTGAGATTGTAGGCTATGGAAGCGTTTCTGTGTACTGTCATTTGCATAAAATTATGCAAAGTATTGGTCAGAAACCAATTTTGGAGATGGATAGGAAGGCTGTAGGGTAGGAAGAGGCCTCTATTAGGTCACAGTATCTAACATTTCGCTGTGCTCTCAATAGATAATACAGTAAAGTTTCCATAGCCAGCTATCTTAACTCTGTTTAATATTGTACTATTTGATTTTGACAGGAGGTGACAATTTTTCTTATTACAAAAGCCTAGTATGAAGGAACTTTGTTGTTCTTATATCTGTATCTAAAATGTGTAGTTTTGCTATGTGTACATTTATACCAATATTGGGCTGTACTTGCCAGCTATTGTCATGATTTTATTGTATTCCTATTTGTACCTTTTTTTTTAACCCAAATCATAGTTTGTTTTTATTATTGTCCATGATTTTTAACCAAAATCATGAGACTGAAACATTTTTTATTCATTTCATCAGCATATAACCCCTTGAGACGTTATGTATGTTGATTTGACAAAATTGGTGAATTAAAAAAAAATTAGGATTAAAAAATGTTGAGATTGTAGGCTATGGAAGCGTTTCTGTGTACTGTCATTTGCATAAAATGATGCAAAGAATTGGTCAGGCACCAATTTTGGAGATGGATAGGAAGGCTGTAGGGGAGGAGGAGGCCTCTATTAGGATACAGTGTCTAACATTTCGCTGTGCTCTCAATATATAATACAGTAAAGTTTCCATAGCCAGCTATCTTAACTCTGTTTAATATTGTACTATTTGATTTTGACAGGAGGTGGCCGTTTTTTTATTACAAAAGCCAAGTAAGAAGGAACCTTGTTGTTTTTACATCTGTATCTTAAATGTATAGTTTTGCTATGTGTACATTTATACCAATATTGGGCTGTACTTGCCAGCTAATGTCATGATTTTATTGTATTCCTATTTATACCTTTTTTTAACCCAAATAATAGTTTGTTTTTATTATTGTCCATGATTTTTAACCCCTTAACGACGCAGGACGTATATTTACGTCCTGCGCCGGCTCCCGCGATATGATGCGGGATCGCGCCGTGATCCCGCATCATATCGCGTCGGTCCCGGCGCTCATCAATGGCCGGGACCTGCGGCTAATACCACACATCGCCGATCGCGGCGATGTGCGGTATTAACCCTTTAGAAGCGGCGGTCAAAGCTTACCGCCGCTTCTAAAGTGAAAGTGACCCGGCTGCTCAGTCGGGCTGTTCGGGACCGCCGCGGTGAAATCGCGGTGTCCCGAACAGCTGACCTGACACCGGGAGGGCCCTCACCTGCCTCCTCGGTGTCCGATCGGCGAATGAGTGCTCCGTGCCTGAGATGCAGGCAGGAGCAGTCAAGCTCCGATAACACTGATCACAGGCGTGTTAATACACGCCTGTGATCAGGATGAGAGATCAGTGTGTGCAGTGTTATAGGTCCCTATGGGACCTATAACACTGCAAAAAAATGTTTTAAAAAAGTGTTAATAAAGGTCATTTAACCCCTTCCCTGATAAAAGTTTGAATCACCCCCTTTTTCCCATAAAAAAAATAAAACAGTGTAAAAAAAAAAATAAATAAACATATGTGGTATCGCCGCGTGCGTACACGTCCCAAGTATAAAAATATATCATTAATTAAAGCGCACGGTCAATGGCGTACGCGCAAAAAAATTCCAAAGTCCAAAAAAACGTATTTTGGTCACTTTTTATACCATTAAAAAATGAATGAAAAGTGATCAAAAAGTTTGATCAAAATAAGAATCCTAGCGATAAAAACTTCAGATCACGGCGCAAAAAATGAGCCCTCACACCGCCCTGTACGTGGAAAAATAAAAAAGTTATAGGGGTCAGAAGATGACATTTTTAAACGTATAAATTTTCCTGCATGTAGTTATGATGTTTTCCAGAAGTGCAACAAAATCAAACCTATATAAGTAGAGTATCATTTTAACCGTATGGACCTACAGAATAATGAAAAGGTGTAATTTATACCAAAATATGCACTGCGTAGAAACGGAAGCGCCCAAAAGTTACAAAATGGCGTTTTTTTTCGATTTTGTCGCACAATGATTTTTTTTTCTGTTTCGCCGTGCATTTTTGGGTAAAATGACTAATGTCACTGCAAAGTAGAATTGGTGACGCAAAAAATAAGCCATAATATGGATTTTTAGGTGGAAAATTGAAAGGGTTATGATTTTTAAAAGGTAAGGAGGAAAAAACGAAAGTGCAAAAATGGAAAAACCCTGAGTACTTAAGGGGTTAACCAAAATCATGAGACTGAATTATTTTTTCTCCACTTCAACAGCATATAACCCCTTGAGACGTTATGTATGTTGATTTGACAAAATTGGTGAATTAAAAAAATTTGGTGTAAAAAATGTTGAGATTGTAGGCTATGGAAGCTTTTCTGTGTACTGTCATTTGCATAAAATGATGCAAAGAATTGGTCAGGCACCAATTTTTGAGATGGATAGGAAGGCTGTAGGGGAGGAAGAGGCCTCTATTAGGGCACAGTATCTAACATTTCGCTGTGCTCTCAATAGATAATACTGCAAAGTTTCCATAGCCAGCTATCTTAACTCTGTTTAATACAGTGGTCCCTCAACATACGATGGTAATTCGTTCCAAACGAGCCATCGTTTGTCGAATCCATCGTATGTTGAGGGATTAGTGCAATGTAAAGTATAAGAAGCTGTACTCACCTGTCCCCGCCGCTCGCGATGGTGTCCCCGCCGCTCATGATGGTGATCCCGGGCCTCCGCTGGACTCTTCTGGTCTTCTCCGGTCCTCTGCTGTCTTCCGCAAGGCCTTATTGGGCCTGCATAGCGACGTCATTACGCCGCTGCGTACGCCATTCCTATTGGATGACGTGGGCAGCAGCGTATTGACGTCATCGGAGAGGGCCGAGAAGACACCGGAAGACCAGCGCTGGACCCGGAGGGCACCCCGGAGCATCGTGGAGGGGTAAGTAATACTTACCGCACCACGCGGGGAACATTAAGCTGCTATCCGGCAGCAGCTTAAGCATTTTTCGCTGTCGGATAGCACTTGATGCGATGGCTCCGACATAAAAAAGCATCGTATGTCGATGCTGACATCGACATGCGATGGCCTCTGAGAGGCCATCGTATGTCGATTTGATCATATGTCGGGGCCATCATAGGTCGGGGGGTCACTGTATTGTACTATTTGATTTTGACAGGAGGTGGCAACTTTTTTATATTACAAAAGCCTAGTATGAAGTAAGTTTGTTGTTCTTATATCTGTATGTAAAATGTGTAGTTTTGCCATGTGTACATTTATACCAATAGTGGGCTGTACTTGCAAGCCATTTTAATGATTTTTTTGTATTCCCATTTGTACCTTTTTTTAACCCAAATCATAGTTTGTTTTTATTATTGTCCATGATTTTTAACCTGTTGGAGACGAAGGGCGTATCCATACGCCCGAGGGAATTTCGGTCCCCGCCGCGCGCCGGGCCGGGATGACTGCTGATATCTATCAGCAGGCACCCTGTGTAAATGCCCATGAGGGTCATTAGACCCCCCCATGTCGGCGATCGGCGCAAATCGCAAGTGAATTCACACTTGCGATTTGCGCCGATTCCGGGTCATTACGGGTCTATGGTGACCCGGTGACCCGGAATAGAAGGGGGATCGCGGGTGTCTAAGACCACTATAGTGTCTGAGACCACTACAGTGGTCTCTAGACTGTAGCCCTCCAGATGTTGCAAAACTACAACTCCCAGCATGGCCAGACAGCTGTTTGCTGTGTGGGCATGCTGGAATTTGTAGTTTTTCAACAGCTGGAGGTCTACAGTTTAGAGACCACTGCACAGTGATCTCTATACCGCCCGCTAGATCTTGCTAAACTACAACTCCTAGCATACCCACACAGCTGTTTGCTGTCTGGGCATGCTGGGAGTTGTAGTTTTGCAACTTCTGGAGGTTCACAATTTGGAGATCACTGTTCAGTGGTCTCTAAATTGTAGCACTCCAGATGTTGCAAAACTACAAATTCCAGCATGCCCACACAGAAAACAGCTGTCTCGGCATGCTGGGAGTTATAGTTGCGTACCTCCAGCTGTTGCATAACTACATCTCCCAGCATGCCCTTCTGTGATCAGTACATGCTGGGAATTGTAGTTTTGCAACAGCTGGAGGCACACTGGTTGGAAAATACTGAGTTAGGTAACAGAACCTAACTGAAGGTTTTCCAACCAGTGTGCCTCCAGCTGTTGAAAACTACAACTCCCAACATGTACTGACAGACCATGCATGCTGGGAGTTGTAGTTTTGCAACAGCTGGAGACTCATTGATTGGAAAATACTGAGTTAGGCAACAGAACCTAACTGAAGGTTTTCCAACCAGTGTGCCTCCAGCTGTTGCAAAACTACAACTCCCAGCATCACGGTCTGTCAGTACATGTTGGGAGTTGTAGTTTTGAAACAGCTGTAGGTTTGCCCCCCCCCCCCCCCATGTGAACGTACAGGGTACATTCACACGGGCGGGTTTACAGCAAGTTTCCTGCTTCAAGTATGAGCTGCGGCAAATTTTTCGCTGCAGCGCAAATTCCTAGCGGGAAACTCACCGTAACCCGCCAGTGTGACTGTACCCTAAAAACACTACACTACACTAACACCTAATAAAGAGTAAAACACTACATATACACCCCCTTACACTGTCCCCCCCAATAAAAATGAAAAACGTATTGTACGGCAGTGTTTCCAAAACGGAGCCTCCAGCTGTTGCAAAACAACAACTCCCAGCATATCCGGACAGCCACTGACTGTCCAGGCATGCAGGGAGTTTAGCAACAGCTGGAGGCACCCTGTTTGGGAATCACTGGCGTAGAATACCCCTATGTCCACCCCTATGCAATCCCTAATTTAGTCCTCAAATGCGCATGGTGCTCTCTCACTTCGGAGCCCTGTCGTATTTCAAGGAAACAGTTTAGGGCCACATATGGGGTATCTCCGTACTCGGGAGAAATTACACTACAAATTTTGGGGGACTTTTTCTCCTTTTACCCCTTATAAAAAGGAAAAGATGGGGTCTACACCAGCCTGATAGTGTAAAAAAAAAATTTTTTACACAAACATGCTGGTGTTGCCCTTTACTTTTTATTTTCACAAGAGGTAAAAGGAAAAAAAGACACCCAAAGTTTGTAACGCAATTTCTCCTGAGTACGGAAATACCCCATATGTAGGCATAAAATGCTCTGCGGGTGCACAACAAGGCTCAGGAGTGAGAGCGCACTATGTACATTTGAGGCCGAAATTGGTGATTTGCACAGGGGTGGCTTATTTTACAGCGGTTCTGACATAAACCCAAAAAAATAAATACCCACATGTGACCCCATTTTGGAAACTACACCCATCACAGAATGTAACAAGGGGTACAGTGAGCATTTACTCCCCACAAGTGTCTGACAGATTTTTGGAACAGTGGTCCGTGAAAATGAAAAATTTAATTTTTTTGTTTGCACAGCCCACTGTTCCAAAGATCTGTCAAACGCCAGTAGGGTGTAAATGCTCACTGTACCCCTTATTACATTCCGTAAGGGGTGTAGTTTCCTAAATGGGGTCACATGTGGGGGGTCCACTGTTCTGGCACCATGGGGGCTTTGTAAATGCACATGGCCCCCGACTTCCATTCCAAACAAATTATCTCTCTAAAAGCTCAATGGAGCTCCTTCTCTTCTGAGCATTGTAGTTCGCTCGCAGTGCACTTGACGTCCAAACATGGGGTATTTCCATACTCAGAAGAAATGGGGTTACAAATTTTGGGGGGCATTTCCTCCTATTACCCTTTGTAAAAAAGTAAAATTTGGGGAAAAACAGCATTTTAGTGGAATTTTTTTTTTTCATTTACACATCCGACTTTAACAAAAAGTTGTCAAACACCTGTGGGGTGTTAAGGCTCACCGTACCCCTTGTTACGTTCCTTGAGGGGTGTCGTTTCCATAATAGTGTGCGATGTGGGGGTTTTTGGTGTCCTGGCACCATAGGGGCTTCCTAAATGGGACATGCCCCCCAAAAACCATTTCAGAAAAATTCACTCTACTAAATCCCATTGTTGCTCCTTCGCTTCTGAGCCCTCTAGTGCACCCGCCGAACACTTGACATACACATATGAGGTATTTTCTTACTCGAGAGAAATTGGGTTACAAATTTTGAGAGGATTTTTTTTTCCTTTTACCCCTTGTAAAAATGCAAAAATTGGGTCTACAAGAACATGCCAATGTAAAAAATGAAGATTTTGAATTTTCTCCTTCACTTTGCTGCTATTCCTGTGAAACATCTAAAGGGTTAACAAAGGGTCTTACTGAATGTCATTTTGAATACTTTGAGGGGTGCAGTTTTTATAATGGGGTCATTTATGGGGTATTTCTAACCAGAAGACCCTTCAAATCCACTTCAAACCTGAACTGGTCCCTGAAAAATTCCGATTTTGAAAATTTTGCGAAAAATTGGAAAATTGCTGCTGAACTTTGAAGCCCTCTGATGTTTTCCAAAAGTAAAAACTCATCAATTTTATGATGCAAACATAAAGTAGACATATTGTATTTGTGAATCAATATATCATTTATTTGGAAAATCAATATTCCTTATGAGCAGAGAGCTTCAAAGTTAGAAAAATGCAAAATTTTCAAATTTTTCATGAAATTTTTGCATTTTTCACCAAGGAATTATGCAAGTATCGACGAAAATTTACCACTAACATAAAGTAGAATATGTCACGAAAAAACATTCTCAGAATCAAATTTATAAGTAAAAGCATCCCAGAGTTATTAATGCTTAAAGTGACAGTGGTCAGATTTGCAAAAAATGCTCCCGCCATTAGGGTCATAAAGGGCTCCGTCCCCAAGGGGTTAAACAAAATCATGAGACTGAAACATTTTTCTTCACTTCAACAGCATATAACCCCTTGAGACGTTATGTATGCTGATTTGACAACATTGGTGAATTTTAAAAATTTGGGTTAAAAAATGTTGAGAATGTAGGCTATGGAAGCGTTTCTGTGTACTGTCATTTGCATAAAATGATGCAAAGAATTGGTCAGGCACCAATTTTGGAGATGGATAGGAAGGCTGTAGGGGAGGAGGAGGCCTCTATTAGGGCACAATATCTAACATTTCGCTGTGCTCTCAATAGATAATACAGTAAAGTTTCCATAGCCAGCTATCTTAACTCTGTTTAATATTGTACTATTTGATTTTGACAGGAGGTGCCAATTTTTTTTATTACAAAAGCCTAGTATGAAGGAACTTTGTTGTTCTTATATCTGTATCTAAAATGTGTAGTTTTGCTATGTGTACATTTATACCAATATTGGGCTGTACTTGCCAGCTATTGTCATGATTTTATTGTATTCCTATTTGTACCTTTTTTTTTTAACCCAAATCATAGTTTGTTTTAATTATTGTCCATGATTTTTAACCAAAATCATGAGACTGAAACATTTTTTCTTCACTTCAACAGCATATAACCCCTTGACACGTTATGTATGTTGATTTGACAAAATTGGTGAATAAAAAAATTTGGGTTCGACATATTATAGGCCGGATAAGTTACTGGCTTCCATGCTTAGAAAGACGACTTCTTTCAATAGAGTACGCTACGTCCTGGTCTCCGTTCCTCCCACCCTGATAAAATTTATAATGCCTTTTTTGATTTTTATGCTTCTTTATACTCCCCTCCCCCCAATAATACCAGTGCTGATGAGCTTAAGATCCGTGATTTCCTCTCCTCTATCTCACTGCCTTCTCTTTCCCCAGAGGACAGAGAGGTCCTCAACGGCCCAATATCGGAGGAGGAGGTTCAAGCTGCTATTGATCACTTGAAGTCCCGTAAGTCACCGGGACCAGACGGGCTCTCCGCCCCATACTATAAAAAGTTCTCTTCTCTTCTACTCCCTCAACTTACCACTTTTTTCAACTCCTTGTTTTCTGCTGCATTCTTATCTCCAGTTCTTCCTAAACCTCATAAGGATCACTCTCTCCCTGCTAGCTATCGACCTTCTCAATATTGACTCTAAACTGCTTACTTCTATCCTTGCCTCTAGACTTAATCGTTTCCTCCCAGCGTTAGTGCACCTTGATCAAGTGGGCTTTGTTCCAGGCAGGCAGGCGCCTGATAACGTGTGCACGATTTTAGACATTATTCACCATTCCAATACTACCTCCACCCCTATGTTGGCGCTGGCATTGGATATAGAGAAGGCGTTATCTTTCTTGCTCGTTTGCACATTCCGTGCCAAAGCCGCACCTCCACTCACTATCCCTCTCGTCAGCAACAGGTGTCATAATAGTAGACCTTCCCTCTAGAGCCTATATTTACTCAGCAGTGCCTGGTAGTTTTCCTTTCCTGCTTGTACACTTGTGGTTAACAAAGATATATATTGAAAGTAATAGCTACAGCCCTGATTGGACATATCAGACAATGATATAAGTAACTCACAGGTCTTGACCTCTTCTCTATAATTTTTCCTTATCTAATTTAGGTACATACCGCTGTGACTTCTTCAAGCTAAATTTTCTCTCTGCAGAACTTGACACCCAGATGGCTCCTTACTTCATCAGAAGATTCTGATCCATATGAAAACAATAATTAGTATAACACTGCCAGTCACTGTATCCTCTGGATATAATACTACCACATACCGCACCCTCTGAATATAATACTATCACACACTGCGTCCTCTGAATATGATACTATCACACACTGCAACTTCTGAATAAAATACTGCCATACACTGTACCCTCTGAATATAATACTATCACACACTGTGTCCTCTGAATATAATACTATCATACACTGCAACTTCTGAATATAATACTGCCATACACTGTACCCTCTGAATATAATACTATCACACACTGCGTCCTCTGAATATAACGCTATCACAAACTGCACCCTCTAAATATAATACTGCCCCTTCTGGATATAATTCTACCACACACTGTGCCCTCTGAATAAAATACTAACACAAACTTCGTCCTCTGAATATAATATTATTACACACTGCTTCTCTGTATATATTATTACACTGCGCTCTCTGAGTATAATATTATTACACACTGTGCCACCCCTCCCCCCAACCCTCATTACTGTGCCTCATAGGTGTGATAATGCAGTGATGCAAACAATAGGAGGCACAGTAATGTGAGGGGGTGTGGAGAACACATCTTGAGACACAGATATGAGGTGGTGTGATGCTGCAGACATGAAGAGGGACAGTAATGTGGGAATGTGATGCAGACATGAAAAGGGACAGTAATGTGGGGGGGGGGGGTGATGCAGACATGAAAAGGGACACCAATTTGGGGGGTTGATGGAGACATGATGGGGCACAGTAATGTGGGGGATGATGAGGATGATATGATGAATATCAGCCTTATCATCCCCCCTGCCCCCCCCCATTACTGTGCCTTTATCATGTCTGCATCACTCCCCCCCCCCCCCCCACATTGCTGTACCAAGCATCCCTCATTAGCATCCCTTTTCTTCCAGGTTGAGAGCAGCGTAATGCCAGCTAAGGACGGGGGGGGGGGGGGGGGGGGGGGGGGGTTGGAGGGGTCGGAGGTGTTGATGGGGTGCTAACTGCGGACGTGCATTCAATAACAAAAGGTTACGATGGTATATGGGTATTTTTGATATATATATATATATATATATATATATATATATATACCAAGTCCATCACAGCTAAGTGGTGCTATCGTTCACCACCATTGCAAACTCTATTCAACTGACCTGGATGGCATGCGGCGAGCATATACAGCTGCACAAGAAAGTTTAGCTGAATTACTCACGACCACCACGTTCAGGTCTTCTTGAAGTTTTTCTTTTTATTCATATGTTATCATCACAATTTCTTATAGAGATGCATGGGGTACGATGGTTTACATCCCAAGTGGGCAAGATGACAAATGCCTCAGCTCCAGCCTGCCACGCTACGTTGCGGGGAAAACCCCTTAATCATGCGCACAGGTGTGGAGTCTGAGCTGGATTAAATGCACTGGTATGTTACAAGAATTTAACTCTTTCAGCACTTGTTGCATTTAAATTTAACTCTTACATATATAACACCAGGTATTTTTTATATAACCTCAGTTACTCATAAGAATACCTTATAACTGCACATTTCATTCATTCCTTTCTGTTCGATTGTCGCTAAATCCGTAATCCAATATACCTCGCGCCTCAATAATGTTTTTTTTATTTTCTTCTTTATTTGTTCTCCGTGCAACTTCTTCTATTATCTGCCATCTGAGATCTGTGGTAGTGTCCAAATAGTTTAAAGTATCGTGCTACACTCGTTTCTCCATGTTGCGTTTCTTTCATTCCCTCTGGTTTCAAGTGTGAATACCGTCTCATAGATTTATGTTCACCTAGCCTGACTTTGATTTGTCTTGAAGTGTGACCGACATAGGCTTTGCCGCATGGACATTTTAATAGGTATATCACATTGGAACTCAGACAGGAATAAAAACTTATGTTTTTTATTTTAGTTCAAAAATGAAAATATAATTGTTTAGTACCTAAAACTTAGCTTTTATTGTTATAGCTAAAAAATGTCACCAAAAGCAAACGTGAGCCTATTACCATATAAAAATAGAAATAATGAGCAGCAGTATTCCTGTCCGTCAAGGGACAGCCGTTATCTCTATCATATAGATTATCTGAGGAGAACTCCCAGATCAGGATTTATAAAACGAGATCTATGTAAGATGTAAAATAATATGTAAAAAATAATAAACTATGCCTACAACGCGTTTCTATCAGCTATTTGTTGCTGATGTCATCAGGATGGCATATGTATCAAGACACTACTAGTTTAAATCAATAGTTGCATCACAATAGTAGTTGAAGTTATAGGCCAGGCGTGGCCGGAAGAAGCATCGGCTGACGCAAAACTAGTTGCCACTCCTCCTGTGTGCCCCTGCGTCCCGAGAGTGGCTGCTCTCTCTCCCCGCTCGTTTGGAATTGCTTATTCCTATGTCTGCTGCTCCTTTCTGCTTTATGGATTAAAGTTATTACTTCTGGTACATCCTTCGTGGTGAGTGCGATTCTTTCCATACTTCTACTGCTATATATCTTTGTTAACATTTTACATTTGGTGGGGATGACACAATTTTTTACCGCACCAGTTGACACCAACCCTAGCAACGCCACTGGTAATAACTGTAGCAGTGCTTGCCTGATGACTCAATAGGGAGGACCTGCTAATCACTAGGGGCCAACGGTAACCTATCTTCTTAGGGGGCATAATTGTTTAAATAGGAGCCCTACCTGCTGGGGGTAATATCTTTCTGGGGGCCTGTACACATATTGGGAACCCCTACCTGATCATCAGGTAGGGCTCCCCAGTAGCTAGACAGGCCACCAGATAGATATTACCCCCCATCAATGATGGGGATCATATCTATCTGTGGCCTCTATACCTACTTGGGAGTCCTACCTGATGGGGGTCACATCTATCTGGGGGCCTGTGCACCTACTGGGCAGCCCTACCAGATGGGTGTCGTATTCATATGGGGGCCTGTGTACCTACTGCGGAGCCGTACAAGATGGGACTCATATCTATAAGGGGGCCTGTGTACCTACTGGGGAGCCCTACCTGATGGGGGTCATATATATCTGGGGGCCTGTCTGGGGGCTTGATGGGGGCTTTATATGTGAGGGGCCCTTGATGGGGGCATTATATATGAGGGGCACATGATGGGAGCATTATATGTGAGGGGTGCACAATGGGGGCATTATATGCGAGGGGTGCATGATGGGGGCATTATATGTGAGGGGTGCAAGATGGGGGCATATGTGAGGGGGGCATAATGGGGGCATTATATGTAAGGGGTGCATGATGGGTGCATTATATGTGAGGGGGGCATGATGGGGGCATAACATGTGAGGGGCGCATGACTGGGGCATTATATGTGAGGGGCGCATGATGGGGACATCTTATGTGATGGGTGCATGCGGCCCAGCCTCACCCAGCCGCTATCACAAGTGGCCCCCAGATCATTTGAGTTTGAGACCCCTGCTCTAGAGCTTCTGATGTAAAATGTCTTGACTTTACTCCTCGGCATATTGTTCCTCCTGAACGGATGATTACGGTGGCGCATGTTGCTCCAGGGAAGTCTTTTGTGCCTCCTCATCTGAAATGCAAAGTGTTGTATTGGTGCCATTCTTCTTTAATAGCCAGGCGTGCTGGAGTACGGAAGTTCATTCAATTGATCACCTGACATTACTGGTGGCCGAACCTGGAGCGTGATGTCACTGATTTTGTACGTTCCTGTAAGACTTGTGCTCGTGACAAGACTCCTCGGCTCAAGCCTGCGGGTCTTTTACGTCCTTTGTCTATCCCCAAGTGCCCTTTGTCTCACATTGCTATGGACTTTGTCACCGATCTGCCTCCCTCCTGCAACAATACAGTAATTTGGTTGGTCGTTGACCATTTTTCCAAGATGGCTCATTTTGTGCCCCTCTGTGGACTTCCTTCTTCTCCACAACTGGTGGATCAATTCTTTTCAACATATCTTTCGATTGTATGGCCTACCATCTCACATTGTCTCTGATCGTGGGGTTCAGTTTGTTTCCAAATTCTGGTGGGCTCTCTGCTCGTGTCTCTGGCGGGCTTTCTACTCTCATCTACGGCTGTCACCCTTGTCCTCATCTTCCTCTACCTGTTCCTTCTGAAGTACCTGCGGTGGATATTCTGTTACGGGACTTTTCATCTATTTGGCAAGAAACTCGTCGCTCTTTAATTCTTGCATCCACCCGCATGAAATCGCAGGCGATCTTTTCACCTGGTGACAAAGTCTGTGTTACGCCGAGCGCTCCGGGTCCCCGCTCCTCCCCGGAGCGCTCGCAGCGTTCTCTCATTCGCAGCGCCCCGGTCGGACCTGCTGACCGGGTGCGCTGCGATATTACTCCCAGCCGGGATGCGATTTGCGATGCGCATCTCGGCTCCCTTCTGTGTTGTCCCGGCGCGCGCGGCCCCCCTCCTTAGGGCGCGCGCGCCGGGTCTCTGCGATTTAAAGGGCCACTGCGCCACTGATTGGCGCAGCAGGCCTAATCAGTATCCTCACCTGTGCACTCCCTACTTATACCTCACTTCCCCTGCACTCCCTCGCCGGATCTTCTTGCCATTGTGCCAGTGAAAGCGTTTCCTTGTGTGTTCCTAGCCTGTGTTCCAGACCTCCTGCCGTTGCCCCTGACTACGATCCTTGCTGCCTGCCCTGACCTTCTGCTACTTCCGACCTTGCTTTTGTCTACTCCCTTGTACCGCGCTTATCTCAGCAGTCAGAGAGATTGAGCCGTTGCCGGCTGATACGACCTGGTTGCTACCGCCGCTGCAAGACCATCCTGCTTTGCGGCGGGCTCTGGTGAATACCAGTAGCAACTTAGAACCGGTCCACCGACACGGTCCACGCCAATCCCTCTCTGGCACAGAGGATCCACCTCCAGCTAGCCGAATCGTGACGGTAGATCCGGCCATTGATCCCGCTGAGGTCCCGCTGCCAGTTGTCGCCGACCTCACCACGGTGGTCGCCCAGCAGTCGCAACAGATAGCGCAACAAGGCCACCAGCTGTCTCAACTGACCGTGATGCTACAGCAGCTACTACCACAGCTTCAGCAATCATCTCCTCCGCCAGCTCCTGCACCTCCTCCGCAGCGAGTGGCCGCTTCCAGCCTCCGATTATCCTTGCCGGATAAATTTGATGGGGACTCTAAGTTTTGCCGTGGTTTTCTTTTGCAATGTTCCCTGCATTTGGAGATGATGTCGGACCAGTTTCCAACTGAAAGGTCTAAGGTGGCTTTCGTAGTCAGCCTTCTGTCTGGGAAAGCCCTGTCATGGGCCACACCGCTCTGGGACCGCAATGATCCTGTCACTGCCTCTGTACACTTCTTCTTCACGGAGATTCGAAGTGTCTTTGAGGAACCTGCCCGAGCCTCTTCTGCCGAGACTGCCCTGCTGAACCTGGTCCAGGGTAATTCCTATGTTGGCAAGTACGCCATCCAATTCCGTACTCTTGCCTCCGAATTATCCTGGATTAACGAGGCCCTCTGCGCGACCTTTAAAAAAGGCCTATCCAGTAACATTAAAGATGTGCTGGCCGCACGAGAAATTCCTGCTAACCTGCATGAACTTATTCATCTTGCCACCCGCATTGACATGCATTTTTTCGAAAGGCGTCAGGAGCTCCGCCAGGATATGGACTGTGTTCGCACGAGGTGGTTTCTCTCCCCGGCTCCTCTCTCCTCTGGTCCTCTGCAATCCGTTCCTGTGTCTTCCGCCGTGGAGGCTATGCAAGTTGACCGGTCTCGCTTGACACCTCAAGAGAGGACACGACGCCGCATGGAGAACCTTTGCCTGTACTGTGTCGGTACCGAACATTTCTTGAAGGATTGTCCTATCCGTCCTCTTCGCCAGGAAAGACGCACGCTGACTCCGCACAAAGGTGAGACAGCTCTTGATGTGAACTCTGCTTCTCCACGTCTTACTGTGCCTGTGCGGATGTCTTCTTCTACCTTCTCCTTCTCTGCTATGGCCTTCTTGGATTCCAGATCTGCAGGAAACTTTATTTGGCCTCTCTCATCAAAAGGTTCAACATCCTGGTGACCAGTCTCGGCAGACCCCTCTACATCAACTCTGTTAATATTGAAAGAAAGGACTGTCTTAAACCGGCTCCCAGTACTCACAGTCAAGACCCTGTAGTTTCCCCGGTATCTGGTCTTCCCAAAGCCTATCTGGATTATGCTGATGTTTTTTGCAAAAAAAAAGCAGAGACTTTGCCTCCTCACAGGCCTTATGATTGTCCTATTGACCTCCTCCGGGTACTACTCCACCCCAGGGCAGAATCTATCCTCTGTCTGCTCCGGAAACTCAAGCCATGTCAGAATACATCCAGGAGAACTTAAAAAGGGGGTTTATCCGCAAGTCCTCCTCTCCTGCTGGAGCTGGATTTTTTTTTGTCTCCAGAAAAGACGGCTCCCTACGCCCTTGCATTGATTACCGCGGACTTAATAAAATCACTGTAAAAAAACGCTACCCCCTACCTCTTATCTCGGAACTCTTTGACCGCCTACGAGGCGCCCACATCTTTACCAAGCTGGACTTAAGAGGTGCTTATAATCTCATCCGCATCAGGGAGGGGGACGAATAGAAGACTGCATTTAACACCAGAGATGGACACTTTGAGTATCTGGTTATGCCCTTTGGCCTTTGCAACGCCCCTGCCGTCTTCCAAGACTTTGTTAATGAAATTTTTCGTGATCTTCTATATACCTGTGTTGTGGTTTACCTGGACGATATTCTGATTTTTTCTGCCAACTTAGAAGAACACCGCCAGCATGTCCGCATGGTTCTTCAGAGACTTCGGAACAATCAACTTTATGCCAAAATGGAAAAATGTCTCCTTGAATGTCAGTCTCTTCCTTTCCTAGGATACTTAGTCTCTGGCCAGGGACTACAAATGGACCCAGATAAACTATCTGCCGTATTGGATTGGCCACGCCCCTCCGGACTCCGTGCTATCCAACGTTTTTTGGGGTTCGGCAATTATTACAGACAATTTATTCCACACTTTTCCACTATTGTGGCTCCTATCGTGGCTTTAACCAAGAAAAACGCCAATCCTAAGTTCTGGTCTCCTCAAGCGGAAGACGCATTTAAACATCTCAAGTCTGCCTTTTCTTCTGCTCCCGTGCTCTCCAGACCTGACCCATCTAAACCCTTCTTATTGGAGGTAGACGCCTCCTCGGTGGGAGCTGGAGCAGTTCTTCTACAAAAAAATTCTTCCGGGCATGCTGTTACTTGTGGGTTTTTTTCTAGGACCTTCTCTCCGGCGGAGAAAAACTACTCCATTGGTGATCGAGAATTACTGGCCATAAAATTGTCGCTTGAGGAATGGAGGCACCTGCTGGAGGGATCCAAATATCCAGTTATTATATACACTGACCACAAGAATCTCTCTTATCTCCAGTCTGCCCAACGGCTGAACCCTCGCCAGGCTAGGTGGTCGTTGTTCTTTGCCCGTTTTAACTTTGAAATCCATTTTCGCCCTGCTGACAAGAACATTAGGGCCGATGCCCTCTCTCGTTCTTCAGATGCCTCTGAAGTAGAAGCCTCTCCGCAACACATCATTCCTCCGGACTGTCTGATCTCCACTTCTCCAGCTTCCATCAGACAAACTCCTCCAGGGAAGACCTTCGTTTCTCCACGCCAGCGCCTCGGGATTCTCAAGTGGGGACACTCCTCCCACCTCGCAGGCCATGCTGGCATCAAAAAATCCATTCAACTCATCTCTCTATTTTATTGGTGGCCTACTCTGGAGACTGATGTTGTTGATTTCGTGCAGGCTTGTACTGTCTGTGCCCGGGATAAGACTCCTCGCCAGAAGCCTGCTGGTCTCCTTCATCCTCTGCCTGTTCCTGAACAACCTTGGTCACAGATTGGTATGAACTTTATTACTGACTTGCCTTTATCCCGTGGCAACACAGTTGTTTGAGTGGTCGTTGATCGATTCTCCAAGATGGCACATTTTATCCCTCTTTCAGGCCTTCCTTCGGCGCCTCAGTTGGCAAAACAATTTTTTATACACATTTTTCGCCTTCACGGGTTGCCCACGCACATCGCCTCGGATAGAGGCGTTCAATTTGTGTCTAAATTATGAAGGGCCCTCTGTAAGCAGCTCAAGATCAAATTAAACTTCTCTTCTTCTTATCATCCCCAATCCAATGGGCAAGTAGAAAGAATTAATCAGGTCCTGGGTGACTATTTGCGACATTTTGTTTCCTCCCGCCAGGATGACTGGGCAGATCTTCTACCATGGGCCGAATTCTCATACAACTTCAGAGTCTCTGAATCTTCTGCTAAATCCCCATTCTTCATGGTGTACGGCTGTCACCCTCTTCCTCCCCTCCCCACTCCCATGCCCTCTGGTTTGCCCACTGTTGATGAAGTGACTCTAGACCTTTCCACCATATGGAAAGAAACCCAAAATTCTCTTTTACAGGCTTCATCCCGGATGAAAAAATTTGCTGATAAGAAAAGAAGAACTCCCCCCATTTTTGCTCCCGGAGACAAGGTATGGCTCTCCGCTAAGTATGTCCGCTTTCGTGTCCCCAGTTATAAACTGGGACCACGCTATCTTGGTCCTTTCAAAATCAAGTGCCAGATCAACCTTGTCTCTTACAAACTCCTTCTTCCTCCTTCTCTCTGTATTCCCAATGCCTTCCATGTCTCTCTCCTTAAACCACTCACCCTTAACCGCTTCTCTCCCAAAGTTGTTTCTCCCACTCCAGTTTCCGGTTCATCTGACGTCTTTTCAGTGAAGGAGATTCTAGCATCCAAGATGGTCAGAGGTAAAAGATTCTTTTTGGTTGACTGGGAGAATTGCGGCCCAGAGGAGAGATCTTGGGAACCTGAGGACAACATACTGGACAAAAGTCTTATCCTCAGGTTCTCAGGCTCCAAGAAGAGGGGGAGACCCAAGGGGGGGTACTGTTACGCCGAGCGCTCCGGGTCCCCGCTCCTCCCCGGAGCGCTCGCAGCGTTCTCTCATTCGCAGCGCCCCGGTCGGACCTGCTGACCGGGTGCGCTGCGATATTACTCCCAGCCGGGATGCGATTCGCGATGCGGGACGCGCCCGCTCGCGATGCGCATCTCGGCTCCCGTACCTGACCCGCTCCCCGTCTGTGTTGTCCCGGCGCGCTGCGCCACTGATTGGCGCAGCAGGCCTAAACAGTATCCTCACCTGTGCACTCCCTACTTATACCTCACTTCCCCTGCACTCCCTCGCCAGATCTTCTTGCCATTGTGCCAGTGAAAGTGTTTCCTTGTGTGTTCCTAGCCTGTGTTCCAGACCTCCTGCCGTTGCCCCTGACTACGATCCTTGCTGCCTGCCCTGACCTTCTGCTACGTCCGACCTTGCTTTTGTCTACTCCCTTGTACCGCGCTTATCTCAGCAGTCAGAGAGGTTGAGCCGTTGCCGGTGGATACGACCTGGTTGCTACCGCCGCTGCAAGACCATCGCGCTTTGCGGCGGGCTCTGGTGAATACCAGTAGCAACTTAGAACCGGTCCACCGACACGGTCCACACCAATCCCTCTCTGGCACAGAGGATCCACCTCTAGCTAGCCGAATCGTGACAGTCTGGTTATCCGCCAAGTATATTTGTTTTAAGACACCCATCTATAAATTGGGTCCCCGCTTCCTGGGCCCTTTCAAAGTCATGCAATGCATTAATCCTGTGTCTTACAAACTCCATCTGCTTCCATCTCTACGCATTCAGAACTCGTTTCACGTCTCTCTCCCCAAACTCGTTATTCTTAATCGTTTTTCTCATGGGAAGTCTCTTCTACTACTGTCTCTGGATCCTCTGATATCTTTGAAGTTAAAGAGATTGTCAGAGTAAAACGCTTCTTAGTGGATTGGAAGGGGTTCGGGCCTGAAGAAAGATCTTGGGAGCCTGAGGAGAAAACACTGGACCAAGGTCTGATTCATCAGTTTCTGCTGCACCAAAAAGCGGGGGAGACCTAAGGGGGGGAGTACTGTTACAGTCAGCGCTGCGATCAGACTTGCTGACCGCAAGCACATCCCTGTCTCTGCTGCCGGCGCCACTGTGGTTTGCATCCCGCGATGCGAACGCATGAGACCGCTGGTTCTCCCCTCACCTATTCGCTGCTCTGTCTCCTACGCTCTCCATGTCTGCAGGCTTGCGCATCCCCGCCTCCTAGCCACACAACAATTTAACCCCAACTTGGTTAACAAACCCCTTTTAATCCATGTGTTCACTATAAAACTTAACTTTTATTAAATATAACTAATATTGTGAACCAGTGAGAAAAAACACATACTAAAAAAAACACAACCCTATCTCCATCTGTAACTGCCTAGTCCACATGTGTCACACTGGGAACCACAGTTAGGAACCTGAGGAATAAGTAACAGGTAAGAATTTCGCCCGCTGAAATTGTGGTAACCAGTGGAGAAAGAAATATACCACTACTATTGTGCCACTCTCAAAAAGAGGATGTCTATCTGGGCTTGCAAATTCCCCTCCAAATGGAAAATTGCACTCTATTGCACTATATTTAGAGATGAGCAAATCAAAGCTGATGAAATATTCGTGAAATATTCATGAAATATTCGATTTGCAATTAATGCGAATATCGCCGCGATTCTATCACGCGAATTGCTTCAGTAACTCCATTTACTGTGGTCCAGGCTCCAACGCATCTAAAATGGTGGATCCACATGTCAGTACATGGGGCAACCAATGCTGGGACGGTGGGAAGGCAAGGCGGG
The DNA here is from genome assembly GCF_029499605.1 of Hyla sarda. Lineage (NCBI taxonomy): Eukaryota > Metazoa > Chordata > Amphibia > Anura > Hylidae > Hyla > Hyla sarda. Next base: position 157,744,292 of record NC_079196.1, on the reverse strand, counting down.
AAGGGAAGTAGGCGGGATGACCCTGAATCATATGCAGGATGCAGCCTATCAGCAGCCAGTCACCCCTGTGATGTCAATGCCCTATATATTCGGCAGCCATTTTGCGGCTTGTCATATCATTCACTGCATAGACATAGGACAGACATCGCTGTGTGTGCGTTACACAGAAAAGCTCATTCCAGCAGTGTTTCACATCCTAGTCACATCAGTGTTCTAGTGGACAGAGAGCAGTGTTTTTTTTCACTGAAAAGGATTTTTACTGCAGCCATTAACTTCACAGTCACTTTCTTCAACATTGTTTTACAAAGAGGGGCAAATAGTTGTGTGTTGCCTCATACATTTCAAAAAGCTGCCTCAACTTCATAAACCTTAGCAGAGGAGGCAGGAATAATTTGTGTGCGCAATTCTGTGTCTTTGTTCCACAACAAATCATCTGCTTTTCATATTAGTCTGTAGATGGTATAATACCCAACACTCCTAATAGTCTTTGACAGAGTGCAATTTTTTGTTTAATACACAGCTTTTTTGTGCTGCAGCACTGTTGTGTACTGCTGGTGTTGTGCAGAAATAAGTTTTTTCTTAAGCATACTGTACCGCATTTTTATGCCCTCAGTGCATACATAGTTACATAGTTAGTATGGTTGAAAAAAGACATACGTCCATCAAGTTCAACCAGGGGATTAAGTAGTACTTAAGTAGTGTACTATTTTGTACCTGTTAATCTGTCAAGGTCCTAGATACCGTGAAAGTCCAGGCAAAAGTAATCATCAGCTGGTGTTTTACTAAAATAAGTTTTTTTAAGCGTACTGTACCGCATTTTTCTGCTCTCATTAGTGCATAACTGCATACCACATACGTACATCTAAGTAGTGTACTATTTTGGACCTGTTAATCTGTCAACTAGGGTGCCGCGGGATTTTGCTGTCAAAACTTTTTATAATTTTTTTTAAAATGTCCCTCCCCGGTGCTACAGGGGGGGGGGGGGGGAGGAAAGGTTGTGTGCGCTGTACATGCGTCCATGCGTGCATCCATCTGTGCGTCCCCCAGCATCCCCCTCCACCCTGCGGCCCAGTGAGTGCCCTGCCAGAGAGGGGAAGTATGCAGAAACTGCGCCAGGCCGGTATAGTGCCCCAGCACCCCCTCCCCTTCCCCCTGCGGTGCAGTGAATGAGTGCCCTGCTGGAGCCCTGAGTCGGTGCCCTACCAGAGAGGGGAAGAACGGGGAAGAAAAATGGCTTGCTTAACCCCTTCATGACCCAGGGTTTTTCAATTTTTGCACTTTCGTTTTTTCCTCCTTACCTTTAAAAAAACGTAACTCTTTCAATTTTGCACCTAAAAATCCATGTGATGGCTTATTTTTTGTTCCACCAATTCTACTTTGTAATGACATCAGTTATTTTACCCAAAAAATCTACAGCAAAACGGAAAAAAAAATCATTGTAGAAAAATTTAAGAAAAAACACAATTTTGTCACTTTTGGGGGCTTCCGTTTCTACGCAGTACATTTTTCGGGAAAAATTACACCTTATCTTTATTCTGTAGGTCTATACGGTTAAAATTATACCCTACTTATACAGTGGTCCCTCAACATATGATATTAATTGGTTCCAGGAGAACCATCATATGTTGAAACCATCATATGTCGAGTACATATGTCTATGTAAAAATGGTAATTGGTTCTGGGGCCTTGGAACCATTGTATGTTGAATACATATCTCTATGGGAAACTGCTAATTGGTTCTGGGATGACCATTGTATGTGGAGTGTATGGGGAGTGTTTAACAAACCAGGGTACCTCCAGCTGTTGCACAACTACAACTCCCAGCATGCATGTACAGCCATTGACTGTCTGGGCATGCTGGGAGATATAGTTTTGTAACAGCTGGAGGCACACTGATAGGGAAACATTGATGTATGGGGTGTATTGTGTGTATATGTATTGTATGTGATGTGTGACATCGCATACAGTACTGTACAGTTCTTTAAATACCTTCAGGGGGGACAGAATGTCCTCCATTACGATCCTGCCGACTACAGCTCTATAGGAAAGTTAGGGGAGGGCAGCCAGCAGCTCATTGGATGCCTGCAGCAAGATGCTGCAGGCTATTGGCTATGGCTGCACTGGGGGGCGGGGCTTACACAGAGCTCACAGTGGAAGCCTCCGTGAGTTAGCAGGACAGCATGTGAGTAACAGGAGGCAGAACGGGGCACATTAAACAACTGTCTGTCATTTGCTGAAGTTGTCAGCGCTGTCAGATAGCTGTTTGTACGATGGACCCGACACACAGCAGCATCATATGTCGAGGCTGCCTTCAACATACGATGGGCTCTGAGAGGCCATCATATGTTGAAATTATCATATGTCGGGGCCATCATAAGTCGGGGGATCACTGTATAAGTTTGATTTTGTCGTACTTCCTAACTACATGCAGGAAAATGTATACGTTTAAAATTGTCATCGTCTGACCCCTATAACTTTTTTATTTTTCTGCGTATGGGGCGGTATGAGGGCTCATTTTTTGCGCCGTGATCTGAAGTTTTTTGCGGTTCCATTTTTGTAATGATCGGACTTTTTGATCGCTTTTTATTCATTTTTTCATGATATAAAAAGTGACCAAAAATATGCTATTTTGGACTTTGGAATATTTTTGTGCGTACGCCATTGATCGTGCGTTTTAATTAACTATATATTTTTATAATTCGGACATTTCTGCACGCGGCAATACAACAAATATTTATTATTATTTTTATTTACCCAGTTTTTTTTTATGAGAAAAGGGAGGTGATTCAAACTTTTATTAGGGAAGGGGTTAAATGATCTTTATTCACTTTTTTTCCACTTTTTTTTGCAATGTTATAGGGAGCTAGAACACTGCATACACTGATCTTTTACATTGATCATTGGTTTCTCATAGGAAATCAGTGATCAATGATTCTGCCGCTTGACTGCTCATGCCGGATCTCAGGCACTGAGAAGTCATTCAGTGATCGGACAGTGAGGAGGCAGGTAAGGACCCTCCGGCTGTCCTGTAAGCTGTTCGGGATGCCGCAATTTCGCCGCGAACAGCTCCCTGAGATAACCAGCATTAGTTTACTTTCACTTTAGACGTGGCGGTCAACTATGAACGCCGCGTCTAAAGGGTTAATAGCGCGCGGCATCGCGATCGGTGCCGCGCTATTAGCCACGGGTCCCGGCCATTGCTAGGTGCCGGGCCCGACCTGCTATGATGCAGGGCCACGGCGTGGCCCCGCGTTATAGAATGGGAGCCGCCCCATGACGTAAATGTATGTCATGGGTCGAGAAAGGGTTAAGGTACTGTACCATGTCCATCCCCCTTCTCACCGTGTCCATCCCCCCCCCTCACCTGTGTCCATCCCCCCACACATGTCCATCCCCCCCTCTCACCCATGTCAAACCCCCCTTCCACCCATGTCCATCGCCCCTTCCACTCATGTCCACCCACCCATGTTCTACCCATGTCCATCCCCCGTCTCACCCATGTCCATCCCCTCCTCTCATCCATGTCAATCCCTCCTTCCACCCATGTCCATCCCCTTACCCATGTTCATCCTCCTGTCTTCCATGTCCACCCCCTGTCCATCCCTGTCACCCATGTTTACCCCCCCCGTCTACACACCAGTCTAGCTCCCCCAGTCCACCCCCATTGTCATCCTTGTCCACCCTCCTGTCATCCGTTTAAACCCATATCTCCCGTGTCCACCTTCCTGTCATCCATGTCCACCTTGGCCACCCCTCTGTCACCCTTGTCCATCCCCCTGTCACCCTTGTCCATCCCCCTGTCACCTATGTCCACCTCCCCCATTCACCCCTCTGTCACTCCTGTCCACCCCTCTTTTAACCACTTATCACCCTTGTCCACCCCTCTGACCCCGTCTCCCATGTCCCTCTGTCATCCCCGTGTCACCCATGTTCACCCCCCATTGTCCACCCCTCTGACCACAGCCTTGTCACCCATGTTCACCCCTCTGTCCCTTTGTTACCCCTGTTACCACCTTGTCAATCCTGTCCACCCCTGTCACCCCGACACCCCCGTCACCCATGTACAGTCTTCAACACCCCTCTGCCACTCCTCTACACCCCTCTGCCACCCATGTACACCCCTGTTACCCATGTACCCTCCTACACCCCTCTGCCACCCATGTACACCCCTCTGCCACTCATGTACACTCCTCTAAACCCCTCTCCCTCTGGAGGCTAATGCTGATTAAGTGTGGAGCCTAATTGATTTGTTCTGCAGGTTTATCAGTGAAGAGTTGTGGCTGGAAGAAATGGTCAGGATGGTCCGGACCAGACAGAGAAGAACAGGGAACGACGCTGATCAGAGAAGACGTCACATGTGAGTTGATATATAAAGCATCACTTTAAACTACATACCCACTTATAAATAGATATAGGATATTGTGCATTGCGGCCTTTTTCCTTTTTTTTGCTTGTCAACTTCGGTAGGGGTGCCCCGCGATTTTTTTTCCGCAAGGTGTCCCGAGCCAAAAAAGGTTGGGAAACACTGGCCTAGATACTGTGAAAGTCCAGGCAAAAGTAATCACCGGCTTGTGATTTTCCAAAATACGTTTTTTTAAGTGTACTGTACCACATTTTTCTGCCCTCATAAGTGCATACCACATACATACATCTAAGTAGTGTACTATTTTGCACCTGTTAGTCTGTCAAGGGCCTACATACTGTGAGAAGACAGGCAAAAGTAATCATTGGCTGGTGTTTTATTCAAATAATTTTTGAAGCGTACAGTAGCACATTTTTCTGCCCTCATAAGTGTATACCACATACGTACATCTCAGTAGTGTACTATTTTGTACCTGTTTATACTGTGAAAGAATATGGAAGGAAAAATTAGGAAAATTTTTTTTCATATGGTGCCTATTCCCAGGAAACCAACAAGCCAAGAATTTTCTTTTAAATAAATTGGCGTTTTTTGGTACAGAGTGGTGCAACACAAAGGTTTCGAACCCAGGCCGGGTTCTACGTCAGGCATAGGTATTACAGGCATGTGTTTGAGCTGGTTTAAATATACACACATACAATCCCAGGTTTCAATTACTGCCGGATCACGGAGTCACTGTGTGACAAGATAGGTGATTTGCATTAAAAAAAAAAAAAAACAACACATAATACATTAAATATACTATTAAACATGAAATTTAATGTTTGCATATTGTTACTTTACATCCTAGATGTGAGTTCAGTAGCGGAGATTCATGTTGAATCTAACTTTTCTGCAGCGCTGGAGGTCTCTATATAGGGACCACTACTTGCGCTCCGTGGTATTTAAACCAGTGAATAGTTCTTCACTTCTTCATGGAGTAGGGCAGTCTGGTGGCCCTGATGGACTGCATTTTTTACTAACTGAAGGAGGTGAGTGTGGAGTGAGAGCAATGTTTTCTGTATTGGCGGATAATTGGATGGTTGTTCGGGTAGTGATGCAAATCCATATCAGGGCCCCTGCTTTAGTAAGTGCCGTATTCTGGTATGATAGGTTACTTAGTTTGGATGTCAGAGCTGGATGTCCAATTATCCGGCAATACAGAAAACATCACGCACACTCCGCACTCACCTCCTTCAGTTAGTAAAAAATGCAGTCCATCAGGGCCACCGGACTGCCCTACTCCATGAAGAAGTGAAGAACTATTCGCTGGTTTGAATACCATGGAGCACAAGTAGTGGTCCCTATATGGAGACCTCCAGTGCTGCAGAAAAGTTATATTCAAAATGAATCTCCACTACTGAACTCACATCTAAGGTGTAAAGTAACAATATGCAAACATTAAATTTAGTGTTTAATAGTATATTTAATGTATTATGTCTTTTTTTTTTTTTTTTGCAAATTATCTGTCTTGTCACACAGTGACCCGTGACCCGGCAGTAATTGAAACCTGGGATTGTATGTGTGTATATTTAAACCAGCTCAAACACATAACTGTAATACCTATGCCTGATGAAGGACCTGGGTTCGAAACCTTTGTGTTGCACCCCTCTGTACCAATAAACGCCAATTTATTTTAAAACAAAATTTCTTGGCTTGTTGGTTTCCTGGGAATAGGCGCCATATGAAAAAACGTCCTAATTTTTGCTTCCATATTCTTGCACTGCTGCACCATCACCTGAAGGTCACGGTGAAGGACACCGAGGCAGCTTCCCACCTTCCGGACTACAGACCCCAGCGAGTCTACAGGCAATCCGAGGTGTTGTGCCCTTAGCACAACTACTCACGGTAAGGTGCATTTACCTGAGCACACATTACCCCACCCTAATAATACTCCACTAGGAGCGCACCTCGTTTTTTCATATTTCCTTTACATACTGTGAAAGGACAGTCAAAAGCAATCACCAGCTGGTGTTTTACTTCAATACGTTTTTTAAGCGTACAGTAGTGCATTTTTCTGCCGACATAAATGCATACCACATACCTACATCTAAGTGGTGTACTATTTTGTACCTGTTAATCTGTCAAGGACCTAGATACTGTGAAAGGACAGCCAAAAGTAAACACCGGCTTGCGTTTTACACAAATAATATTTGAAGCATACAGTAGCACATTTTTCTGCCCTCATAAGTGCATACCACATATGTACATCTAATTAGTGTACTATTTTGTACCTGTTAATCTGTCAAGGGCCTACATACTGTGAAAGGACAGCAACAAGTAATCACTGGCTGGTGTTTTACTCCCATACGTTTATTAAGCTTACTGTAGCGCATTTTTCTTCCCTCATAAGTGCATAACACATACCTTCATCTAAGTAGTGTACAATTTTAAACCTGTTAATCTGTAATTGGGCCATTGTGAAGGTCAAGGCAAAAGTACCCACTTTTTTAAGTGTATTGTAGCGCATTTTTCTGCCCTCAGATGTAGGTATGTGGTATGCACTTATAAGTAGTGTACTATTTTGTACCTGTTTATCTGTCAAGGGCCTAGATACTGTGAAAGTCCAGGTAAAAGTAATCACTGGCTGGTGTTTAACTAAAATACGTTTTTTTTAACCCCTTAGGGACCAGGCCCATTTTGGCCTTAAGGACCAGACCAATTTTATTTTTGTATTTTCATTTTTTCCTCCTCGCCTTTTAAAAATCATAACTGGTTTATATTTCCATTCACAGACCCATATGAGGGCTTATTTTTTGCGCCACCAATTGCACTTTGTAATTACATCACTTATTTTACCACAAAATGAAAAGCGCAACCAAACAAATATTATTTATGTGGGAAAATTTTAAAGAAAACCGCAATTTAGCAAATTTTGGAAGGTTTTGTTTTCACGCTATACACTTTCCGGCAAAAATTACATGTTTTCTTTATTCTGTGGGTCAATATGATTAAAATTATACCCATGTTATATGCTTTTCTATAATTGTACCGCTTAAAAAAAATCTCAAACCATTTTAACAAAATTAGTATGTTTAAAATTGCCCTATTTTGACCACCTATAACTTTCTAATTTTTCCGTATATGGGGCGGTATGAGGGCTAATTTTTTGTGCCATGGTCTGTAGTTTTTATCAGTACCACTTTAGGTTAGGTTTTACTTTTTATAAATTTTTTGGGGAATAACATTTATGTTTACGCCGTTCACCATACGTGATAATTAACAATATATTTTAATAGTTCGGACTTTTACGCATGCGGTGATTCCAAATATGTGTAATAATTATTTTTTTGTTACGCTTTTGGGGTAGGAGGTAAAATGGGAAAAACGGACGTTTTACTTTTTTATTGGGGGAGGGGATTTTTCAAATTTTTTTACTACTTTTTTTTTTTTTACACTTTAATAGTCCCCATAGGGGACTTTTTATACCAATCATTTGATTGCTAATACTGTTCAGTGCTATGTATAGGACATAGCACTGATCAGTATCATCGGTGATCTTCTGCTCTGGTCCGCTCGATCTCAGACCAGAGCAGAAGACCCCGGGAGACAGCCGAAGCCAGGTGAGGGGACCTCCGGCTGCCATGCTGGATGATCGGATCCCCGGGTCAGCGCTGCGGGCGATCCGATCATCCATTCAAAGTACCACACTGCCACAGATGCCGTGATCTGTATTGATCATGGCATCTGAGGTGTTAATGGCGGACATCTGCACGATCGCGGATGTCCACCATTACCAGTGGGTCCCTGGCTGCTGATAGCAGCCGGAACCTGCCTCGCATGACGCCAACACCGCTCCAGTGCTCGCGATCATGGTGGCGCGTAAATTTAAGCCATGGTGTATTAAGTACCACGGCACCATGACATACATTTACGTCCATTGTCGTTAAGGGGTTAAGTGTACAGTAGCGCATTTTTCTGCCCTCATAAGTGCATACCACATACCTACATCTAAGAAGTGTACTATTTTATACTTGTTAATCTGTCAAAGGCCTAGATACTGTGAAAGGACAGTCAAAAGTACACAGCTGCTGTTCTAGACAAATACTGTTTTAAGCGTAGTGAAGTGTATTGTACTAATCCTCATATATGCACTAAGTATGTCAGGCAGAGAAGTGCCAGGACGTACACAGAGGAGTGGCAGAGACCTAAATTCATCAGGCATAGGTTGCAGCAAACTAGGGGCGAGTGGCAGCAGAAGTCGCAGCGAGAGGCCTGAGCTCCCGGTATCAGCTAGCGGTCGTGTCTCGACCATCAACCCATCTGCCATTATCGATTGGTTAACACGGTCCTCCACTTCATCACAAGTGACATCTGATACCCCCAGTCAACAGTCGGTGGGTTCCTCAGACACAACCCTCAGTTGGCATGTCCCTGGAGCAGTCCCCGTCCTATGCTGTTCCTCCCCTAAAGAAGTATCTTATGCAGTGGATTCAGCTACACTATTCAGTGAGGACGCTCTAATAGAGGACAGTCAGCAGCTATTGCCCAGCCAAGAAGTGGAGGAGAAATCTGCCGCTTCCCCCGCTAGGCGGGCAAGTAGTGATGAGGAGAGTGACGTGAGAGGCGGTGTTGCCAGGGTTCAGGGTCCTGAAGCAGACACTGTTTAGGAACTTGAGGAGGACATCAGTGACGTACAGACATTTGTTGATGATGATGAAGCCGATTGCATTTGGGAGCCGGGTACAGAAGGGGCTTCATCATCATCAGAAGAAGAGAGTTGCAGGTTGCCCGTGAGGTAGCAGCTGAGCCAGCAAGGTGATAGCATGGTTGGCAGTCAGCATGGTGGCAGAAGTGGAAATTCTGGAGCCAAATGTGCCCGGGGGAGACCACCTGCTTCGTCACAACCTACCTTCCCGGGAGGTAGTGGAACAGGGGTTCCTGGAGACGGCGGCAGTAGCAGTCAATTAGTGCGGACTGTTAGGGGGAAAATCAGCTACTCGGTGGCATGGCAGTTTTTCATCAAGCATTCTGAGGTTCACACAGCCACATGCAAATTATTTCGGCAGAAGGTGAAGTGTGGCTGGAGTCCTAATGTTTGCACCATGGCCCTGTGTCAACATAAGCTTCACCACCATAAAGCGGCCTGGGAGAATTGTGACTCCGATGTAGTGGTCCAGCCAGCTGCATCACCCAGTGGCACGCCACTCCCTCTTTCAGTCAGCCAAGGCTCCACCACCTCAGCCAAAGGGAGCTGTGTGTCATACCCTCCTTCTGTCGCTCCAGATGCTCCTGCTCCTCCTAGTTTTAGTCAGCCATTCCGCCAACAATCCATTGGCAAAGCCATGTCCAAGAGACAACAGTATGCGCCCACTCATCCCATGGTGCAGAAGCTGAATGTGCTCCTGTCCAAGTTGCTGGTGCTGCAGTTCCTCCCTTTTCAAGTGGTGGACTCTGCACCTTTCAGAGAACTGATGGCTTGTGCCGAGGCGAGCTGAAGTGTGCCAAGCCATCATTTTTTCGCGTAGAAGGCAGTACCAGACCAGCACAATTTTGTGGAAGAAAAAGGTGGGCCAGTCCTTTAGCCTGTTGGTGTGTACCAAAGAGCACGGCAGCGCCAATGTCTGGAGCTGTAACTATACATGACCTTTATGGCTCACTGGGTGAATGTGGTTCCTGCACTTGGACAGCTTGCGCTTCCTCCTCCACGCTCTCAGGCCGTTGGTCCTTTCACAGTGTGCGACTCCACCTCCTCATCCTCCACCGTGTCCTCAGCCTCCACTGCCCAGACAAGTCTCAGTGGCCCTACAGCATACCATGTGTGCAGGGCACGGCGGTGTAACGCTTTTCTTCATATGGTTTCCCTTGGCGAACAGAGTCACAAAGGGGAGGAACTTCTATAAGTCATTCCTAAAGAAATCGGAGAATGGCTTACTCCACGAAAACTGGAATGGGAACCATGGTGACTGACAACAGAAAGAACATCTTGTATGCGCTGCGACTGGGAAGGCTGAGCCATGCGCCCTGCAAGGCACACGTGTTCAATCTGGTTGTGAAGCAGTTCCTAAAGTTTTTCCCCCATTTGCAAGACATTCTAACAATGGGAAGGAAACTTTGCATGCACTTCAGCCACTTGTACACCGCAAAGCACACCCTCTTTGAGCTGCAGCATCAGAATGGTATCCCCCAACATAGTCTGATTTGTGATGTTGCCACACATTGGAATTCCACCCTCCATATGTTGGACCGAATGTACGAACAGAGAAAAGCCATTACCGATTTCTTAATAACCCATCGGATAAAGGTACTCCCCTGTGTAACTTCAATGTGAACCAGTGGCAGCTCATATGTGACACCTGCCGTTTTCTCAGGCCCTTTAAGCAAGCCACATTAATAGTAATTAAGACGTTGCACCTAAATCTCACAGCCACATGAGCCCTGTGGGGGCTGAAATGGAGGAGGGGGGGGGGGGCAGAGTGGAGCAGAGTTTAGGTTTTGCCAAATGGGCGGTTTTTCTAGTAAACTGACAGGAGAGGAGAAGCAGGAGCAGCTAGAGTGTTATGAGGAGGGTGAGACAGAGGACCCAGACACACCATGGCAATATGCAGTGGAGATGGAGGCAGGGTGTCTCTCCGAGTCACTTGCACAAATGGCATGATGCATGCTCACTTGCTTGTGTAGTGACAGCTGAATTGTCACCATTCAGCAGCGGGATGACTTCTGGATCTCCACCTTATTGGACCCTCGCTACCGCCACAAAATAGGGTCCTTTTTTACACCCACTGAGAGGGAGGACAAAGTGACCTACTACATTGACATATGTAGTCAGTTGGCCGATGCCTGTCAGCGCCATCATCCATCCTCTCGCAGGTCTGAATCTGAGCTCACCTTTCACTGCCATGGCTGCTGGGGAGGGGTGGAAGGAGCAGTACCAGCTCCATCAGCAGCAGCCTGAGTCTACAGTAGCTATTGAGTAGCTTTCTTCACCCGCATAGTGAAGCAACTCATCAGCAGCAGGTACACCTGGAGCAGGACCTGAACCAGCAGGTGGTGGCATACCTTGACATCTCCATGCTGACACACCTTGAAGATCTGCTGGACTTCTGGGCAGCCAAACTTGATTTGTGGCCACAACTAGCAGAGTTTGCACTGGAAAAGCTTCCCTGCCCGGTCAGTAGTGTGCCATCAGAGCAGGTGTTTAGTGTGGCGGGGGCCATATTCACCCCAAGGAGTTACCAATATATAGTTTACTGATGCTGCTGGGCATTTCAAAATTCATCTTTTAATCTTAGGGATTGTGAAGCCCTAGTGTCTACTCATGCTGCTGCCAGCTCCAGGCTGTGTCATTTAGCAACTATATGGTCTCCTCATGCTGCCAACACCTCCACACTGTGTCATTTAGCCACAATATGGTCTCCTCATGCTGCCAACACCTCCACGCTGTGTCATTCAGCCACTATATTGTCTCCTAATGCTGCCAACACCTCCACGCTGTGTCACCAATATATGGTTTACTAATGCTTTTGCTACCTCCAGGCTGTGCATTCATCCAATATATGGTTTACAGATGCTTCAGCTCCCCTTCAGGCTGTGCCATTCATCCAATATATGTTTTACTGATGCTTCAGCCACCTCCAGGCTTTGCCATTCATCCAATATATGGTTTACTGATGCTTCAGCCAGCTCCAGTGTGTGTCATTCAGCAACTAAATGGTTTAGTGATGCTGCTGGGCCTAGGACATTACCTATATATGTTTATGGTAGAACTAGGTACCATACATCTTCAATGGAAATTTCAAAATTCATAATTTAATCTTAGGGGTTGTGAAGCCCTCTTGTGTACTCATACTGCTGCCAGCTCTAGTCTGTGTCATTCAGCAACTACATGCTTTAGTGATGCTGCTGGGCCTAGGACATTACCTATATATGTTTATGGTAGCACTAGGTACCATACATCTTCAATGGAAATTTCAAAATTCATCTTTTATTCTTAGAGATTGTGAGGCCCTATTGTCTCTTCATCTGCCGCCAACTCCAGGCTGTGCCATTCAGACACTATATGGTCTCCTCATGCTTCAGCCACCTCCAGGCTGTGCCATTCAGACTCTATATGGTCTCTTCATGCTGCCACAAACTCCAGGCTGTGCCATTCAGCCACTATATGGTCTCCTCATGCTTCAGCCACCTCCAGGCTGTACCAGACACTATATGGTCTCCTCATGCTTCAGCTACCTCCAGGCTATGCCATTCAGACACTATATGGTCTCCTCATGCTTCAGTCAACTCCAGGCTGTGTCATTCAGACCCTATATGGTCTCCTCATGCTTTAGGCACCTCCAGGCTATGTCATTCAGCCAATTTATGGTTTATTGATGCTGCTGGGCCTGGGCCAAAATTTTTTTTATGGTAGCACTATCTACCATGAATATTCAATTTAAATTTCTAAATTCATTTTTTAATCTTAGGGATTGTGAAGCCCTAGTGTCTACTCATGCTGCTGCCAGCTCCAGGCTGTGTCATTCAGCAACTATATGGTCTCCTCATGTTGCCAACACCTCAATACTGTGTCATTTAGCCACTATATGGTCTCCTCATGCTGCCAACACCTCCACACTGTGTCATTCAGCCACTTTATGGTCTCCTCATGCTTCCAACACCTCCACGCTGTGTCATTCAGCCACTATATGGTCTCCTCATACTGATGCCACCTCTAGGCTCTGTCACTGTGCTGCTCTGCGGCAGTGATTCAAAAGCGATGCCTGTTATCTGCATGTCATACTGAATAGCAGTATTATTTCACTACCCCAGCACACTCCATATGCGTGTTAGAACAAAGCAAAGTGTTCTACCACCCTTCTGATCTCTTGTTCACCGATTCCCAACTCCGATGCACATGATCCCCATGTGATCAAAACAAAAATACATGGTAGATGTAAACATAGTGACAGGCACGTGCACGGCCGCGATCTCCAACTTCAAGCCTCTGCGTTAGCAGTTATGCGCCGACCTCTGCGCCCGCACGCTATTAGCCACATGGTATATGTAAATAAATTGATAGACTAAGCACATGCATATACACTTAACTAGCGGCCGCGATTTCCATCTAGGGCAGTGCCTCTACGCATGCATGCTAATACCCATTTACTCACTAAATTCATTACCACAAAAATGTTACTTTCCTACTCATCCTGGCTTTAATGCCAGGTCCCACACCAGAGCTCACAATTGTGCATATATACCGCTGTACAACTGTGGATTCATTATATATTATGTATTCATGTATATTGGGGCACCTTATATATTTATGATAATTTGTAATTTAGAGGGAATGAAACAGGGAGACCTATCTAGATTTCCTATGGAATGCATATATTTTAAATCATAGGGGACTCAAGGGCTATCACTCATAGATTTTTTACCAAATTAGAATGCATGATCCGTGTAAAGGAGTTTGGAAAGGTAGGGCTTGGTTGGTAGCAAATTCCCTAACACAAATCAAACATACTTAGATGAATGCCGAATAATTAAACCCTTCATTTAATCCCTTAGTGCTTAAGGATCCCAACCTGAAGATCCTTTTGGACTCTTATTTAAAGGGGTACTCTGGTGAAACCCTTTTTTCTTTTAAATCAACTGGTGGCAGAAAGTTAAACATATTTGTAAATTACTTCTATTAAAAAATATTAATCCTTCCTGTACTTATTCCCCAGCACTGCAAGGCAGCCGTGCTAACCACCAGCCCTTAGCATTCATCTGCTATGCATTGTTGCTAAAATGGACAGAGATGTCAGCAGAGAGCATTGTGTTCGTGATGTTATCAGTGTTCCAAAAGGAAAGAAATTTCCTCTGTAGCATTCAGTAGCTAATAAGTACTGGAAGGATTACGATTTTTTAATAGAAGTAATTTACAAATATGTTTAACTTTCTGCCACCAGTTGATTTAAAAGAAAAAAGGTTTTCACCGGAGTACCCCTTTAAAGGGGTACTCCGGTGCTTAGACATCTTATCCCCTATCTAAAGGATAGAGGATAAGATGCCAGATCGCGGGAGTCCTGCCGCTGGGGACCCCCGTGATCTTGCATGCGGCACCCCGTTTGTAATCAGTCCCCGGAGCGTGTTCGCTCCGAGACTGATTACCGGCGACTACAGGGCGGGCGGCATGTGACGTCACGCCTCCGCCCCCGTGTGACGTCATGCTCCGCCCCTCAATGCAAGCCTACGGGAGGACTGATTACAAACGGGGTGCAAGATCACGGGGGACCCCAGCGGCGGGACTCCCGCGATCAGGCATCTTATCCCCTATCCTTTGGATAGGGGATAAGATGTCTAAGCACCAGAGTACCCCTTTAACCCCTTAAGGACTCAGCCCATTTTGGCCTTAAGGACTCAGACAATTTAATTTTTACGTTTTCATTTTTTCCTCCTCGCCTTCTAAAAATCATAACTCTTTTAAATTTTCATCCACAGACTAGTATGAGGGCTTGTTTTTTGCGCGACCAGTTTTCCTTTGTAATGACATCACTCATTATATCATAAAATGTATGGCGCAACCAAAAAACACTATTTTTGTGGGGAAATTAAAACGAAAAACGCAATTTTGCTAATTTTGGAAGGTTTTGTTTTCACACCGTACAATTTATGGTAATAATGACATGTGTTCTTTATTCTGAGGGTCAATACGATTAAAATGATACCCATTATTACATACTTTTATATTCTTGTTGCGCTTAAAAAAAATCACAAACTTTTTAACCAAATTAGTACGTGTTACGCCTAGCGCTCCGGGCCCCCGCTCCTCCCCGGAGCGCTCACGGCGTCTTTCTCCCTGCAGCTCCCCGGTCAGTCCCGCTGACCGGGAGCGCTGCTCTGTCATGGCCGTTGGGGATGCGATTCGCACAGCGGGACGCGCCCGCTCGCGAATCGCATCCCAGGTCACTTACCCGTTCCCGTCCCCTGCTGTCATGTGCTGGCGCGCGCGGCTCCGCTCTCTAGGGCGCGCGCGCGCCAGCTCCCTGAGACTTAAAGGGCCAGTGCACCAATGATTGGTGCCTGGCCCAATTAGCTTAATTGGCTTCCACCTGCTCCCTGGATATATCTAGTCTCCTCCTTTGCACTCCCTTGCCGGATCTTGTTGCCCTTGTGCCTAGTGAAAGCGTTTTGTGTGTTTAAAGCCTGTGTACCAGAACTTCTGCTATCTCCCCTGACTACGAACCTTGCCGCCTGCCCCCGACCTTCTGCTACGTCCGACTTTGCTTCTGCCTACTCCCTTGTACCTCGCCTATCTTCAGCAGTCAGAGAGGTTGAGCCGTTGCTAGTGGATACGACCTGGTCACTACCGCCGCAGCAAGACCATCCCGCTTTGCGGCGGGCTCTGGTGAAAACCTGTAGTGACTTAGAACCGGTCCACTAGCACGGTCCTCGCCAATCCCTCTCTGGCACAGAGGATCCACCTCCTACCAGCCGGGATCGTGACAGTAGATCCGGCCATGGATCCCGCTGAGGTTCCCCTGCATTCCATCTCTGATCTCACCACGGTGGTCGCCCAGCAATCCCGACAGATCGCCCATCTAACCCACCAGCTGTCGGAAATGTCCACCATTGTGCACCAACTTCAGTCGCAACTGCAGCAGCAATCATCTCCTCCGCCACCTCCTGCACCCCTTCCGCAGCGAGTGGCCACTCCTAGCCTCCGCCTGTCCTTGCCGGACAAATTTAATGGGGACTCTAAGTTTTGCCGTGGCTTTCTTTCGCAATGTTCCCTGCACATGGAGATGATGTCGGACCAGTTTCCTACTGAAAGGTCTAAGGTGGCTTTCGTAGTCAGCCTTCTGTCTGGAAAAGCTCTGTCATGGGCCACACCGCTCTGGGACCGCAATGACCCCGTCACTGCCTCTGTACACTCCTTCTTCTCGGAAATTCGAAGTGTCTTTGAGGAACCTGCCCGAGCCTCTTCTGCTGAGACTGCCCTGCTGAACCTGGTCCAGGGTAATTCTTCCGTTGGTGAGTACGCCATACAATTCCGTACTCTTGCTTCTGAACTATCCTGGAATAATGAGGCTCTCTGCGCGACCTTTAAAAAAGGCCTATCCAGCAACATTAAAGATGTTCTGGCCGCACGAGAGACTCCTGCTAACCTGCATGAACTCATTCATCTTGCCACTCGCATTGACATGCGTTTTTCTGAGAGGCATCAAGAGCTCCGCCAGGAAAAAGACTTAGATCTCTGGACACCTCTCCCACAGTCTCCACTGCAATCTGCGCCTAGGCCTCCCGCCGAGGAGGCCATGCAAGTGGATCGGTCTCGCCTGACCCTGGAAGAGAGGAATCGCCGTAAGGAAGAGAATCTTTGTCTGTACTGTGCCAGTACTGAACATTTTTTGGTGGATTGCCCAATCCGTCCTCCACGTCTGGGAAACGCACGCTCGCACCCAGCTCTCGTGGGTGTGGCGTCTCTTGATGCTAAGTCGGCTTCTCCACGTCTCACGGTGCCTGTACGGATTTCTACTTCAGCCAGCTCTTCCCTCTCAGCCGTGGCCTGCCTGGACTCTGGAGCTTCTGGGAATTTTATTCGGGAGTCCTTAGTGAATAAATTCCGCATTCCGGTGACCCGTCTTGTCAAGCCACTCCACATTTCCGCGGTCAACGGAGCCAGGTTGGATTGCACCGTGCGTTACCGCACGGAGCCCCTCCTAATGTGCATCGGACCTCATCACGAGGAAATTGTATTTTTTGTCCTTCCTAATTGCACTTCTGAAGTTCTCCTTGGACTACCCTGGCTTCTACACCATTCCCCAACCCTGGTCTGGTCCACTGGGGAGATCAAGAGTTGGGGTCCCTCTTGTTCCAAGGACTGCCTTCAACCGGTTCCCAGTGACCCTGTGGTTCCTCCTGTATCCGGTCCCCCTAAGGTCGTTAAGGACTCTGCCTGCCACAGGAAATGCCTCTCCCCCCTCCCAGTCCCATCAGGCAAGCCTCTGTGTCCCCTCATGGCCCTCGTCCTGGTGTCACACTGCCCTGTGCCAGGTCTCGCCCTCTGCCCTCTCTCCCCATTCCTACTCCTGCTGTTCTGCCTGCCGTTGAGAAATCCCTCCATCCTTTCCCGGTGTCCTCATCCCAGGGGAGGCAGTTACCGGACAAAGAGAAGGGGAGACCTAAGGGGGGGGGTACTGTTACGCCTAGCGCTCCGGGCCCCCGCTCCTCCCCGGAGCGCTCACGGCGTCTTTCTCCCTGCAGCTCCCCGGTCAGTCCCGCTGACCGGGAGCGCTGCTCTGTCATGGCCGTTGGGGATGCGATTCGCACAGCGGGACGCGCCCGCTCGCGAATCGCATCCCAGGTCACTTACCCGTTCCCGTCCCCTGCTGTCATGTGCTGGCGCGCGCGGCTCCGCTCTCTAGGGCGCGCGCGCGCCAGCTCCCTGAGACTTAAAGGGCCAGTGCACCAATGATTGGTGCCTGGCCCAATTAGCTTAATTGGCTTCCACCTGCTCCCTGGATATATCTAGTCTCCTCCTTTGCACTCCCTTGCCGGATCTTGTTGCCCTTGTGCCTAGTGAAAGCGTTTTGTGTGTTTAAAGCCTGTGTACCAGAACTTCTGCTATCTCCCCTGACTACGAACCTTGCCGCCTGCCCCCGACCTTCTGCTACGTCCGACTTTGCTTCTGCCTACTCCCTTGTACCTCGCCTATCTTCAGCAGTCAGAGAGGTTGAGCCGTTGCTAGTGGATACGACCTGGTCACTACCGCCGCAGCAAGACCATCCCGCTTTGCGGCGGGCTCTGGTGAAAACCTGTAGTGACTTAGAACCGGTCCACTAGCACGGTCCTCGCCAATCCCTCTCTGGCACAGAGGATCCACCTCCTACCAGCCGGGATCGTGACAGTACGTTTATAATCCCTTTATTTTGATGACCTCTAACTTTTTTATTTTTCCGTATAAGTGGCGGAATGGGGGCTCATTTTTTGCGCCATGATCTGTACTTTTTTTTGATACCACATTTGCATATAAAAAACTTTTAATATATTTTTTATAATTTTTTTTTTTAATAAAATGTATTAAAAAAGTAGGAATTTTGGACTTTTTTTTATTTTTTTTTTGTTCACACTGTTCACCGTACGGGATCATTAACATTTTATTTTAATAGTTCGGACATTTACGCACGCGGCGATACCAAATATGTCTATAAAAAAATTTTTTTACGCTTTTTGGGGGTAAAATAGGAAAAAAAGGACGTTTTACTTTTTTATTGGGGGAGGGGATTTTTCACTTTTTTTTTACTTTTACATTTACATTTTTTTACATTTTTTTTTACACTTGAATAGTCCCCATAGGGGACTATTCATAGCAATACCATGATTGCTAATACTGATCTGTTCTATGTATAGAACATAGAACAGATCAGTATTATCGGTCATCTACTGCTCTGGTCTGCTCGATCACAGACCAGAGCAGGAGACGCCGGGAGCCGCATGGAGGAAGGTGAGGGGACCTCCGTGCGGCGTTATGAATGATCGGATCCCCGCAGCAGCGCTGCGGGCGATCCGATCGTTCATTTAAATCGCGAACTGCCGCAGATGCCGGGATCTGTATTGATCCCGGCACCTGAGGGGTTAATGGCGGACGCCCGCGAGATCGCGGGCGTCGGCCATTGCCGGCGGGTCCCTGGCTGCGATCAGCAGCCGGGATCAGCCGCGCATGACACGGGCATCGCTCCGATGCCCGCGGTTATGCTTAGGACGTAAATGTACGTCCTGGTGCGTTAAGTACCACCTCACCAGGACGTACATTTACGTCCTGCGTCCTTAAGGGGTTAAGGAGTATATTATCCAAATTACCGACTCTTGGTCCGAGTCTGATCTGCCTCAGACCCCAGAATTTCAAATTGTTTAGATTGTTTCCATGTACTTCCCTAATATGCCGGGCTATAGGTGTATCCACACCCGTTCTTTTGCCAATTAGATGTTTCAATATGCGTCACCTGAATTCTTGCAGGGTCTTCCCTACATACAATTTAGGGCATGTACATGCACTCACATATATAATTCCCAAATGTTTGCAATTGATTTAATCATACAATTTGTAAACTCTCCCTTCCGTAGGATTAGTAAATTCCTTCCGCCGAGTTAAAAAAGTGCAGAAGGAGCATTGCCCACAAGGGCACGTTCCCAAGTTTGGATTCCACAGCCACGTCTCTCGTTTACCCGCACTATAATGCCTGTGGACCACTAGGTCCCTTAAGTTCAAACCTCTCCGGTACTTTACATTCGGGTAAGAATGTAGAACTGATATAAGGTCCTCGTCCTCTCTCAATATGGGCCAATATCTCTTCAATATATTCACCCGCTTGGTCGGTTTTACTATCAAAAAGTTCCAATACACCAGACTTACCAGGATAGATGAATATATGATACTGTATGGAAACTTTGCATATCTTTATAGAATCTGTTCTTCAGCTATAAAAAACTAAAACAAAAAAACTCACTTTTATGGGGGCCCAGAGTGTCAAAGAGGTGTGATTGAGGGTCCGCTATACTCCCAGACTGTAACATCTATTTGATGTAAAGTACGACCCAATGCTTCTTTGGTTAACACCAGGGCTTGCTTGCCAGTGACGTCTTGACATCCTGTGCATGCGACGTGAATGGGGATTGGGGTTCACAAGCTGCAAGTCTGAATTCAAACCTGTCAGACTGCTCATCCATCACAATTACCAATAAAGTGCCATAACAGAAACCTTATAGAAAAGATTTCTGCACTTATCCGGCACCCTTGGCCCCTCTATACAAACACTCTATGGGTATATTCACATGACAGAATGTCTGCTAGGAATTCCACATTAATATCCCACAGCAGCAGAGTCCCATTGATTTAAATGAGAAGCTGCTGCACTGTTCACACGGCATGTTTCTTGAGCAAAAATTCAGATTCTGGCATCTGCAGAAAGAATAGACTTGTCTATTCTTTTTGGGATACCGCCTGGAAATCTATGCCATCTATGAGACGATGCATTCCCTAGCAGTCCCAGTGCCCTCCGGTTAGTCATATGTGCGGAATGTCCAAATTTTTTTCCATTGTTCGCAAGTGTGAACCCTGACTATCTATAGTGCCCAAATGGTTGCTATAATGCCATATGTTTGTGGGACTCACAGGTAATATCTTCTCTCATTAGAGTTATCCTCTTTTATTCTTTTTTCCATCCAGCTTAGACCGCTGTGACGATTCCTTCCAGACGTATATAGTTTCTGCGGAATTAGTAGGGAAACCTTTTAGGTGCAGCAATTACCCAGCACTACATAAAGTAGTACATCTATAAGAAGATATGTCATTAGGAAACAAGAAAAAGCTCTTCACACCTAGCTTTTTCATGCTCCTGAATGGCATATCTGTTTATAATAGCTGAGCTGATATAAGCAGATATGCCATTGAGGAGCATGAAAAAGCTAAATGGGAAATTGTCACCTAGCTTTTCTATGCTCCTGAATTGCATATCTGCTTATAGGCACATCTGCCTTATAGCAGATCTATTATGAGCAGGTATGCCATTCAGGAGCATGGAAAAGCCAGGTGAAAAATTGTCACCAAGCTTTTTCATGCTCCTGAATGCCATTGCTGTTTTTCCACCTACAGACTCATACAAGGGCTTGTTTGCTGCGTCACCAATTATACTTTGCAATGACATCACTTATTTTACCATGAAATCTACAGTGAAACACATAAAAAAATATTAGTGGAGTGAAAATAAAAATAAATAAATGCAATTATGCTATTTTTGGTGTCTTTCTACACAGTGCACTTTTTGCAAACAGTGACATATTAGGAGATATTTATCAAAACCTGTATATCGGAAGAGTGGTGCAGTTGCCCATAGCAACCAATCAGATTACTTCTTTCATTTTTCAGAGGCCTTTATAGAAATGAAAGAAGCAATCTGGCTGGTTGCTATGGGCAACTGCACCACGTTTCCTTGACACAGGTTTTGCTGAGCTATTATAAGCGAATATGCCATTCAGGAGCATGAAAAAGATAGGTGAGAAATGATCACCTAGCTTTTCTGTGTTCCTGAATGCGATTGTTGCTTATAGCCTATATGGATAACTTCCTCTAAATTATAGGCAAATCTGTCTATAATAGCTTAACTAATATAAGAAGAAATGGATAAGGAGCAGAGAAAAGCTGGGTGACAATTTCTCACTTAGCATTTTCATGCTCCTGAATGGCATATCTGCTTATAATAGCTCAACTTTTATAGACAGATTTGCCTATAACATATAGTCAAAGCTGTCTATAATAGCTGATGTATTAAAAGCAGATATACCATTCAGGAGCATGAAAAAGCTAGTCACCTAGCTTTTCTGGGCTACTGAATGGCATATCTGCTTATCATAGCTCAGCTATTATATACAGATTTGACTAAAAGTTTTAGGTAAATCTATTTATAATAGCTGAGCTACAATAAGCAGATATGTCATTCAGAAGCCCAGAAAAGCCAGGTGACAATTTACCTAGTTTGTCTATGCTCCTAAATGGCATGTCTGCTAATAATAGTTGAGCTTTTATAAGCAGAAATGCCATTCAGGAGCATGTAAAAAGCTAGGTTAGAAATTGTCACCTTGCTTTTCTGGGCTTCTGAATGGCATATCTGCTTATCATAACTCAGCTATTATATACAGATTTGACTAAAGGTTATAGGTAAATATATCTATAAGCTGAGCTATGGTAAGCAGATGTGCTATTCAGGAGCCCAGAAAAGCTAGGTGACAATTTCTCACCTAAGTGTGGGAGAGAAAAAAGGAGAGACCGACACAGGCGCCTTGTGCGTTACCACTAAACAGGGATATCAGATTAAAACAATCACAGTGAGCGGGCAGGAATAGCCCCTTAGGTAGTGGCCGCTCACCTTGAGCGAATAAGATATTCGCATATAACCCACATCTTGGGTGACAGAAGGATTGGAACTGCTGCTGAGCCTGGGTCCCAGGAAAGGAAGAGATCCGATTCTGATGGAAGTGGAGGTGGAGAAGGAAAAAATGACCCTTACAGAGGCGCTGCTAGTTCCAGAGTAATGTAGAAGCCAACCAGAGGTATTGGTAAAACACCGGAGTGGTTTATTAGAGCATAAGAGGACAATGAAGTACACAGATGACGCGTTTCGGGGGAGCAACCCCCTTCCTCAGATCAGTGTCATACTGATCTGAGGAAGGGGGTTGCTCTCCCGAAACGCGTCATCTGTGTACTTCATTGTTCTCTTATGCTCTAATAAACCACTCCGGTGTTTTACCAATACCTCTGGTTGGCTTCTACATTACTCTGGAACTAGCAGCGCCTCTGTAAGGGTCATTTTTTCCTTCTCCGCCTCCAATTTCTCACCTAGCTTTTCCATGCTCCTGAATGGCATGACTGCTTAAGGAACATGGAAAAGCTAGATGAGAAATTGTCACCTAGCTTTTCTGTGTACCTGAATGGCAAGTAAGTTCATGCCTGGTGGACTGGTGGTACCTTTGGGGGAGACTCCAAAGGCAGAGACCGCAGGTGGGACCTCAGGGAGGCGGCAGAAACTGTGGGGTAATACTTTAATCTTAGCGTGCGCAGGCTGAACTAAAATGCAGCCAGGGGCAGACTGACAACACTCAGGGCCCCCGGACCAAATAAAGCAAGGGACCCCAGTCGGCCACTGGCCACACCTCTGCCCCACCCCTATTCGGATATCAGTCTGATTGGTGATGTCTGGCATTAGCCGAGGAAGTGGGAGCAGGCACTGTGTGTACATGTACACCTTGTGTCTTTAGGGCTCATTTACACGGACGGATCTGCAGCGTATTTTACGGTGCGGATCCGCAGACAATAGACCCTACAGTGCTGCCTCCATCTGTGTTTGCTCAAAGCGGCCATCCATTGCTACAAACAGACACATTTTGATGTGCATGTTCGCCACGCACATACGCAATATACTCGCACACATCGCAGCTGCTCTTGGCCTAGCTCAGGGAACAGGAGGAGTGGCTGCGATGTATGCGAGTATGCTGCGCGAGGCGAACATGCACCTCGAAGCGTGTCTGCTCGTAGCGGTGGATTGACGTTATGAGCAGACACAGATGGAGGCAGCACTGTAGGGTTCATTGCCGGCGGATCCGCAGTGTAAAATACACTGCGGATCTGTCCATGTGAAAAAGCACTTAGAGTACGTTCACACGTACAGGATCTGCTGTATATTTTCTGCTGCTGATTTTGCTACCTATTGAAGCTAATGGATTGCAAAGTCAGCTGCACAAAATATGCAGCAAAAATATGCAGCAGATCCTGGATATGTGAATGTACCCTTAAGGGGTTAATGATAAATAAACAAGCAGTGTGTTCACATGTTGTCACCCCAGTGGGGTCACTTTCCCTCTTCCAGTGTCCACAGGTCACCAACAGGTCACATTATCAGAACAATTCTTTGAAAAATCGTAGCAAAAATGGCGCAGTTTTACCACGATTTTGAAAAATCACAGTAAAACCGCACCATTTTTGCAGCGATTTTTCCCAAAAATTGTTCTGGTAATGTGACCTGTGGACACTGGAGGAGGCAAAGTGACCCCACTGGTCTGCTACTATACACATCACCCAGCCAGAATATACTGCAAGTCAGGGGGGAGAGAGGCAGCACACAGGGACATCATTCACCTCACATGAAGTGGCCGCTCTGTGTTCCCGGGAGGCCTGTCAGCTCTTAGCCCTGTCCTCTTCCTGTGCTGGGGGTGGAGCCAACAATCAGGTCCTCTTCATCCCTGTGCTGTTTTCTTCACTACACCGGCCCTCTTTTTCTGTAAATCCAGCTGTTGTTAGACCAACCAAGTGGTGAATGTATTGAAGAGATATTGGCCCATTATGAGAGCGGACGAGGACCTTAAATCAGTTCTACATACTTACCCGAATGTAATGTACCAGAGAGGTTCGAACTTAACCTCTTAAGGACCCAGGGCGTATGGATACGCCCTCACACCCTGGGCCTTAAGGACCCAGGGCGTATCCATACGCCCTGGCGGTTTCCGGTCCCTGCCGCGCGCCGGGCAGAGATCGGAACCGGATGCCTGCTGAAATGCCATGTAGGCCCCCCATGTCGGCGATCGCCGCAAATCGCAAAGAAAATCGCCCTTGCGATCTGCGGCGATACCGGGCTGATCGGGTCTCTGGGACCCGACCGCCCGGTAATTTTGCATGATCCCGGCTGTCACAGACAGCCAGGACCATGCTGGAGGCTAGGAGCGAGGTGGCAATCCTGCCACCTCCTCCGATCCCCTGCGATTCTGCGGTTACTTCCTCCCGCCCTGCCCGGCCCCTTGAAGTCTGGAGAGGACGGGAGGAAGACCGGAGGACGCGGCGGGGGACGGGGGAGTGCTGGGGACCGGCCCCGGTACTTACCTCGTCCCTAAAGACCCGGATCCAGACGATGAAGACGGTGACGGCAGTGCGACAGGTGAGTGGATCTTCAGCCGCGGTCGGTCCCTTTACAGCAATGCACGTCGCCGTAAAGCGACATGCATTGCTGTAATGGGACCCTGTATACTACGACTCCCAGCATGCCCAGACAGCCCTTGGTGCCTGGGCATGCTGGGAGTTGTAGTTTTGCAACATCTGGAGGTCCACAGTTTTGAGATCACTGTGCCCTTTCAGATGTTGCAAAACTACACATCCTCAGCATGCCCTTACTGTCCAGGCATGCTGGGAGTTGTAGTTCTGTTACATCTGGCCCTTCAGATGTTGCAGAACTACAACTCCCAGCATGCCTGGACAGTTTTGGCATCTGGGAGTTGTAGTTTTGAAACATCTGGAATGGCACAGATTGGGAACCACTGTATTAGTGGTCTGCAAACTGTAGTCCTCCAGGTGTTGCAAAACTACAACTCCCAGCAAGCTGGGAGTTGTAGTTCGGCAACATCTGGCTCTAAAGATGTTGCCGAACTACTACTTCCAGCATGCCTGAGAATGTTTGGGAGTAGTGGTTTTGCAACAACTTGAGGCACACTGGTTGGGAAACATTGTCTGTTTCCTAACTCAGTGTTTCCCAACCCGTGTGCCTCCAGCTGTTGCAAAACTATAACTACCAGCATGCACTGATAGACTGTGCATGCTGGGAGTTGTAGTTTTGCAACAGCTGGAGGTCCCCCCCCCCTGTGAATGTACAGGGTACATTCACATGGGCAGGGGCTTACAGTGAGTATCAGGCTGCAAGTTTGCGATGCAGCAAATTTTGCGCGGCAGCTCAAACTCGTAGCGGGAAACTCGCTGTAACCCCCCCGCCCATGTGACTGTACTCTAAAAACACTACACTACACTAACACAAAATAAAATAAAAAGTAAAAAACACTACATATACACATACCCCTACACAGCCCCCCTCCCCAATAAAAATTAAAAACGTCTGGTACTCCACTGTTTCCAAAATGGAGCCTCCAGCTGTTGAAAAAAACAACTACTCCCAGTATTGCTGGACAGCCGTTGACTGTCCAAGCATGCTGGGAGTTTTGCAACAGCTGGAGGCACCCTGTTTGGGAATCACTGGCGTAGAATACCCCTATGTCCACCCCTATGCAAATCCCTAATTCAGGCCTCAAATGCGCATGGCGCTCTCACTTTGGAGCCCTGTCGTATATCAAGGCAACAGTTTAGGGTCACATAGGCAACAGTTTCTGGGGTTGGTAGGTAGGCAACAGTTTCTGGGGTTGGTAGGTAAGGTCTGGCATACTTGTTCCCTCTGGTCCTTGGGTTTGATCCTTTTTGTTTATTCTCTCCCTGCCCTCGTGCTTGCGTTTAGCAGCCATTTGGTGCGTCTCCACCTCTGACTTATACTTTGACTGCCCTGTGACCTCGTATTTATATCTATACTCATTACCCCTCTATACTTAGTTCCAGTCCTCACCTACCTATCTGTAGTATTTTCTGGTGCCTTGTTTTTATTATGTATTTGTGCTATCGTCTTTTAATTAATGATATACTTCAATAAAGATTTTGTTAACTTTTTTCCATTTACTGTTTAGTTATTCATTTGTGCATAATTTTTTCTGTATTTTTGGTGGTGCTTCTATTTTGCACATTACTTACCTCTTAGAGGTATAGTCTCCTATGTAGGTGTTTAGTTTAGGGTCACATATGGGGTATCGCCGTACTCGGGAGAAATTGCCTAAAAAATTTTGGGGGGCTTTTTCTCCTTTCACCCCTTATGAAAAGGTGAAGTTGGGGTCTACACCAGCATGTTAGTGTAAAAATTTTTTTTTTTTTTACATTAACATGCTGGTGTTGCCCTATACTTTTCATTTTGACAAGAGGTAAAAGGGGAAAAAGCCCCCCAAAATTTGTAATACCATTTCTCCCGACTATGGAGATACCCCATATGTGGGCGCAAAGTGCTCTGGGGGCGCACAACAAGGCCCAGAAGGGAGAGTGCGCCATGTACATTTGAGGTGATTTGCACAGGGGTGGCTGATTGTTAGAGCGGTTTTGACAAACGCGAAAAAAAAAAAAACACATTTTACCCCATTTCGGAAACTACACCCCTCACGGAATGTAATGAGGGGTGCAGTGAGAATTTACACCCCACTGGTGTCTGACAGATCTTTGGAATAGTGGGCTGTGCAAATTAAAAATTTTGTACAGCCCACTGTTCCAAAGATCTGACAGACACCAGTGGGGGGGGGGGGGGTAAATGCTCACTGTACCCTTGTTATGTTCCTCAAGGGGTCTAGTTTCCAAAATGGTATGCCATGTGGGGGTTATTTTGCTGTCCTGGCACCAGAGGGGCTTCCTAAATGCGACATGCCCCCCGAGCAAAATTTGCTCTCAAAAATCCAAATATGACTCCTTCTCTTCTGAGCATTGTAGTTCGCCCGTAGTGCACTTCAGGTGAACTTATGGGGTACCTCCATACTCAGAAGAGATGGGGTTACAAATTTTGGGGGGTATTTTCTGCTATTAACCCTTGCAAAAATGTGAAATTTGGGGGGAAACACACATTTTAGTGAAATTTTATTTTATTTTTTTACATATGCAAAAGTCGTGAAACACATGTGGGGTATTAAGGCTCACTTAATTCCTTGTTACGTTCCTCAAGGGGTCTTGTTTCCAAAATGGTATGGCATGTTTTTTTTTGCTGTTCTGGCACCATAGGGGCTTCCTAAATGCAACATGCCCCCCAAAAACCATTTCTGAAAAACGTACTCTCCAAAATCCCCTTCTCGCTCCTTTGCTTCTGAGCCCTCTACTGCGCCCACCGAACACTTTACATAGACATATGAGGTATGTGCTTACTCGAGAGAAATTGGGCTACAAATATAAGTATAAATTTTCTCCTTTTACCCCTTGTAAAAATTCAAAAATTGGGTCTACAAGAACATGCGAGTGTAAAAAATGAAGATTGTGAATTTTCTCCTTCACTTTCCTGCTATTCCTGTGAAACACCTAAAAGGTTAAAAGGCTGACCGAATATCATTTTGAATACGTTGGAGGGTGCAGTTTTTATAATGGGGTCATTTGTGGGGTATTTCTAAGATAAAGACCCTTCAAATCCACTTCAAACCTGAACTGGTCCCTGAAAAATAGTGAGTTTGGAAATTTTGTGAAAAATTGGAAAATTGCTGCTGAACTTTGAAGCCCTCTGGTGTCTTCCAAAAGTAAAAACTCATCAATTTTATGATGCAAACATAAAGTAGACATATTGTATATGTTAATAAAAAAATATATATATTTTGAATATCCATTTTCCTTACAAGCAGAGAGCTTCAAAGTTAGAAAAATGCAAAATTTTCACATTTTTCATCAAGTTTTGGGATTTTTCACCAAGAAAGGAAGCAAGTTACCAAAACATTTTACCACTATGTTAAAGTAGAATATGTCACAAAAAAACAATCTCAGAATCAGAATGATAACTAAAAGCATTCCAAAGTTATTAATGTTTAAAGTGACAGTGGTCAGATGTTGAAAAAATGGCCGGGTCCTAAGGTGTAAAATGGCTGGGTCCTTAAGAGGTTAAAGAACCTAGTGGTCCACAGCTATTATAGTACAAGTAAACGAGAAACGTGGCTGAGGAATCCAAACATGGAAACGACACATTTGTAAACATCTGAGTGGCATAAGAAAGGGTGCGTATACACCAATAGCCCGCCATATTAGGGAAGTACATGGAAATGTATCTAAATCTAAACAATTTGAAATTCTGGGGTCTGAGGCAGATCAGCCTCGGACCAAGAGGTAATTTGGATAATATTGGATCTTCTGGTTGGGATCCTTAAGCCCTAAGGGATTAAATGAAGGGTTTAATTATTCGGCATTAATCTATATATGTTTGATTTGTGTTAGGGAATTTGCTACCAACCAAGCCCTACCTGTCCAAAGTCCTTTTCACGGATCATGTATTCTAATTTGGTAGAGAATCTATGAGGGATAACCCTTGAGTCCCCTATGATTTAAAATATATGCGTCCCATAGGAAATCTAGATTCATTCCCCCTGAATTTTAAATTATCATAAATATGTAAGGTGTCCCAATATACATGAATACATGATATCTAATGAATCCATAGTTGTACAGCGGTATATATGCTCAATTGTGAGCTCCGGTGTGGGACCTGGGATTAAAGCCAGGACGAGTGGGAAAGTCTCATTTTTGTAGTAATTAATTTAGTGTGTAAATGGGTATTAGCATGCATGCGTAGAGGCACTGCCCTAGATGGAGATCACGGCCGCTAGATATGTGTATATGCATGTGCTTAGTCTATCAATTTATTTACATATACCGTGTGGCTAATAGCGTGCAAGCGCAGAGGTCGGTGCATAACTGTTAACGCAGTGGCTTGAAGTTGGAGATTGCGGCCGTAAGGAAGGATTATGCGCATGCATGTGCCTGTCACTGTTTACATCTACCACGTATATTTGTTTTGATCACATGGGGATCATGTGCATCGGAGTTGGGAGTCGGCGCACAAGAGATCTGAAGGACCTGACGTGAACGGAAGTTTACATAGTAACATGTACTGATTGGACACCTAATGGACCAATTGTATTTGTTGAAATCAGGCACATGGAATGGATGGTGTGTGATATCATCCAATATCACTCATGCAGATTGGCTGGGGATTTTCCGTTATTTGATAATGCGCTTTGATTGAGACAATATGTGCAAGATGGAGATCTAGTATTGACTGGTAGATAGACAGTTACCGATTGGCATATGAATTAGTGATGTCAAAGTGATACCTTATAAAAAGGGGCCATTTGTGGCTGACACTCAATGCTGTCAGTTGTTCTCCTTGATAAAGCTCCATGTAGTGACAAAACATGTCGGGTGTGACAGTACTACATTTTAATTGCAACCCTATTGCGTCTTGTGCTATCAGTGATCACAATATGGAGTATATAATATGTTAGTGGCTGTTAGCCATATACACTGGCAATTCACACCTGCGGTGCACAGCAGGCTAGCGATTATTTATCCACAGTTCTTATACATGAGTGAAATACTTAATATTGATTAATTTACCACTGCAGTATTACACATAATAAGTGGAGGGAGACTGAATAACCACAGTTGACCAATAAGGGAGGGTTATAACACCCCGATCCAGAGTGCAATTTTCCATTTGGAAGGGAATTAACAACCCCGGATATATATCCTCTTTTTGAGAGTGGCACAATAGTACAACTGGTTACCACAATTTCAGCGGGCGAAATACTTACCTGTTTCCTATTCCTCAGGTTGTGTTTTTAAGCATGTGTTTTTTTCTCACTGGTTCACAATATTACTTATATTTAATAAAAGTTACATTTTATAGTGAACACATGGATTAAAAGAAGTTTTGTTAACCCGTTGGGGATACATTTTTGTGTGGTTTTGACACCACTACATGTGTTCTTAAAGCCTATTCATAGTAGGTTCCCCGCCTCCTAGGGTACGCGTGTTCCCCCACTTCCTTTAATCCTTGCAGGATCTTTATGTCTTTATTGCCTAAGAGAAAGCATTTACTTGTGTCTTACCTTGCCATGTATATGACCCCTTGCTACGTATCCTGACCTTGCTCCCATGTCGCCTGCCTTCTGACCTCTTGCTACGTGACCTGACCTTGCTTCATTGCCGCCAGCCCAGACCTCCTGCCTGTCCTGACTTCATCTGTGCCTCATCCTTCTTATGCCACGTTATACCTCCACTGCCTGTGGGGAAGAGTCGTATCAGGGTAGCGACCTGGGTGCCGCCTGCCACAGCAAGTCCATCCTGCTTTGCGGCGGGCTCTGGTGAAAAGCAGTGGCACCTTAGACTCTGCTCTCTCGTACGGCTCACGTCATCATCCTCACAGTTCGGTGGATCCACCTCACCACAGCCGTAAGAGCAAAGTGTTCTACACCCCTATTGAAGCTCTCTGTAGGCCAGAAATAGCCATTTTTAATAGCGATTCGCTGCAAATAAATTCGGACCAAACCAAATTTTTTGGGAAAATTCAGTGAATCGGCCAAATAGAATTTTCCAAAAATGCGCTCATCTCTAGTGGTAAGTATGGCTTTGTTAACATTGCACCTTTTGGATAATGTGAACAGACCCCTTCTGGCAGTGTCTTTCCAACAGGAAGCCTCCAGCTGTTCACACCATGTTTTATCCATGCATAACTCTATGGGGTGCTCAACTTGTTAAGAATATAGTAGCAGAAATACATCAAACAGGTGCAAAGAAATCAGATGCAGCACTCACCACAATATCCTATCTTCTTTTATTTCATTTGTTTATCCGAAATGAAGACACAGCAGGGAAACATAAAGGGACTTTTTTAAAAAGTATTTTTAAAACCTTTTAAAAAGTTTTTGTTACACTTTTTTGATTATTTGAAATCTTTTACAGATCAATGCAGAACATAGGCAGGCTGTATCAATAGCTCAGTCCCAGGAAACACAAAGGCCTAGCAAAGGCTCGGGGCCCGCATGATAATGGAATCACGTTGTGGGGAAACGATCAGAACAATTGCACAAAGGCTGATGAAATACTGCTATACTGCTGTCAGCTTTGACAATGGAATTTAAACAGTTAATAGCCACCATCAGAGATGACTAAAAGGGAGCTGCTGTTTTTTGCTTTTTAATTATTTTTTTTATAAAGAAACATTTCATTAGAGAGTTGAAGTTTAATCATCCACAGGGTGAACTTTTCAAAGTACGGCTCCAAAATCCCTGTTTCCTGTTAAATTTGGTATTCACTTTTTCCCCTCTCAAAATTTTTTTCCACGGTATTTGCTGATGTTTAAATCCACAACATTTTGTCAAAGCCTTCGTAAATATGTAGGGATTTTTTTTTTAATAAATGTCAGGGGACACAAACCCTTTTCGACAGCCATAAACCCTTTTCCTGGTGACCACGCCCCTTTTTCGGGTTTTCTGAGTAAAATGGAGAGTTGGTCAGGTTTTTTTTTAATTTTGGCACAGACTCTGGTGCAGACATAACTTGTGGCGCAATACGACACATTTTGGTGCACAACACGACAAAACACAGGTTTATAATAATTAATCAGGGCCAATGTGTTTTCAATCCAATTTTTATATTTCTATAATGTTCCTGTATTCGTGTTTTTAATTTGCAAGTTGTCTGTTTTCCTATGTATCTTAAACCACATGGACTATTAACAATTTAGACTAAATTTTTTTGTACAAAGAAGGATGTAACATATGTGTCTTACTGTTACAAACTTCCACCACAAGGGCTTGGCTGTTACAGGCAGGGCTGCCATCAGAAATTTTGGGGCCCCTTACACAGGTCAAGGCCTGGGCTCCCTTCAACCCCTCCCCGCCCCCAGGTAATTTTTAGATTGCATACACTTACCAATGCTGTGCCATAGCACAGAATTGATCAGTGTTATCGGTGCTACCTTACTACAGGCTGTTGAAGCTTTCTGCACTAATGGAGCACAGATCAGACGAGCCAGAGGCAGATAGGCACCCTCCGCTGAGCTAAACGGGACACCACAATTTTGCCGTGGTCCTGATCAGTTCCTCTGGGCTATCTGGCAACCTATTTTCATACTTTTAGATGCTGCAATGAACTTTGATTGTGGCATCTAATGTGGTTAATGCTGGACATCACCCTGATTGGTGAACTCTGGCATTAGCCACATGTCCCAGCTCTGGTGATAGCAGGCGGAACCAACCGGTTATGAAGCATAGAACTGGAGGGGGGACAGGACATACATTTACACCCTGCATCCTTAACCCCTTAAAGACCAGGCCATTTTACACCTTAGGACCAGAGTGTTTTTTGCACATCTGACCACTGTCACTTTAAACATTAATAACTCTGGAATACTTTTAGATATCATTCTGATTCTGAGATAGTTTTTTCGTGACATATTCTACTTTAACATAGTGGTAAAATTTTGTGGATAACTTGCATCCTTTCTTGGTGAAAAATCCCCAAATTTGATGAAAAATTTGAAAATTTTGCATTTTTCTAACTTTGAAGCTTTCTGCTTGTAAGGAAAATGGATATTCAAAATAATTTTTTTAAATTCACATTTCCAATATGTCTATTTTATGTTTGCATCATAAAATTGATGTGTTTTTACTTTTGGAAGACACCAGAGGGCTTCAAAGTTCAGCAGCAATTTTCCAATTTTCCACAAAATTTTGAAACTCGCTTTTTTCAGGGACCAGTTCAGTTTTAAAATGGATTTGAAGGGTCTTCATATGACCCCATTATAAAAACTACACCCCCCAAAGTATTCAAAATGACAATCAGTAAGTGTTTTAACCCTTTAGGTGTTCCACAAGAATAGCAGCAAAGTGAAGGAGAAAATTCACAATCTTCATTTTTTACACTCGCATGTTCTTGTAAACCCAATTTTTTAATTTTTATAATGGGTAAAAGGAGAAAATGTATACTTATATTTGTAGCCCAATTTCTCTCGAGTAAGGACATACCTCATATGTCTATGTAAATTGTTCGGCGGGTGCAGTAGAGGGCTCAGAAGCGAAGGAGCGACAAGGGGATTTTGGAGAGTACGTTTTTCAGAAATGGTTTTTGGGGGGCATGTTGCATTTAGGAAGCCCCTATGGTGCCAGAACAGCAAAAAAAAAAAAAACATATGGCATATCATTTTGGAAACTAGACCCCTTGAGGAACGTAACAAGGAATAAAGTGAGCCTTAATACCCCACAGGGGTTTCATGACTTTTGCATATGTAAAAAAAAAAATTTTTTTTGCACTAAAATGTGTGTTTCCCCCCAAATTTCACATTTTTGCAAGGGTTAATAGCAGAAAATACCCCTCAAAATCTGTAACCCCATCTCTTCTGAGTATGGAGGTACCCCATAAGTTGACCTGAAATGCACTACGGGCGAACTACAATGCTCAGAAGAGGAGGAGCACCATTGAGCTTTTGGAAAGAGAATTCGTTTGGAATGGTAGTCAGGGGCCATGTGCATTTACAAAGCCCCCCTATGGTGCCAGAACAGTGGACCCCCCCCCCCCACATGTGACCCTATTTTGGAAACTACACCCCTCACAGAATTTAATAAGTGGTGCAGTGAGCATTTACACCCCACTGGCGTTTGACAGATCTTTGGAACAGTGGGCTGTGCAAATGGAAAATTAAATTTTTCATTTTCACGGGTCACGGTTCCAAAAATCTGTCAGACACCTGTGGGGCGTAAATGCTCACTGTACCCCTTATTACATTACATGAGGGGTGTAGTTTGCAAAATGGGGTCACATATGGGGGGGATCCATTGTTCTGGTACCATGGGGGCTTTGTAAAAACAAGTGGCCTGAAATTCTGGACAAATTTTCTCTTCAAAATCCCAATGGCGCTCCTTCTCTTTTGAGCATTGTAGTGCACCCATAGAGCACTTTACATCCACATAGGGGGTATGTTCTTACTCAGAAGAAATGGGGTTACAAATTTTGAGGGGCTTTTTTTTATTTTCCCTTGTGAAAATGAAAAATTTAGGGTGACACCAGCATTTTAGTGAAATTTTTTTTTTTCATTTTCCCATCCAACTTTAATGAAAATTTGTCAAACACCTGTGGGGTGTTCAGGCTCACTATACCCCTTGTTACGTTCCGTGAGGGGTGTCGTTTCCAAAATGGGGTCACATGTGGGTATTTATTTTTTTGGGTTTATGTCAGAACCGCTGTAAAATCACCCACCCCTGTGCAAATCACCAATTTAGGCCTCAAATGTACATGGTGTGCTCTCACTCCTGAGCCTTGTTGTGCGTCCGCAGAGCATTTTACGCCCACATATGGGGTATTTCTGTACTCAGGAGAAATTGCGTTACAAATTTTGGGGGTCTTTTTTCCTTTTACCTCCCGTGAAAATAAAAAGTAAAGGACAACACCAGAATGTTAGTGTAAAAAAAAATTTTTTTTTTACACTAACAGGCTGTTGTAGACCACAACTTTTCTTTTCAAAAGGGGTAAAAGGAAAAAAACGCCCCCAAAATTAGTAGTGCAATTTCTCCCGAGTACGGAAATACCCCATATGTGGCCCTAAACTGTTTCCTTGAAATACGACAGGGCTCTGAAGTGAGAGAGCGCCATGCGCATTTGAGGACTAAATTAGGGATTGCACAGGGGTGGACATAGGGGTATTCTACGCCAGTCTTTCCCAAACAGGGTGCCTCCAGCTGTTGCTAAACTCCCAGCATGCCTGGACAGTCAGTGGCTGTCCGGAAATGCTGTGAGTTGTTGTTTTGCAACAGCTGGAGGCTCTGTTTTGGAAACACTGCCGTACAATACGTTTTGTTTTTTTATTGGGGGGACAGTGTAAAGGGGTGTATATGTAGTGTTTTACCCTTTGTTATGTGTTAGTGTAGTGTAGTGTAGTGTGTTTAGGGTACATTCACACTGGCGGAGGTTTACAGTGAATTTACCACTAGGAGTTTGCGCTGCGGAGAAAAATTTGCCGCAGCTCATACTTGAAGCAGAAAATTTACTGTAAACCCGCCAGTGTGAATGTATCCTGTACGTTCACATGGGGGGGCAAACCTCCAGCTGTTTCAAAACTACAACTCCCAGCATGTACTGACAGACCGTGCATGCTGGGAGTTGTACTTTTGCAACAGCTGGAGGCACACTGGTTGGAAAACCTTCAGTTAGGTTCTGTTACCTAACTCAGTATTTTCCAACCAGTGTGCCTCCAGCTGTTGCAAAACTTCAACTCCCAGCATGTACTGATCGCCAAAAGGCATGCTGGGAGATGTAGTTATGCAACAGCTGGAGGTACGCAACTACAACTCCCAGCATGCAGAGACAGCTGTTTGCTGTTTAGGCATGCTGGGAGTTGCAGTTTTGCAACATCTGGAGAGCTATAGTTTAGAGACCACTGCACAGTGGTCTCCAAACTGTGGACCTCCAGATGTTGCAAAACTACAACTCCCAGCATGCCCAGAAAGCAAACTGCTGTGCGGGCATGCTGGGAGTTGTAGTTTTGCAAGATCTGGAGGTGCACAGTATAGAGATCACTGTGCAGTGGTCTCAAACTGTAGACCTCCAGCTGTTGCAAAACTGCAACTCCCAGCAAGCCTAAACAGCTCTCTGGGCATGCTGGAAGTTGTAGTTTTGCAACATCTGGAGGGTTACAGTTTAGAGACCACTATAGTGGTCTCAGACTGTAGCCCTCCAAATGTTGCTAAGTAACTCACCGGCTTCCGTCGGATCCAGGGAGCTGCGTTGCCGTCCTATTCTTCCGCCGATCGTCGCCCGCTGCCGCCGCTGATCGTCGCCCACTGCCGTCGCCGATGGGTAAGTGGATCTTCGGCGCCGGTCCCTGTCGGTTTCCCCGTCCTGCCCCGCCTATTGTGGGTTGGCAAAACGGGGAAACCGAAAGTAAACCCCTCCGCCCCCGATCTGCTATTGGTGGTCGCGTCTAGACCACCAATAGCAGAGATAGGAGGGGTGGCACCTCTGCCACCTCACTCCTATCGCTACAGGGGGATCGTGGGTGTCTAGGACATCCGCGATCCCCTTTATTTTCTGGGTCACCGGGTCACTATAGACCCGTTTGACCCGGAATAGTGTGAATTCACTTGCGATTTGCGGCGATCGCCTACATGGGGGGGTCTGGGCATTTGCGCGGGTAGATATCAGCAGTCACCCCGGCCCGATCCCCGCCCGGCGCGTGGCGGGGACCGAAATTCCCACGGGCATACAGGTACGCCCTTGGTCCTTAAGTACCAGGGAGCAAAGGTGTACCTGTATGCCCTTGGTCCTTAAGGGGTTAAGGAAATACACATACACAGCCCCATATGCGTACACAGCCTCTATATACTCATACACAATATATACCAATACACACATACAGTCATGGCCGTAAATGTTGGCACCCGTGAAATTTTTCAAGAAAATTAAGTATTTCTCACAGAAAAGGATTGCAGTAACAAATGTTTTGCTATACACATTTATGATCACATCCTGATCAAGACATCTATGGTGTTGACAGGGGGAGTGCTCTCCCCTTGTTCTCCAGCGGCGGCACCGCGATACAATTGTGGGTCGCCGTTGGTTGATATGGCAGCAGGAGGTCAGATCATGACCTCCTGTATGCCTGCTACGGAAGCCTGTGAAATCCAGCCAGAGGCTGGATCACACAGGCTGTAGTGTCTGCAGCTCATCAGGTTATACTGTGCTGCAGTACAAATGTATTGCAGCATAGAATAACCTGTAAAAAGTGTAAAAAATAAAACAAATAGTTCTTCAATAAAAGTATGACGTGTAAAAAAAAAAGAATGACCCTTTCCCAATAAAAGCCCTGTTTTATCACCAAAAAAGATCAAAAACACAAATCATATACACAATAGGTATTAACACGTCCGTAATGATGTGTACTATAAAATTATAATGTAAATTATCCCGCACGGTGAACGCTGTGAAAAAAAAAAAAACCATACAAAAAAACGCAAAATTCACTAATTTTGGTACAAATAGCGGAATAAAAAGATCAAAAGGTAGTGCATAGCACAAAAATGATACCAATAAAAAGTACAGCTCATTCCGCAAAAAATAAGCCCTTACTCAATGATGTCGGACAAAAAATAAAAAAGTTACGGCTGTTGGAAAATGAATGGCAGAAAAATAATTTTGCTCAGAAAAGGAAAAAGAACATAAAAAGCTATATAAAATGGGTATCGTCATAATCATACTGAACCACAGAATAAATATAACATCACTTTTACCGCACAGTGTACATCATAAAAAAATTTTATAAAAAAATTTCAGAAATTTTCCAGTTTTTCATAATATTTTGAAGTTTTTCACAAAAAATGCTTCATGTGTCAACAAAAAGGCACCAGTTATATAAAGTACAATATGTCATGAAAAAACTATCTCAGAATCTATCAATTCTAAAGTTATTACCATTTAAAGAGATACATGTCAAAAAATTAAAAATAAAAAGAGCCTGGTCATAGAGGTAAAAGATGGGTCGGTCCTTAAGGGGTTAAAGGTGTCAACGCAGGATAGTCCGGATGGTGGATAAGCAGCCCTAAACAAGTTCCAAAGATATTCAAGCTGTCCTGCAGGCTCAGGGAGCATCAGTGTCAGCGTGAACTATCTGTCGACATTTAAATGAAATGAAACGCTATGGCAGGAGACCCAGGAGGACCCCACTGCTGACACAGAGACATAAAAAAGCAAGACTGCATTTTGCCAAAATGAACTTGATCGCGCCGCGATCCCGCATCATATCGCGTCGGTCCCGGTGCTCATCAACGGCCGGGACCCGCGGCTAATACCACACATCGCCGATCGCGGCGATGTGCGGTATTAACCCTTTAGAAGCGGCGGTCAAAGCTGACCGCCGCTTCTAAAGTGAAAGTGAAAGTGACCCGGCTGCTCAGTCGGGCTGTTCGGGACCGCCGCGGGGAAATCGCGGCGTCCCGAACAGCTGACCGGACACCAGGAGGGCCCTTACCTGCCTCCTCGGTGTCCGATCGGCGAATGACTGCTCCGTGCCTGAGATCCAGGCAGGAGCAGTCAAGCGCCGATAACACTGATCACAGGCGTGTTAATACACGCCTGTGATCTGTGTAAAAGATCAGTGTGTGCAGTGTTATAGGTCCCTATGGGACCTATAACACTGCAAAAAAAATGTAAAAAAAAAGTGTTAATAAAGGTCATTTAACCTCTTCCCTAATAAAAGTTTGAATCACCCCCCTTTTCCCATAAAAAAAATAAACATATGTGGTATCGCCGCGTGCGTAAATGTCCGAACTATAAAAATATATCATTAATTAAACCGCACGGTCAATGGCGTACGCACAAAATTCCAAAGTCCAAAAAAGCGCATTTTGGTCACTTTTTATACCATTAAAAAATGAATAAAAAGTGATCAAAAAGTCTGATCAAAACAAAAATCATACTGATAAAAACTTCAGATCACGACGCAAAAAATGAGTCCTCATACCGCCACATAGTTATGCAACAGCTGGAGGTACCCAACTACAACTCCCAGCATGCCGAGACAGCTTTTTGCTTTCTGGGCATGCTGGGAATTGCAGTTTTGCAACATCTGGAGAGCTACAGTTTTTAGACCACTACACTGATCTCCAAACTGTGGACCTCCAGATGTTGGAAAACTACAACTCCCAGCATGCCCAGACAACAAACAGCTATGTGGGCATGCTAGGAGTTGTAGTTTTGCAACATCTGGAGGGATATAGTTTAGAGACCACTGTATAGTGGTCTCA
Organism: Hyla sarda; assembly: GCF_029499605.1. NCBI lineage: Eukaryota > Metazoa > Chordata > Amphibia > Anura > Hylidae > Hyla > Hyla sarda. The sequence goes on along the minus strand of NC_079196.1, from coordinate 157,705,270 downwards.
AACTGCAGCCCTCCAGCTGTTGCAAAACTACATATTCCAGCATACCCAAACAGCTGTCTGGGAATGCTGGGAGTTGTAGTTTTGCAACATCTGGAGGGCTACAGTTAGGGACCACGGTCTCAGACTGTAGCCCTCCAGATCAACTTACCGGCTTCCTTAGGATCCCGGCAGCCATCCTCTTCAGACGCACGTGACGCCGCCCGCCGATCAACGTCGCCGCAGCCTCCGGATCGGTAAGTGGACGTCGGTGCCTGGTCCCCTTCGGTTTCCCGTTCTGCCCGGCCTATTGTGGGTGGGAAGGACGGGGAAAACGAAAGTTAACCCCCCCGGTCTGCTATTGGTTGTCGCCTCTGACGATCAATAGCAGACCAATAGCAGGGATAGGAGGGGTGGCAACCCTGCCACCTCACTCCTATGCCTACAGGGGGATCGTGGGTGTCTTAGACAACCGCGATCCCCCTTCTATTCCATATCATTAATTAAACCGCACGGTCAATGGCGTACGCGCAAAATTCCAAAGTCCAAAAAAGCGCATTTTGGTCACTTTTTATACCATTAAAAAATGAATAAAAAGTGATCAAAAAGTCTGATCAAAACAAAAATCAAACTGATAAAAACTTCAGATCACGACGCAAAAAATGAGTCCTCATACCGCCCTGTACGTGGAAAAATAAAAAAGTTATAGGGGTCAGAAGATGACATTTTTAAACGTATAAATTTTCCTGCATGTAGTTATGATTTTTTACAGAAGTGCGACAAAATCAAACCTATATAAGTAGGGTATCATTTTAACCGTATGGACCTACAGAATAATGATAAGGTGTAATTTTTACCAAAATATGCACTGCGTAGAAACGGAAGCCCCCAAAAGTTACAAAATGGCGTTTTTTTTTCGATTTTGTCGCACAATGATTTTTTTTTCCTTTCACCGTGCATTTTTGGGTAAAATGACTAATGTCACTGCAAAGTAGAATTGGCGACGCAAAAAATAAGCCATAATATGGATTTTTAGGTGGAAAATTGAAAGGGTTATGATTTTTAAAAGGTAAGGAGGAAAAAACGAAAGTGCAAAAACGGAAAAACCCTGAGTCCTTAAGGGGTTAAGGACCCAGCCCAAATATACCTTAAGGACCCGGCCATTTTTTGAACATCTGACCACTGTCACTTCAAGCATTAATAACTCTGGGATGCTTTTACCTTTCATTCTGATTCCGAGATAGTTTTTTCGTGACATTCCAAAATTCCAAAATTTGATGAAAAAATTGAAAATTTGGCATTTTTTTAACTTTGAAGCTCTCTGCTTATAAGGAAAATGGATATGCCAAATAAATTATACATTGATTCACATATACAATATGTCTACTTCATGTTTGCATCATAAAATTTACGTGTTTTTACTTTTGGAAGACATCAGAGGGCTTCAAAGTTCAGCAGCAATTTTCCAATTTTTCACAACATTTTCAAAATCGGAATTTTTCAGGGACCAGTTCAGGTTTGAAGTGGATTTGAAGGGCCTTCATATTAGAAATACCCCACAAATGACCCCATTATAAAAATTGCACCCCTCAAAGTATTTCAGGGTTTCACAGGAATAGCAGCAAAGTGAAGGAGAAAATTCAAAATCTTCATTTTTTACACTCGCATGTTCTTGTAGACCCAGTTTTTGAATTTTTACAAGGGGTAATAGATGAAAAATCTCACCAAAATTTGTAACCCAATTTCTCTCGAGTAAGGAAATACCTCATATGTGTATGTCAAGTGTTCGGCGGGTGCACTAGAGGGCTCAGAAGGGAAGGAGCGACAATGGGATTTTGGAGAGGGAATTTTGCTGAAATGGTTTTTGGGGGGCATGTCATATTTAGGAATCCCCTATGGTGCCAGAACAGCAGAAAACCCCGACATGGCATACCATTTTGGAAACTAGACCCCTCAAGGCACGTAACAAGGGGTCCAGTGAGCCTTAACACCCCACATATGTTTGACGACTTTTCGTTAAAGTCGGATGTGTAAATGAAAAAAAAAATTTCACTAAAGTGCAGTTTTTCCCCCAAATTTACCATTTTTACAAAGGGTAATGGGAGAAAATGCCCCCCCAAATTTGTAACCCCATCTCTTCTGAGTATGGAAATACCCCATGTTAGGACGTAAAATGCTTTGCGGGCGAACTACAATGCTCAGAAGAGAAGGAGTCACATTTGGCTTTTTGAAAGCAACTTTTGCTGAAATGTTTTTTGGGGGGCATGTCGCATTTAGGAAGCCCCTGTGGTGCCAGAACAGCAAAAAATACCCACATGGCATACTATTTTGGAAACTACACCCCTCAAGGAACATAACAAGGGGTCCGCTGAGCCTTAACACCCCACAGGTGTTTGATGACTTTTCGTAAAAGTCGGATATGTAAATGAAAATTTTTCTTTTTTTACAAAAATGCAGTTTTTCCCCTAAATTTTACATTTTTACAAGGGGTAATAGGAGAAAATGACCCCCAAAATTTGTAACCCCATTTCTTCTGAGTATGGAAATATCCCATGTTAGGACGTAAAATGCTCTGCTGGCGAACTACAATGCTCAGAAGAGGAGGAGCGCCATTGAGCTGTTACGCCTAGCGCTCCGGGTCCCCGCTCCTCCCCGGAGCGCTCACGGCGTCTCTTTCCCTGCAGCTCCCCGGTCAGTCCCGCTGACCGGGAGCGCTGCTCTGTCATGGCCGTTGGGGATGCGATTCGCACAGCGGGACGCGCCCGCTCGCGAATCGCATCCCAGGTCACTTACCCGTTCCCGTCCCCTGCTGTCATGTGCTGGCGCGCGCGGCTCCGCTCTCTAGGGCGCGCGCGCGCCAGCTCCCTGAGACTTAAAGGGCCAGTGCACCAATGATTGGTGCCTGGCCCAATTAGCTTAATTGGTTCCCACCTGTTCCCTGGCTATATCTAGTCTCCTCCCTTGCACTCCCTCGCCGGATCTTGTTGCCTTAGTGCCAGTGAAAGCGTATTGTGTGTTTTATAGCCTGTGTACCAGTACCTTTGCTATCTCCCCTGACTACGAACCTTGCCGCCTGCCCCCTACCTTCTGCTACGTCCGACCTTGCTACTGCCTACTCCCTTGTACCTCGCCTTTCTTCTGTATCTTCAGCAGCCAGAGAGGTGAGCCGTTGCTAGTGGATACGACCTGGTCACTACCGCCGCAGCAAGACCATCCCGCTTTGCGGCGGGCTCTGGTGAAAACCTGTAGTGGCTTAGAACCGGTCCACTAGCGCGGTCCTCGCCAATCCCTCTCTGGCACAGAGGATCCACTACCTGCCAGCCGGCATCGTGATAGTAGATCCGGCCATGGATCCCGCTGAGGTTCCCCTGCCAGTTGCCTCTGATATCACCACGGTGGTCGCCCAGCAAGCCCGACAGATCGCCCATCTAACCCACCAGATGTCAGAAATGTCCACCATTGTGCACCAACTTCAGTCGCAACTTCATCAGCAATCATCTCCTCCGCCAGCTCCTGCACCCCTTCCGCAGCGAGTGGCCACTCCTAGCCTCCGCCTGTCTTTGCCGGACAAATTTAATGGGGACTCTAAGTTTTGCCGTGGCTTCCTTTCGCAATGTTCTCTGCACTTGGAGATGATGTCGGACCAGTTTCCTACTGAAAGGTCTAAGGTGGCTTTCGTAGTCAGCCTTCTGTCTGGAAAAGCCCTGTCATGGGCCACACCGCTCTGGGACCGCAATGACCCCGTCACTGCCTCTGTTCACTCCTTCTTCTCGGAAATTCGAAGTGTCTTTGAGGAACCTGCCCGAGCCTCTTCTGCTGAGACTGCCCTGCTGAACCTGGTCCAGGGTAATTCCTCCGTTGGCGAGTACGCCATACAATTCCGTACTCTTGCTTCTGAACTATCCTGGAATAATGAGGCTCTCTGCGCGACCTTTAAAAAAGGCCTATCCAGCAACATTAAAGATGTTCTGGCCGCACGAGAGACTCCTGCTAGCCTGCATGAACTCATTCATCTAGCCACTCGCATTGACATGCGTTTTTCTGAGAGGCATCAAGAGCTCCGCCAGGAAAAAGACTTAGATCTCTGGCCACCTCTCCCACAGTCTCCACTGCAATCTGCGCCTAGGCCTTCCGCCGAGGAGGCCATGCAAGTGGATCGGTCTCGCCTGACCCTGGAAGAGAGGAATCGCCGTAAGGAAGAGAATCTTTGTCTGTACTGTGCCAGTACTGAACATTTTTTGGTGGATTGCCCAATCCGTCCTCCACGTCTGGGAAACGCACGTTCGCACTCAGCTCTCGTGGGTGTGGCGTCTCTTGATGCCAAGTCGGCTTCTCCACGTCTCACGGTACCTGTTCGGATTTCCACTTCAGCCAGCTCTTCCCTCTCAGCCGTGGCCTGCCTGGACTCTGGAGCTTCTGGGAATTTTATTCGGGACTCCTTTGTGAATAAATTCCGTATTCTGGTGACCCGTCTTGTCAAGCCACTCCACATTTCCGCGGTCAACGGAGCCAGGTTGGACTGTACCATACGTTTCCGCACGGAGCCCCTTCTTATGAGCATCGGATCTCACCACGAGAGGATTGAACTTTTGGTCCTCCCCAATTGCACCTCGGAAATTCTCCTTGGACTTCCCTGGCTTCAACTTCATTCCCCAACCCTGGATTGGTCCACTGGGGAGATCAAGAGTTGGGGGTCCTCTTGTTCCAAGAACTGTCTAAAACCGGTTCCCAGTAACCCTTGCCGTAACTCTGTGGTTCCTCCTGTATCTGGTCCCCCTAAGGTCATTAAGGACTCTGCCTGCCACAGGAAATGCCCCTCCCCCCCTCCCAGTTCCATCAGGCAAGCTTCTGTGTCCCCTCATGACCCTCGTCCTGGTGTCACACTGCCCCGTGCCAGGTCCCGCCCTCTGCCCTCTCTCGCCATTCCTACTCCTGCGGTTCTGCCTGCCGTTGAGGAATCCCTCCATCCTTTCCCGGTGTCCTCATCCCAGGGGAGGCAGTTACCCGATAAAGAGAAGGGGAGACCTAAGGGGGGGGGTACTGTTACGCCTAGCGCTCCGGGTCCCCGCTCCTCCCCGGAGCGCTCACGGCGTCTCTTTCCCTGCAGCTCCCCGGTCAGTCCCGCTGACCGGGAGCGCTGCTCTGTCATGGCCGTTGGGGATGCGATTCGCACAGCGGGACGCGCCCGCTCGCGAATCGCATCCCAGGTCACTTACCCGTTCCCGTCCCCTGCTGTCATGTGCTGGCGCGCGCGGCTCCGCTCTCTAGGGCGCGCGCGCGCCAGCTCCCTGAGACTTAAAGGGCCAGTGCACCAATGATTGGTGCCTGGCCCAATTAGCTTAATTGGTTCCCACCTGTTCCCTGGCTATATCTAGTCTCCTCCCTTGCACTCCCTCGCCGGATCTTGTTGCCTTAGTGCCAGTGAAAGCGTATTGTGTGTTTTATAGCCTGTGTACCAGTACCTTTGCTATCTCCCCTGACTACGAACCTTGCCGCCTGCCCCCGACCTTCTGCTACGTCCGACCTTGCTACTGCCTACTCCCTTGTACCTCGCCTTTCTTCTGTATCTTCAGCAGCCAGAGAGGTGAGCCGTTGCTAGTGGATACGACCTGGTCACTACCGCCGCAGCAAGACCATCCCGCTTTGCGGCGGGCTCTGGTGAAAACCTGTAGTGGCTTAGAACCGGTCCACTAGCGCGGTCCTCGCCAATCCCTCTCTGGCACAGAGGATCCACTACCTGCCAGCCGGCATCGTGATATGAGCTTTTGGAAAGAGAATTAGTTTGGAATGGTAGTCAGGGGCCATGTGCGTTTACAAAGCCCCCCGTGGTGCCAGAACAGTGGACCCCCCCACATGTGACCCCATTTTGGAAACTACACCCCTCACAGAATTTAATAAGGGGTGCAGTGAGTATTTACACCCCACAGATCTTTGGAACAGTGGGCTGTGCAAATGAAAAATTTTATTTTTCATTTTTACGGACCACTGTTCCAAAAATCTGTCAGACACCTGTGGGGCTTAAATTCTCAATGTACCCCTTATTACATTACCTGAGGGGTGTAGTTTCCAAAATGGGGTCACATGTGTCGGGGGTCCATTGTTCTGGCACTATGGGGGCTTTGTAAACACATGTGGCCTTCAATTCCGGACAAATTTTCTCTACAAAATGCCAATGGCGCTCCTTCTCTTCTGAGCATTGTAGTTCGCCCGCAGAGCACTTTAAATTCACATATGGGGTATGTTCTTACTCAGAAGAGATGGGGTTACAAATTTGGGGAGGCTTTTTTCCTATTTTCCCTTGTGAAAATGAAAAATTTAGGGTAACACCAGCATTTTAGTGAAAAAATATAATTTTTTTTCATTTCCCCATCCAACTTTAATGAAAATTCGTCAAACACCTGTGGGGTGTTCAGGCTCACTATACCCCTTGTCACGTTCGGTGAGGGGTATAGTTTCCAAAATGGGGTCACATGTGGGTATTTTTTTTTTTTTTGCGTTTGTCAGAACCGCTGTAAAATCAGCCACCCCTGTGCAAATCACCAATTTAGGCCTCAAATGTACATGGTGCGCTCTCACTCCTGAGCCTTGTTTTGTGCCCCATCTGGGGTATTTCCGTACTCAGGAGAAATTGCGTTACAAATTTTGGGGGTCTTTTTTTCCTTTTACCGCTTGTGGAAATAAAAAGTATGGGGCAACCCCAGCATGTTAGTGTAAAATTTTTAATTTTTTTACACTAACAGGCTGGTGTAGCCCCCAACTTTTCCTTTTCACAAGCAGTAAAAGGAAAAAAAGACCCCCAAAATTTGTAGTGCAATTTCTCCCGAGTACGGCGATACCCCATATATGGCCCTAAACTGTTTCCTTGAAATATGACAGGGCTCCGAAGTAAGAGAGCACCATGCGCATTTGAGGACTAAATTAGGGATTGCATAGGGGTGGACATAGGGGTATTCTACGCCAGTGATTCCCAAACAGGGTGCCTCCATCTGTTGCTAAACTCCCAGCATGCCTGGACAGTCAATGGCTGTCCAGAAATGCTGGGAGTTGTTGTTTTGCAACAGCTGGAGGCTCAGTTTTTGAAACCCTGCCGTACAAGACGTTTTAAATTGTTTATGGGGGGGGACAGTGTAAGGGGTGTATATGTAGTGTTTTACCCTTTATTATGTGTTAGTGTAGTGTAGTGTTTTTAGGGTACGTTCACACTGGCGTGTTACGGTGAATTTCCCGCTAGGAGTTTGCGCTGTGGCGAAAAATTTGCTGCAGCCCAAACTTGAAGCAGGAAATTTACTGTAAATCTGCCAGTGTGAATGTACCCTGTACGTTCACATGGGGGGGGGGGGGGCAAACCTCCAGCTGTTTCAAAGCTACAACTCCCAGCATGTACTGACAGACCGTGAATGCTGGGAGTTGTACTTTTTCAACAGCTGGAGACACACTGGTTGGAAAACCTTCAGTTAGGTTCTGTTACCTAACTCAATATTTTCCAACCAGTGTGCCTCCAGCTGTTGCAAAACTACAACTCCCGGCATGTACTAATCACCGAAGGGCATGCTGGGAGATGTACTTATGCAACAGCTGGAGGTACCCAACTACAACTCCCAGCATGCCGAGACAGCTGTTTGCTTTCTGGGCATGCTGGGAATTGCAGTTTTGCAACATCTGGAGAGCTACAGTTTTTAGACCACTGCACAGTGATCTCCAAACTGTGGACCTCCAGATGTTGCAAAACTACAACTCCCAGCATGCCCAGACAACAAACAGCTATGTGGGCATGCTGGGAGTTGTAGTTTTGCAACATCTGGAGGGATATAGTTTAGAGACCACTGTATAGTGGTCTCAAACTGCAGCCCTCCAGCTGTTGCAAAACTACATATTCCAGCATGCCCAAACAGCTGTCTGGGCATGCTGGGAGTTGTAGTTTTGCAACATCTGGAGGGCTACAGTTAGGGACCACGGTCTCAGACTGTAGCCCTCCAGATCAACTTACCGGCTTCCGTAGGATCCGGCAGCCGTCCTCTTCAGACGCACGTGACGCCGCCCGCCGATCAACGTCGCCGCAGCCTCCGGATCGGTAAGTGGACGTCGGCGCCTGGTCCCATTCCCTTCCCCGTTCTGCCCCGCCTATTGTGGGTGGGCAGGACGGGGAAAACGAAAGTTAACCCCCCCCGGTCTGCTATTGGTCGTCGCCTCTGGGGGACTGAAATTCCCACGGGCGTATGGATGCGGGGACTGAAATTCCCACGGGCGTATGGATGCGCTCTGGGTCCTTAAGTGCCAGGACGTCAAGGCGTATCCATACGCCGTAGGTCCTTAAGTGGTCAAAGAATTTACACCGTTTTTGTGTGTAAATTCTTGCGCTAAATTTTGCGCAAGCTGTTTTTTGCGTCTCTTTTTTTGCATTCATTCTGATAGAGCATTTCCTCCTGATGTTGCAATATGGGGTACCTTGGAGTGACATCTATAGTATGCAAGGATTTAATAACTGCGTACTTTCCTTTACACACCAAAATTTTCCGCAAGTACCTTTTTTTAACGCAAATATAAGCCATCTTGGACTGCACTTAGCGAGATGCTCTAAATCATCGGTCATTTTTCAGAGCGGATTGTGGAGATTACTCTGCTTCTGCCACCCTTCAGATTATCTCTGTGATACTTATGGGCACTTGTGATCACCCGTTCACCCGCAGTCTAACCTGATACACCCAGTCATAGTGCGGGTGAAATACTTCCCGACACAGATCAGACTTCACACTGTGTAAAATTCAAACTTCCCACTCTTCTTGATGAGTGCAGGAGATTCCACCTGTGTAATGTAACTACGGTGACCACAGCTAAGAATATACCACTGTAATGTGCAGGGAGGGAGAAGGAGGTACAGCTGTGTGTATGTAGCAGAGCTGAGTATGTTGTGTGGGTGAATGTAGCAGAGCTGAGTATGTTGTGTTTGTGAATGTAGCAGAGCTGAGTATGTTGTGTGTGTAAATGTAGCAGAGCTGAGTATGTTGTTATGTGTGAATGTAGCAGAGCTGAGTATGTTGTGTGTGTGAATGTAGCAGAGCTGAATATGTTGCGTGTGTGAATGTAGCAGAGCTGAGTATGTTGCCTGTGTGAATGTAGCAGAGCTGAGTATGTTGCGTGTGTGAATGTAGCAGAGCTGAGTATGTTGTGTGTGTGAATGTAGCAGAGCTGAGTATGTTGTGTGTGTGAATGTAGCAGAGTTGAGTATGTTGCGTGTGTGAATGTAGTAGCGCTGAGTATGTTGCGTTTGTGAATGTAGCAGAGCTGAGTATGTTGTGTGTGTATGTTGCAGAGCTGAGTATGTTGTGTGTATGTAGCAAAACTGAGTATGTTGTGTGTGTATGTAGCAAAGCTGAGTATGTTGTGTGAGTATGTAGCAGAGCTAAGTATGTTATGTGTGTATGTAGCAGAGGTGAGTGTGTTATGTGTGTATGTAGCAGAGGTGAGTGTGTGTGTAGCAGAGTTGAGTGGGTGAATATGTGTATGTAGCAGAGCTAAATGTGATCAGGTGTATGTAGCAGAGCTGAGTGTGTGCATGGTCAAGTTTACATATAATCATATGCATACCCATGTCGCACACTAATTTCTGCTACCAGAGTGCCTCCAGCTTTTGCAAAACTACAACTCCCAGCATGCCAAGTTTTGCAATGCTTGGTAAACACAGATATAGAGGTAAGGGGACAGATTGTTCAGCAAAATTACATATTTTTTTAAACCCAGACATTCTGGGGGAGATTCACAAAAATAACTGTAATTTCTGTTCCAGCGATATTATTCACACCTTTATTTTTTTATCCTCACAATTCAAAGGTCTCTTTTGCTGCTTTTAAAATATGCAAAAATTCATTCATGGACCACTTTTTTTGTGGCAAAATTGTCGATTTTTGCACCAACTTTTACATCCAAGAAAATTCTGATTGAAACATCTCACAAAATATTCCATGGTTACTAGTGCCCAGACAAGCGATAACTGTATAAATAAAACATTTCTGAGCTTAAATGTGATTGCAGGTGCAGTGACCAAGAAAAAAAAAAAAAAAAAAAAATATATATATATATATATATATATATAACATTTTTCAATAATCATTTTTTATTATAATTACTTACATAACACCTCCCCCCCCCCCCCCCCCAAAAAAAAAAAAAAAAAAAAAACTGCAACCATTTCTGTGATTTCTACACTATCAAAAAGCTGGTGTGAAATTTTTGATGTAAACTGGACTCTCACCCTACGTATAAATATCACGTAAAGCAGAAATATACGTGGACACGCCCACTTTTACAAAACTGACGTGAACAGTGTAAACTGCGGCACAAAGCTCTTTAAACATGTGGTGATACTTTTCGTGCAAAAATGTATTTTTTATTTTATTTTTTGGCGCAAAATTCTTTGAGAATCTCCCCCCTCTGTGTACTTTATACAGATTTATGATTTTACTATTATGCAGAGTTTTGTTTGGCGCACACTGCTGCTCCAGCACTTCTAGCTATGAGCAGTGTACCGTGTGAGGTAGATAAGGAGTTCACGGTAGAGCGAGGGGGGGCGTTTCTATATTTGCACAAAATGTATCAAAGGACATGCACAACTTTAGTAAATCTTGAGCAAGAGTGTAAATTAGACAGCAGTGTAAAGGGGTAGAACTGCCCCTATATACACACACATGACCATCATACACAGCTTCTATATGCACATACACTGCCACTATATAGACACACATCCATCATAAATATATACACTGGCCCACATTTATCATTGTAGGTGAAGCATTTTTTTACACCTCTTTTTTGTGTGCTGGTAATGTGTAGGAGCACCATATTTATTAAATGTTCACAGAGCATATGATAAATTTTGTGCAAGTCACATTTTCTGAAAATTCTCTCTTCACATACACCAAAAAGCTACGCCAGGTCTGGAATGGTGTAGTTTTTCAGGGGCTTTGCGCCTTTTTTGTGCCTTTTTACAAAAAGGCGCCATTTATAAATCCCTTCTATATCATGTGTATTGCCAAAATCAGTGGATTGCAACTCAAAATCAGCAGAAGTGTGTAAACAAAAAGGCGCAAAAAAGGCGCAAATAAACCCTGCTTGCACCTTTTTGTGCGTTTTGTAGACACAAAAAACAGTCTAAAGACAATGATAAATGTCGGTCACTGCCTCTATATACACACACTGCCCCTTTATACACACACATGGCCATCATACACATACACAGCTTCTATATACACACACAGCCCCTTTATACACACATGGCCATCATTCACATACACAGCTTCTATATGCATATACACTGCCACTATATAGACACACACTGCCATCATACACACATATACAGCAACAATATACACATACACTGCCACTGTATACACACACACAGCCATCATAAATATATTGTTACGCCGAGCGCTCCGGGTCCCCGCTCCTCCCCGGAGCGCTCGCTACACTCCTCTCACTGCAGCGCTCCGGTCGGTTCCACGGACCCGGGGCGCTGCGATACCGCCTCTGGCCGGGATGCGATTCGCGATGCGGGTAGCGCCCGCTCGCGATGCGCACCCCGGCTCCCGTACCTGACTCGCTCTCCGTCAGTTCTGTCCCGGCGCGCGCGGCCCCGCTCCCTAGGGCGCGCGCGCGCCGGGTCTCTGCGATTTAAAGGGCCACTGCGCCGCTGATTGGCGCAGTGGTTCCAATTAGTGTTTACACCTGTGCACTTCCCTATATCACCTCACTTCCCCTTCACTCCCTCGCCGGATCTTGTTGCCTTAGTGCCAGTGAAAGCGTTTCCTTGTGTGTTCCTAGCCTGTGTTCCAGACCTCCTGCCGTTGCCCCTGACTACGATCCTTGCTGCCTGCCCCGACCTTCTGCTACGTCCGACCTTGCTTCTGTCTACTCCCTTGTACCGCGCCTATCTTCAGCAGCCAGAGAGGTTGAGCCGTTGCTAGGGGATACGACCTGGTCACTACCGCCGCAGCAAGACCATCCCGCTTTGCGGCGGGCTCTGGTGAATACCAGTAGTGACTTAGAACCGATCCTCTAGCACGGTCCACGCCAATCCCTCTCTGGCACAGAGGATCCACTACCTGCCAGCCGGCATCGTGACAGTAGATCCGGCCATGGATCCCGCTGAAGTTCCTCTGCCAGTTGTCGCTGACCTCACCACGGTGGTCGCCCAGCAGTCACAACAGATTGCGCAACAAGGCCAACAGCTGTCTCAACTGACTGTTATGCTACAACAGTTACTACCACAGCTCCAGCAACCATCTCCTCCGCCAGCTCCTGTACCTCCCCCGCAGCGAGTGGCCGCTTCTGGACTACGACTATCCTTGCCGGATAAATTTGATGGGGACTCTAAGTTTTGCCGTGGCTTCCTTTCCCAATGTTCATTACACTTGGAGATGATGTCGGACCAGTTCCCCACTGAAAGGTCTAAGGTGGCTTTCGTAGTCAGCCTGCTGTCTGGAAAAGCCCTGGCTTGGGCCACACCGCTCTGGGACCGCAATGACCCCGTCACTGCCTCTGTACACTCCTTCTTCTCGGAAATTCGAAGTGTCTTTGAGGAACCTGCCCGAGCCTCTTCTGCTGAGACTGCCCTGTTGAACCTGGTCCAGGGTAATTCTTCCGTTGGCGAGTATGCCGTACAATTCCGTACTCTTGCTTCTGAATTATCCTGGAACAATGAGGCCCTCTGCGCGACCTTTAAAAAAGGCCTATCCAGCAACATTAAAGATGTTCTGGCCGCACGAGAAATGCCTGCTAATCTTCATGAACTTATTCACCTAGCCACTCGCATTGACATGCGTTTTTCCGAAAGGCGTCAGGAGCTCCGCCAAGATATGGACTCTGTTCGCACGAGGCGTTTCTTCTCCTCGGCTCCTCTCTCCTCTGGTTCCCTGCAATCTGTTCCTGTGTCTCCCGCCGTGGAGGCTATGCAGGTCGACCGGTCTCGCCTGACATCTCAAGAGAGGACACGACGCCGCATGGAGAACCTCTGCCTGTACTGTGCTAGTACCGAACACTTCCTGAGGGATTGTCCTATCCGCCCTCCCCGCCTGGAAAGACGTACCCTGACTCCGCACAAAGGTGAGACAATCCTTGATGTCCACTCTGCTTCTCCACGTCTTACTGTGCCTGTGCAGATGTCTGCCTCTGCCTTCTCCTTCTCTTCTGTGGCCTTCTTGGACTCTGGATCTGCAGGAAATTTTATTTTGGCCTCTCTCGTCAACAGGTTCAACATCCCAGTGACCAGTCTCACCAGACCCCTTTACATCAATTGTATAAACAATGAAAGATTGGACTGTTCCATACGTTTCCGCACGGAGCCCCTTCTAATGAGCATCGGATCTCATCACGAGAGGATTGAACTTTTGGTCCTCCCCAATTGCACCTCGGAAATTCTCCTTGGACTTCCCTGGCTTCAACTTCATTCCCCAACCCTGGATTGGTCCACTGGGGAGATCAAGAGTTGGGGGCCCTCTTGTTCCAAGGACTGTCTAAAACCGGTTCCCAGTAACCCTTGCCGTAACTCTCTGCTTCCTCCAGTAACCGGTCTCCCTAAGGCCTATACGGACTTCGCGGATGTTTTCTGCAAAAAACAAGCGGAGACTCTACCTCCTCACAGGCCTTATGATTGTCCTATCGACCTCCTCCCGGGCACTACTCCACCCCGGGGCAGAATTTATCCTCTCTCTGCCCCAGAGACTCTTGCCATGTCTGAATACGTCCAGGAGAATCTAAAAAAGGGCTTTATCCGTAAATCCTCCTCTCCTGCCGGAGCCGGATTTTTCTTTGTGTCCAAAAAAGATGGCTCTCTACGTCCTTGCATTGACTACCGCGGACTTAATAAAATCACGGTTAAGAACCGCTACCCCTTACCCCTCATCTCTGAACTCTTTGATCGCCTCCAAGGTGCCCACATCTTTACTAAATTGGACTTAAGAGGCGCCTATAACCTCATCCGCATCAGAGAGGGGGATGAGTGGAAAACAGCATTTAACACCAGAGATGGACACTTTGAGTATCTGGTCATGCCCTTTGGCCTGTGCAACGCCCCTGCTGTCTTCCAAGACTTTGTTAATGAAATTTTTCGTGATCTGTTATACTCCTGTGTTGTTGTATATCTTGATGATATCCTAATTTTTTCGGCCAATCTAGAAGAACACCGCCAGCATGTCCGTATGGTTCTTCAGAGACTTCGTGACAATCAACTCTATGCTAAAATTGAGAAATGTCTGTTTGAATGCCAATCTCTTCCTTTTCTAGGATACTTGGTCTCTGGCCAGGGACTACAAATGGATCCAGATAAACTCTCTGCCGTCTTAGATTGGCCACGCCCCTCCGGACTCCGTGCCATCCAACGTTTTTTGGGGTTCGCCAATTATTACAGGCAATTTATTCCACATTTTTCTACCATTGTGGCTCCTATTGTGGCTTTAACCAAAAAAAATGCCGATCCCAAGTCTTGGCCTCCTCAAGCGGAAGACGCCTTTAAACGACTCAAGTCTGCCTTCTCTTCGGCTCCCGTGCTCTCCAGACCTGACCCATCTAAACCCTTCCTATTGGAGGTTGATGCCTCCTCAGTGGGAGCTGGAGCTGTCCTTCTACAAAAAAACTCTTCCGGGCATGCTGTTACTTGTGGGTTTTTTTCTAGGACCTTCTCTCCGGCGGAGAGGAACTACTCCATCGGGGATCGAGAGCTTCTAGCCATTAAATTAGCACTTGAGGAATGGAGGCATCTGCTAGAGGGATCAAGATTTCCAGTTATTATTTACACCGATCACAAGAACCTCTCATACCTCGAGTCTGCCCAACGGCTGAATCCTCGTCAGGCCAGGTGGTCTCTGTTCTTTGCCCGATTTAATTTTGAAATTCACTTTCGGCCTGCTGATAAGAACATTAGGGCCGATGCTCTCTCTCGTTCCTCAGATGCTTCTGAAATTGAACTCTCCCCTCAACACATCATTCCTCCTGACTGCCTGATTTCCACTTCTCCAGCCTCCATCAGGCAAACTCCTCCAGGAAAGACCTTTGTTTCTCCACGCCAACGCCTCGGAATCCTCAAATGGGGTCACTCCTCCCATCTCGCAGGTCATGCGGGCATCAAGAAATCTGTGCAACTCATCTCTCGCTTCTATTGGTGGCCGACTCTAGAGACTGATGTGGTGGACTTTGTGCGAGCCTGCACTATCTGTGCCCGGGATAAGACTCCTCGCCAGAAGCCCGCTGGTTTTCTTCTTCCTCTGCCTGTTCCCGAACAACCTTGGTCTCTGATTGGTATGGATTTTATTACTGACTTACCCCCATCCCATGGCAACACTGTTATTTGGGTGGTCGTTGATCGATTCTCCAAAATGGCACATTTCATCCCTCTTCCTGGTCTTCCTTCAGCGCCTCAGTTGGCTAAACAATTTTTTGTACACATTTTTCGTCTTCACGGGTTGCCTACGCAGATCGTCTCGGATAGAGGCGTCCAATTTGTGTCTAAATTCTGGAGGGCTCTCTGTAAACAACTCAAGATTAAATTAAATTTTTCTTCTGCATACCATCCTCAATCCAATGGACAAGTAGAAAGAATTAACCAGATCTTGGGTGACTATTTACGACATTTTGTTTCCTCCCGCCAGGATGACTGGGCAGATCTTCTACCTTGGGCCGAATTCTCGTATAATTTCAGAATCTCTGAATCTTCCTCCAAATCCCCGTTTTTCGTGGTGTACGGCCGTCACCCTCTTCCCCCCCTCCCTACCCCCTTGCCCTCTGGTCTGCCCGCTGTGGATGAAATTTCTCGTGATCTTTCCATCATATGGAGAGAGACCCAAAATTCTCTCTTACAGGCTTCTTCACGCATGAAGAGATTCGCGGATAAAAAAAGAAGAGCTCCTCCCATTTTTTCCCCTGGAGACAAGGTATGGCTCTCCGCCAAATATGTCCGCTTCCGTGTCCCTAGCTATAAGTTGGGACCACGCTATCTTGGTCCTTTCAAGATTTTGCGCCAGATTAATCCTGTCTCTTACAAACTTCTTCTTCCTCCTTCTCTTCGTATTCCTAATGCCTTTCATGTTTCTCTTCTTAAACCACTTATCATTAACCGTTTCTCTCCCAAATCTGTTCCCCCCACTCCTGTCTCCGGCTCCTCGGACATCTTCTCCGTCAAGGAAATTTTGGCATCTAAAAAGGTCAGAGGGAAAACCTTCTTTTTAGTGGATTGGGAGGGTTGTGGTCCTGAAGAGAGGTCCTGGGAACCTGAGGACAATATCCTGGACAAAAGTCTGGTCCTCAGGTTCTCAGGCTCCAAGAAGAGGGGGAGACCCAAGGGGGGGGGGTACTGTTACGCCGAGCGCTCCGGGTCCCCGCTCCTCCCCGGAGCGCTCGCTACACTCCTCTCACTGCAGCGCTCCGGTCGGTTCCACGGACCCGGGGCGCTGCGATACCGCCTCTGGCCGGGATGCGATTCGCGATGCGGGTAGCGCCCGCTCGCGATGCGCACCCCGGCTCCCGTACCTGACTCGCTCTCCGTCAGTTCTGTCCCGGCGCGCGCGGCCCCGCTCCCTAGGGCGCGCGCGCGCCGGGTCTCTGCGATTTAAAGGGCCACTGCGCCGCTGATTGGCGCAGTGGTTCCAATTAGTGTTTACACCTGTGCACTTCCCTATATCACCTCACTTCCCCTTCACTCCCTCGCCGGATCTTGTTGCCTTAGTGCCAGTGAAAGCGTTTCCTTGTGTGTTCCTAGCCTGTGTTCCAGACCTCCTGCCGTTGCCCCTGACTACGATCCTTGCTGCCTGCCCCGACCTTCTGCTACGTCCGACCTTGCTTCTGTCTACTCCCTTGTACCGCGCCTATCTTCAGCAGCCAGAGAGGTTGAGCCGTTGCTAGGGGATACGACCTGGTCACTACCGCCGCAGCAAGACCATCCCGCTTTGCGGCGGGCTCTGGTGAATACCAGTAGTGACTTAGAACCGATCCTCTAGCACGGTCCACGCCAATCCCTCTCTGGCACAGAGGATCCACTACCTGCCAGCCGGCATCGTGACATATATACACTGCCTCTATATACACACACTGCCCCTTTATACACACACATGGCCATCATACACAGCTTCTAAATACACACACAGCCCCTTTATACACACGTGGCCATCATACACATACACAGCTTCTATATGCATATACACTGCCACTATATAGACACACACTGCCATCATACACACATATACAGCCACTATATACACATACACTGCCACTGTAAATACACACACAGCCATCATAAATAATTTGGGTAGAAAACAGACATGGTGCACATCTACAATCTTGTATAATGATCTGATTGCTTCTCAGCATAATATCAAAAACTAACAGGTTGTTAGTATACATTTTTGTTTAAAAAGTACAAGCCCACTCACCACGTCAAGGCCATCTATTTAGAGTGGGTCCCTAACGTCCCTAGCATAAAATGGCATAGCACTGGGCGGCGACCACCACCGCAGTGACACCAGTGCCCACGGCGGGGGGGGGGGGGGGGAACGACCCACTGGCAGAGCGGCCCCAATGCCACTCAAACCAGTCAATGGGTCGCACCTCACCGCAGACACGGCGCCACGGCAGAAACGGACGCCGGACAGCACCAACAACAAGGTGTAATAGCTCACTTACCATGCTCTCCCAGTCAGACTGGGAGGCTGCTAGGAAAGAAATGGCCCTTGTGTAGCTAGCTACTACCTATCAGCCTCCCAGTCTGACTGGGAGAGCATGGTAAGTGAGCTATTGCACCTTGTTCACACTGGTGTGGTGCTGTGCGGCGTCCGCTGCTGCCGTGTCTGGCGACCCATAGACTGGTTTGAGTGGCATTGGGGCCGCTCTGCCAGTGGGTCGTTCCCCCCCCCCCCCCCCCCGTGGGCACTGGTGTCGCTGCGGTGGTGGTCGTCGCCCAGTGCTGCACCATTTTATGCTAGGGACGTTAGGGACCCACTCTAAATAGGTGGCCTTGACGTGGCGAGTGGGCTTGTACTTTTTGATCAAAAATGTATACTAACAACCTGTTAGTTTTTGATATTATGCTGAGAAGCAATCAGATCATTATACAAGATTGTAGATGTGCACCATGTCTGTTTTCTACCCGAATTCACGCCATCATAAATATATACACTGCCTCTATATACACACACTGCCCCTTAATACACACATGGCCATAATACACACATACACAGCTTCTATATGCATATACACTGCCACTATATAGACACACATCCATCATAAATATATACACTGCCTCTATTTACACACACACATTGCCAGCATACACATACACAGCTTCTATATACACACACGGCTAGGGCTGCAACGATTAATCGATGTAATTGATTAAAATCGGTAACGGGTTTGTTGAATTTGTTGTCGACGAATCCCCTTATTGAACAATCGCCCGATTCGTTGTCTGCCGTCAGTGACGGCAGTGAATCAATGAACGAAGCCGACATATCTCTGCTGCTGCCCTGCTCCTAGTGCAATCAGCGCACCGCCGGGACATGTATATTCTCTGCTGCTCATCTCTGTCGGGTACAGAGATGAGCAGCAGAGAATAGACATGTCCCGGCGCTGCGCTAGGAGCAAGGCAGCAGGGCCCCTCTTTAGACCGCAGCCCCCACCCTTGTAGACAGCTCACCTGCCCTGCTCACCTGCCGCTCCACTGCCCCGTTCTCCCGTCCGCATCACGTTGTCCTATGGAGGACCATGTGACACAAACGTCACTCCTCCTCCTGCCCTGCGCCCGGCGTAACGTTATGGAGGAAGCAGAGTGACATGTGTGTCACATGGTCCTCCATAGCACAACGTGATGCGGACGGGAGAACTGTGCAGCGGAGTGGCAGCCCCCGACAGAGGACAGCTGCAGGTGAGCTGTCTACAAGGGTGGGGGCTGCGGTCTAAAGGGGGGCCTGCTCTCTAAAGGGGGCCCTGCTGTTTAAAGGGGGGGCCCTGCTGTCTAAAGGGGGGCCCTGTTGTCTAATGGGGGGGGGAACCTGCTGTCTAAAGAGGGGGGGGGGCTGCTGTCTTAAGGGGTCTGTAAAAGCAATGTTCTGCAGTCTGCACATACACATGTGTATAGGAGTGCTGTATAAAAAAAAGTTAAAAGAAAAAAAAAATTAATTTACTGCTCCCCCCAATAAAAACTAACTCCCCCTTTTCCTATTGCTATACAAAAAAAGTAAAATAATTCTCTCTTTTACACATTTGATACTACCACATGGCTAACTGTCTGAACTATTAAAATATTTGTGTATACAATATGTTCTTTATTACCGTTATACAGAAAAATGGTTAGGTTGCATGAATGCTGTTACTAATTTTGAAAGGCATTATCACATGGCAACCTTGCTGTATCATATAGTGATATGCCAAATCTTATTCCTTATTGTAATTAGATATGTACTTTCATGAAACTGAAAGTTATGATTACAAGACATGTCTAAGCGAATTATACAATTAGAGGACTATCAATTTATTGGTTCGGATTCAGATAATACCGATATATTTTCTTTTTATTTGTTTTCAATGTCTGTTTTTTCTTTTTTGATTCCCTTACTGTTAAAATGAAAAATTGTTTATAAAATATAAAAATAAACTGTTATTTTTTTTATATATATATTAGAGAATCATAAAAAAAATTCTAGTTCACAGCTACCCATGCGGCAGTATCAAATTTACGCTGGTTACTGTACAGGATCATTAATAATGATCCTGTACAGCAACCGGTTTAAACTTAAAAAAAGAAAAAAAAAACTTTTTTAAATTGCTGCTGTTTGGTCACATCACATGCTAGAAACTTTTAATATGGCCATTGTACATCGTTTTTCAAGTAGAATCGTCTGAACCCCTTTTTTATGGCATTTTGATATTTTTTTCCAATTAATCGATAAAATAATCAACAACTAATCGATTATTAAAATAATCGTTAGCTGCAGCCCTACACATGGCCATCATACACACATACACAGCTTCTATATGCATATACACTGCTACTATATAGACACACACTGCCATCATCCACACATATACAGCCACTATATACATACACTGCCACTGTGTATACACACACATCCACCATAAATATATACACTGCCCCTTTATACACACATGGCCATCATACACATACACAGCTTCTATATACACACACTGGGGGACATGTATCAAAGATTTTACCCCTGTTTTGTATTTTTTTGCGCAAAATTTTGCGCAAGCCTTTTTTTTGCGCATTTTTTTGCGCACGTTTTGGTAGAGCATGTCCTCCAGATGTGGCTGAATCAGGGTACCTTGGAGCTGCATATATAGTACACATGGATTTATTACCTGCGTTCTTTTCCTTTGCACCAAAAATTTTGCGTCTTTTTCCCCGTAAATATAAGCCAACTTTAACTGCACGTAGCAATCCTTTCTATTTCTGAAGGAAAGTTCTACTAAGGAACCACCAGAATGTTTTAACTCTCAATTCCTCATTTGGTTTGCTTTAGATTGCTTTTTACTCCTTGGTTATTTCAAAGCACTTTTAAAATAATTTGCATATAGAATATTTGTTTCCAGTTCAGTTATTCATTAGATCACTTGTATATTGGTATTGTTATTTTATGATCCAACAATTTAATACATTTACATAGGAAATGTTTGATAGCTTACTTATCATTGAACAAGCTCCGTCACATTAAAATAGCTTTGTAATCCACTTAACACTGTAGATCATTCTCCTTTTATTTTTAAAATTTACTGCTTTCCGTTAAACTTTTCCCCAGCGCCCGGTAAGATGGTGGCTATCACTTATAGCCAGCCATCTTACCATGTGACCACGGGGGATTTCATTCCTCCCCCAGCGATCGCTGCTATCAGCTAGTCAAATCTGACTAGCTGATAGCAGTGTTTCGCTATGAGAATACTTAGCAGCGCGGTGTGTGAGTCCGGATCACGGGGATCGGGACACACACCGCTCTGCTAAGTGTCCCTTACCCGTCCCCCGGCGTCACTTACCCGGCCATGCGGTGTCCCGAGCGGTCCCGGCGCGAGCGGCGTCCTCCAGGCGGTCCCCGCGGTGAGTTTCCGGCAACAGGGCGGCATCTTCTGCCGCATCTTCATCGCCGTAAAGCGATCTTCCCGCTGCCTCTGGGAGTTTCAAAACTGCAACTCCCAGCATGCCCAGACAGCCTTTGGCTTTCTGGGCATGCTGGAAGTTGTAGTTTTGCAACATCTGGAGTGCCCCAGTTTGGAGACCACTGTATAATGGTCTCCAATCTGTGCTCTTCCAGATGTTCCAAAATTACAAATCTCAGCATGCCCACTATGTCGAGACATGCTGGTAGTTGTAGTTCTGTAACATCTGGAAGACCACAGATTGGAGACCATTATACAGTGGTCTACTAACTGTGGACCTCCAGCTGTTGCAAAACTACAACTCCCAGCATGCCCAGACTGCCCAAGCATGCTGGGAGTTGTAGTTCGTCAACATCTGACCCTTCAGATATTGTCGAAATACAACTTCCAGCATGTCTGGCCATGCTGGAAATTATAGTTTTGCAACAGCTGGAGGCACACTAGTTGGGAAACATTGTTCGTTTCCTAACTCTTTTTCCCAACCCGTGTGCCTCCAGCTGTGCCTCCAAACTATAACGCCCAGCATGCACTGACAGACCATGCATGCTGGGAATTGAAGTTGTGCAACAGCTGGAGGCACACTGGTTTGGAAACACTAAGTTAAGTAAAAAACTTGCAAGTGTTTTGCAACCAGTGTGCCTTCAGCTGTTGCATAACTACAACCCTCAGCATGCACGGACTGCCAAAGGGCATGCTGGGAGTTGTAGCAGTATGCCTCCAGCTGTTGCATAACTACAAGTTCCAGCATGTCCTTCTGCTGTCACTGCATGCTGAGATTTGAAGTTTTTGCAACAGCTGAAGGCACACTGGTTGCGAAACACTGAGTCTGTTTCAGTTTTTCGCAACCAGTGTGCCTCCAGCTGTTGCAAAACTACAACTTCCAGCATGCACGGACAGCCAAAGGGCATGCTCGGAGTTGTAGTTTTGCAACAGCTGGATGTTCCCCCCCCCGCCCCCCATGTGAATGGACAGGGTACACTCACATGGGCGGAGGTTTACAGGGAGTGCTGCAAGATTGAGATGCAGCAAACTCGCTGTGAACCCCCGCCCGTGTGACTGTACCCTAAAAACACTACACTACACTTAAATAAGTAAAAAACACTATATATACACATACCGCTACACAGCCCCCCTCCCCTCCCCAATAAATATGAAAAACGTCTGGTACGGCACGGTTTCCAAAATGGAGCCTCCAGCTGTTGCAAAACAACAACTCCCAGTATTGCCGGACAGTCATTGACTGTCCAGGCATGTTGGGAGTTTTGCAACAGCTGGAGGCACCCTGTTTGGGAAACATTGGCATAGAATACCCCTATGTCCACCCCTATGCAAAACCCTAATTTAGGCCTCAAATGCGCATGGCGGTCTCTCACTTTGGAGACCTGTCGTATTTCAAGGCAACATTTTAGGGTCACATATGGGGTATCGCCGTACTCGGGAGAAATTGCCTTACAAATTTTGGGGGGCTTTTTCTCCTTTTACCCATTATGAAAAGGAACAGTTAAAGTCTACACCAGCATGTTAGTGTATAAAAATTAAATTATTTACACTGACATGCAGGTGTTGCCGCATACGTTACATTTTCACAAGAGGTAAATGGGAAAAAAGATCCCCATTTTTTGACACCCACATATGTGGGCGCAAAGTGCTCTGCGGGCCCACACAACAAGGCCCATAAGGTAGAGGGCACCATGTACATTTGAGGTGATTTGCACAGGGGTGTCACAGATGTTAAATGAAGAATAAGGACATTGGTATAATTGATGTGTTATAATTGGGTGCAAAAAGTGGTATTATTGTGAGATTAAAACTCTACATAATGAAGAAAAAAAATTCTAAAACTAATAACAAGGACACACTTACTGTTTAGGTGCAGATACGTTGCAGACAAAGCTCCTACTAAATAGAGCTGGGGTGTAAAATTATGCTCTGAGGAGAATTCTAAATTTAAACGCAATTCAAAAAAGTAGCTGCATAAGAATGATAAATTTAATGCAGCTGCGCCAAATTTAGACAACAGACAGAGGGGTAAAAAACTTCTATTATACACTGGAAATGATACATGTCCCCCACTGCCCCTTTATACACACATGGCCATCATACACACATACACAGCTGCTATATGCATATACACTGCCACTATATAGACACACACTGCCATCATACACATATATATATATATATAGAATCAAGTAGAAGCGGCACACCAGTATACCAGTGAAAGCGTGGGTTTATTCACACATCTGTGCAGGAAAGCTACGTTTCGGCTCGACAATAGAGCCTTTCTCAAGCATATCAAACATTATACAAGCATGTGTATATATAGGCCCTTCAATTGGATACACAAATGAGGGGGGTGTGCCCAAACCAAAATCAAAACAAACTAGAAAAATACTCCAATAGACCATCATCGGTCTCATATACATGTGTTATAAATACAGCGGTATACAATCATATATAGTGCTTACATATTATTCATATAATACAGTGATTCAATAGTGTACCGTGCATATAAACTCTAATAAATTCATCTGAGGTCCGGTTCAAGAGGCGGCGTTCACCTGTTGACAGCAGCGTGGATGTCCAATCGGTGTCAACTTCCGTTGAAAGCAGGGTGTTTGTACACAAACCCAGTACGCAGGTGCCAATTCGTTACTTCCGGTCGTCGCCGGAAGTCGTCACCAGTTGCCGGGTAAGGTATCCATATCTCCACAGCGCATGTGCCAATATTCTGTGCACACGCGCACATCAACAACTACAGTACGGGCGCCATGTTGAGTACTGGCAAGTTTAAGGGCAAGGTAAAGTACTGAGGATGACCATACTAACCTGTAATTATGGGCAAGAATCATTTTTAAATAAATGTATCATATATTCAGCTCAAAAGGTATAGCACCCTACATTGTATATGGTTTGCGGCCATGGCTCATTTTACAGGGGTCTGTCCTATGGACAGAAACCAGTGGTGTCGGCAGCCTAATCTGACCGATTACATATCAGGTCTAAAGCCTGTTCTCAAGGAACCATCTCCGTGTTCTGGTCCCACAACTAGGACTCCTTCACTATGTGGTTCCATATATAGTTCGGCAGAGCTGCCCACTGGGACATGCATAACCCCCATTATGCGCTCCCTAATACAATGTGAATAAATAAATAAATATCTTAAGCCCTTTTCTAAACTAGGTCATCCCCAATACTGTGTCCAAGATCCCATAAAGCTGCAATCAAAAATTAGTGTGGGATGTTTGACATCCTAAATTACCCTATATATTCAACAGAATCCTTATGGTGGTCACAGGTGTAACGCCAACTCGTCTCCGGACCCAGATGGTGAGTATCTAGAAACATAGAGAGGCATAGTGTAAGTGACAAATATAAAAAAATTGTAAAAAAGTTACAGCACCATTACTACGGAGTAGCTAACAAAACCTATAAAAATAGGGGAACATCGCCGACTCTGCAATTTCAAAGTTCCTAAAGAATCACGGAGACGTAGAGATGCCTAATTAAAGGCACGAACAGGAAAATCTATATTAAGGCCGTTTGGATGTAATGAATTTAATTTATCAATCCACATCACCTCTTTTTGTTTAAGAATTCTTTGTCTATTCCCCCCTCTTTTGGGCATGGGGACATGTTCAATAATAGTGAATCTAAGTTGATTCACATTATGACCAAATTCTAGGAAGTGTCTTGGGATGGGTAGTTCCGTTTTTTTAGTCCTGATGGAAGATTTGTGATTATTGAGTCTAGTCTTGCATGAATTGCTGGTTTCCCCTACATAGATTAAATTGCAGGGGCAAATAATCACATAAATCACATAATCTGTCTTACATGTAACATGATGCCTAATGTTGTATTTATATTTAGTTTGAGGATGGGTGAAACAATCACCCTTGATCATCAGACTACAGTTTTCACAACTGAGACAGGGGTAACATCCAGGTCTCAGTTGTGTGGCTAAATCATGTTTGACTGGAAAAATGTCTGATTTCACAACCTTGTCTCTCAAACTGACTGATCGTCTATATGAGAGCAAGGGAGGAGTCTGAAGTTCTGGTACATTTGTATACGAGTGTGATATCACTGACCAATGTTTGTGAATAATCTGTGCCACCTCTTTGCTATATCCATTGTAAGTGGAGATGAAGGGTATCCTATTTTGGTGTTTTACTCTGGGTGTTGTCTGTAGTAGTGTAGACCTCTTTAATCCTCTTGCTTTTTCTTGTTGTTCCCTAATAAGTTTTTTAGGGTACCCTCTAGACATGAACTTATCTTCCATGTCACCTAATCTTTGTTCAAGCTGTATTGGGTCAT
Source organism: Hyla sarda (assembly GCF_029499605.1). Taxonomy (NCBI): domain Eukaryota; kingdom Metazoa; phylum Chordata; class Amphibia; order Anura; family Hylidae; genus Hyla; species Hyla sarda. The sequence continues at coordinate 157,679,836 of NC_079196.1, read as the reverse complement.
CCACTATCCTTTTGACTCTTAAAAACTGACTGTATGGCAAGGAGCGGACCATCCTTTTCGGATGTAGGCTACTATAATGGAGTAAGTTGTTTCTGTCCGTATCCTTCACATACAAGTCAGTTTTGAGTCTCCTTCCTGATATATAAACCCAGGTATCCAAAAACTGTATGCCTATCTTAGAATACACCATAGTAAATTTAATGTCCTGATCAATGCAGTTAAGGAAATTAAAAAACTCACCCAACTGTGTCTCATTGCCACTCCAAATGGCAAAGATGTCATCTATGTATCTCCACCACTTCAGCACAAGGCTGAAGTGGTGGGACACATAGACCGATATCTCCTCCAACTCCGCCATAACCATGTTGGCATAGGTGGGGGCCATATTGGACCCCATGGCCGTCCCTTTTAGTTGGATATAGAACCGGTCGTCACATAAGAAGTAATTACAAGTCAGAATGATTTCCACGAGTCCCAAAATGAACTCCCTGCACTCATCCGAGTATCGGGAGCTCATCAGGGCCCTCCTCACACACTCCAGACCCCTATCATGGTTAATGCTAGTATACAGACTAGTAACATCAAAGGAGACTAGAATCACATTTTCAGGTAAGGTTACATCAGCTATCTTGTTCAAAAAATCTGTCGTGTCCTGTAGATACGACCGTGCTGTAATAGCATATTCCCTTAGGACCCGATCCACAAAAATTGCTGCTGGACTCAAGATAGACTCACGCCCTGAAACAATTGGATGTCCTGGAGGTCATTGCAGATTCTTGTGGATCTTGGCCAGGATATATATGACCGGGGTCACCGGGTGGGACGGTAGTAAAAATCTGTGTAGTTCACTATCAATCACATCCAACGCGAATGCATGATCCACCAGTGTCTTTAATCTATTGGTAATCATAGTTTTGGGATCTACCATTGTACATTCATATACAGATGTATCCTCCAGCTGTCTGTAGAGTTCTTCTAAATATAGACTCCGGTCCATAATGACGACTGCCCCTCCCTTATCTGCAGGTTTTATGACTAAGTCGTCATTATGGACCAGGGACTCAAGGGCATCTCTTTCTGTTCTAGACAAATTAGTTCGTCCCCACCACACTATTCCTCTACGTTTCTGTTTTAAACCATCTATGTCTTTGTTCACAAGCTCAGAAAACGTATCCACAGTCTGGGAATTGAGCTGGGGAACAAATTCACTTTTGTTGGACAACCCCCAATATTTTAAAGAGAGTTCACTCATGGTCTGTGGCTGAAGATCAAAAACATTTGTGTTGAACCATATTTTTAGTTTGATGTTCCTATACAAAGCTGCTAAATCAGCATATAATTGTACCCAGTCCATCCCTGCTGTGGGGCAAAAAGACAATCCCTTGTTCAATACAGTCATTTCAGTAGGTGTAAGCGTGTGGGAAGAGATATTTACCACTAAGTTCTTGTGCCCTTTATCCCCCGATTGCTTCTCGTGGATGTCGTTCTTTTGTTGTTGCTGCCGTCCTCTGCGGCCACCCCGTCTGATTCTTCTCCTCCTCCCTCCGTGGGAAGGTTCTGGCCCACTTCTAAAAAACGTTGAGACTGAAGTTTGGGTCCTGGTTGCCTTTGTTGTCTCTGCCTCTTCTTGGTTGATTGAGCTGGTTTCATGCCCCAGCCTCTTGTCTCCTGTTTATCCAGATATTGCCAGTTATAGACTTGTCCTGATTTGTAGTCCTCTTGATCCCTGTGCCATTTCTGGCGTTTATTATCCTCTTGTTCAGCTTTGAACCTATCCAACACATTCTTGGATTTCAACATATAGGCAGTGAACTCCTCTGTATCAAGGAGTTCTTTCAATTTCTCCTCACACTCCAAAACACGTCCTTTAATCAAGATAATCTCCTTTTGGAGAAAGTCTATATTCAATAGGATTATATCCATAGCATACTTATTGGTCAATCCCTCGAATTTGTGGCAGAAATCAACGTTGGATGGAAATAGATTAGGTCGTAGATGTGGACGAAGGCCTCTAGGTATCATCTGTTTCTGGTAATAACGTCCCAGTAAGGATAAATGTAGTGAACAGGTTATCGCTCTCCTAGATTCATTCTCATAGATTCTTTTTAAATCCACTTTGGAAGGAATACTGAGAAAAGCATCATCGCCCAATGATCCACTTAATATAGTGTTAATGTCCTCCTCCGTGTAAGCAAACAGATTAGGTGAACTTGCTTCCATGATGAATTTGAATGAAATAATGAACTGATGTGGATTGATAAATTAAATTCATTACATCCAAACGGCCTTAATATAGATTTTCCTGTTCGTGCCTTTAATTAGGCATCTCTACGTCTCCGTGATTCTTTAGGAACTTTGAAATTGCAGAGCCAGCGATGTTCCCCTATTTTTATAGGTTTTGTTAGCTACTCCGTAGTAATGGTGCTGTAACTTTTTTACAATTTTTTTATATTTGTCACTTACACTATGCCTCTCTATGTTTCTAGATACTCACCATCTGGGTCCGGAGACGAGTTGGCGTTACACCTGTGACCACCATAAGGATTCTGTTGAATATATAGGGTAATTTAGGATGTCAAACATCCCACACTAATTTTTGATTGCAGCTTTATGGGATCTTGGACACAGTATTGGGGATGACCTAGTTTAGAAAAGGGCTTAAGATATTTATTTATTTATTCACATTGTATTAGGGAGCGCATAATGGGGGTTATGCATGTCCCAGTGGGCAGCTCTGCCGAACTATATATGGAACCACATAGTGAAGGAGTCCTAGTTGTGGGACCAGAACACGGAGATGGTTCCTTGAGAACAGGCTTTAGACCTGATATGTAATCGGTCAGATTAGGCTGCCGACACCACTGGTTTCTGTCCATAGGACAGACCCCTGTAAAATGAGCCATGGCCGCAAACCATATACAATGTAGGGTGCTATACCTTTTGAGCTGAATATATGATACATTTATTTAAAAATGATTCTTGCCCATAATTACAGGTTAGTATGGTCATCCTCAGTACTTTACCTTGCCCTTAAACTTGCCAGTACTCAACATGGCGCCCGTACTGTAGTTGTTGATGTGCGCGTGTGCACAGAATATTGGCACATGCGCTGTGGAGATATGGATACCTTACCCGGCAACTGGTGACGACTTCCGGCGACGACCGGAAGTAACGAATTGGCACCTGCGTACTGGGTTTGTGTACAAACACCCTGCTTTCAACGGAAGTTGACACCGATTGGACATCCACGCTGCTGTCAACAGGTGAACGCCGCCTCTTGAACCGGACCTCAGATGAATTTATTAGAGTTTATATGCACGGTACACTATTGAATCACTGTATTATATGAATAATATGTAAGCACTATATATGATTGTATACCGCTGTATTTATAACACATGTATATGAGACCGATGATGGTCTATTGGAGTATTTTTCTAGTTTGTTTTGATTTTGGTTTGGGCACACCCCCCTCATTTGTGTATCCAATTGAAGGGCCTATATATACACATGCTTGTATAATGTTTGATATGCTTGAGAAAGGCTCTATTGTCGAGCCGAAACGTAGCTGTCACGATGCCGGCTGGCAGGAGGTGGATCCTCTGTGCCAGAGAGGGATTGGCGTGGACCGTGCTAGTGGACCGGTTCTAAGTCACTACTGGTTTTCACCAGAGCCCGCCGCAAAGCGGGATGGTCTTGCTGCGGCGGTAGTGACCAGGTCGTATCCACTAGCAACGGCTCAACCTCTCTGACTGCTGAAGATAGGCGCGGTACAAGGGAGTAGACAGAAGCAAGGTCGGACGTAGCAGAAGGTCGGGGCAGGCAGCAAGGATCGTAGTCAGGGGCAACGGCAGGAGGTCTGGAACACAGGCTAGGAACACACAAGGAAACGCTTTCACTGGCACAATGGCAACAAGATCCGGCGAGGGAGTGCAGGGGAAGTGAGGTATAAATAGGGAGTGCACAGGTGAACACACTAATTAGAACCACTGCGCCAATCAGCGGCGCAGTGGCCCTTTAAATCGCAGAGACCCGGCGCGCGCGCGCCCTAGGGAGCGGGGCCGCGCGCGCCGGGACAGGACCGACGGAGAGCGAGTCAGGTACGGGAGCCGGGGTGCGCATCGCGAGCGGGCGCCACCCGCATCGCGAATCGCATCCCGGCTGGAGGCGGTATCGCAGCGCACCGGGTCAGTGGATCTGACCGGAGCGCTGCAGTAGCGAGAGTGTAGCGAGCGCTCCGGGGAGGAGCGGGGACCCGGAGCGCTCGGCGTAACAGTACCCCCCCCCCTTGGGTCTCCCCCTCTTCTTAGAGCCTGAGAACCTGAGGAGCAGACTTTTGTCTAGGATATTGTCCTCAGGTTCCCAGGATCTCTCTTCAGGACCACAACCCTCCCAATCGACCAAAAAAAAAGTTTTCCCTCTGACCTTCTTGGAGGTCAGTATCTCCTTTACGGAGAAGATGTCCGAGGAGCCGGAAACAGGAGTGGGAGAAACAAGTTTGGGAGAGAAACGGTTGATGATGAGTGGTTTAAGAAGAGAAACGTGAAAGGCATTAGGAATACGAAGAGAAGGAGGAAGAAGAAGTTTGTAAGAGACAGGATTAATCTGGCACAAAATTTTGAAAGGACCAAGATAGCGTGATCCCAAATTGTAGCTAGGGACACGGAAGCAGACATATTTAGCGGAGAGCCATACCTTGTCTCCAGGAGAAAAAATGGGGGGAGCTCTTCTTTTCTTATCAGCAAACTTCTTCATGAGTGATGAAGCCTGTAAGAGAGAATTTTGGGTCTCTTTCCATATGGTGGAAAGATCACGAGATATTTCATCCACAGCGGGCAAACCAGAGGGCAAGGGAGTAGGGAGGGGGGGAAGAGGGTGACGGCCGTACACCACGAAAAATGGGGATTTGGAGGAAGATTCAGAGACTCTGAAGTTATACGAGAATTCGGCCCATGGTAGAAGATCTGCCCAGTCATCCTGGCGGGAGGAAACAAAATGCCGTAAATAATCACCCAGGACCTGGTTAATTCTTTCTACTTGCCCATTGGATTGAGGATGATATGCAGAAGAAAAGTTTAATTTAATCTTGAGTTGTTTACAGAGAGCCCTCTTAAGTCCAGTTTGGTAAAGATGTGGGCACCTTGGAGGCGATCAAAGAGTTCAGAGATGAGAGGTAGGGGTAGCGGTTCTTTACCGTGATTTTATTAAGACCGCGGTAGTCAATGCAAGGACGTAGGGAGCCATCTTTTTTGGACACAAAGAAAAATCCGGCTCCGGCAGGAGAGGAGGATTTGCGGATAAAGCCCTTTTTTAAATTTTCCTGGATGTACTCAGACATAGCAAGAGTCTCTGGGGCAGAGAGAGGATAAATTCTGCCCCGGGGTGGAGTAGTGCCCGGGAGGAGGTCAATAGGACAGTCATAAGGCCTGTGAGGAGGTAGAGTCTCAGCTTGTTTTTTGCAAAAAACATCCGCAAAGTCCATATAGGCCTTAGGGAGACCGGTTACAGGGGGAACCACAGGGTCACGGCAAGGAGTACTGGAAACCGGTTTAAGGCAGTCCTTGAAACAAGAGGGACCCCAACTCTTGATCTCCCCAGTGGACCAATCCAGGGTTGGGGAATGGTGTTGAAGCCAGGGTAGTCCAAGGAGAATTTCGGAAGTGCAATTGGGGAGGACCAAAAACTCAATTTTCTCGTGATGAGGTCCGATGCACATTAGGAGGGGCTCCGTGCGGAAACGTATGGTACAGTCCAATCTTTCATTGTTAACACAATTGATGTAGAGGGGTCTGGCGAGACTGGTCACCGGGATGTTGAACCTGTTGATGAGAGAGGCCAAAATAAAATTTCCTGCAGATCCGGAATCCAAGAAGGCCATAGTAGAGAAGGAGAAGGTAGAGGCAGATATCCGCACAGGCACAGTAAGACGTGGAGAAGCAGAGTTGACATCAAGGACTGTCTCACCTTTGTGCGGAGTCAGCGTACGTCTTTCCAGGCGGGGAGGACGGATAGGACAATCCTTCAGGAAGTGTTCGGTACCGGCACAGTACAGGCAGAGATTCTCCATGCGGCGTCGTGTCCTCTCTTGAGGTGTCAGGCGAGACCGGTCGACCTGCATAGCCTCCACGGCGGGAGGCACAGGAACGGATTGCAGGGGACCAGAGGAGAGAGGAGCCGGGGAGAAAAAACGCCTCGTGCGAACAAAGTCCATATCCTGGCGGAGCTCCTGACGCCTTTCGGAAAAACGCATGTCAATGCGAGTGGCTAGATGAATGAGTTCATGTAGGTTAGCAGGGATTTCTCGTGCGGCCAGAACATCTTTAATGTTGCTGGATAGGCCTTTTTTAAAGGTCGCGCAGAGGGCCTCATTATTCCAGGATAGTTCTGAAGCAAGAGTACGGAATTGTACGGCGTACTCGCCAACGGAAGAATTACCCTGGACCAGGTTCAACAGGGCAGTCTCAGCAGAAGAGGCTCGGGCAGGTTCCTCAAAGACACTTCGAATTTCCGAGAAGAAGGAGTGTACAGAGGCAGTGACGGGGTCATTGCGGTCCCAGAGCGGTGTGGCCCATGACAGAGCTTTTCCAGACAGAAGGCTGACTACGAAAGCCACCTTAGACCTTTCAGTAGGAAACTGGTCCGACATCATCTCCAAGTGCAGGGAACATTGAGAAAGAAAGCCACGGCAAAATTTAGAGTCCCCATCAAATTTATCCGGCAAGGATAGTCGTAGGCCTGAAGCGGCCACTCGCTGCGGAGGAGATGCAGGAGCTGGCGGAGGAGATGATTGCTGAAGCTGTGGTAGTAGCTGCTGTAGCATCACGGTCAGTTGAGACAGCTGGTGGCCTTGTTGCGCTATCTGTTGTGACTGCTGGGCGACCACCGTGGTGAGGTCGGCGACAACTGGCAGAGGAACTTCAGCGGGATCCATGGCCGGATCTACTGTCACGATGCCGGCTGGCAGGAGGTGGATCCTCTGTGCCAGAGAGGGATTGGCGTGGACCGTGCTAGTGGACCGGTTCTAAGTCACTACTGGTTTTCACCAGAGCCCGCCGCAAAGCGGGATGGTCTTGCTGCGGCGGTAGTGACCAGGTCGTATCCACTAGCAACGGCTCAACCTCTCTGACTGCTGAAGATAGGCGCGGTACAAGGGAGTAGACAGAAGCAAGGTCGGACGTAGCAGAAGGTCGGGGCAGGCAGCAAGGATCGTAGTCAGGGGCAACGGCAGGAGGTCTGGAACACAGGCTAGGAACACACAAGGAAACGCTTTCACTGGCACAATGGCAACAAGATCCGGCGAGGGAGTGCAGGGGAAGTGAGGTATAAATAGGGAGTGCACAGGTGAACACACTAATTAGAACCACTGCGCCAATCAGCGGCGCAGTGGCCCTTTAAATCGCAGAGACCCGGCGCGCGCGCGCCCTAGGGAGCGGGGCCGCGCGCGCCGGGACAGGACCGACGGAGAGCGAGTCAGGTACGGGAGCCGGGGTGCGCATCGCGAGCGGGCGCCACCCGCATCGCGAATCGCATCCCGGCTGGAGGCGGTATCGCAGCGCACCGGGTCAGTGGATCTGACCGGAGCGCTGCAGTAGCGAGAGTGTAGCGAGCGCTCCGGGGAGGAGCGGGGACCCGGAGCGCTCGGCGTAACAGTAGCTTTCCTGCACAGATGTGTGAATAAACCCACGCTTTCACTGGTATACTGGTGTGCCGCTTCTACTTGATTCTACATATTACTTGGGAGTTGGTCGGTTCCTGAAGCTTGGCACCCGGGCGGATCTGGAATCCTGGTGCACGGTGCTCCCCTTGACTTATTATTTCTATATATATATATATATATATATATATATATATATATATAGCCACTATATACACATACACTGCCACTGTATATACACACACAGCCATCATAAATATATACACTGCCTCTATATACACACACTGCCATCATACACACATATACAGCCACTATATACACATACACTGCCACTGTATATACACATACAACCATCATAAATATATACACTGCCTATATATACACACACTGCCCCTTTATACACAAATGGCCATCATACACACATATACAGCTTCTATATGCATATACACTGCCACTATATAGACACACACTGCCATCATACACACATATACAGCCATTATATATACATATACTGCCACTGTATATACATACACATCCATCAGAAATATATACACAGCCTCTATATACACACACATGGCCATCATACACACATACACAGCTTCTATATGCATAAACACTGCCACTATATAGACACACACTGCCATCATACACACATATATAGCCACTATATACACATACACTGCCACTATATATACACACACAGCCATCATAAATATATACACTGCCTATATATACACACACTGCCCCTTTATACACACATGGCCATCATACACATACTCAGCTTCTACATACGCATACACAGCTGCTATACACACATACACTGCCCCTTTATACACACATGGCCATCAGACACACATACATAGCTTCTATATACACACACTGCCCCTTTATACACACATGGCCATCATACACACATATACAGCTTCTATATGCATATACACTGCCACTATATAGACACACACTGCCATCATACACACATATACAGCCACTATATATACATACACTGCCACCGTATAGACACATACAGCCATCATAAATATATACACTGCCTCTATATACACACACTGCCCCTTTATACACACATGGCCATCATACACACATATACAGCTTCTATATGCATATACACTGCCACTATATAGACACACATTGCCATCATACACACATATACAGCAACAATATACACATATACTGCCACTGTATATACATACACATCCATCATAAATATATACACTGCCTCTATATACACACTGGGGGATATGTATCAAAGATTTTACCCCTGTTTTGTGTGTATTTTTTTGCGCATTTTTTTGCGTACGTTTTGGTAGAGCATGTCCTCCAGATGTGGCTGAATCGGGGTACCTTGGAGTGACATCTATAGTACACATGGATTTATTAACTGCGTACTTTTCCTTTACACCAAAAATTTTTCTGCAAGAGCTGTTTCTTTTGCGCAAATATAAGACATTTTGGACTTAACGTAGCAAGATGCTCTAAATCATCGATTCTATTTTCCAAAGAGTGGATTGAGGAGATCACTATATTTACCCGCAATTTATGAAGCTCATTGCGCTTGATTGACAAATTTAGCGCTTCTGCGCATAATTTAGAATTCGAGAAAAGGGGTAAATTGCTTCTACCATACACAAATAATGATACATGTCCCCCACTGCCCCTTTATAGACACATGGCCATCATACATAGCTGCTATATGCATATACACTGCCACTATATAGACACACACTGCCATCATACATACATATACAGCCGCTATATACACATATACTGCCACTGTATATACACATACATCCATCATAAATATATACACTGCCTCTATATACACACACTGCCCCTTTATACACACATGGCCATCATACACAGCTTCTATATGCACATACACTGCCACTGTATATACACACACAGCTATCATAAATATATACACTGCCTCTATATACACACACTGCCCCTTTATACACACATGGCCATCATACACATACACAGCTTCTATACACACACACTGCCCCTTTATACACACATGGCAATCATACACACATACACAGCTTCTATATGCATATACACTGCCACTATATAGACACACACTGCCATCATCCACACATATACAGCCACTATATACACATACACTGCCACTGTATATACACACACTGTCACGATTCGGCACAAAGCGGGATGGTCTTGCAGCGGCGGTAGCAACCAGGTCGTATCCACCAGCAACGGCTCAACCTCTCTGACTGCTGAAGATAAGCGCGGTACAAGGGAGTAGACGAGAGCAAGGTCGGACGTAGCAGAAGGTCAGGGCAGGCAGCAAGGATCGTAGTCAGGGGCAACGGCAGGAGGTCTGGAACACAGGCTAGGAACACACAAGGAAACGCTTTCACTGGCACAATGGCAACAAGATCCGGCGAGGGAGTGCAGGGGAAGTGAGGTATAAGTAGGGAGTGCACAGGTTAACATACTGATTAAGCCTGCTGCGCCAATCAGTGGCGCAGTGGCCCTTTAAATTGCAGAGACCCGACGCGCGCGCGCCCTAAGGAGCGGGGCCGCGCGCGCCGGGACAAGACAGACGGAGAACGGGTCAGGTACGGGAGCCGGGATGCGCATCCAGCATTGCGAATCGCATCCCGTCTGGAAGTGATATTTCAGCGCACCCGGTCAGCAGGTCTGACCGGGGCGCTGCGAATGAGAGGATGCTGCGAGCGCTCCGGGGAGGAGCGGGGACCCGGAGCGCTCGGCTTAACAGTACCCCCCCTTGGGTCTCCCCCTCTTCTTGGAGCCTGAGAACCTGAGGATAAGACTTTTGTCTAGGATGTTGTCCTCAGGTTCCCAGGATCTCTCCTCTGGGCCACAGTTTTCCCAATCCACCCAAAAAAATCTTTTCCCTCTGACAGTCTTGGAGGCCAGAATCTCCTTCACAGAGAAGACGTCAGATGCACCGGAAACAGGAGTGGGAGAAACAACTTTGGAAGAGAAGCGGTTAATGATGAGTGGTTTAAGGAGAGAGACATGGAAGGCATTGGGAATACGAAGAGAAGGAGGAAGAAGGAGTTTGTAAGAGACAGGGTTAATCTGGCACAAGACTTTGAAAGGGCCAAGATAGCGTGGTCCCAGTTTGTAACTAGGGACACGAAAGCGGACATATTTAGCGGAGAGCCATACCTTGTCTCCGGGAGCAAAAATGGGGGGAGTTCTTCTTTTCTTATCAGCAAATCTTTTCATCCGGGATGAAGCCTGTAAAAGAGAATTTTGGGTCTCTTTCCATATGGTGGAAAGATCACGAGTCACTTCATCCACAGCGGGCAAACCAGAGGGCAAGGGAGTAGGGAGGGGAGGAAGAGGGTGACGGCCGTACACCACGAAAAATGGGGATTTAGCAGAAGATTCGGAGACTCTGAAGTTGTATGAGAATTCGGCCCATGGTAGAAGATCTGCCCAGTCACCCAGGACCTGATTAATTCTTTCTACTTGCCCATTGGATTGGGGATGGTAAGAAGAAGAGAAGTTTAATTTGATCTTGAGCTGTTTACAGAGGGCCCTCCAGAATTTAGACACGAATTGGACGCCTCTATCCGAGACGATATGCGTGGGCAAACCGTGAAGGCGAAAAATGTGTACAAAAAATTGCTTTGCCAACTGAGGCGCTGAAGGAAGACCAGGAAGAGGAATAAAATGTGCCATCTTGGAAAATCGATCAACGACCACCCAAACAACTGTCTTGCCAAGGGATGAGGGCAAGTCCGTACTAAAGTCCATACCAATCTGTGACCAAGGCTGTTCATGAACAGGCAGAGGATGAAGGGGACCAGCAGGCTTCTGGCGAGGAGTCTTATCCCGGGCACAGACAGTACAGGCCCGCACGAAATCAACAACATCAGTCTCCAGAGTCGGCCACCAATAAAATCGAGAGATGAGTTGCAAGGATTTTTTGATGCCCGCATGGCCTGCGTGGTGGGAGGAGTGTCCCCATTTGAGAATCCCGAGACGCTGGCGTGGAGAAACGAAGGTCTTCCCTGGAGGAGTTTGCCTGATGGAGGCTGGAGAAGTGGAGATCAGACAGTCCGGAGGAATGATGTGTTGCGGAGAGACCTCTACTTCAGAGGAACGAGAGAGGGCATCGGCCCTAATGTTCTTGTCAGCAGGGCGAAAATGGATTTCAAAGTTAAAAAGGGCAAAGAACAATGACCACCTAGCCTGGCGAGGGTTCAGTTGTGGGGCAGACTGGAGATAGGAGAGATTCTTGTGATCAGTGTATATGATAACTGGAAATTTTGATCCCTCCAGCAGGTGCCTCCATTCCTCAAGCGCCAATTTAATGGCCAGTAGTTCTCGATCACCAATGGAGTAGTTTCTCTCCGCCGGAGAGAAGGTCCTAGAAAAAAACCCACAAGTAACAGCATGCCCGGAAGAATTTTTTTGTAGAAGGACAGCTCCAGCTCCCACAGAGGAGGCATCTACCTCCAATAGAAAGGGTTTAGATGGGTCAGGTCTGGAGAGCACGGGAGCAGAAGAAAAGGCAGACTTGAGATGTTTAAATGCGTCTTCCGCTTGGGGAGACCAGGACTTAGGATTGGCATTTTTCTTGGTTAAAGCCACGATAGGGGCCACAATAGTGGAGAAGTGTGGAATGAATTGTCTGTAATAATTGGCGAACCCCAAAAAACTTTGGATAGCACGGAGTCCGGAGGGGCGTGGCCAATCTAAGACGGCAGAAAGTTTATCTGGGTCCATTTGTAGTCCCTGGCCAGAGACCAAGTATCCTAGGAAAGGAAGAGATTGACATTCAAAGAGACATTTCTCCATTTTGGCATAAAGTTGATTGTCCCGAAGTCTCTGAAGAACCATGCGGACATGCTGGCGGTGTTCTTCTAAGTTGGCAGAAAAAATCAGAATATCGTCCAGATAAACCAGAACACAGGAATATAGGAGATCACGAAAAATTTCATTAACAAAGTCTTGGAAGACGGCAGGGGCGTTGCACAGGCCAAAGGGCATGACCAGATACTCAAAGTGTCCATCTCTGGTGTTAAATGAAGTCTTCCATTCGTCCCCCTCCCTGATGCGGATGAGATTATAAGCACCTCTTAAGTCCAGTTTGGTAAAGATGTGGGCGCCTTGTAGGCGATCAAAGAGTTCCGAGATAAGAGGTAAGGGGTAGCGGTTTTTTACCGTGATTTTATTAAGTCCGCGGTAATCAATGCAAGGGCGTAGGGAGCCATCTTTTTTGGACACAAAAAAAAATCCAGCTCCGGCAGGAGAGGAGGACTTGCGGATAAACCCCTTTTTTAAATTCTCCTGGATGTACTCCGACATGGCTAGAGTCTCTGGAGCAGACAGAGGATAGATTCTGCCCCGGGGTGGAGTAGTACCTGGGAGGAGGTCAATAGGACAGTCATAAGGCCTGTAAGGAGGTAAAGTCTCTGCTTGCTTTTTGCAAAAAACATCAGCATAGTCCATATAAGCTGTCACGATGCCGGCTGGCAGGTAGTGGACCCTCTGTGCCAGAGAGGGATAGGCGTGGACCGTGCTAGTGGACCGGTTCTAAGCCACTACTGGTTTTCACCAGAGCCCGCCGCAAGGCGGGATGGTCTTGCTGCGGCGGTAGTGACCAGGTCGTATCCACTAGCAACGGCTCACCTCTCTGGCTGCTGAAGATAGGCGCGGTACAAGGGAGTAGGCAGAAGCAAGGTCGGACGTAGCAGAAGGTCGGGGCAGGCAGCAAGGATCGTAGTCAGGGGCAACGGCAGAAGGTCTGGAAACACAGGCAAGGAACACACAAGGAACGCTTTCACTGGCACTAAGGCAACAAGATCCGGCAAGGGAGTGCAAGGGAAGTGAGGTAATATAGGGAAGTGCACAGGTGAAAACCCTAATTGGAACCACTGCGCCAATCAGCGGCGCAGTGGCCCTTTAAATCGCAGAGACCCGGCGCGCGCGCGCCCTAGGGAGCGGGGCCGCGCGCGCCGGGACAGAACAGACGGGGAGCGAGTCAGGTAGGGAAGCCGGGGTGCGCATCGCGAGCGGGCGCTACCCGCATCGCGAATCGCATCCCGGCTGGCAGCAGGATCGCAGCGCCCCGGGTCAGAGGACGTGACCGGAGCGCTGCAGCGGAGGGAGTGAAGCGAGCGCTCCGGGGAGGAGCGGGGACCCGGAGCGCTCGGCGTAACAGTACCCCCCCCCTTGGGTCTCCCCCTCTTCTTGGAGCCTGAGAACCTGAGGAGCAGACTTTTGTCAAGGATGTTGTCCTCAGGTTCCCAGGATCTCTCTTCAGGACCACAACCCTCCCAGTCAACTAAAAAAAAATTTTTCCCTCTGACCTTTTTGGCAGCCAAAATTTCCTTGACCGAGAAGACGTCCGAGGAGCCGGAAACAGGAGTGGGAGGAACAGATTTGGGAGAAAAACGGTTGAGGATGAGTGGTTTGAGAAGAGAGACGTGAAAGGCATTAGGGATACGAAGAGAAGGAGGAAGAAGAAGTTTATAAGAGACAGGATTAATTTGACACAAAATTTTGAAAGGACCAAGATAGCGTGGTCCCAACTTGTAGCTAGGGACACGGAAGCGGACATATTTAGCGGAGAGCCATACCTTGTCTCCAGGGGAAAAAACGGGGGGAGCTCTTCTCCTCTTATCCGCGAACCTCTTCATGCGTGAAGAAGCCTGTAAAAGAGAATTTTGGGTCTCTCTCCATATAATGGAAAGGTCACGAGAAATTTCATCCACAGCGGGCAGACCAGAGGGCAAGGGGGTAGGGAGGGGGGGAAGAGGGTGACGGCCGTACACCACGAAAAATGGGGATTTGGAGGAAGATTCAGAGACCCTGAAGTTATACGAAAATTCGGCCCATGGAAGGAGATCTGCCCAGTCATCCTGGCGGGAGGAAACAAAATGTCGCAAATAATCACCCAGGATCTGGTTAATTCTTTCTACTTGTCCATTGGACTGGGGATGATATGCAGAGGAAAAATTTAATTTAATCTTGAGTTGTTTACAGAGAGCCCTCCAGAATTTAGACACGAATTGGACCCCTCTATCCGAGACAATCTGCGTAGGCAACCCGTGAAGACGAAAAATGTGTACAAAAAATTGTTTAGCCAACTGAGGCGCAGAAGGAAGACCAGGAAGAGGGATGAAATGTGCCATTTTGGAGAATCGATCAACGACCACCCAAATAACGGTGTTGCCACGGGAAGGGGGTAAATCAGTAATAAAATCCATACCAATCAGAGACCAAGGCTGTTCGGGGACAGGCAGAGGATGAAGAAAACCAGCGGGCTTCTGGCGAGGAGTCTTATCCCGGGCACAGATAGTGCAGGCTCGCACAAAGTCCCCAACATCCGTCTCCAGAGTCGGCCACCAATAGAAGCGGGAGATGAGTTGCACAGATTTCTTGATGCCCGCATGACCTGCGAGATGGGAGGAGTGACCCCATTTGAGGATTCCGAGGCGTTGGCGTGGAGAAACAAAGGTCTTTCCTGGAGGAGTCTGCCTGATGGAGGCAGGAGAAGTGGAGATCAGGCAGTCAGGTGGAATGATGTGTTGCGGAGGAAGATCAACTTCTGAGGCATCCGAGGAACGAGAGAGAGCATCGGCCCTAATGTTCTTATCGGCAGGACGAAAGTGAATCTCAAAATTAAATCGGGCAAAGAACAGAGACCACCGGGCCTGGCGAGGATTCAGCCGTTGGGCCGACTGGAGGTAGGAGAGGTTCTTGTGGTCGGTGTAGATAATAACAGGAAATCTTGATCCCTCCAGCAGATGCCTCCATTCCTCAAGTGCTAATTTAATGGCTAGAAGCTCTCGATCCCCGATGGAGTAGTTCCTCTCCGCTGGAGAGAAGGTCCTAGAGAAAAAACCACAAGTGACAGCATGCCCGGAAGGATTTTTTTGTAGAAGAACAGCTCCAGCTCCTACTGAGGAGGCATCAACCTCCAATAGGAAGGGTTTGGAAGGGTCAGGTCTGGAGAGCACGGGAGCCGAAGAAAAGGCAGACTTGAGTCGTTTAAAGGAGTCTTCTGCTTGAGGAGGCCAGGACTTGGGATCAGCATTTTTCTTGGTTAAAGCCACGATAGGAGCCACAATGGTAGAAAAATGTGGAATAAATTGCCTGTAATAATTGGCGAACCCCAAAAAGCGTTGGATAGCACGGAGTCCGGAGGGGCGTGGCCAATTTAAGACGGCAGAGAGTTTGTCTGGATCCATCTGTAGTCCCTGGCCAGAGACCAAATATCCTAGAAAAGGAAGAGATTGGCATTCAAACAGACATTTCTCAATTTTGGCATAGAGTTGGTTGTCACGAAGTCTCTGAAGAACCATACGGACATGCTGGCGGTGTTCTTCTAGATTGGCAGAAAAAATTAGGATATCGTCCAGATATACCACAACACAGGAGTATAATAGATCACGAAAAATTTCATTGACAAAGTCTTGGAAGACGGCAGGAGCATTACACAGTCCAAAGGGCATGACCAGATACTCAAAGTGTCCATCTCTGGTGTTAAATGCCGTTTTCCACTCGTCCCCCTCTCTGATGCGGATGAGGTTATAGGCGCCTCTTAAGTCCAATTTAGTGAAGATGTGGGCACCTTGGAGGCGATCAAAGAGTTCAGAGATGAGGGGTAAGGGGTAGCGGTTCTTAACCGTGATTTTATTAAGACCGCGGTAGTCAATGCAAGGACGTAGGGAGCCATCTTTTTTGGACACAAAGAAAAATCCGGCTCCGGCAGGAGAGGAGGATTTACGGATAAAGCCCTTTTTTAGATTCTCCTGGACGTATTCGGACATGGCAAGAGTCTCTGGGGCAGAGAGAGGATAAATTCTGCCCCGGGGTGGAGTAGTACCCGGGAGGAGGTCGATAGGGCAATCATAAGGCCTATGAGGAGGTAGAGTCTCAGCTTGTTTTTTGCAGAAAACATCCGCGAAGTCCATATAGGCCTTAGGGAGACCGGTTACTGGAGGAACCACAGAGTTACGGCAAGGGTTACTGGGAACCGGTTTTAGACAGTTCTTGGAACAAGAGGACCCCCAACTCTTGATCTCCCCAGTGGACCAATCCAGGGTTGGGGAATGAAGTTGAAGCCAGGGAAGTCCAAGGAGAATCTCCGAGGTGCAATTGGGGAGGACCAAAAGTTCAATCCTCTCATGATGAGATCCGATACTCATAAGAAGGGGCTCCGTGCGGAAACGTATGGTACAGTCCAATCTTTCATTATTTACACAATTGATGTAGAGGGGTCTGGCGAGACCAGTCACTGGGATGTTGAACCTGTTGACGAGAGAGGCCAAAATAAAATTTCCTGCAGATCCAGAGTCCAAGAAAGCCACTGTAGAGAAGGAGAAGGCAGAGGCAGACAACCGCACAGGCACAGTAAGACGTGGAGAAGCAGAGTAGACATCAAGGACTGTCTCACCTTTGTGCGGAGTCAGCGTACGTCTTTCCAGGCGGGGAGGACGGATAGGACAATCCCTCAGGAAGTGTTCGGTACTAGCACAGTACAGGCAGAGGTTCTCCATACGGCGTCGTGTCCTCTCTTGGGGTGTCAGGCGAGACCGGTCGACCTGCATAGCCTCCACGGCGGGGGGCACAGGAACAGATTGCAGGGGACCAGAGGAGAGAGGAGCCGAGGAGACGAAACGCCTTGTGCGAACAGAGTCCATATCTTGGCGGAGTTCCTGACGCCTTTCAGAAAAACGCATGTCAATGCGAGTGGCTAGGTGAATAAGTTCATGTAGATTAGCAGGAATTTCTCGTGCGGCCAGAACATCTTTAATGTTGCTGGATAGGCCTTTTTTGAAGGTCGCGCAGAGGGCCTCATTATTCCAGGACAATTCTGAAGCAAGTGTACGGAATTGTACGGCGTACTCGCCAACGGAAGAATTACCCTGGACCAGGTTCAACAGGGCAGTCTCAGCAGAAGAGGCTCGGGCAGGTTCCTCAAAGACACTTCGGATTTCCGAGAAGAAGGAGTGTACTGAGGCAGTGACGGGGTCATTGCGGTCCCAGAGCGGTGTGGCCCATGACAGGGCTTTTCCGGACAGAAGACTGACTACGAAAGCCACCTTAGACCTTTCAGTGGGAAACAGGTCCGACATCATCTCCAGATGCAGGGAACATTGGGAGAGAAAGCCACGGCAAAACTTAGAGTCCCCATCAAATTTATCTGGCAAGGATAAGCGTATCCCAGGAGCGGCCACTCGCTGCGGAGGAGGTGCAGGAGCTGGCGGAGGAGATGACTGCTGAAGCTGTGGTAGCAACTGTTGTAGCATCACGGTCAGTTGAGACAGCTGTTGGCCTTGTTGCGCTATCTGTTGTGACTGCTGGGCGACCACCGTGGTGAGGTCAGCGACAACTGGCAGAGGAACTTCAGCGGGATCCATGGCCGGATCTACTGTCACGATGCCGGCTGGCAGGTAGTGGACCCTCTGTGCCAGAGAGGGATAGGCGTGGACCGTGCTAGTGGACCGGTTCTAAGCCACTACTGGTTTTCACCAGAGCCCGCCGCAAGGCGGGATGGTCTTGCTGCGGCGGTAGTGACCAGGTCGTATCCACTAGCAACGGCTCACCTCTCTGGCTGCTGAAGATAGGCGCGGTACAAGGGAGTAGGCAGAAGCAAGGTCGGACGTAGCAGAAGGTCGGGGCAGGCAGCAAGGATCGTAGTCAGGGGCAACGGCAGAAGGTCTGGAAACACAGGCAAGGAACACACAAGGAACGCTTTCACTGGCACTAAGGCAACAAGATCCGGCAAGGGAGTGCAAGGGAAGTGAGGTAATATAGGGAAGTGCACAGGTGAAAACCCTAATTGGAACCACTGCGCCAATCAGCGGCGCAGTGGCCCTTTAAATCGCAGAGACCCGGCGCGCGCGCGCCCTAGGGAGCGGGGCCGCGCGCGCCGGGACAGAACAGACGGGGAGCGAGTCAGGTAGGGAAGCCGGGGTGCGCATCGCGAGCGGGCGCTACCCGCATCGCGAATCGCATCCCGGCTGGCAGCAGGATCGCAGCGCCCCGGGTCAGAGGACGTGACCGGAGCGCTGCAGCGGAGGGAGTGAAGCGAGCGCTCCGGGGAGGAGCGGGGACCCGGAGCGCTCGGCGTAACATAAGCCTTAGGAAGACCGGATACCGGGGGAACCACAGGGTCACGACAGGGAGTACTGGGAACCGGTTTAAGACAGTCCCTGAGACAAGAAGTACCCCAGTTCTTGATTTCTCCTGTGGACCAATCAAGGGTTGGGGAATGGCGTTGAAGCCACGGTAATCCAAGAAGAATTTCTGAAGTGCAGTTGGAGAGGACCAAAAATTAAATTTTTTCGTGATGGGGTCCGATGCACATTAGGAGAGGTTCCGTGCGGTAACGCACGGTACAGACAAATCTTTCATTGTTAACAGAGTTGATGTAGAGGGGTCTGGCGAGACTGGTCACCGGGATGTTGAACCTGTTGATGAGAGAGGCCAAAATAAAATTTCCTGCAGATCCGGAATCAAAGAAGGCCATAGCAGAGAAGGAGAAGGTAGAAGAAGATATCCGCACAGGCACAGTAAGGCGTGGAGAAGCAGAGTTCACATCAAGAACTGTCTCATCTTTGTGCGGAGTCAGCGTACGTCTTTCCAGGCGGGGAGGACGGATAGGACAATCCTTCAAGAAGTGTTCGGTACCGGCACAGTACAGGCAAAGATTCTCCATGCGGCGTCGTGTCCTCTCTTGAGGTGTCAAGCGAGACCGGTCAACTTGCATAGCCTCCACGGCGGGAGGCACAGGAACGGATTGCAGAGGACCAGAGGAGAGAGGAGCCGGGGAGAGAAACCGCCTCGTGCGAATAAAGTCCATATCCTGGCGAAGCTCCTGACGCCTTTCGGAAAAACGCATGTCAATGCGGGTGGCAAGATGAATAAGTTCATGCAGGTTAGCAGGAATTTCTTGTGCGGCCAGCACATCTTTAATGTTGCTGGATAGGCCTTTTTTAAAGGTCGCGCAGAGGGCCTCATTATTCCAGGATAATTCGGAGGCAAGAGTACGGAATTGGATGGCGTACTCGCCAACAGAAGAATTACCCTGGACCAGGTTCAGCAGGGCAGTCTCAGCAGAAGAGGCTCTGGCAGGTTCCTCAAAGACACTTCGAATCTCCGTGAAGAAGGAGTGTACAGAGGCAGTGACAGGGTCATTGCGGTCCCAGAGCGGTGTGGCCCATGACAGAGCTTTCCCAGACAGAAGGCTGACTACGAAAGCCACCTTAGACCTTTCAGTAGGAAACTGGTCCGACATCATCTCCAAGTGCAGGAAACATTGCGAAAGAAAGCCACGGCAAAACTTAGAGTCCCCATCAAATTTATCCGGCAAGGATAATCGTAGGCCGGAAGCGGACACTCGCTGCGGAGGAGGTGCAGGAGCTGGCGGAGGAGATTGTTGCTGAAGCTGTGGTAATAGCTGCTGTAGCATCACGGTCAGTTGAGACAGCTGGTGGCCTTGTTGCGCTATCTGTTGCGACTGCTGGGCGACCACCGTGGTGAGGTCGGCGACAACTGGCAGTGGGACTTCAGCGGGATCCATGGCCGGATCTACTGTCACGATTCGGCTGGCTGGAGGTGGATCCTCTGTGCCAGAGAGGGATTGGCGTGGACCGTGTTGGTGGACCGGTTCTAAGTTGCTACTGGTATTCACCAGAGCCCGCCGCAAAGAGGGATGGTCTTTCAGCGGCGGTAGCAATCAGGTCGTATCCACCAGCAACAGCTCAACCTCTCTGACTGCTGAAGATAAGCGCGGTACAAGGGAGTAGACGAGAGCAAGGTCGGACGTAGCAGAAGGTCAGGGCAGGCAGCAAGGATCGTAGTCAGGGGCAACGGCAGGAGGTCTGGAACACAGGCTAGGAACACACAAGGAAATGCTTTCACTGGCACAATGGCAACAAGATCCGGCGAGGGAGTGCAGGGGAAGTGAGGTATAAGTAGGGAGTGCACAGGTGAACATACTGATTAAGCTTGCTGCGCCAATCAGTGGCGCAGTGGCCCTTTAAATTGCAGAGACCCGGCGCGCGCGCACCCTAAGGAGCAGGGCCGCGCGCGCCGGGACAAGACAGACGGAGAACGGGTCAGGTACGGGAGCCGGGATGCGCATTGCGAGCGGGCGCCTCCCGCATCGCGAATCGCATCCCGGCTGAGAGTGATATTGCAGCGCACCCGGTCAGCAGGTCTGACCGGGGGGCTGCGAATGAGAGGATGCTGCGAGCGCTCCGGGGAGGAGCGGGGACTCGGAGCGCTCGGCGTAACACACACACATCCATCATAAATATATACACATACACTGCCACTATATATACACACATAGCCATCATAAATATATACACTGCCTCTATGTACACACACTGCCATCATACACACATATACGGCAAATATATACACATACACTGCCACTGTATATACACATACATCCATCATAAATATATACACTGCCTCTATATACACACACTGCCCCTTTATACACACATGGCCATCATACACAGCTTCTATATACATACACTGCCCCTTTATACACACATGGCCATCATACACACATACACAGCTTCTATATACACACACTGCCCCTTTATACACACATGGCAATCATACACACATACACAGCTTCTATATGCATATACACTGCCACTATATAGACACACACTGCCATCATACATACATATACAGCCACTATATACACTTACACTGCCACTGTATATACACACACATCCATCATAAATATATACACTGCCTCTATATACACACACACTGCCCCTTTATAGACACATGGCCATCATACACATACACAGCTTCTATATACACACACTGCCCCTTTATACACACATGGCCATCATACACACATACACAGCTTTTATATGCATATACACTGCCATTATATAGACACACACTGCCATCATACACACATATACAGCCACTATATATGTGGTGTCCCGGTACCATATTTCATACCGTACCTTGTGGTGAGATCCCCAAAATCAGAGTCCCTAGGAACAGTGGGGGTCCTCTTCTTTAGTTAACCCCTCGTCACCCCTCAGTTAGCTAAAATTCGTGTAAATAAAATTGTAAAAATGTATATTTAAGATGCCTACCTTGTTAGCTTCGCAGGACCTGCGGGTCATGTGACTTGGTTCACAGGACTCTATGGTTTGCTAAAGGACCTTTGGTGGTTCTAGTCAGGTGATCACCCACAATGCAATGTAACGGTGAGTGACTGTATGGATCAATCCAAAACCGTTCAGCCCCTGCCCATATAAGGGAGCTGCAACCATTAATCTCTCTCTTGGGTTGCTGACACTGGATGAGGTAGAACCTCCGCAACTTCCAAAGACAAGTACTAGGCCTAAGCCTTGCGGCCTCAGCCTACGCTAAAGACTGTGAGTTCTTATCATTCCCCGCTATCTCCGCAAGATCACTGGACCTAAACTTACCCCTAAATCCAGCGGATCTATGCTACAAAATCCTCCTAAACTAAAGAGAACTTACAAGGTCCCAACCACCTATCAATCGCTGCTTCAGCTGTATATAGACTCTTTTATCTGGACTGTTGTTACTGCTGCATGTTACCAAAAATCTTCAGTAAAGTTTCTACAACTTTTCAGCTAAGCACTGGTGGTGGAAAATCCGTTATTCTACACTCACCTATCGCTCTTGGGAAGGGTGGCGATAGGCCCAGCATTACCTCAGAGGTTTAACCCCCACCCTGGCATCACAAGTGACAGGGGTTAAATTAACCCCTCATATACTACAGCAACACCCCAACTACCCTACACCCCACCAAGGCACCACATATACACATACACTGCCACTGTATATACACACACAGCCATCATAAATATATACACTGCCTCTATATACACACACTGCCCCTTTATACACACATGGCCATCATACACACATACACAGCTTCTATATGCATATACACTGCCACCAGGGGCGGACACAGACAGCAGAGGGCCCTTGTGCAAAGAATGTGCCTGCCCCCCCCCCCCAAAACATCAATTGTTCAGGACCCCCTCCTCCATGTGTCACGTACTCAGGTGGACCCCCATATGTCACTTGATAGGGAGGACCCCCCCCCTGTATAAGTATCTAATTATTTATTAAGGGCTCCCATATGCCGCAGCTCATTCAAGCCCCCCACATTAGGTAGCATAGTTTCCCCACATTAGGTAGCATAGCTTTCCCACGTTAGGTAGCATAGATTCCCCACATTAGGTAGCATAGATTCCCAACATTAGGTAGCATAGATTCCCCACATTAGGTAGCATAGTTTCCCCACATTAGGTAGCATAGTTTCCCCACATTAGGTAGCATAGTTTCCATACATTAGGTAGCAGAGATTCCCCACATTAGGTAACATAGTTTCCCCACATTAGGTAGCATAGTTTCCCCACATTAGGTAGCACAGATTCCCCACATTAGGTAACATCGTTTCTCTACATTAGGTACAATAGTTTCCCCACATTAGGTAGCACAGATTCCCCACATTAGGTACCATAGTTTCCCCACATTAGGTAGCATAGTTTCCCCACATTAGGTAGCACAGATTCCCCATATTAGGTAACATAGTTTCCCCACATTAGGTAGCACAGATTCCTCACATTAGGTAGCCATAGCCCCCCCCCCCCCCCCCAAACACACAGACAGACACAGACACACACACAGACACACACAGAGACACACTTAACTGCCCTGCACAGCACATCTCCTCTCCGGCGGCGGCCTGACGAGTGACGTCACTGATGTCCTCCTGAGCGGGTCTGCAGAAGTACGTTACTTGTGCGACGTCATTCGTCAGACCCCGGTCGGCCGGAGGCAGACTCGCTGTCTAAAGTGCCCGCTGTGCTATTATACCCCGCAGCTGCTTTAGAACAGTGAGCAGCGGCGGCGCCAACCCTACCATGAACCTACTAGGCACAAAAAAGGGGGGCAGCAAAATGCCACCCCTGAAAAGTGCCACTTGGGACTTATGGTCCCACCGGGTCCCATGGTAGGGCCAACCAGAGGCGGCTCTAGACTTTGTGAGGCCTTAGGCGAAACTTGAACATGAGGCCCTGCTTTATTTTCTGCTGAAATTACATGGTGGTCCGGCTGTGAGATGGTTATACTGTGACATCACTGTGTATTATCCCTGTACTGTGCCATCACTCTGTGTATTATCCCTGTAATGTGACATCACTGTGTATTATCTCTGTACTGTGCCATCACTCTGTGTATTATCCCTGTAATGTGACATCACTGTGTATTATCTCTGTACTGTGCCATCACTCTGTGTATTATCCCTGTACTGTAACGTCACTGTGTATTATCTCTGTACTGTGCCATCACTCTGTGTATTTTCCCTGTACTGTGACATCACTGTGTGTATTATCTCTGAACTGTGACATCACTGTGTGTATTATCTCTGTACTGCGACATAATTGTGTATTGTCCCTGTACTGTGACATCACTGTGTATTGTCCCTGTACTGTGACATCACTGTGTATTATCCCTGTACTGTGACATCACCGTGTGTATTATCCCTGTACTATGACATCACCGTGTATTATTCCTGTACTGTGACATCACTATGTATTATCCCTGTACTGTGACATCACTGTGTATTATACCTGTACTGTGACATTGTGTATATTATCCCTGTACTGTGACATCACTGTGTATTATCCCTGTACTGTGACATCACTGTGTATTATCCCTGTACTGTGACATCACTGTGTATTATCACTGTACTGTGACATCACTGTGTATTATCCCTGCACTGTGACATCACTGTGTGTATTATCCCTGTACTGTGACATCACTGTGTATTATCTCTGTACTGTGACATCACTGTGTATTGTCCCTGTACTGTGACATCACTGTGTATTATCCCTGTACTGCGACATCACTGTGTATTATCCCTGTACTGTGACATCACTGTTTATTATCCCTGCACTGTGACATCACTGTGTATTATTCCTGTACTGTGACATCACTGTGTATTATTCCTGTACTGTGACATCACTGTGTATTATCCCTGTACTGTGATATCACTGTGTGTATATTATCCCTGTACTGTGACATCACTGTGTGTATATTATCCCTGTACTGTGACATCACTGTGTATATTATCCCTGTACTGTGACATCACTGTGTATTATTCCTGTACTGTGACATCACTGTGTATTATTCCTGCACTGTGACATCACTGTGTGTATTATCTCTGTACTGTGACGTCACTGTGTATTATCCCTGTACTGTGACATCACTGTGTATTATCTCTGTACTGTGACGTCACTGTGTATTATCCCTGTACTGTGACATCACTGTGTATATTATCCCTCCCTGTACTGTGACATCACTGTGTGTATATTATCCCTGTACTGTGACATCACTGTGTATATATTATCCCTGTACTGTGACATCACTGTGTATATTATCCCTGTACTGTGACATCACTGTGTATTATTCCTGTACTGTGACATCACTGTGTATTATTCCTGTACTGTGACATCACTGTGTGTATTATCTCTGTACTGTGACATCACTGTGTATTATCACCGTACTGTGACATCACTGTGTATTATCCCTGCACTGTGACATCACTGTGTGTATTATCCCTGTACTGTGACATCACTGTGTATTATCTCTGTACTGTGACATCACTGTGTATTGTCCCTGTACTGTGACATCACTGTGTGTATTATCCCTGTACTGTGACATCACTGTGTATATTATCCCTGTAC
This sequence comes from Hyla sarda, assembly GCF_029499605.1. Classification (NCBI taxonomy): domain Eukaryota; kingdom Metazoa; phylum Chordata; class Amphibia; order Anura; family Hylidae; genus Hyla; species Hyla sarda. The sequence continues at coordinate 157,654,444 of NC_079196.1, read as the reverse complement.
TGTGACATCACTGTGTATTATTCCTGTACTGTGACATCACTGTGTATTATTCCTGTACTGTGACATCACTGTGTGTATTATCTCTGTACTGTGACATCACTGTGTATTATCCCTGTACTGTGACGTCACTGTGTATTATCCCTGTACTGTGACGTCACTGTGTATTATCTCTGTACTGTGACGTCACTGTGTTATCCCTGTACTATGACATCACTGTGTATATTATCCCTCCCTGTACTGTGACATCACTGTGTGTATTATCTCTGTACTGTGACATCACTGTGTGTATTATCCCTGTACTGTGGCATCACTGTGTGTATTATCTCTGTACTGTGACATCACTGTGTGTATTATCTCTGTACTGTGACATCACTGTGTGTATTATCCCTGTACTGTGACATCACTGTGTATTATCCCTGTACTGTGACATCACTGTGTATTATACATGTACTGTGACATCACTGTGTGTATTATCCCTGTACTGTGACATTACTGTGTGTATTATCCCTGTACTGTGACGTCACTGTGTATTATCTCTGTACTATAACATCACTGTGTATTATCCCTGTACTGTGACATCACTGTGTGTATTATCTCTGTATTGTGACATCACTGTGTGTATTATCCCTGTACTGTGACATCACTGTGTGTATTATCCCTGTACTGTGACATCACTGTGTATTATCCCTGTACTGTGACATCACTGTGTATTATCCCTGTACTGTGACATCACTGTGTATTATCCCTGTACTGTGACATCACTGTGTATTATCCCTGTACTGTGACATCACTGTCTATATTATCTCTGAACTATAACATCACTGTGTGTTATCTCTATAGTGCAACATCACTGTTGATACTTACACTGCACTGTGACATCACTGTATATATTAAGCCTATATACCCTAATGTCACTGTACATATTTACCTTGCACTGCGAGTGACAATACAGGGTAAATATGCACAGTGACATCACAGTTCAGAGTTAATATAAACAGTAATGTCTCTGTACAGGGACAATAAACAGTTTTGCCACTACAAGGTTAATAAACGCAGTGTTGTCACAGTAGAGGGTAACTATACAGTGATGTCATTGTACCGGGAAAATATACACAGTGAAGTCAGCATTCAAGAATAATAAACTGTGATGTCACTACAGGGTTGTTATACACAGTGACATCAAATTACAGGATGAAGCACAGTGATGTCACAGTTTATTATGAAGCACAGTGATGTCACAGTTTATTATGAAGCACAGTGATGTCACAGTTTATTATGAAGCACAGTGATGTCACAGAGACTACAGAATATACAACTGTACGTATGATAAAGATGGCGGGATGCTATTGAAACGTCACACATACATGGGGGAATAAAACACTTTGTTTTTGCACCTTATCTGGGAGTGCCGCTGGATCTTTAGTTTTGTAGATAGATAGATAGATGATATATAGATAGATAGATAGATAGATAGATAGATATGTGATAGATAGATAGATAGATAGATAATAGATATGAGATAGATAGATGATAGATAGATATGAGATAGATGGATAGATAATAGATATGAGATAGATAGATGATAGATAGATATGAGATAGATAGATCGATAGATGATAGACATGTGATAGATAGATAATAGATATGAGAGATAGATAGATATGAGATAGATAGATCAGTGTATCCCAACCAGGGGGCCTCTAGCTATTCCAAAACGACAACTTCCAGCATGTCTTTGGCTTTATGAGCATACTGGGAGTTGTAGTTTTGCAGCAGCTGGAGGCCCCCTGGTTGGGAAACACTGATCTATCTATCAATCAATAAATCATCTATCTATTTATCTATCCATCTATCTCCTATCTATCTATTCATCCATCTATCTATATCCATCTATCTATTTATGTATGTATCTTTCTATTTATCTAGAAGAAAAATCTTGTCCACAGCACCAAAGTTCATGAAAAAATATGTGTTTTTATTCCATAAAAGGTGTCATTACAACAGCGACGTTTCAGTCAGCTCAACCTGACCTTTCTATTTATCTATCTATCTCATATCTATCTCAGATAGATGAGAGATAGAAAGATGAAAAATAGATAGATATGAGAGATAGATAGATGAAATATAGATAGATAGATACATAAATAGATGGATATTTAGATAGAAAGATAGATAAATAGATGATAGATAGATACTGTCTATCTAAAACAAATAAAAACGGCACAACCAAAATCCAGAAATTAGAGAGAAGTCGGGGTGCCCGCATACTTGGAACCTGGGTCCACTGGTTCCTCAATCCAGACAAAGAACAATATGATGCAGCACGCCACAAGTTTGCAGAAAATGGTGGTTTATTCCATCATGTGCATAGTCTATGCACATGATGGAATAAACCACCATTTTCTGCAAACTTGTGGCGTGCTGCATCATATTGTTCTTTATCTATCTATCTTTCTATATCCTATCTATCTATATCATATCTATCTATCATCTATCTGTCATCTATTTATCTATCTCATATCTATCTATATATCCATCTATTTATCTATCTATCATCTATATATCTCTCATATCTCTCTATCTTTCATCTATCTCTCATCTATCTGAGATAGATAGATAGATGGATAGATAGATAGATAGATAGGAGATAGATGGATCGATAGATAATAGATAGATGAGAGATAGATAGATAGATCAGTGTTTCCCAACTAGGGGGGCCTCCAGCTGTTGCAAAACTACAACTCCCAGTATGCTCATAAAGCCAAAGGAATGCTGGGAGTTGTAGTTTTGCAACATCTGGAGGCCCCCTGGTTGGGAAACTGATCTATCTATCTATCTATCTATCTTTCTCCTATCTATCTATATCATATAAATGTATCTATATCATATCCATCTATCTCCTAATTATCTATCTAATCTATCTATCTATCTATCATCTATTTATCTGTCTATACCATATCTATCATCTATCTATCCATCTATTTATGTATCTTTCTATATATCCTCTCTCTATCTATATATCATCTATTTATCTATCTTTCTATCTATCTCATATCTATATCTATATCTATATATATTTATGTATCTATCTATCTATATATCATCTATCTACCTATCTCTCTCTCTCTCTCTCATCTATCTATCTCTCATCTATCTGAGTTAGATAGATATGAGATAGATAGATAGATAGATAGATATGAGATAGATAGATGCATAAATAGATGGATATAGATGGATGGATGGATATGAGATAGATAGAGAGATAGATAGATAGATAGGAGATAGATAGATAGATAGATAGGAGATTGATAGATAGATAGATCAGTGTTTCCCAACCTGGGGGCCTCCAGCTGTTGCAAAACTACAACTCCCAGTATGCTCATAAAGCCAAAGGAATGCTGAGAGTTGTAGTTTTGCAACAGCTGGAGGCCCCCTGGTTGGGAAACACTGAACTACCTCCCACTGTCTCCCGAACTACAACTTTCCCCCTCTCCCCCAAGCAAGTTACTTACTTTAAAAGGGCAGCATCAGCAGTGGGCACTGGGCAGGTAAGTCTTCCATACTCGTGGTGTCCGGGCCTGTACACACACACACACAGCGGGCCTGCTCCACAAGGTCCAGCAGCACACAGTGGAGTGAGAGAGGGGGAGGAGCTTCCTGTCTGCTCTTCCCAGTCTGCATAGCGCGGCCCCTGCGTGGTGACAGGGCTGCTGGCTGAAGATTTATTTAAAAAAAGGATGCAGGTGTGAGGTGGTTTTTTGCCCCCCCGTAGATCCATGCGTCCGCTCCTCCCCCAGCTCTCCGAACATTTCCGAAGCTAGAGCTGGGGGAGAGCAGAGTAAGGGGAGGGAGGAGGTTCACGCCCCCTCCCTCATCTCGGCTGGACGCAGATCTCTACGGCACGTCCCTCCCTCATCTCCCCGAGCTGAGGACGTAGAGCAGTGCTCCCAATGAGCTCTATGTGTAAAGGGGGACATACTGTACGGGCTAAATGTCCCCCTTTAGCCCATGCAGTATGTCCTCCCTTAGCCCATGCAGTATGTCCCCCTTTAGCCCGTGCAGTATGTCCCCCTTTAGCCCGTGCAGTATGTCCGTCTTTAGCCAGTACAGTATGTCCCCCTTTAGCCCGTGCAGTATGTCCCCCTTTAGCCCATGCAGTATGTCCCCCTTTAGCTTGTGCAGTATGTCCCCCTTTACACATAGAGCTCATTAGGAGCACTGCTCTACATCCTCAGGGAGGGGAGATGAGGGAGGGGACCTGCTGTGGAGATTTACGTCCTCAGGGAGGGGAGATGAGGGAGGGACCTGCCGTGGAGATCTATGTGCTCAGGGAGGGGGCGTACCGTAGAGATCTGCGTCCAGCCGAGCTCAGGGAGGGGAGATGAGGAAGGGGGCGTGAACCTCCTCCCTCCCCTTGCTCTGCTCTCCCCCAGCTCTAGCTTCGGAAATGTTCGGAGAGCTGGGGGAGGAGCGGACGCATGGATCTACGGGGGCGCAAAAAACCACCTCACACCGGAGTAGATGGCTCCGGGGGGCGGGGGATGCAGCGGGGGCTCGGGCCCCTTACTGGTGAACTAGCTGTACCCCCTGATGGCCATGAGAGCTTCTAGTGACCTACTGCTGCTAGGGGGGGTACAAGGGGGGGGCCAATCATGATGTAGGGGGGGCCGTGCCACCCCCCCCCCCCTAGAGACGCCACTGGCTGCAAGGGTGGTTGAACGCAGCGTCCATCTGGGTGCTGTCAAACTTGCTGTGGTCGGGGAGTATGCGGTGGTATGTGGCCTAATGCTCGCCTCTGGGGCCGGACCTGGAGAGGGCAGTGGCCCCCTCTCACGCTGGGCCCCTGTGCAGCTGAACCGGCTGCACAGGCAATATGTCCGCCCCTGACTGCCACTATATAGACACACACTGCCATCATACACACATATACAGCCACTATATACACATACACTGCCACTGTATATACACACACAGCCATCAAAAATATATACACTGCCTCTATATACACACACACTGCCCCTTTATACACACATGGCCATCATACACACATACACAGCTTCTATATGCATATACACTGCCACTATATAGACACACACTGCCATCATACACACATATACAGCCACTATATACACATACACTGCCACTGTATATACACACATCCATCACAAATATATACACTGCCTCTATATACACACACTGCCCCTTTATACACACATGGCCATCATACACAAATACACAGCTTCTATATGCATATACACTGCCACTATATAGACACACACTGCTATCATACACACATATACAGCCACTATATACACATACACTGCCTTTGTATATACACATACAGCCATCATAAATATATACACTGCCTCTATATACACATACTACCCCTTTATACACACATGGCCATCATACACATACACAGCTTCTATATACACACACTGCCCCTTTATACACACATGGCCATCATACACACATACACAGATTCTATATACACATACTGCCCAGGGATGTGGAAATCCTATCGCTCGACGCCCGGGACATGTAGTTTCGGGCACCGGGCAGGTGAATTTGTCATAGATTTAGCCCTGTATCGGACAAGCAGGGACAGACCGACTTCCCCCTTATTTTTCTTTAATGCCGGTGTGAGGCGCAGGAGCCAATGCAAGTCTGCACCTCACACCGGCGCTCAGGGTGTATGGAGGTGGCGGCCCCCAGCTGATTTCAGTAGCCGGGGGCCGCTGGTCAGAGCCCCACCAGCCGGTGTGAGGGGATCTCACCTCACAGCTCCTCCCATCCGCTCTCCGAAGATTGCCGAAGCTAGAGCCGGGAAGAGCGAGGGCAGAGCCCGAGGTCGCACGTCTGCAGGAGATGATTAAGCCAAGCCCCCTCATCCCCCCTCCCGGAGTATGGACAGCGCAGCTCTGCATAATACAAGAAGACAGGGGGAGAATAAGGACGTACACAGCTCCTCCCCTCCCCTGCTCTGTCTACACAGGACCTAATTTATAACGGGGAGGTTTTAAGTTTTCACGGGGGAAAATACTGAGCAGGGGGAGGGGAGAGGACGTGTGTGAGGAGACATACTGCACTGCACTGCACGGGCTGGGGATTTCACCTCACACCGGCTCAGATGGTTGTATATGTATGTAATGTATGATTAGGGGGGGTGTATCAGCGGCAGGTGTATGTATGATGTGTGCATACGGTATGTATGGTGTATGTGTCATGTGTATATATGATGTGTGTATGGTGTCTGCGTATGTGTGATGTGTGTATGTAATGTATGATATAGGGGGCAGTGGCAGGTGTATGTATAATGTGTGCATATGTATGGTGTATATTTATGGTGTGAGTGTATGTGTATATATAATGTGTGTATGGTTTATGTGTGATGTGTGTATGTTATGTATGATGTGGGGTGGGCAGCAGCAGGTGTATGTATGATGTGTGCATATGTATGGTGTATATTTATGGTGTGAGTGTATGTGTATATATGATGTGTGTATGGTTTATGTGTGATGTGTGTATGTTATGTATGATGTGGGGTGGGCAGCGGCAGGTGTATGTATGATGTGTGCATATGTATGGTGTATATTTATGGAGTGAGTGTATGGGGGACATTTATCATTTCCAGTGTATAATAGAAGTTTTTAACCCCTCTGCCTGTTGTCTGAATTTGTCATAGATTTAGCCCTGTATCGGACAAGCAGAGACAGACCGACTTCCCCCTTATTTTTCTTTAATGCCGGTGTGAGGCGCAGGAGCCAATGCAAGTCTGCACCTCACACCGGCGCTCAGGGTGTATGGAGGTGGCGGCCCCCAGCTGATTTCAGTAGCCGGGGGCCGCTGCTCAGAGCCCCACCAGCCGGTGTGAGGGGATCTCACCTCACAGCTCCTCCCATCCGCTCTCCGAAGATTGCCGAAGCTAGAGCCGGGAAGAGCGAGGGCAGAGCCCGAGGTCGCACGTCTGCAGGAGATGATTAAGCCACGCCCCCTCATCCCCCCTCCCGGAGTATGGACAGCGCAGCTCTGCATAATACAAGAAGACAGGGGGAGAATAAGGACGTACACAGCTCCTCCCCTCCCCTGCTCTGTCTACACAGGACCTAATTTATAACGGGGAGGTTTTAAGTTTTCACGGGGGAAAATACTGAGCAGGGGGAGGGGAGAGGACGTGTGTGAGGAGACATACTGCACTGCACTGCACGGGCTGGGGATTTCACCTCACACCGGCTCAGATGGTTGTATATGTATGTAATGTATGATTAGGGGGGGTGTATCAGCGGCAGGTGTATGTATGATGTGTGCATACGGTATGTATGGTGTATGTGTCATGTGTATATATGATGTGTGTATGGTGTCTGCGTATGTGTGATGTGTGTATGTAATGTATGATATAGGGGGCAGTGGCAGGTGTATGTATAATGTGTGCATATGTATGGTGTATATTTATGGTGTGAGTGTATGTGTATATATGATGTGTGTATGGTTTATGTGTGATGTGTGTATGTTATGTATGATGTGGGGTGGGCAGCAGCAGGTGTATGTATGATGTGTGCATATGTATGGTGTATATTTATGGTGTGAGTGTATGTGTATATATGATGTGTGTATGGTTTATGTGTGATGTGTGTATGTTATGTATGATGTGGGGTGGGCAGCGGCAGGTGTATGTATGATGTGTGCATATGTATGGTGTATATTTATGGAGTGAGTGTATGGGGGACATTTATCATTTCCAGTGTATAATAGAAGTTTTTAACCCCTCTGCCTGTTGTCTAAATTTGGCGCAGCTGCGTTAAATTTATCATTCTTGCGCAGCTACTTTTTTGAATTGCGTTTAAATTTAGAATTCTCCTCAGAGCATAAATTTACACCGCGGCTCTATTTAGTAGGAGCTTTGTCTGCAGCGTATCTGCACCTAAACAGTAAGTGTGTCCTCGTTATTAGTTTTAGAATTTTTTTTCTTCATTATGTAGAGTTTTAATCTCACAATAATACCACTTTTTGCACCCAATTATAACACATCAATTATACCAATGTCCTTATTCTTCATTTAAGATCTGTGACACCCCTGTGCAAATCACCTCAAATGTACATGGTGCACTCTAGCTTATGGGCCTTGTTGTGCGCCCGCAGAGCACTTTGCGCCCACATATGTGGTATCTCCGTACTCTGGCTAAATTGTGTCCCAAAAAATGGGGATCTTTTTTCCCATTTACCTCTTGTGAAAATGTAAAGTATGCGGCAACACCTGCATTTTATTTTTATACACTAACATACTGGTGTAGACTCCAACTGTTCCTTTTCATAAGGGGTAAAAGGAGAAAAAGCCCCCCAAAATCTGTAAGGCAATTTCTCCCGAGTACGGCGATACCCCATATGTGACCCTAAACTGTTGCCTTGAAATACGACAGGTCTCCAAAGTGAGAGACTGCCATGCGCATTTGAGGCATAAATTAGGGTTTTGCATAGGGATGGACATAGGGGTATTCTATGCCAGTGTTTCCCAAACAGGGTGCCTCCAGCTGTTGCAAAACTCCCAACATGCCTGGACAGTCAATGGCTGTCCGGCAATACTGGGAGTTGTTGTTTTGCAACAGCTGGAGGCTCCATTTTGGAAACAGTGCCGTACCAGACGTTGTTCATATTTATTGGGGAGGGGAGGGGGGCTGTGTAGCGGTATGTGTATATATAGTGTTTTTTACTTATTTTATTTAAGTGTAGTGTAGTGTAGTGTTTTTAGGGTACAGTCACACGGGCGGGGGTTCACAGCGAGTTTGCTGCATCTCAATCTTGCAGCACTCCCTGTAAACCTCCGCCCATGTGAGTGTACCCTGTGAGTGTACCCTTGTATTTCGGCAATATCTGAAGGGTCAGATGTTGACGAACTACAACTCCCAGCATGCTTGGGCAGTCTGGGCATGCTGGGAGTTGTAGTTTTGCAACAGCTGGAGGTCCACAGTTTGTAGACCACTGTATAATGGTCTCCAATCTGTGGTCTTCTAGATGTTACAGAACTACAACTCCCAGCATGCCTCGACAGAGTGGGCATGCTGAGATTTGTAATTTTGGAACATCTGGAAGAGCACAGATTGGAGACCATTATACAGTGGTCTCCAAACTGTGGCCCTCCAGATGTTGCAAAACTACAACTCCCAGCATGCCCAGAAAGCCAACGGCGATCTCACTGCTGCCAATGAAGATGCCGCTCTGCTGCTGCAAACTCACCGCGAGGACGCACCACCCCCGGGTCCGCCTGGAGGACGCCGCTCGCTCCGGGACCGTTCGGGACACCGCATGGCCGGGTAAGTGACGCCGGGGGACGGGTAAGGGACACTTAGCAGAGCGGTGTGTGTCCCGATCCCCGTGATCCGGACTCACAAACCGCGCTGCTATCAGCTAGTCAGATTTGACTAGCTGATAGCAGCGATTGCTGGGGGGGGGGGGGGGGGAGAAACCCCCCCCGTGGTCACATGGTAAGATGGCTGGCTATCAGATGGCTAGCCACCATCTTACCGGACGCTGGGGAAAAGTATAACGAAAGCAGTAAATTTTAAAAATAAAAGGAGAATTATCTACAGTGTTAAGTGGATTACAAAGCTATTTTAATGTGACGGAGCTTGTTCAATGATAAGTAAGCTATCAAACATTTCCTATGTAAATGTATTAAATTGTTGGATCATAAAATAACAATACCAATATACAAGTGATCTAATGAATAACTGAACTGTAAACAAATATTCTATATGCAAATTATTTTAAAAGTGCTTTGCAATAACCAAGGAGTAAAAAGCAAAATAAAGCAAACCAAATGAGGAATTGAGATAGGAAAGTTAAAACATTCTGGTGGTTTCTTAGTAGAACTTTCCTTCAGAAATAGAAAGGATTGCTACGTGCAGTTAAAGTTGGCTTATATTTGCGGGGAAAAAGACGCACTTGTGTCAAAATTTTTGGTGCAAAGGAAAAGTACGCAGGTAATGAATCCATGTGTACTATATATGCAGCTCCAAGGTACCCCGTTTCAGCCACATCTGGACGACATGCTCTACCAAAACGTGCGCAAAAAAAATACACACAAAACAGGGGTAAAATCTTTGATACATGTCCCCCAGTGTGTATATATGATGTGTGTATGTGTGATGTGTGTATGTTATGTATGATGTGGGGTGGGCAGCGGCAGGTGTATGTATCATGTGTGCATATTTATGGTGTATATTTATGGAGTGAGTGTATGTGTATATATGATGTGTGTATATGTGATGTGTGTATGTAATGTATGATGTGGGGTGGGCAGCTGCGGGTGTATGTATGATGTGTGCATATGTATGGTGTGAGAGTATGTGTGATGTGTATATATGATGTGTGTATGGTATATGTGTGATGTGTGTATGTAATGTATGATGTGGGGGGCAGCGGCGGGTGTATGTATGTATGTAATGTATGATATAGGGGGCAGTGGCCTGTGTATGTATATGTGTATGCATGTATTTTTTGTACATGGGCGGACTGACAAGTGCTGCTGCCAGTTGTGCTATCTAATTTTATTTATTTTTAGTGGCTTCTGGCTACCCGCACTATAGTGCACCACCAGAATCGCACCCCCTTCATACTCACCCGCCAACCAAGGGCCCCACGGATGCACGCAAACACGCCCGAACCAAAACTACAACTTCCAGCATGTTGGACCATAACCTAAACTGTAGAACTATAAACTGCAACATGCTGGGAGTTGTAGTTTTGGTTTGGGTCAGCTGCAGAGCCATAGGCTGCATCAGGGCATGCTGGGTGTTGTAGTTACTAACTGCAATTCCCAGTATTCCTTGACACAGCCTATGGCTCTGTAGCTGACACAAACCAAAACTACAACTCCCAGCAAGTTACATGATAACCTTAACTATACTACTACACAGTGCAACATGCTGCAACACCCACACAACCATGGGCTGTATCAGGGCATGCTTGGAGTTGTAGTTATCTAGTAACTAAATGCAACTTCCAGCATTTTCTCACACATAAATTAGAGTCAATAAAATGCACCATATAAACTGGAGAAGCAGAAGCCCCCCCCCCCCCCCCCAGTAACAGCATTGTTCAGTGTTTTGCAATCAAAAGACTCCATATATAAGTCCCTATGAAGACTGAAAAATAGTGATTAAAATATTTTAAGAAGTGCGTATATATGTGAATAGGCCCCTTTCCTAATAAAAGTTCCGATAATAAATGGTTCCAAAAAAACTACAGATCACGGCACATAAGATTACCCTCATACCTTGCCTCGGGTGTAAAAGGAGCTAGCTAGAGCTCTCCCACCGCTAATAGCCTGGCATGCTTTGATCGCTGTGGCCGGCTATGTGGTGTCCCGACACCGTATTTCATACAGTGCCTTGGTTATTAGTCCCCAAAGTTAGAGTCCCTAGGACTGTCGGGGTTCGCTTTCCTCATTTAAACCCTAGTCACCCCTTAGTCAATTAATATTTGTAAATACTATCTATCTAAATAAATGTATATGGTATTACTCACTGTTTTAGCGTCGCAGGACCTGCGGGTCATGTGACCGGGTTGCAGAACTCTATGGTTTTTGCTAAAGGACCTTTGGTGGTTTTGGACATGTGATCACCCACAATACATTGTAACGGTGAGTGACAGCTGATGTGGACCAATCCAAAACGGCCAGCCCCTGCCCATATAAGGGAGCTGCGCCATATTGTCGCTCTCTTAGGTTGCTGACTCTGGATGAGGTAGGACCTCCGCAGCTTGCAAGACAAGTACTAGGCCCAAAGCCTTTCTGCTTAGGCCTGCGCTAGTGACGGATAGTTCTTACAATTCCCCGCTATCTCCGCAAGACCTCTGGACCTAATCTAACCCCTAAATCCAGCGGATCTATGCAAGTACAATCTTCATAAACTTAAGAGAACTTTCCGGTCCTAAGCATCTATCAATCACTGCTGTGCTGTTTGTAAAGAGTCTGTTATCTGGACTGTTACCGTTAATGCATATACAGAAAATCTTCAGTAAAGATTCCTGCAAGTTTTACGTTCAGCACTGCTGTGGACAATCTATTTATTTTACACTGACATATCGCTCTTGGGAAGGGTGGCGATAGGCCCAGCATCACTACAGAGTTTTAACCCTCACCCTGGTATCACGAGTGACAAGGGTTAACAGCGCCCTTTATCATATAGTACTGCAACACCCCTACTGCCCTACAACCCCCGAGGCGTACCACAACTATTAAACCATTAAATCACCGCTGTCAAAGTTGACAGTAGTGTCTAAAGGAATCTTATAACCATCCCTGGTGGTCTAGTGGAGTGGATCGTACTATTTTGGTTGAAATTATTTTATCTACCAGGACAAGTGGATTTTCTTGAGGGACAAGCAGATTGTGTTCCGCTTTAGTCCCATGGACAAGTTTTTTTGTTTTTTTTTGTTTTTGTTTTTTTCCCACACCCCTGCTGCCCCTTTATGCACACATGGCCATCATACACATACACAGCTTCTATATGCATATACACTGCCACTATATAGACACACACTGCCATCATACACACATGTACAGCCACTATATACACCTACACTGCCACTGTATATACACACACACAGCCATCATAAATATATACACTGCCTCTATATACACACATGGCCATCATACACAGCTTCTATATATACACACTGCCCCTTTATACACACATGGCCATCATACACATACACTGCCACTGTATATACACACACACAGCCATCATAAATATATACACTGCCTCTATATACACACACTGCCCCATTATACACACATGGCCATCACATACACAGCTTCTATATACACACACTGCCTCTATATAGACACACACTGCCATCATACACACACATACAGCCACTATATACACATACACTGTCACTGTATATACACACACAGCCATCATAAATATATACACTGCCTCTATATACACACACATGGCCATCATACACAGCTTCTATATATACACACTGTCCCTTTATACACACATGGCCATCATACACATACACAGCTTCTATATGCATATACACTGCTACTATATAGACACACACTGCCATCATACACACCTATACAGCCACTATATACACATACACTGCCACTGTATATACACACACATCCATCATAAATATATACACTGCCTCTATATACACACACTGCCATCATACACACATATACAGCCAATATATACACATACACTGCCACTGTATATACACACACATCAATCATAAATATATACACTGCCTCTATATACACACACACTGCCCCTTTATACACACATGGCCATCATACACATACACAGCTTCTATATACACACACTGCCACCATACATACATATACAGCCACTATATACACTTACACTGCCACTGTATATACACATACATCCATCATAAATATATACACTGCCTCTATATACACACACACTGCCCCTTTATACACACATGGCCATCATACACATACACAGCTTCTATATACACACACTGGCAAAGATTTATCAAAACCTGTGCAGAGGAGAAGTTGCTGAGTAGCCCTTAGCAACCAATCAGATCACTTCTTAAACTTTTTCCAGGCCTTTTCAAAAATGAAAGAAGCGATCTGACTGGTTGCTATGGGCAACTCAGCAACTTTTCCTCTGGACAGGTTTTGATATATCTACCCCACTGCCCCTTTATACACACACTTCCATCATACACACATACACAGCTTCTATATACACACACTGCCCCTTTATACACACATGGCCATCATACACACATACACAGCTTCTATATGCATATACACTGCCACTATATAGACACACACTGCCATCATAAATATAGATACTGCCTCTATATACACACTGCCCCTTTATACACACATGGCCATCATACACATACACAGCTTCTATATGCATAAACACTGCCACTATATAGACACACACTGCCATCATACACACATATACAGCCACTATATATACATATACTGCCACTGTATATACACACACATCCATCATAAATATATACACTGCCTCTATATACACACACATGGCCATCATACACAGCTTCTATATACACACACTGCCCCTTTATACACACATGGCCATCATACACACATACACAGTTTCTATATGCATATACACTGCCATCATAAATATAGATACTGCCTTTATATACACACTGCCCCTTTATACACACATGGCCATCATACACACATACACAGCTTTTATATACATATACACGGCCACTATATAGACACACACTGCCATCATACATACATATACAGCCACTATATACACTTACACTGCCACTATATATACACACACATCCATCATAAATATATACACTGCCTCTATATACACACACTGTCCCTTTATACACACATGGCCATCATACACAGCTTCTATATACATACACTGCCCCTTTATACACACATGGCCATCATACACACATACACAGCTTCTATATACACACATGGCCATCATACACACATACACAGCTTCTATATGCATATACACTGCCACTATATAGACACACACTGCCATCATACATACATATACAGCCACTATATACACTTACACTGCCACTATATATACACACACACATCCATCATAAATATATACACTGCCTCTATATACACACACACTGCCCCTTTATACACACATGGCCATCATACACAGCTTCTATATACATACACTGCCCCTTTATACACACATGGCCATCATACACACATACACAGCTTCTATATACACACACTGCCCCTTTATACACACATGGCCATCATACACACATACACAGCTTCTATATGCATATACACTGCCACTATATAGACACACACTGCTATCATACACACATATACAGCCACTATATACACATACACTGCAACTATATATACACACACATCCATCATAAATATATACACTGCCTCTATATACACACACTGCCCCTTTATACACACATGGTCATCATACACAGCTTCTATATGCATATACACTGCCACTATATAGACACACACTGCCATCATACACACATATACAGCCACTATATACACATACACTGCCACTGTATAGACACACTGCCATCATACACACATACACTGCCACTGTATAGACACATACAGCCATCATAAATATATACACTGCCTCTATATACACACACTGCCCCTTTATACACACATGGCCATCATACACACATACACAGCTGCTATATACACACACTGCCCCTTTACACACACACCCACCCATCATACACTGCTCCCATACAATTACCTGTGTGCAATGTAGCCTGCTGCTCCGCTCCTCTATTGCAGGAACTGGGCAGGAAGAGGAGGGACACGTGAGCCGATGTCACTGGCCAGTTGCTACTAGCAGGCCCTGCTGGTAACTGAGAGCCGCGCACAGGCATGTCTCATACCAACTGCAGCCCCCTTCCATTTTAAAGTGACAGTGTGCTACCCTCTGGACGGCGCTCCCTCTCGCTCCAGCCTCGCTGGCCAGTTTGGGCCACAGACAGGGCAGGGCTGGAACGTAAGAAAAAAGAATGTGATGCAGTCAGTCAGTGTATAGTGATGCCGTCAGCCGTCAGTTAGTAACAGTCACTCACTGACTCGCAAGAAAGAGTGTTGGGGCCAGCTGGGCCTTCCTGAGGGTCCGGGCCCCTTACTGGTACCAGTTGTACCCCCCTGATGGCGGCCCTGTGTGTGTGACCCTATTCTTAAGAGGTTAATTACATTTCAGTACAAATTAACCAATCAGCAAAGTCTTACCAGGCGAAAATAAAAGGCTGGACTGAGCCATTGACTGGTGGGTAAAATAAACTAGCAGGTCAACAGCAGAAAAATGGATTATATTAAAAGAAATGAGAGCAAGAAGACAAAGCACTTTCCCATCTTTGTTTCAATCATATAGCTACCATCTTTATCATTTTTACTGTGTTTTTGGGGCAGTTTATATGTTCCTGTAGTAGTACAGTCCAGCTAGGTGCAGTTGCTATGACAACAGATGCTGCAGCAGCCATGTTAACTGCCATCCTAGAAACAGCTTAACCCCTTAAGGACCGGAGGTTTTTCCGTTTTTGCATTTTCGTTTTTTGCTCCTTGCCTTTAAAAAATCATAACTCTTTCAAATTTACACCTAAAAATCCATATGATGGCTTATTTTTTGCGCCACCAATTCTACTTTGTAATGACGTTAGTCATTTTGCCCAAAAATCTATGGTGAAGCGGGAAAAAAAATCATTGTGCGACAAAATTGAAAAAAAAAACGCTGTTTTGTAACTTTTGGGGGCTTCCGTTTCTACGTAGTACATTTTTCGGTAAAAATGACACCTGATATGTATTCTGTAGGTCCATACGATTAAAATGATACCCTACTTATATAGGTTTGATTTTGTCGGACTTCTGGAAAAAATCATAACTACATGCAGGAAAATTAATATGTTTAAAATTGTCATCTTCTGACCCCTATAACTTTTTTATTTTTCTGTGTATAGGGCGGTATGAGCGCTCATTTTTTGCGCCGTGATCTGAAGTTTTTAACGGTACCATTTTTGCATTGATAGGACTTATTGATCACTTTTTATTCATTTTTAAATGATATAAAAAGTGACCAAAAATGCACTATTTTGGACTTTGGAATTTTTTTGCGCGCACGCCATTGACCGAGCGGTTTAATTAATGATATATTTTTATAATTCGGACATTTCCGCACGCGGTGATACCACATATGTTTATTTTTATTTTTATTTACACTGTGTTTTTTTTTTTATTGGAAAAGGGGGGTGATTCAAACTTTTAATAGGGGAGGAGTTAAATGATGTTTATTCACTTTTTTTTTTCACTTTTTTTTTGCAGTGTTATAGGTCCCATAGGGACCTATAACACTGCACACACTGATCTTCTATGTTGATCACTGGTTTCTCATAAGAAACCAGTGATCAACGATTCTGCCGGATGACTGCTCATGCCTGGATCTCAGGCACTGAGCAGTCATTCGGCGATCGGACAGCGAGGAGGCAGGTAGGGGCCCTCCCGCTGTCCTGTCAGCTGTTCGGGATGCCGCGATTAGCCGCGGCTATCCCGAACAGCCCGACTGAGCTAGCCGGGAACTTTCACTTTCACTTTTAGCCGCGCGGCTCAGCTTTGAGCGCGCGGCTAAAGGGTTAATAGCGCGCGGCGCCGCGATCGGCGCTGCGCGCTATTAGAGGCGGGTCCCGGCTTCACTATGACGCCGGGCCCGCCATGATATGACGCGGGGTTACTGTGTAACCCCGCGTTATATCAGAAGAGCAGGACCAAGGACGTACCGGTACGTCCTTGGTCCTTAAGGGGTTAAAGACCAGTCGAGTGCCAGTCCTGAGTGCCCCCCAAATATATGAAGAAGATGCCACTTCTCTCTGTGCCCTGGTCTGATAATGTAAGGTGATTACAGATTGCACACAGGTTTGGGTAGTGTTGGCACAGATGTGAGCGCTCCCATTACACCAAATATCTACAGTCTAGAACAGTGTTTCCCAACCAATGTGTCTTCAGCTATTGTAAACTACAACTTCCAGGGTGCCCAAACAACAGAAGGCTGTCTGGGCATGCTGGGAGCTGCAGTTTTGCAAAAGCTGGAGATGGGTTGGAATTCCACTTGTTTTTTTTTGGCAAAAACACCAAGAAAAATGCCAATTCTGCCGCATGGCGTTTTTTCGGCCATAAAATGTTGTGGCCAGATGTGAGCTGTAAATCAATGAGAAATTGCTAAATTCTTATTCCATTTGGCATTTTTCACTTTGGCATTTTTTTAATCCTTTTGGCGTTTTTCCCCTCTTTTTTGGCGTTTTTCAGATCGTTGGTAATCGCAGCATGTTGAGCCACTAGCGTTTTTTTTGTCAAAATCGTGGCATTTTTCTCCCATAGAAGTTTATGGGAGTGAAAAAATGCCAAGAAAAATTATATGGGGGTTTTAACTTTGGCATCTTTTCAGGCGGTTTTCATTCTTTTTTGGACTTTAGCGATCCAAAAAAGTGATGGAGATACCTTTCTTAACAAAAATTTCGTAGGGTACCATAAAAAAAAAAAAAGATACAGTAGTGAAGGAAAAAATTGTATCTAACGAAATGTATCTTTTTTTATAACAAAATTTTTATAAATTTTTAGACAGGGATCAATTAATGTGAGCGGATGGAGACCTAAAAATGTAGCCTACAATAATAAAATTGTAGTGTGTATGTGTTTTTTTTTTTTTTTTTTTTTTTTTGGTAGTACTACGACTCCCATCATAGAACACACTGTTCCTGTTAGTACCTGTACTAATTGAGAGATTGCCTGTTGTGATCCTCCTGTATAATTACTAGATGCAGTGTCCGCTCTTCTATGGTCCCCTGCACTGCCGTATATATTAGACTTGTGCACTAGAAAAATTTTCGTTTCATTTCGTTTTGGAAAAAAATTTCAGTTCGGCAATATTTTCGGTTAAAATTTTTTGGATACATTCGGTATTTGGGTTGATTTTTTTCGGATACATTCGGTATTCGGGTACATTCGGTAAATTTTTTATTTTTTTGGGGACTTTAGCGATCCTAAAAAATTATGGCCATACCTTTTTTATTAAAATTTCGTAGGGTACCATAAAAAAATCATAATAAAAAAGATACAGTAGTGATGGAAAAAATTGTATCTAACGAAATGTATCTTTTTTATTATGAAATGTTTATTCATTTTTAAACAGGGATCAATTTATGTGAGCGGGTAAAGCACTAAAAATGTAGCCGACAATAGTAAAAATGTAGTGTGTGCGTGTTTTTCACTTTTTTATAAAACATTTTATAGGTAGTACTACTACGCCCAGCATGGAACACACTGTTCCATGATGGGAGTAGTAGTTACCTGTACTAATTGACAGATCGCCGGGGTCCCTTGCGATCCTCTTGTATAATGTATAGATGCGGCGGCCGCTCTCCTATGGTCCCCTGCACTAACGTATATATACACATATTCATATTTCCCGCAGAGCTGTGATTGGCCAGTAGTGTTGAGCGGCATAGGCCATATTCGAATTCGCGAATATTCGCGAATATATGGACGAATATTCGTCATATATTCACGAATATTCGCATATTCGTTATATTCTCGTTTTATTTTCGCATATGCGAAAATGCGCGTATGCGAAAATCAACATATGTGAATATTAGCATATACAAAAGTAACATACGCGAATATTCGCATATGCGAAAATGCGCATATGTTAATTTTCGCATATGCGAATTTCTGCACGCCAGTCTCACACAGTAGTAATACAGCCTTCTTTACACCACACAAGCTGGAAGCAGAGAGGGGTGATCACTGTGATGTGTACTGTGAAAAAAAAACGAGAAAAAAAAAACGAATATTCGTAATTACGAATATATAGCGCTATATTCGCGAAATTCGCGAATTCGCGAATATGCGATATTCGCGAATAATATTCGAATTGCGAATATTCGTGAGCAACACTATTGGCCAGATCATTCCAGCCAATCACAGCTCTCTGTGAGAAATAGAAATATGTGTATATATACGGCCGTGCAGGGGACCATAGGAGAACTGCCGCCGCATCCATACATTATACAGGAGGATCGCAGCGGCTGTCAGGAGTGATACCCGCAGTGATCTTTCCTTTACTACAAGTACTACTACTCCCAACATGGAGTACACTCTGCCCCATGCTGGGAGCTATAGTACCTGCATTAATAGACAGATCGCAGCGGGTGTCAGAAGTTACACTTGCTGCGATATGTCTATTAATGCAGGTACTACAGCTCCCAGCATGGAGCAGAGTGTGCTCCATGTTGGGAGTATTAGTACCTGCAGTAAGGAACAGATCCCAGGGATGTCACTGCTGCGATCCTCCTGATGTGAATGTCGGGATCAGCTGTTCTCAGGGCTACAGAGCCGGGAGAACAGCTGACGCTGAGCCGTAGGTATACATCGTATATCTACTGCCCAGCAAGAACTTACAGTGAGCCTGCAATGTGTATACAGTATACACATTGCTGGCTCACTTAACCCCTTGCTGAGCTGTGCGCTATGCGCAAGCCCAGCAAGGGAAGAGTTTACTTACACTGCTGGACAGTGTAGGTTAACCCTTTGGGCGGTATACACTATATACAGCTATCTATAGATATCTGTATATAGTGTATACAGAAGACGAAGTCCAGCTTACTTCCCTCGAGTCCCGGGCAGGTCCGTATAGCTCCGCCCCCTGGTGATGACGTCATTAGGGGGCGGAGCTACAGAAGGGAACAAGGCTAGTTTATCTGAAGCTCTGTTCACATTGTACGTTTTGTATAATGTGAACAGACCCTTCTGGCAGTGTCTACCCAGACAGGGAGACTCCAGCTGTTGCTAAACTACAACTCCCAGCATGCCCAGACAGCCAAAGGCTGTCTGGGCATGCTGGGAGTTGTAGTTTTTCACCAATTGGTGGCTCCCTGTTTCGGTAGACATTACATCATGGGTGCTCTCCCCAGCGGACAGCGCCAAAAATGTCATAACCAATTTTTTGTATTTTTTTTCTTCTCGTTTCAGATCCGTGTATGCAGAGGATTACTGCGGATGGATTACGGCAGATTATTATTTTTTTCCTTTAATAAAATGGTTAACGAGGGCTGTGGGGGAGTGTTTTTTTTAAATAAAATAATTTTTCCAATGTGTTGTTTTTTTTTTTTTTTATTGAATTTTCAGGGTTACTAGTGGAAGCTGTCTTATTGACGGAATCCATTACTAGGCCAGGGCTTAGTGCTAGCCACTAAAACAGCTAGCGCTAACCCCCAATTATTACCCCGGTACCCACCGACACAGGGGTGCCAGGAAGAGCCGGTACCAACAGGCCCGGAGCTTCAAAAATGGCGCTCCTGGACCTAGGCGGTAACAGGCTGGCGTTATTTAGGCTGGGGAGGGCGAGTAACAATGTTCCTCGCCCACCCTGGTAACGTCAGGCTGTTGCTGTTTGGTTGGTATTGTGCTGAGAATGAAAATACGGGGAACCCTATGCGTTTAAAAAAAAAAATTAAATATAAAAAAATAAAAACGCATAGGGATCCCCGTATTTTCATTCTCAGCACAATACCAACCAAACAGCAACAGCCTGACGTTACCAGGGTGGGCGAGGACCATTGTTACTGGCCCTCCCCAGCCTAAATAACGCCAGCCTGTTACCGCCTAGGTCCAGGAGCGCCATTTTTGACGCTCCGGGCCTGTTGGTACCGGCTCTTCCCGGCACCCCTGTGGCGGTGGGTACCGGGGTAATAATTGGGGGTTAGCGCTAGCTGTTTTTGTGGCTAGCACTAAGCCCTGGCCTAGTAATGGATTCCGTCAATAAGACAGCTTCCACTACTAACCCTGAAAATTCAATAAAAAAATTAAAAAAACACAACACATTGGAAAAATTATTTTATTTAAAAAAACACTCCCCCACAGCCCTCGTTAACCATTTTGTTAAAGGAAAAAAAATAATCCGCCGTAATCCATCGAATCCGCAGTAATCCTCTGCATACACGGATCTGAAACAAAAAAAAAACCACAAAGAAAATGGTTATGACATTTCTGGCGCTGTCTGCTGGGGAGAGCACCCATGATGCAATGTCTACCCAAACAGGGAGCCACCAATTGGTGCAAAACTACAACTCCCAGCATGCCCAGACAGCCTATGGCTGTCTGGGCATGCTGGGAGTTGTAGTTTAGCAACAGCTGGAGTCTCCCTGTCTGGGTAGACACTGCCAGAAGGGTCTGTTCACATTATACAAAACGTACAATGTGAACAGAGCTTCAGATTAACTAGCCTTGTTCCCTTCTGTAGCTCCGCCCCCTAATGACATCATTACTAGGGAGCGGAGCTACATGAACCCGGCCCGGGACTCGAGGGAAGTAAGCTGGACTTCGTCTTCTGTATACACTTCATACAGCTATCTATAGATAGCTGTATATCGTGTATACCGCCCAAAGGGTTAACCTACACTGTCCAGCAGTGTAAGTTAACTCTTCCCTTGCTGGGCTTGCGCATAGCGCACAGCTCAGCAAGGGGTTAAGTGAGCCAGCAATGTGTATACTGTATACACATTGCAGGCTCACTGTAAGTTCTTGCTGGGCAGTAGATATACGATGTATACCTACGGCTCAGCGTCAGCTGTTCTCCCGGCTCTGTAGCCTTGAGAACAGCTGATCCCGACATTCACATCAGGAGGATCGCAGCGGGTGCCAGGAGAAGTGACATCCCTGGGATCTGTTCCTTACTGCAGGTACTAATACTCCCAACATGGAGCACACTCTGCTCCATGCTGGGAGCTTTAGTACCTGCATTAATAGACATATCGCAGCAAGTGTAACTTCTGACACCCGCTGCGATCTGTCTATTAATGCAGGTACTACAGCTCCCAGCATGGAGCAGAGTGTACTCCATGTTGGGAGTGGTAGTACTTGTAGTAAAGGAAAGATCACTGCGGGTATCACTCCTGACACCCGCGGTGATGCTCCTGTATAATGTATGGATGCGCCGGCCGTTCTCCTATGGTCCCCTGCACGGCCGTATATGTACACATATTCCTATTTCTCACAGAGAGCTGTGATTGGCTGGAACCATCTGGCCAATCACAGCTCTGCGGGAAATATGAATATGTGTATATATACGTGAGTGCAGGGGACCATGGAAGAGCAGCCGCCGCATCTATACATTATACAAGAGGATCGCAAGGGACCCCTGCGATCTGTCAATTAGTATAGGTAACTACTACTCCCATCATGGAACAGTGTGTTCCATGCTGGGAGTAGTAGTACTACCTAAAAAATGTTTTAAAAAAAAGTGAAAAACACGCACACACTACATTTTTACTATTGTCGGCTACATTTTTAGTGCTTTACCCGCTCACATAAATTGATCCCTGTTTAAAAATGAATAAACATTTCATAATAAAAATGATACATTTCGTTAGATACAATTTTTTCCATCACTACTGTATCTTTTTTATTATGATTTTTTTATGATACCCTAGGAAATTTTAATGAAAAAAGGTATCTCCATAATCTTTTAGGATCGCTAAAGTCCAAAAAAAGAATAAAAAGATTTACCGAATGTTCGGGAAATAACGAATGTATTCGTTACTTTGCTATTCGTATTGTCGTGGCGATTCGGGAATGTTCAAAATATGTTTTCGTGCATTCGGATCGGTCCGAATGCACAAAAACTGTAAAATTCGGTTAATTAGACATTCGTGCCGAACCGAATTGCACATGTCTAGTATATATACACCTATTCATATTTCCCGCAGAGAGCTGCGATTGGCCAGATGGTTCCGGCCAATCACAGCTCTCTGTGGGAAATAGGAATATGTGTATATATACGGCAGTGCAGGGGACCATAGGAGAGCAGCCGCTGCATCTATACATTATACAGGAGAATCACAGCGGGTGTCAGGAGGAGTGATACCCGCTGTGATCTTTCCTTACCAGCAGGTACTACTACTCCCAACATGGAGCACACTCTGCTCACTGCTGGGAGATGTAGTACCTGCATTAATAGACAGATCGCAGTGAGTGTCAGAAGTTACACTCGCTGCGATCTGTCTATTAATGCAGGTAATACAGCTCCCAGCATGGAGCAGAGTCTGCTCCATGTTGGGAATAGATGTACTTGCAGTTAAAGACAGATCACAGTGGATGTCACTATTGACACCTGATGTGATCGTCTTGTCTATTGCAGAGATGGAGCAGCTGTATACAGCACTCGCATCTCTGCTCTGTACTCCGGCCACTCAATCATTGATATTTCCCTCAGAGCTGTAATTGACTGCAACCATCCGGCCAATCACCACTCTGGGTAGGAAATATGAATGAATGATGTTTTATTCCCATCACTGGCCTGAGTATAGGGCAGAGATATTGGCGCTGTATAGAGCCGCATCTCTGCTATATAATGGACGATCGCATTGGGTGTCAGGACTGAGACCCGGGGCGATATGTCAATTACTACAGGTACTACTACTCCCATCATGGAACAGTCTGTTCCATGCTAGGAGTAGTAGTTCTACCTAAAAAATTTAAAAAATAGAGAAAAAAAAGTGAAACACACACACTTTATTAAACATTAATTAAAATGTAAAAGTTTAAAAAAGGTGCAGCTCACAACAAAAAGTGCGAGGTAATTAAAGCTATATCCGGTCAAATTTATAGCTTTTACCTCAAGGACCTCACCATTCAAGGTGCATAATGATATATGTGGAAACGTTAATAAATTATATAGAAAACAGCATCACTGGTATAAAAAATTTTTATGCGATAAAAGGAGTTAACTACACATACAGAGGCACTAACAGATACCCCACTGGGCCCTAGTGGAGTATCAAATTGTTGAATAAATAAATATAGAATGCTAATTGAGCATATATATAACAGTCCGATAGTCTGGCACCTATTTTGAGAGTCCTGTTATGGAGCAGATGATTAAAGTGCACTTACCCCCTTAACTACCATGGACGTGTATACACGTCCAAGCAGGATGAACGTTCCCGCACCAGGACGTGTATACTCGTGCATGGTTCTCGTGGGTGCTGCCCAGTGCACCCACGAGATTGCGGCAGGGACTCGGCTGTAACACACAGCCAGGACCCTGCCACACTCCTGAGGCCGAAGAAAACTTCGGTCCCGGCAGTTTAACCCTTACAGCCGCGGTCGGAAGCGACCTCGAGCTGTAAGGAGTTTTGACAGAGGTAGGGGGCTCCCTCTGTCTCTCTCCTTTAGCACCCCGCAAAAGATTGCGGGGATCTGCTGCTTACCTGGGCAGCCGGGGGGGGGGGGGGTCTTTAAAAGGGCCCCCAGGTCTGCCCTGGATATTGCCTGCCAGGACGTGCCAGAGGCACGTCCTGATATGCTGCCTGCTAGTGTAAAACTAAGTGTAAAGCTAAAGCATAAAAAAAAGTGAAAAAAATATTAAATAAATAAAAGTGTATAAAAATAAAAAGTGTAAAAAACTAAAAGTAAAAAAAGTGTAAAAAATAAAATAAAAACACATTTATTAAATAAATATAATAAAAAATAAAAATGTATGATGTGTAGTATCACACGGCGCACATCCGCAGCATATTACGTGGTGCAGATGCCCGCCAACAGTCACAATAATGAGCTCCCTGCTGAGGCTTGGTAGCTTTGTGTGTCCACTCATAGCGGCGGATTTCCCGCCGGCAGTCATGAGCGGACACACTGAGCTACCCAGCCACAGCAGTGATCTCGCCCTTGTGACTGCTGGGGGGCATCTGCAGTGTGAAATATGCTGCGGATGCGCTCTATGTGACCCTACACTGCGTCCCGTTCATACTGCGTTTCCGCAGTGTTAGAGGTATCCGTCAGCATCATGTCGAAAAGAGTGATGCTGACGTATACTGTAGCAGCTCCATTTATTTCTGAATGAGACTGCTACAATATACATTGGCATCCCTTTTTTGACATGACAACGGACACCTATGCAGCAGAAACGCAGTTTGAATGGTGACTAATCATATAATGATGCCCTGAAAGCCAAATGGCGCTCCTCTCCTTCTGGGTCCTACCACACCACCAAGGAACCAAAGCGGGGATATTTCCAAACACCGGGCCAATCAGAAGTGATGTACAAAAAATATGCCCCACAAATGATGCATCTGTGAAAAAATGCAAATTTCGAATTTTTAACTCTGACTTTGTAATAATTCCTGCCAAAATACCATGGTGTTAAAATACTCACTGTACCCCCCTAGCTAATACCTTGAGGGGTCCAGTTTTTTAAATGGTTTCATTTGGGGGGTGTTCCTATGTTCTACTACCTTCAAACTTCTGCAAACCTTGCATAGCACATAAAAAAAAGATGTGCTTTTCAAATTTTCAAAATTTCAAGTTAAAATGTTAGGCTTCTAATTCATTTAAAATGTTAGTTAAAAGCAAAAACAATACTGTCAAAATATAGTAGACATCTGAAAGTATAAGTTTCATAAACTAACCTATTTAACAACCTATTAGTGTTAAAATAGCAAAAAATCAAATAAAAAAAAAAAAATATCATGATTTTTTGCATTGTAAAAAAAAAAAAAATACAAATGATATCGGCTTACTTTTACTATGTACATAAAGGACAACTTGTGACAAAAAAATAATGTCAGAATTATCGTGATTGGCAAAACATTACCAGAGTTATTCTCTAATAAAGACAGACATCCCCGATTTGAAAAAACAGGCCTGGTCTTCCAGGGGTGTACAGTAGACTTGTGCACTAGAAAAATTTTCGTTTAATTTCGTTTCGTTTTTTCGTTTTGGAAAAAAATTTCGGTTCGGCAATATTTTCGGTTTAGATTTTTCGGATACATTCGGTATTCGGGTATTCGTGTTGTTTTTTTCGGATACATTCGGTATTCGGGTACATTCGGTAAATCTTTAGTCTTTTTTTGGACTTTAGCGATCCTAATAAATAATGGAGATACCTTTTTTATTAAAATTTCGCAGGGTATCATAAAAAAATCATAATAAAAAAGATACAGTGGTGATGAAAAAAATTGTATCTAACGAAATGTATCTTTTTTATTATGAAATGTTTATTCATTTTTAAACAGGGATCAATTTATGTGAGCGGGTAAAGCACTATAAATGTAGCCGACAATAATGAAAATGTAGTGTGTGCGTGTTTTTCACTTTTTTTTAAAACATTTTTTAGGTAGTACTACTACTCCCAGCATGGAACACACTCTTCCATGATGGGAGTAGTAGTTACCTGTACTAATTGACAGATTGCAGGGGTCCCTTGCGATCCTCTTGTATAATGTATAGATGCGCCGGCTGCTCTTCTATGGTCCCCTGCACTCACGTATATGTACACATATTCATATTTCCCGCAGAGCTGTGATTGGCCAGATGGTTCCAGCCAATCACAGCTCTCTGTGAGAAATAGGAATATGTGTATATATACGGCCGTGCAGGGGACCATAGGAGAACAGCCGCCGCATTCATACATTATACTGGAGGATCGCAGCGGGTGTCAGGAGTGATACCTGCAGTGATCTTCCCTTTACTACAAGTACTAATACTCCCAACATGGAGTACACTCTGCTCCATGCTGGGAGCTGTAGTACCTGCATTAATAGACAGATCGCAGCGGGTGTCAGAAGTTACACTCGCTGCCATATGTCTATTAATGCAGGTACTACAGCTCCCAGCATGGAGCAGAGTGTGCTCCATGTTGGGAGTATTAGTACCTGCAGTAAGGGACAGATCCCAGCGGATGTCACTCCTCCTGGCACCCGCTGCGATCCTCCTTATGTGAATGTCGGGATCAGCTGTTCTCAGGGCTACAGAGCCAGGAGAACAGCTGACGCTGAGCCATAGGTATACATCGTATATCTACTGCCCAGCAAGAACTTACAGTGAGCTTGCAATGTGTATACAGTATACATATTGCTGGCTCACTTAACCCCTTGCTGAGCTGTGCGCTATGCACAAGCCCAGCAAGGGAAGAGTTAACTTACACTGCTGGACAGTGTAGGTTAACCCTTTGTGCGGTATACACTTTATACAGCTATCTATAGATAGCTGTATACAGTGTATACAGAAGACGAAGTCCAGCTTACTTCCCTCGAGTCCCGGGCCGGGTTCGTGTAGCTCCGCCCCCTAGTGATGACGTCATTAGGGGCGGAGCTACAGAAGGGAACAAGGCTAGTTTATCTGAAGCTCTGTTCACATTGTACGTTTTGTATAATGTGAACAGACCCTTCTGGCAGTGTCCACCCAGACAGGGAGACTCCAGCTGTTGCTAAACTACAACTCCCAGCATGCCCAGACAGCCAAAGGCTGTCTGGGCATGCTGGGAGTTATAGTTTTGCACCAATTGGTGGCTCCCTGTTTGGGTAGACATTGCATCATGAGTGCTCTCCCCAGCGGACAGCGCCAAAAATGTCATAACCAATTTTTTGTGTTTTTTTCTTCTCGTTTCAGATCCGTGTATTCAGAGGATTACTGCGGATTCGATGGATTACGGCGGATTATTTATTTTTTCCTTTAATAAAATGGTTAACGAGGGCTGTGGGGGAGTGTTTTTTTAAATAAAATAATTTTTCCAATGTGTTGTGTTTTTTTTTTTTATTGAATTTTCAAGGTTAGTAGTGGACGCTGTCTTATTGACGGAATCCATTACTAGGCCAGGGCTTAGTGCTAGCCCCCAAAACAGCTAGCGCTAACCCCCAATTATTACCCCGGTACCCACCGCCACAGGGGTGCCGGGAAGAGCCGGTACCAACAGGCCCGGAGCGTCAAAAATGGCGCTCCTGGACCTAGGCGGTAACAGGCTGGCGTTATTTAGGCTGGGGAGGGCCAGTAACAATGGTCCTCACCCACCCTGGTAACGTCAGGCTGTTGCTGTTTGGTTGGTATTGTGCTGAGAATGAAAATACGGGGAACCCTATGCGTTTTTTTTTTTTATTTAAATAAAAAAATAAAAAATAAAAACGCATAGGGTTCCCCGTATTTTCATTCTCAGCCAGATACCAACCAAACAGCAACAGCCTGACGTTACCAGGGTGGGCGAGGACCATTGTTACTGGCCCTCCCCAGCCTAAATAACGCCAGCCTGTTACCGCCTAGGCCCAGGAGCGCCAGGCTCTTCCCGGCACCCCTGTGGCGGTGGGTACCGGGGTAATAATTGGGGGTTAGCGCTAGCTGTTTTTGGGGCTAGCACTAAGCCCTGGCCTAGTAATGGATTCCGTCAATAAGACAGCGTCCACTACTAACCTTGAAAATTCAATAAAAAAAAAAACACAACACATTGGAAAAATTATTTTATTTAAAAAAACACTCCCCCACAGCCCTCGTTAACCATTTTATTAAAGGAAAAAATAAATAATCCGCCGTAATCCATCGAATCCGCAGTAATCCTCTGAATACACGGATCTGAAACGAGAAGAAAAAAACACAAAAAATTGGTTATGACATTTTTGGCGCTGTCCGCTGGGGAGAGCACTCATGATGCAATGTCTACCCAAACAGGGAGCCACCAATTGGTGCAAAACTATAACTCCCAGCATGCCCAGACAGTCTTTGGCTGTCTGGGCATGCTGGGAGTTGTAGTTTAGCAACAGCTGGAGTCTCCCTGTCTGGGTAGACACTGCCAGAAGGGTCTGTTCACATTATACAAAACGTACAATGTGAACAGAGCTTCAGATTAATTAGCCTTGTTCCCTTCTGTAGCTCCGCCCCCTAATGACGTCATCACAAGGGGGCGGAGCTACACGAACCCGGCCCGGGACTCGAGGGAAGTAAGCTGGACTTCGTCTTCTGTATACACTGTATACAGCTATCTATAGATAGCTGTATATAGTGTATACCGCCCAAAGGGTTAACCTACACTGTCCAGCAGTGTAAGTTAACTCTTCCCTTGCTGGGCTTGCGCATAGCGCACAGCTCAGCAAGGGGTTAAGTGAGCCAGCAATGTGTATACTGTATACACATTGCAAGCTCACTGTAAGTTCTTGCTGGGCAGTAGATATACGATGTATACCTATGGCTCAGCGTCAGCTGTTCTCCTGGCTCTGTAGCCCTGAGAACAGCTGATCCCGACATTCACATAAGGAGGATCGCAGCGGGTGTCAGGAGGAGTGACATCCGCTGGGATCTGTCCCTTACTGCAGGTACTAATACTCCCAACATGGAGCACACTCTGCTCCATGCTGGGAGCTGTAGTACATGCATTAATAGACAAATGGCAGCGAGTGTAACTTCTGACACCCGCTGAGATCTGTCTATTAATGCAGGTACTACAGCTCCCAGCATGGAGCAGAGTGTACTCCATGTTGGGAGTATTAGTACTTGTAGTAAAGGGAAGATCCCTGCAGGTATCACTCCTGACACCCGCTGCGATCCTCCAGTATAATGTATGAATGCGGCTGCTGTTCTCCTATGGTCCCCTGCACGGCCGTATATATACACATATTCCTATTTCTCACAGAGAGCTGTGATTGGCTGGAACCATCTGGCCAATCACAGCTCTGCGGGAAAAATGAATATGTGTACATATACGTGAGTGCAGGGGACCATAGAAGAGCAGCCGGCGCATCTATACATTATACAAGAGGATCGCAAGGGACCCCTGCAATCTGTCAATTAGTACAGGTAACTACTACTCCCATCATGGAAGAGTGTGTTCCATGCTGGGAGTAGTAGTACTACCTAAAAAATGTTTTAAAAAAAAGTGAAAAACACGCACACACTACATTTTCATTATTGTCGGCTACATTTTTAGTACTTTACCCGCTCACATAAATTGATCCCTGTTTAAAAATGAATAAACATTTCATAATAAAAAAGATACATTTCATTAGATACAATTTTTTCCATCACCACTGTATCTTTTTTATTATGATTTTTTTATGATACCCTACGAAATTTTTATAAAAAAGGTATCTCCATAATTTTTTAGGATCGCTAAAGTCCAAAAAAAGAATAAAAAGATTTACCGAATGTACCCGAATACCGAATGTATCCGAAAAATCAAACTATCTATATCCTTTTTATTATATTTGTTATCAGAATGAATTCTTCACGTTCGTTTACAGATAACGAATGCATTCGTTATTTACAGCATTATGGACGGGAAATAACGAATGTATTCGTTACTTTACTATTCGTATTATCGTGGCAATTCGGGAATGTTCAAAATATGTTTTCGTGCATTCGGATCGGTCCGAATGCACGAAAACGGTAAAATTCGTTAATTTAGACATTCGTGCCGAACCGAATTGCACATGTCTAGTGTACAGGTTTATTTGGGTTGGTCCTTAACTCCTTGGAGACGCCCTTAAGGACGGAGGGCGTATCCATACGCCCTCGGCATTCCTTAAGGACGGAGGGCGTATCCATACGCCCTCGGCATTTCCGATCACTGCTGCTCGCCGGGCAGTGATCAGACCGGGATGACTGCTGATATCTATCAGCAGGCATCCCATGGCAATGCCTAGGGGGGTCATGAGACCCCCCCATATCGGCGATCACAGCAAATCGCAGATCAATTCAGACCTGCGATTTGCCGCGATTCGGGAAAATCGGGTCACTGGTCACCCGATCTCCCGGAAAATAAGACTGATTGGAGCTGTCAGAGACATCTCCGACCAGCCTAAAGGATAGGAGCGAGGTGGCCTCCTATCCCCTGCCATTGGTCGGTCAGGCTGACCACCAATGGCAGGAGGGGGGCGGGGGGTTAGAGTTAATTTCCCCCGCTCTGGCCACCGATCGGAAGTCGGTACAGAGCGGGGGAAAACGGGCGGAGAGGGGGGGCATGGCCTGGCTTACCCGGACCGGAGGAGGCGGCGGAGGCGGCATCAGGAACCAGCGGCGCGAGCAGGAGGAGCGGCGGCCGGAAAGTGCGGCTGAGAAGGCTGCAGTGAAGATCGCGATAAGTGATCTTCACTGTGGCCTTCTAAAAGCTGCAAAACTATAACTCCCAGCATGCCCAGACAGCCAAAGGCTGTCTGGGCATGCTGGGAGTTGTAGTTTTGCAACATCTGGAGGGTCACAGTTTGGAGACCACTGTGTAGTGGTCTCTAAACTGTGGTCCTCCAGATGTTGCAAAACTACAACTTTCAGCATGCACTGACTGTCTGGGCATGCTGGGAGTTGTAGTTTTGCAACATCTGAAGTGGCACAGTTTGGAGACGACTATATGGTGGTCTCCAAACTGTAGCCCTCCAGATGTTGCAAAACTACAACTCCCAGCATGCCCAGACAGTCAGGGATGCCTGGACAGTCTGGGCATGCTTGTAGTTGTAGTTTTGCAACATCTGGAGGGCTACAGTTTGGAGGCCACTGTTCTTCCCCAGTTGTTGCATAACTACAACTCCTAGCATGCCCAGACTGTCCAGGCATGCTGGGAGTTGTAGTTCTGCAACATCTGAATGGCCAGATATTGCAGAACTACACGCCCAGCATCCCTGACTGTCTGGCCATGCTGGAAATTGTAGTTTTGCAACAGCTGTAGGCAAACTGGTTGGGAAACACTGAGCTAGAGTCTGTTTCCTAACTCAGTGATTCCAATCCGTGTGCCTCCAGCTGTTGCAAAACTACAACTCCCAGAGTGCACGGACAGACTGTACATGCTGGGAGTTGTAGTCTTGCAACAGCTGGAGGCACATGGGTTGGAATCACTGAGCTAGAGTCTGTTTTCTAACTCAGTGGTTCCCCACCAGTGTGCCTACAGCTGTTGTAAAACTACAACTCCCAGCATGTACGGTCCGTCAGTGCCTTCTGGGAGTTGTCATTTTGCCACAGCTGAAGGTTTGGGGCGCCCCCCCCCCCCCCATGTGAATGTACAGGGTACATTCACACGGGCGGGTTTACAGTGGGTTTCCTTCAAGGAAACTTACTGTGAACCCCTGCCTGTGTGAATGTACCCTAAAAACACTACACTAACCAATAATAAAAAGTAAAACACTACACATACACCCCCTTGCACGTCGCCCCCCCAATAAAAATTAAAAACGTCTCATACGGCAGTGTTTTCTAAACGGCGCCTCCAGCTGTTCCAAAACCACAACTCCCAGTGTTGCCGGACAGCCATAGACTGTCCTGGCAGGCTGGGAGTCTTGCAACAGCTGGAGGCACCCTGTTTGGGAAACACTGCTGTAGGGTTTTGGTGGAGACAAGCCCCATCCTTGTAACCGGTAGTGTTGCTCGCGAATATTCGCAATTCGAATTTTATTCGCGAAAATCGCATATTCGCGAATTCGCGAATATTCGCGAATTCGCGAATATTCGCGAATATAGCACTATATATTCGTAATTACGAATATTCATTTTATTTTTTTTTTTACTTTATTTATTTTTTTTTTCACTGTACACATCACAGTGATCATCCCTTTCTGCTTCCAGCTTGTGTTGTGTAAAGAAGGCTCTAATACTACTGTGTGAGACCGGTGTGCGAATTTTCGCATATGCGAATTTTCGCATATATTAATTACTGTATATCCTAATTTTCGCATATGCAAATTTTCGCATACGCGAAATTTCGCATATGCGAAAATAAATCGAGAATATTACGAATATGCGAATATTCGGGAATATATGACGAATATTCGTCCATATATTCGCGAATATTCGCGAATTCGAATATGGCCTATGCCGCTCAACACTAGTAACCGGGTCAACCCCTACTGCAAATTCCTTATTCAGGCCTCAAATGCGCATGGAGCTCTCTCACTTCAGAGCCCTGTCATATTTCAAGGCAACAGTTTAGGGCCACATATGGGGTATCTCCGTACTCGGGAGAAATTGCGTTACAAATTTTGGGGGGATTTTTCTCCCATTACCCTTTGTAGAAATGGTAAATTTGGGGGGGAAAAACCTGCACTTTAGTGAAAAAATTTTCTTTTTTTCATTTACACATCCGAATTTAACGAAAAGTCGTCAAACACCTGTGGGGTGTTAAGGCTCACCGGACCCCTTGAGTCCGCCGGACCGGACCGCCTTGAGGGGTGTAGTTTCCAAAACAGTATGGCATTTTTTTTTTTTTTTTGCTGTTCTGGCACCATAGCGGCTTCCTAAATGTGACATGCCCCCAAAAACCATTTCAGCAAAATTCACTCTCCAAAATCCCATTGTCACTCCTTCCCTTCTGAGCCCTCTACTGCGCCCGCCGAACACTTGACATACACATATGAGGTATTTCCATACTCAAGAGAAATTGGGTTACAAATTTTGGGGGGCTTTTTCTCTCATTACCCCTTGTAAAATTTCAAAAACTGGGTCTACAAGCTATAGCTATATGGCTCTACACATTCGCCTACTGAAGAAGGGGCCGGAGGACTACAATTCCCAGCACCCTGAAACGCGTCTAGGACTTTGCACTATTCATATTATCTGCTGGTAGGCATCCAACTACCAGTGTCCGCACCAAACTGTGGAAGTCCCGGCATTTGAGGAGTTAAGCCAAGCTTCAGTCTTCTGCCTTGTCTGGCGGCATCTCACCTCCCACATCTCCCGGATCCTAGATCTCCACGTGGGACGCCGCTCCCGTGTATGCTGACACGCCTGCCGGAGTGTCGGCTTTATTACCATCAGCTACCAGCCGTAGAGCAGTCGCAGGCTATTGCACAGAACACCGCGTTGTACCCCACTGCCATCGGGGTTACGAACCCAGTTTGAGATCGCTACTTACCATTCTATGGACATACGGGAGAGCATACAACAGCCGCAATACATAGGTCTACACCAGTGAGAACCAGGCGGCTGCAGGCGGTGAGAAATGCAACCAATATTGTTTATATACTATATTCTATCAACTACCTGGAGTCTGATTCTGCAATATTCTTATTAAGTGCACTTTAATCATCTGCTCCATAACGGGACTCTCAAAAATAGGTGCCGGACTATCGGACTGTTATATATATGCTCAATTAGCATTCTATATTTATTTATTCAACAATTTGATACTCCACTAGGGCCCAGTGGGGTATCTATCAGTGCCTCTGTATGTGTAGTTAACTCATTTTATCGCATTAATTAAGTTATACAAAATTTAGATTTCGGTAACAAATTTTTTTGCCATCACTACTGCATCCTTTGTTTGTTTGTTTTTTTGGTACCCAACAAATTTTGGGTACCAAAAAAAAAAAAAAGGTGCCAAAAATGCAATTTCCACACAAATGAAAAAACGCCAGAAAAAACGACAGACGCAGGACATTGCACTGGCGTTTTTTCAGGCGTTTCTTTAAACCCAAAAAACGCAGTACAAAAAAACAAGTATAAACTTAGCCTTACACTGGTAGGGAAATGCTGGTCTTAAAATTGGCAGAGTGGAATATAGTGCTCTAAACACACACACACACACACACATATATATATATATATATATACTAGCTGAGTACCCGGCGTTGCCCGGTTTTTCCTTCCTAATCCTTGGAGAGGAAAATAAACAAAGGAGGAAGCTTTTGACTTCATTTACCATCCTCTTATATTGTTGTCATATCCCAACCCCACGTCCCGACCTCCTATCCCCTCCTCCTATCTCAACCTCCTGTCCAGACCTCCTATACCGTCCTCCTATCCTGGCCTCCTATCCCGATCTCCTATCCCGTCCTCCTATCCCATCCTCCTATCCCGTCCTCCTATCCCGTCCTCCTATCCCGACCTCCTATCCTGACCTCCTATTTCGACCTCCTATCCCGTCCTCCTATCCTGTACTCATATCCCGTCCTCCTATTTCGACCTCCTATCCCGTCCTCCTTTTCCGTCCTCCTATCTTGACCTCCTATCCCGACCTCCTATCCCGTCCTCCAATCGCGAGCTCCTATCCTGACCTCCTATCCCAACATCCTATCCCGTCCTCCTTTCTCGACCTCCTATCTCAACCTCCTATCTCAACCTCCTATCCCGTCCTCCTATCCCGACCTCCTATCCCGTCCTCCTATCCCGACCTCCTATCCCATCCTCCTTTCCTGTCCTCATATCTCGACCTCCTATCTTGACCTCCTATCCCGTCCTCCTATCCCGACCTCCTATCCAGACCTCCTATCCCGTCTTCCTATCCGGTCCTCCTATCCAGACC
Organism: Hyla sarda; assembly: GCF_029499605.1. Classification (NCBI taxonomy): domain Eukaryota; kingdom Metazoa; phylum Chordata; class Amphibia; order Anura; family Hylidae; genus Hyla; species Hyla sarda. Next base: position 157,618,895 of record NC_079196.1, on the reverse strand, counting down.
TCCTATCCCGACTTCCTACCCGACCTCCTATCCCGACCTCATATCCCAACCTCCCATCCCGTCTTCATTCCGACCCGTAATATGTGTATCAGGTATTGAATTAGCTACAGCCGTACGGAAATTATTTGGGAAAATACATTTCCCATTGATTTGCATGGGACTTTAAACAAAAACCCTGATCCTCACAAATGGGGGTAGTTAAGGGTTAAATTAACTATCCTATATTTTAAGTGGACATATAAGTAACATGTGACCAAGTATTATCGAAATATCTCCAGCCGTTTGGAAGTTATGCGGTAACATATATTTCCCATTGACTTGCATGGGACTTTAAACATAAGCCCCGCCCCTGGCAAATGGGGGTGAGTAAGGGTTAAATCACCTATCCTATGTTTGTTGTTGACATATAAGTAACATGTGTGCCAAGTTTCATGTTAATATCTTTAGCCGTTTAGAAGTTTTTGTGGAACATACATACATTCATACATACATACATACACACACACACGTTGAGTTTTATATATATACTAGCTGAGTACCCGGCGTTGCCCGGTTTTCCTTCCTAATCCTTGTTGGGGAGGAAAATAAACAAAGGAGGAAGATTTTGACTTCATATCCCGTCCTCATATATTGTTGTCATATCCCAACCCCACATCCCGACCTCCTATCCCGTCCTCCTATCTCGACCTCATGTCTCGACCTCCTATACCGTACTCCTATCCCGTCCTTCTATCCCGACCTCTTATCCCGACCTCCTATCCCGATCTCCTATCCCGCCCTCCTATCCCATCCTCCTATCCCGTCCTCCTATGTCGACCTCCTATCCCGTCCTCCTATCCAGTCATCCTATCCCCACCTCCTATCCTGTCCTCCAATCTCGAGCTCCTATCTCGGCCTCCTATCCCGACCTCTTATCCCGTCCTCCTTTCTCCACCTCCTATCTCAACCTCCTATCTCAACCTCCTATCTCCACCTCCTATCCCCACCTCCTATCTCCACCTCCTATCTCGACCTCCTATCCCGACCTCCTATCCCGTCCTCCTTTCCCATCCTCCTTTCCCGTCCTCATATCTCGACCTCCTATCCAGACCTCCTATCCCGTCCTCATATCCTGTCCTCCTATCCCGACCTCCTACCTGACCTCCTATCCCGACCTCCCATCCCGACCTCCCATCCCGTCCTCATATTCCGACCCGTACCTCCTATCCCGTCCTCCTATCTCGACCTCCTGTCCCGACCTCCTATCCCGTCCTCCTATCTCAACCTCCTATCCCGTCCTCCTATCCCCACCTCCTATCCTGTCCTCCAATCTCGAGCTCCTATCCCGACCTCCAATCCCGTCCTCTTTTCTCGATCTCCTATCTCAACTTCCTATCCAAACCTCCTATCCCGACCTCCTATTCTGTCCTCCTATCCCGTCCTCCTATCCAGTCATCCTTTCCCATCCTCCTATCTCGACCTCCTATCAAGACCTCCTATCCTGTCCTCATATCCTGTCCTCATATCCCGTCCTCCTATCCCGTTCTCCTATCCCGACCTCCCATCCTGTCCTCATATCCCGACCTGTAATATGTGTACCAGGTATTGAAATATCTCCAGCCGTACGGAAGTTATGTGGTAACATACATTTCCCTTTGATTTGCATGGGACTTTAAACAAAAACCCAGACCCTCACAAATGGGGGTAGTTAAGGGTTAAATTAACTATCCTATATTTTAAGTGGACATATAAGTAATATGTGACCAAGTATTATCGAAATATCTCCAGCCATTTGGAAGTTATGCAGTAACAAATATTTCCCATTGACTTGCATGGGACTTTAAACATAAGCCCCGCCCCTGGCAAATAGGGGGGAGTAAGGGTTAAATCACCTATCCTATGTTTGTTGTTGACATATAAGTAACATGTGTGCCAAGTTTCATGTTAATATCTTTAGCCGTTTGAAAGTTTTTGTGGAACATACACACATACACACATACATACATACATACATACATACATGCACACACACATTGAGTTTTATATATATAGATACTAGCTGAATACCCGGCGTTGCCCGGTTCAACAAAGGAGAAAGCTTTTGACTTCATATCCTGTCCTCATATATTGTTGTCATATCCCAACCCCATATCCCGTACTCATACCCCAACCTCCTATCCCGTCCTCCTATCTCGACCTCCTATCCCGTCCTCCTATGCCGACCTCCTATCCCGTCCTCCTATCCCGACCTCCTATCCCGACCTCCTATCCCGACCTCTTATCCCAACCTCCTATCCCGTCCTCCTATCCCGACCTCATATCCCATCCTCCTATCCCAACCTCCTTTCCCGTCCTCATATCTCGACCTCCTATCCAGACCTCCTATCCCGTCCTCCTATCCTGTCCTCCTATCCTGACCTCCTATCCAGATCTTCTATCCCGACCTCCTATCCCATCCTCATATCCCGTCCTCATATCTCGTCCTCCTATCCCAACCTCCTATCCCAACCTCCCATCCCGTCCTCATATCCCGACCCGTACCTCCTATCCCGTCCTCCTATCTCGACTTTCTGTCCCGTCCTCCTATCCCGTCCTCCTATCCCGTCCTCCTATCCCATCCTCCTATCCCGACCTCCTATCCCGACCTCCTATCCCATCCTCCTATCCCCACCTCCTATCCTGTCCTCCAATCTCGAGCTCCTATCCCGACCTCCTATCCCGTCCTCCTTTCTCGACCTCCTATCCCGTCCTCCTATCCCGTCCTCCTTTCCCATCCTCCTTTCCCGTCCTCCTTTCCCGCCCTCCTTTCCCGTCCTCCTATCCCGTCCTCCTATCCCGACCTCCTATCCCGACCTCCTATCCTCCTATCCCTACCCGTAATATGTGTACCAGGTATTGAAATAGCTCCAGCCGTACGGAAATTATATGAGAACATACATTTCCCATTGATTTGCATGAAACTTTAAACAAAAACCCCGACCCTCACACATGGGGGTAGTTAAGGGTTAAATTAACTATCCTATATTTTAAGTGGACATATAAGTAACATGTGACCAAGTATTATCGAAATATCTCCAGCCGTTTGGAAGTTATGCGGTAACATATATTTCCCATTGACTTGCATGGGACTTTAAACATAAGCCCTGCCCCTGGCAAATGGGGGTGAGTAAGGGTTAAATCACCTATCCTATGTTTGTTGCTGACATATAAGTAACATGTGTGCCACGTTTCATGTTAATATCTTTAGCCGTCTGAAAGTTTTTGTGGAACATACATACATACACACGTTGAGTTTTATATATATATATATATATATATATATATATGTATATATATATATTGCTAGCTACTTAATATATATGGAAATATAGATATGTATAAAGTGTAGTGTAATGTAGATGTCACGATGCCGGCTGGCAGGTAGTGGATCCTCTGTGCCAGAGAGGGATTGGCGTGGACCGTGCTAGAGGATCGGTTCTAAGTCACTACTGGTTTTCACCAGAGCCCGCCGCAAAGCGGGATGGTCTTGCTGCGGCGGTAGTGACCAGGTCGTATCCCCTAGCAACGGCTCAACCTCTCTGGCTGCTGAAGATAGGCGCGGTACAAGGGAGTAGACAGAAGCAAGGTCGGACGTAGCAGAAGGTCGGGGCAGGCAGCAAGGATCGTAGTCAGGGGCAACGGCAGAAGGTCTGGAATCACAGGCAAGGAACACACAAGGAACGCTTTCACTGGCACTAGGGCAACAAGATCCGGCGAGGGAGTGAAGGGGAAGTGAGGTGATATAGGGAAGTGCACAGGTGTAAACACTAATTGGAACCACTGCACCAATCAGCGGTGCAGTGGCCCTTTAAATCGCAAAGACCCGGCGCGCGCGCGCCCTAGGGAGCGGGGCCGCGCGCGCCGGGACAGAACTGACGGGGAGCGAGTAAGGTACGGGAGCCGGGGTGCGCATCGCGAGCGGGCGCTACCCGCATCGCGAATCGCATCCCGGCCGGAGGTGGTAACGCAGCGCCCCGGGTCCGTGGAACCGACCGGGGCGCTGCAGTGAGGGAAGTGTAGCGAGCGCTCCGGGGAGGAGCGGGGACCCGGAGCGCTCGGCGTAACAGTACCCCCCCCCTTGGGTCTCCCCCTCTTCTTGGGGCCTGAGAACCTGAGGATCAGACTTTTGTCCAGGATATTGTCCTCAGGTTCCCAGGACCTCTCTTCTGGACCACAACCCTCCCAATCCACTAAAAAAAAAGTTCTTCCCCTGACCTTTTTAGAGGCCAAAATCTCTTTGACAGAGAAGATGTCCGAGGAGCCGGAAACAGGAGTGGGAGGAACAGATTTAGGAGAAAAACGGTTGAGGATGAGAGGTTTAAGAAGAGAGACGTGAAAGGCATTAGGGATACGAAGAGAAGGAGGAAGAAGAAGTTTGTAAGAGACAGGATTAATTTGACACAAAACTTTAAAAGGACCAAGATAGCGTGGTCCCAACTTATAGCTCGGGACACGGAAACGGACATATTTAGCGGAGAGCCATACCTTGTCTCCAGGGGAAAAAATGGGAGGAGCTCTTCTTTTCTTATCTGCGAATCTCTTCATGCGAGAAGAAGCCTGTAAGAGAGAATTTTGGGTCTCTTTCCATATGGTGGAAAGATCACGAGAAATTTCATCCACAGCGGGCAGACCAGAGGGCAAGGGGGTAGGGAGGGGGGGAAGAGGGTGACGGCCGTACACCACGAAAAACGGAGATTTGGAGGAAGATTCAGAGATTCTGAAATTATACGAGAATTCGGCCCAAGGTAGAAGATCTGCCCAGTCATCCTGGCGGGAGGAAACAAAATGTCGTAAATAGTCACCCAAGATCTGGTTAATTCTCTCTACTTGTCCATTGGATTGAGGATGGTATGCAGAAGAAAAATTTAATTTAATCTTGAGTTGTTTACAGAGAGCCCTCCAGAATTTAGACACAAATTGGACGCCTCTATCCGAGACGATCTGTGTAGGCAACCCGTGAAGACGAAAAATGTGTACAAAAAATTGTTTAGCCAACTGAGGCGCTGAAGGAAGACCAGGAAGAGGGATGAAATGTGCCATTTTGGAGAATCGATCAACGACCACCCAAATAACAGTGTTGCCATGGGATGGGGGTAAGTCAGTAATAAAATCCATACCAATCAGAGACCAAGGTTGTTCGGGGACAGGTAGAGGATGAAGAAAACCAGCGGGCTTCTGGCGAGGAGTCTTATCCCGGGCACAGATAGTGCAGGCTCGCACAAAGTCCACCACATCAGTCTCTAGAGTCGGCCACCAATAGAAGCGAGAGATGAGTTGCACAGATTTCTTGATGCCCGCATGACCTGCGAGATGGGAGGAGTGACCCCATTTGAGGATCCCAAGGCGTTGACGTGGAGAAACAAAGGTCTTTCCTGGAGGAGTTTGCCTGATGGAGGCTGGAGAAGTGGAAATCAGGCAGTCAGGAGGAATGATGTGTTGAGGAGAGAGTTCAATTTCAGAGGCATCTGAGGAACGAGAGAGAGCATCGGCCCTAATGTTTTTATCAGCAGACCGAAAGTGAATTTCAAAATTAAATCGGGCAAAGAACAGAGACCACCTGGCCTGACGAGGATTCAGCCGTTGGGCAGACTGGAGGTAGGAGAGGTTCTTGTGATCGGTGTAAATAATAACTGGAAATCTTGATCCCTCCAGCAGATGCCTCCATTCCTCAAGTGCTAATTTAATGGCTAGAAGCTCTCGATCCCCGATGGAGTAGTTCCTCTCCGCCGGAGAGAAGGTCCTGGAAAAAAAACCACAAGTAACAGCATGCCCGGAAGAGTTTTTTTGTAGAAGGACAGCTCCAGCTCCCACTGAGGAGGCATCAACCTCCAATAGGAAGGGTTTAGATGGGTCAGGTCTGGAGAGCACGGGAGCCGAAGAAAAGGCAGACTTGAGTCGTTTAAAGGCGTCTTCCGCTTGAGGAGGCCAAGACTTGGGATCGGCATTTTTTTTTGTTAAAGCCACAATAGGAGCCACAATGGTAGAAAAATGTGGAATAAATTGCCTGTAATAATTGGCGAACCCCAAAAAACGTTGGATGGCACGGAGTCCGGAGGGGCGTGGCCAATCTAAGACGGCAGAGAGTTTATCTGGGTCCATTTGTAGTCCCTGGCCAGAGACCAAGTATCCTAGAAAAGGAAGAGATTGGCATTCAAACAGACATTTCTCTATTTTGGCATAGAGTTGATTATCACGAAGTCTCTGAAGAACCATACGGACATGCTGGCGGTGTTCTTCAAGATTGGCAGAAAAAATCAGGATATCGTCCAGATATACAACAACACAGGAGTATAGTAGATCACGAAAAATTTCATTAACAAAGTCTTGGAAGACGGCAGGGGCGTTGCATAGACCAAAGGGCATGACCAGATACTCAAAGTGTCCATCTCTGGTGTTAAATGCCGTTTTCCATTCATCCCCCTCTCTGATGCGGATGAGATTATAAGCACCTCTTAAGTCCAGTTTGGTAAAAATATGGGCACCTTGGAGACGATCAAAGAGTTCAGAGATGAGGGGTAGGGGGTAGCGGTTCTTAACCGTGATTTTATTAAGACCGCGGTAGTCAATGCAAGGACGTAGAGAGCCATCTTTTTTGGACACAAAGAAAAATCCGGCTCCGGCAGGAGAGGAGGATTTACGGATAAAGCCCTTTTTTAAATTTTCTTGGACGTATTCAGACATGGCAAGAGTCTCTGGGACGGACAGAGGATAGATTCTGCCCCGGGGTGGAGTAGTGCCCGGGAGGAGGTCAATGGGACAATCATAAGGCCTGTGAGGAGGTAGAGTCTCAGCTTGTTTTTTGCAAAAAACGTCCGCAAAGTCCATATAGGCCTTAGGGAGACCGGTTACATGAGGAAGCACAGGGACACGGCAAGGTTTACTGGGAACCGGTTTTAAGCAGTCCTTGGAACAAGAGGGCCCCCAACTCTTGATCTCCCCAGTGGACCAATCCAGGATTGGGGAATGGAGTTGAAGCCAGGGAAGTCCAAGAAGGATTTCAGAAGTGCAATTGGGGAGGACCAACAGTTCAATCCTCTCGTGATGAGATCCGATGCACATTAGAAGGGGCTCCGTGCGGAAACGTATAGTACAGTCCAATCTTTCATTGTTTACACAATTGATGTAGAGGGGTCTGGCGAGACTGGTCACCGGGATGTTGAACCTGTTGACGAGGGAGGCTAAGATGAAATTTCCTGCAGATCCAGAGTCCAAGAAGGCCACAGCAGAGAAGGAGAAGGCAGAGGCAGACATCCGCACAGGCACAGTAAGACGTGGAGAAGCAGAGTAGACATCAAGGACTGTCTCACCTTTGTGCGGAGTCAGCGGACGTCTTTCCAGGCGGGGAGGACGGATAGGACAATCCTTCAGGAAGTGTTCGGTACTAGCACAGTACAGGCAGAGATTCTCCATGCGGCGTCGTGTCCTCTCTTGGGGTGTCAGGCGAGACCGGTCGACCTGCATAGCCTCCACGGCGGGAGGCACAGGAACAGATTGCAGGGGACCAGAGGAGAGAGGAGCCGGGGAGAAGAAACGCCTCGTGCGAACAGAGTCCATATCCTGGCGGAGCTCCTGACGCCGTTCGGAAAAACGCATGTCAATGCGAGTGGCAAGATGGATGAGTTCATGTAGGTTAGCAGGGATTTCTCGTGCGGCCAGAACATCTTTAATGTTGCTGGATAGGCCTTTTTTAAAGGTCGCGCAGAGTGCCTCATTATTCCAGGATAATTCTGAAGCAAGGGTACGGAACTGTACGGCATACTCGCCAACGGAAGAATTACCCTGGACCAGGTTCAACAGGGCAGTCTCAGCAGAAGAGGCTCGGGCAGGTTCCTCAAAGACACTTCGAATTTCCGAGAGGAAGGAGTGTACAGAGGCAGTGACGGGGTCATTGCGGTCCCAGAGCGGTGTGGCCCAAGCCAGGGCTTTTCCAGACAGCAGGCTGACTACGAAAGCCACCTTAGACCTTTCAGTGGGGAACTGGTCCGACATCATCTCCAAGTGTAATGAACATTGGGAAAGAAAGCCACGGCAAAACTTAGAGTCCCCATCAAATTTATCCGGCAAGGATAGTCGTATTCCAGAAGCGGCCACTCGCTGCGGAGGAGGTACAGGAGCTGGCGGAGGAGATGATTGCTGGAGCTGTGGTAGTAACTGTTGTAGCATAACAGTCAGTTGAGACAGCTGTTGGCCTTGTTGCACAATCTGTTGTGACTGCTGGGCGACCACCGTGGTGAGGTCAGCGACAACTGGCAGAGGAACTTCAGCGGGATCCATGGCCGGATCTACTGTCACGATGCCGGCTGGCAGGTAGTGGATCCTCTGTGCCAGAGAGGGATTGGCGTGGACCGTGCTAGAGGATCGGTTCTAAGTCACTACTGGTTTTCACCAGAGCCCGCCGCAAAGCGGGATGGTCTTGCTGCGGCGGTAGTGACCAGGTCGTATCCCCTAGCAACGGCTCAACCTCTCTGGCTGCTGAAGATAGGCGCGGTACAAGGGAGTAGACAGAAGCAAGGTCGGACGTAGCAGAAGGTCGGGGCAGGCAGCAAGGATCGTAGTCAGGGGCAACGGCAGAAGGTCTGGAATCACAGGCAAGGAACACACAAGGAACGCTTTCACTGGCACTAGGGCAACAAGATCCGGCGAGGGAGTGAAGGGGAAGTGAGGTGATATAGGGAAGTGCACAGGTGTAAACACTAATTGGAACCACTGCACCAATCAGCGGTGCAGTGGCCCTTTAAATCGCAAAGACCCGGCGCGCGCGCGCCCTAGGGAGCGGGGCCGCGCGCGCCGGGACAGAACTGACGGGGAGCGAGTAAGGTACGGGAGCCGGGGTGCGCATCGCGAGCGGGCGCTACCCGCATCGCGAATCGCATCCCGGCCGGAGGTGGTAACGCAGCGCCCCGGGTCCGTGGAACCGACCGGGGCGCTGCAGTGAGGGAAGTGTAGCGAGCGCTCCGGGGAGGAGCGGGGACCCGGAGCGCTCGGCGTAACAGTAGAACAAAACTATGTCAAAGCACCTCTCAGTAAGGTAACACCTGATTGGCTGATGAAACAAAGAGACCATTAGAACATTGGCTGCTGACATCACAGTAGGGCAGCTGGTGACATCATCATAACAGACATAATACGTAGCCAGATGAACAGAAAAATCTCTCATTTGCTCACTAGAGTTTAGCAGAGACACATGTCAGAGCCCATTGCTCATTGCTGTAGTTTTCTAGTGACTTTATCGTCTTTTGCCATTGTCATAAACTGAAGTAAACAAAAAAAAAATAATTTAGTGGCGAAAGGAAAAGATGGAAGAGAGCTGAGCGGAGACCAGAACAGTGGAAACGATGTCCAGGAGACGCCCAGTACAACTAATGTACAGAGAAAGAAAAGGTTATTACATTCCTGCTAAATATCTGGGCCTGAATGACCTAAAAGAGGAAGAAAACTTCCTGAAAGTGAAAGAAAACTTCCAACAAAGAAGAGAGAAGTGTAAGTGGCCTTCAAGGACCCTGCTTCATCCATCTGATGGACAGCACAGGTAGGAGGACATCATGAAAGAGCTAGAATTGTCTATCACTTTTACCACAGGACTCCAGGTTACAGCCAAAATAGGCCAGATTTACTATTACAAGGGGGCCAAATTGGTGCCATATTTAGGGTAGGTTCACACGTACAGGATCTACTACATATTTTCTGTGGCTAATTTTGCTACCCATTGACCTCAGTATATGTAGCAGATTCTGTACATGTATTATGAGTTTTATACACTTTTCAGGTGCATTCCAAAAAGGGGGCGTGGTTTAATAAAAAGGTGGTCTGACCTAGGTTGGGCCAATGTGCGCTAAAAATGCACCAAACTTCTGGAGTAAATTTCTGCTACAGTTTAAATGGGTTATCCAGGGTTAGAAAAACATAGCTTTCATCCAGAAACATTGCAGCTCAGTAGAAGTCAATGGAGCCAAGTTGCAACCTGAGGAAAGGTGTGTTGCTGTTTTTGGAAGACCACTTTAAAGCTATCTTCATACATTGAATTTTCAATGGTATTTATAGCCATAAAAAAAATATGGCCATTTGTCTACAGTGGGAAATCCACCACTACAAGCGGACACAAAGAGCTACCCAGCTGAAGCAGGGGGCTTGCTCTATTGACTGCCACTGTTGCTTCCGCAGCGTGAAATACAATACGGATATGCTCTGTGTGACCCAACATTTTAATATAGAGGTAAAATCAACCAATCAGTCTTACCAAGCAACAGTAAACAAACACTGGACCGAACCAAGCACTTTCCATTTTTTGTTTTAATCATTTAGCTGCATTCTATATCATTTTCCTTTTTGGGGCAGTTTACCTGTTCCTGTATTGGTACAGTCCACTATTGTATACTGAGTTACACACAGTTGCTATGGCAACTGTTATGCTGCAACGGCCTTTTTAACTGCCATCCTACAAACAGCTTGAAGACCTGTCCAGTGCCAGTCCTGAGTGTCCCCCCCAATTGTATAGAGATGATGCCGCTTATCTTTTTGTCCTGTTTCTTTAATGGAAGGTGATCACAGATGGAGCACAGGTTTGGACAGTGTTGGTAGAGAAGTGAGTGCTCCCATTACACTTAGTACTAAATATTCTACGGTCTAGGACAGTGTTTTCCAACCAGTGTGCCCTCAGCTGTTTCAAAACTACAATTTAGCATGCTGGAAGTTGTAGTTTTGCAAAAGCTGGAGGTACACTGCTTGGGAAACAGTCTGGTCTAGGAGATGGAAACATACATTCATTCTGACTTCCTGATCCTCATGTCACCATTGTATGTGGATTTGTCTTTATTTGGTCGGATTGTACATTGTAAAAACCTTATAAAGTTCTATGGAGCCACACATTGCTTCTTTATGGCGACCATTGGGAAAGCATTTGCTACATTTTTCTCGATTTTCCATATCAATCCGCCCTAGATTTGGTTTTTCTAGATAATGAAAGAATGTGAAAATTGTTTCTATATTATTAATAAATGCTACATGAACTCTTTCAAGACTAAGGCCCCCACTTCTCTGAATGTCAACAGCACAATGTTACCCTGACACATACTGAAAGATAATGGGGGAGATCTATCAAAACCTGTCCAGAGGAAAAGTTGCTCAGTTGCCCATAGCAACCAATCAAATTGCTTCTTTCATTCTTAACAAAGCCTCTGCAAAATGAAAGAAGCAAGCTGATTGGTTGCTATGGGCAACTGGGCATCTTTTCCTCTGTACAGGTTTTGATAAATCTCCCCAATATGTTTTTTTTAACCTTTTAGGGACGCAGGGCATATGCATATGCCCTTCATCCCCGATCCTTAACCCCTTAAGGACCGGGGGTTTTTCTGTTTTTGCATTTTCGTTTTTTGCTCCTTGCCTTTAAAAAATCATAACTCTTTCAATTTTGCACCTAAAAATCCATATGATGGCTTATTTTTTGCACCACCAATTCTACTTTGTAATGACGTCAGTCATTGTGCCCAAAAATCTACGGTGAAACGGGAAAAAAAATCATTGTGAGACAAAATTGAAAAAAAAAACGCCATTTTGTAACTTTTGGGGGCTTCCGTTTCTACGTAGTACATTTTTCGGTAAAAATGACACCTTACCTTTATTCTGTAGGTCCATATGATTAAAATGATACCCTACTTATACAGGTTTGAATTTGTCGCACTTCTGGAAAAAATCATAACTTCATGCAGAATTAAAATTGTCATCTTCTGACCCCTATAACTTTTTTATTTTTCCGTGTATGGGGCGGTATGAGGGCTCATTTTTTGCGCCGTGATCTGAAGTTTTTAACGGTATCATTTTTGCATTGATAGGACTTATTGATCGCTTTTTATTCATTTTTTCATGATATAAAAAGTGACCAAAAATGCACTATTTTGGACTTTGGAATTTTTTTGCGTGCACGCCATTGACCGTGCAGTTTAATTAACGATATATTTTTATAATTCGGACATTTCCGCACGCGGCGATACCATTTATGTTTATTGTTATTTTTATTTACACTGTGTTTTTTCTTTTATGGGAAAAGGGGGGTGATTCAAACTTTTAATAGGGAAGGGGTTAAATGATGTTTATTCACTTTTTTTTTGCACTTTTTTTTTGCAGTGTTATAGGTCCCATAGGGACCTATAACACTGCACACACTGATCTTTTACATTGATCACTGGTTTCTCATAAGAAACCAGTGATCGATGATTCTGCCGCATGACTGCTCATGCCTGGATCTCAGGCACTGAGCAGTCATTCGGCGATCGGACAGCGAGGAGGCAGGTAGGGGCCCTCCCGCTGTCCTGTCAGCTGTTCGGGATGCCGCGATTTCACCGCGGCTATCCCGAACAGCCCACTGAGCTAGCCGGCATGCTTTCGGTTTGACTTTAGACGCGGCGTTCAACTTTGAATGCCGCGTCTAAAGGGTTAATAGCGCGCGGCACAGCGATCAATGCCGCGCGCTATTAGCCACGGGTCCCGGCCGTTGTTAGAGGCCGGGCCCGAACCGCTATGACGCGGGGCCACGCCGTGGCCCCGCGTTATAGATCGGGAGTGGACACATGACGTTCCAGTACGTCATGTGTCCTTAAGGGGTTAAGGACTCAGGGCGTACCTGTACACCCTGAGTATTTCTGGTCCCCGCCGCTCGCCACGCGGGGACCGGACTAGGATGCCTGCTGAAATCATTCAGCAGGCATCCTGTGACAACACCTGGGGGGGGGGGGGGTCCTGAGACCCTTCCATGTCAGTGATCGCTTCAAATCGCTGATCAATTCATATCGTCGATTTGCAGCGATTCCAGGCTGATCGGGTCTCTGATGACTCGATAGCCCGGAAAATAGGGATGATCGGAGCTGTCAGCGACAACTCGACCATCCTGAAGGATAGGAGGGAGGAGGTAGGGGTGCCACCTCCTCCTATCCCCTGCCATTGGTTGGTCAGGACTGACCGACCAATGGCAGTTGGGGGTGGGGGTGGGGGTTAAAGTCGAAATCTGCCCACCCATGGATGTTCGGGCAGAGCAGGGGGAAGATGGCGGTGGGGGTCAGAGTACGGGAGGATCGGCGATTGCGATGGGGGGACTGGCGATCACGGCGGGACCAGCGGCGGGACTGGTGGCACAAAGCAGGTGGCGGTGGAGGCAGCAATGAAGATCAATGGTAAGTGATCTTCACTGTTGGCTTATAGGAGGTGCCAAACTACAACTCCCAGAATGCTCAGACAGCCAAAGGATGTCTGAGCATGCTGGGAGTTGTAGTTTTGCAACATCTGGAGGGCCACTGTTTGGAGACCACTATACAGTATGTTGCAAAACTACAACTCTGAGCATGCTCAGACTGCCCAGGCATGCTGGAAGTTGAAGTTCTGTAACATCTGGCCCTTCAGATGTTGCAGAACTACAACTCCCAGCATGCCTAGACAGTCTCAGCATGCTGGGAGTTGTAGTTTTGTTACATCTGGAAGAGCACAGTTTGGACACCACCATACAGTGGTCTCCAAACTGTTCTCCTCCAGTTGTTGCATAACTACAACTCCCAACATGCCCTTCGACTGTCTGGGCATGCTGGGAGCTGAAGTTCTGCAACAACTGGAGGCACACTGGTTGGGAAACATTGTCTGTTTCCTAACTTAGTGTTTCCCAACCCGTGTGCCTCCAGTTGTTGCAAAACTATAACTCCCAGCATGCTACAGTGGTGCCCAAACTGTAGCACTCCAGATGTTGCAAAACTACAACTCCAAGCATGCCCAGACTTCCCAGGCATGCTGGGAGTTGTAGTTAGGCAACATCTGGCCCTTAAGATGTTGCCAAACTACAACTCCCAGCATGCCTAGGCAGTCTGAGCATGCTTGAAGTTGTAGTTTTGCAACATTTGGAGGGCTACTGTTTGGACACCACCACACAGTGGTCTCCGAACTGTTCTCCTTCAGTTGTTGCATAACTACAACTCCAAACATGCCCTTCGACTGTCTGGGCATGCTGGGAGCTGTAGTTCTGCAACAACTGAAGGCACACTGGTTGGGAAACATTGTCTGTTTCCTAACTTAGTGTTTCCCGACCCGTGTGCCTCCAGCTGTTGAAAACTATAACTCCCAGCATGCACTGACAGACCATGCATGCTGGGAGTTGTAGTTTTGCAACAGCTGGAGGCACACAGTATGGGGAACACTGAGTTAAGTGACAAACTCTCAGTGTTTTGCAACCAGTGTGCCTCCAGCTGTTGCATAACTACAACCCCCAGCATGTACAGACAGCCAAAGGGCATGCTGGAAGTTGTAGTAGTATACCTCCAGCTGTTGCATAACTACAAGTCCCAGCATGCCCTTCAGCTGTCACTGCATGCTGAGAGTTGTAGTTTCTGCAAAAGCTGAAGGCACACTGGTTGCGAAACACAGAGTTTGTTACCTAATTCAGTGTTTCGCTACCAGTGTGCCTCCAGCTGTTGCAAACTACAACTCCCAGCATGCCCTATGGCTGTCTGTACAAGCTGGGAGTTGTATTTTTGCAACAGCTGGAGGCACACTGGTTTCATAACACTGGCTAAGTAACAAGCTCTTAATGTTTTGCAACCAGTGTGCCTGCATAACTACTACTCCCAGCATGCACGGACAGTCAAAGGGCATGCTGGGAGTTGTATTTTTGCAACAGCTGGAGGTTAGCCTCTTCCCCCCATGTGAATGTACAGGGTAAATTCAAACGGGCGGGTATTTACAGTGAGTTTCTTGCTGCAAGTTTGAGATGTAGCAAATTTTCCGCTGAAGCTCAAACTCCCAGCGGGAAACTTGCTGTAAACCCCCGCCTATATGAATGTACCCTAAAAACACTACACTACACAAAATAAATAGTAAAACACTACCTATACACATTCCCCTACACATTCACCCCCAAAAAATTAGAAACGTCTGGTACAGCACGGTTTCTAAAACGGAGCCTCCAGATGTTGCAAAACAACAACTCCCAGTGTTGCCGGACAGCCATTGACTGTCAAGGCATGCTGGTAGTTTTGCAACAGCTGGATGCACCCTGTTTGGGAACACTGCCATGGGGTAATTTTGGTATCGGATTGAAATCCCTGTGCAAATCCCTAATTTAGGCCTCAAATGCACATGGTGCTCTCTCACTTCGGAGCCCTGTCGTATTGCAAGGCAACAGTTTAGGGCCACACTCCATACTCAGGAGAAATTGCCTAACAAATTTTGGGGGGCTTTTTCTCCTTTTACCCCTTGTGAAAAGGTAAAGTTGGGGTCTACTCCAGGATGTTTTTTTCTTTTTTACACTAACATGCTGGTGTTGCCCCATACTTTTCATTTTCACAAGAAGTAAAAGGAAAAAAAGACCCCCAAAATTTGTAACGCAATTTCTTCTGAATACCGAAATACCCCATATGTGAACGTAAAATGCTCTGCGGGCACACAACAAGGCTCTTTAGTGAAAGCGCCATGTACATTTGAGGTGATTTGTATAGGGGATGCTGATCGTTACAGCGGTTCTGACATAAACACAAAAAAGAAACACCCTCATGTGACCCCATTTTGGAAACTACACCCCTCACGAAACGTAAAAAGAGGTATAGTGAGCCTTAACACCCCACAGGTGTTTGAAGAATTTTCGTTAAATTTGGATGTGAAAATATTTTTTTTTTATTTTGTACACTAAAATGCTGGTGTAATTTTTCATTTTCAAAAGGGGTAATAGGAAAAAAGAGCCCCCCTTAATTTGTAACCCCATTTCTTCTGAGTATGGCAATACTGTCATTGGGCTTTTGGAGAGAGAATGTGTCTGGAATTAAAGGCCATGTGCATTTACAAAGCCCCCATGGTGCCAGAAAAGTGCCCCCCCACCACATGTGACCCCATTTTGGAAACTACACCCCTCATGGAATGTAACAAGGGATGCAGTAAGCATTTACACCCCACTGGTGTCTGACAGATTTTTTTAACAGTGGTCCATGAAAATGAAAAATTTTATTTCTCATTTGCACTGCCCACTGTTCCAAAGATCTGTCAAACACCTGTGGCATGTGAATGCTCACTGCACCCCTTATTACATTCTGTGAGAGGTGTTGTTTCATAAACGGGGTCACATGTGGGGCGGGGGTCCACTATTCTGGCACCATGGGGGCAGGGACGTGCACAGACATTTTGGAGGGCAGGGGCTCAAGTAAAAAAAGAGGGCACTTCTCATCATTTAAAAAATGTCTGTCAGACCTAAAGGGGTATTCCAGGCAAAAACTTTTTTATATATATCAACTGACTCCGGAAAGTTAAAAAGATTTGTAAATTATTTCTATTAAAAAATCTTAATCCTTCCAATAGTTATTAGCTTCTGAAGTTTTCTGTCTAACTGCTCAATGATGATGTCACGTCCCGGGAGCTGTGCATGATGGGAAAATATCCCCATAGGAACTGGACAGCTCCCGGGACATGAGTCATCAGAAAGCAGCAACTCAACTTCAGAAGGTAATAACTATTGGAAGGATTAAGATTTTTTAACAGAAGTAATTTACAAATCTGTTTAACTTTCCGGAGCCAGTTGATATATAAATAAAAGTTTTGGCCTGGAATACCCCTTTAATGTGCTGCGGCCCAGGGACACAGTGGACCGCCAAGCCTCCTCGACATTGCCATCCCCCATAAAAGTTGGTGTTTTTGTAAAATAAAGTCAAGAACAGTTCTCTGAGGTCTGCCATGTGTATATACAACTTCAGCTGTGCTGTCAATCTTATTTACAGAAAACATGTGACAGCTGCACTTTAATATACTGTATTATAGAGGAGATTTATCAAAACTTGTGCGGTGCAGTTATCCATAGCAACCAATCAGATCGCTGCTGTCATTTTGCAGAAGGCTTTACCTCTGCAAAGGTTTTAATAAATCTCCCATATATGCCCCGGTCTGAGATCTATATGACAGAACCCATCACCAATCACCCAGCACCAATCACCCAGCACCCATCACCCAGCACCCACCTTATGCAGGAATCTCCACACAGCTCTGGTTCTTACACTGAAGAGATGGACACCACACTAATATATGCTTACATGCTACAATATACAAGTTGGCAAAAAAAAAAGAATTATAAATATACAAAGACGGCCAGGCATAGCACAGCATTCAGGATGGAGGCAGATAAGCTCCGCCTCCATTGCGCACAAGACTGACTTTGCATACTAGAAATGTGGGGCAATACCTAGAAAACGGCTGGTCCACATTTAGTAAGTATAACATTATCTTCTGTTCACCTGCACTGTAACCTAGTGTATTGGGTTTAGTGCGAGTAAACAGCCTGTCAGTTTCTCTTTAATTACTTACCGTACCCCTTAATTCCCTATATACTGTGCCACCATTCATCTATTAATTCCCTATATACTGTGCCACCATTCATCTATTAATTCCCTATATACTGTGCCACTATTATTTAACTATACCATGCCACCATTCATCTATTAATTACCTATATACTGTGCCACCATTAATTAACTATATACTGTGCCACTATTATTTAACTATATACTGTGCCACCCTTCATCTATTAATTCCCTATATACTTTGCCACTATTATTTAACTATATACTGTGCCACCATTCATCTATTAATTCCCTGTATACTGTGCCACCATTAATGAACTATATACTGTGCCACTATTATTTAACTATACTGTGCTACCATTAAAGGGGTACTCCGCCCCTAGACATCTTATCCCCTAAGGGATAAGATGTCAGTACGCCGCGGTCCCGCTGCTCGGGACCCCTGGGATCCCCGCTGCGGCACCGCGCTATCATTACAGCACAGAGCGAGTTCGCTCTGTGAGTAATGACGGGCGATACGGGGGACAGAGCAGCGTGACGTCATGGCGCCGCCCCTCGTGACATCACGGCCCGTCCCCTTAATGCAAGTCTTTGGGAGGGGGCGTGACGACCGCCACGCCTCCTCCCATAGACTTGTATAGAAATGGGCGGGCGGTGACATCACGAGGGGCGGAGCCGTGACGTAACGATGCTCCAGCCCCTGTACTGCCCATCATTACGTGCAGAGCAAACTCGCTCTGTGCTGTAATGAGAGCTCGGTGCCGCAGCGGGGATCCCAGGGGTCCCCAGCAGCGGGACCGCGGCGATCTGACATCTTATCCCCTATCCTTTGGATAGGGGATAAGATGTCTAGGGGCAGAATACCCCTTTAAGGATCTATACATAGTGCCAGAATACATAAAAATATAATGTTCCAATATAAATAAAATATATACTGTGCTTCCGTAAATTCCCTATATAATGTGCTTACATTCCTCTATTAATTACCTAATAATGTGCTTCATACAATACATACAAGCACATAACATAAAGACACATACAGTACATAGGTAATATACACACACATACAAAGAGACACTTTGGCACATACATACAACATGGAATATATACTAAAATATATAACCAACACGCACATCATACATACAGGTACACTCATACATTCACTCACAGATATAAACACACACATATACATAGATTCACTTGCTCACATATACATAGATTCACTTGCTCACATATACATATATTCACTTGCTCACATATACATAGATTCACTTGCTCACATATATAGGCACAGACATAGAGATACACACACATATACACATCATACAGGCACACTGACATACAATCACTCACATATATACGCACACACATATACATAGATTCACTTGCTCACATATATACACACACAGATATACATAGATTCACTTGCTCACATATATAGGCACATACATAGAGATACACACACACATATACACATCATACAGACACGCTGACATACAATCACTCACATATATACACACACACATATACATAGATTCACTTGCTCACATATATAGGCACATACATAGAGATACACACACACACACACATATACACATCATACAGACACACTGACAATCACTCACATATATACACACACACATACATAGATTCACTTGCTCACATATATACACACACAGATATACATAGATTGACTTGCTCACATATATACACACAGATATACATAGATTCACTTGCTCACATATCTATATATATGCACATACATAGAGATACACACACACATATATACATATCATACAGACACACTGACATACAATCACTCATATATACACACTCACAGTCACTTACAGTAAGGCCCCAGTCATCCCTCTCTGCACAGGCACATACATAAAGATACACACACACAATATCACTCATGTTTTCAGTTGCTTACAGCAAGTAAGGGCACCATCCCCCTCTGCACAGGCTGGAGTTTCTGGCCGGGCTGACTGTGGGCTGGGCTTCTCTCTGCCTCCTCCGCTTCTGTCTCCTCCGTGTGGAGAGGAGCAGAGAAATAGCTGATAATGACAGGGTGAGTGGCGCCCCCTTCCTGCAGGGAGGGCACAGCACCCTCCATTAAACCACATACAAATCTCCCCAGCAACAGATCCTTTTTACTGCACCTATCACCCTGAGTCTGCACCTCCTTTTGTGAGGGCACTATAAGGGCAGGTGAGGAAAAGGGCAGGGGCTCCAGCCCCCTTTTACCCCTATGTGTGCACGTTCCTGCATGGGGGGACTTTGTAAATGAACATGGCCCCCAACTTCCATTCCAAACAAATTCTCTCTCCAAAAGTCCAATGGTGCTCCTTCTCTTCTGCGCATTGTAGTTCGCCCGCAGAGCACTTTACATCCACATATGGGGTATTTCCATACTCAGAAGAAACAGGGTTAAAAATTTGGGGAGGATTTTTCTCCTATTACCTTTTGTGAAAAAATGTTTTGGGTAAGTACAGCATTTTGGTGAAAAAATCTAATTTTTCATTTTCACGTCCAACTTTAGCGGAAATTTGTCAAACACCT
This sequence comes from Hyla sarda, assembly GCF_029499605.1. NCBI lineage: Eukaryota > Metazoa > Chordata > Amphibia > Anura > Hylidae > Hyla > Hyla sarda. The sequence goes on along the minus strand of NC_079196.1, from coordinate 157,599,006 downwards.
GAGGTGTGCAAAGGCTCACTGTACCCCTTTTTATTTTCCTTGATGGATGTTGTTTCCCAAATAGTTGCCATGTGGGACTTATTTTGTTGTTTTGGCACCATAGGGGCTTCCTAAATGCGATATGCCCCCCAAAAACCATTTCAGCAAAATTTGCTTTCAAAAAGCCAAATGTGGCTCCTTCTCTTCTGAGCATTCTAGTGCACCCGCAGAGCACTTTATGTCCACACATGGGGTATTTCCATACTCAGAAGAAATGGGGTTACAAATTTTGGGGGGCATTTTCTCCTATTACCCCTTGTAAAAATGTAACATTTGGGGAAAAACAGCATTTCAATGAAAAAAAAAATTTACACGTCCAACTTTAACAAAAAGTCGTCAAACACCTGTGGGATATCAAGGCTCACTGTAATCCTTGTTACGTTCCTTGAGGGGTGTAGTTTTCAAAATAGTATGCCATGTGGAGGTTTATTTTTGCTGTTCTGGCTTCCTAAATGCGACATTCACCTGCAAAAACCATTTCAGAAAAACTCACTCTTCAAAATTCCATTGTCGCTCCTTCCCTTCTGAGCCCTCTAGTGCACCCACAGAGCACTTAACATCCACTTATTTGGTATTTCCTTACCCGGGAGAAATTGGGTTATACATTTTCTCTCCTTTTACCCCTTGTAAAAATTCAAAAACTGGGTCTGCAAGAACATGCGAGTGTAAAAAATGAAGATTTTTAATTTTCTCTTTCACTTTGCTGCTATTCCTGTGAAACACCTAAATGGTTAACACACTTTCTGAATATCATTTTGAATACTTTGAGGGGTGCAAGTTTTATAATGGGGCAATATTTCTAAGTATTTCTAATGTAAAGGCCCTTCAAATCCACTTCAAACCTCAACTGGTCCCTGAAAAATTCCGATTTTGTAAATTTGGTGAAAAATTTAAAAAAATTGCTGCTGGACTTTGAAGTCCTCTGATGTCTTTCAAAAGTAAAAACATGTCAACTTTATGATCCAAACATAAAGTAGACGTATTGCATATGTGAATAAATATATCATTTATTTGGGATGTCCATTTTCTTTATAAGTAGATAGTTTCAAACTTTTAAAAAAATGCAACATTTTCAGATTTTTCATAAAATTGTTGCATTTTATTTTACCAAGAAATGAAAATTGATGAAAAATTTCCACTAACATAAAGTTGAATATGTCACGAAAAAACATTCTCGGAATCAGAATGAAAAGTAAAAGCATCCCAGAGTTACTAATGCTTAAAGGGACAGTGGTCAGATGTGCAAAAATGCACGAGTCCTTGAGGTGTTAAACTTTGTTCTAGTCTACACAATTGCGCATATACACAGAAGATTCTTACACCAAGACTCAATCTTTCTTTTACTTTTTTGAGTTAGCTCTGAACACACACATTTTAAAAAAATGTTTTTTATATAGTGTATTTTTATTAAGTCATGAAAACACAATAAACAGTATGGCAAAGGCAAGTCCTGAACAAGCAGGAGCTGTCTCGGAGAAGAAGCTCCTCGCAGGGAGCACAATAAACAGTCATTCAATAATATAAAGGAATTATGTTCAGGCAATCAACTGCAACCTTTGACAATATATATAAAAATCAAACTAGAAACTAGTAACAATGTATGTTTAAAACATTCATACCGTGTTCTGGAGTAATTATGCACAACATCTTTGTTATGTGAAGCAGTGCCAGAAACATGAGGAGTGTGGTAGAATGGTACCTTTAGGATAGGAGATGAGAAGAAAAGAAAGAAAGAAAGGAAGAACAGAGAAAGAGAGAAAAGAGGAAGAGAAGGGAGGTACAAGGTACTGTAGGGGAGAAAAAGGGAGAAGGGAGTCCTCATGAGGGTCTCCAATGAAGGGAAGGATGAAAGAAAAGGTAGGATAATGGTGGTACTTCATACGCACCGTGACAGGGGAAGAGGTCCGCTCCTCTGCAACCTCCAGCTGGCCCATGGCAGCAGAGTGTAGTAATTAGGCTTATCGGATGGGATGTAAAAAGGAAAGGAAGGAGGGGGGGGGGGGAGAGTGAGGCAGGTGTTCTGTCAGGAAGGGTCATGGGGAGAGGAAGGGAGTTAACCGGGGGATCCCAAGGTTTCAAAGTCTCTAGAGGAAAGAAATGCCGTCCATGGAGACCAGATGGACTCATATTTCCCTAGTTGAGAAGGAGAGTTAGCCATCTGTTCTTCCATTCTTGCCAGGAGCAGGAAGGTGATCAGGCAAGATGTGCACCTCGCTATATTCAGGGGGAGGATGGACAGTAGGGCAAGCTCTGGTGTAAGCGGGAGATGAATGAAGGAGATGCGGGCCATGATATCGAAGACCTTGGACCAGAAATCTGATAACGGAGGGCAGGTAAGCCAGATGTGTAGCATAGTGCCCGCGGAGGCGGAACAATGCAAGCAAACATCCGGGAGTCCTGGATAAAAGGACGCTAGCAAAGCGGGAACTCTGTACCATCTAGTAAGTGCATTGTAATTGATTTCTTGCGCTTTACAAGAGACTGAGGATCATCGAAGGAGATATCCCAGTGGAGCCAGAGAACCTCAGGGCAGTGGGAGAGGTCGCAGTAGTTCTGCGGCGTGTAGGGTCCCTCTGTCTTTTTTCCTGAGGGGGGTACTGCAGCAGCTTGGGCATAAGAAGGGGCACACGTTTGCTGATGGGCCTCAGTACCAATAGTGTGAGGAGGCATGGCAGATGAGGCTGCAGTGGACTCATGTGTGAGTAGGACGGATGGAGGGTGGGTCAAGGTGGCAGTCACAGGTGGCAATTGCACTCCTGGAGGTAGGTGAGGGGAAGCTGCAGACAGTCCTTGGGTAGTGGGGCCAGAGGAGGAGATATGTAGAGGTAGAGACACTGAGCCAGGGGGGCCTCCACTCCCTGCCATGGGGGGCACAAGCAAGTAGGAGATCACACTCCCCTGGCCCTGGACGTACCTTGCTGATATGTCCTCTGCTGCTGCCGGGTGTCGGGAGTCTGCCGCGCTTGTGAGATCTGCTGCCCGGGTGATAGAGTCACAGGAGAGGTGCAGCTTTCAGCTCCGGAGCTCGGTACTGCTGCCATTGCTGCGTGCAGGGTGATAGGAGGAGTCAGCACTTGTGAGGCAGCGTTTCTATCAGGGGATAATGGCGGAGCTGTGGACGAAGGCCGTACTGGGGTGGATAGCGCAGGCGGCTGCAGGAAAAAGTCCGCAATCATTCGCAGCTGGGGCTCTGAGGTGAGAGGGGCTGTTTTCTTCTTGTTTGCCCATTTTTTTGCCTCTCATAGCAGGGTGGATCAGCTCTCAACCCGGTGCCCTAGAGGGAGCTCCTACAGAGTGCAGCTCATCACCAGCGCGCCCAAGCCACGCCCTCTCCACATACAGGGAATTACACTGCTGTCAGGAGCCCAAACTCAAATGTGGTTAGTCACTTGGCCAGGGCATCAGCAATTTCTACGCCTTAATACTGCTAAGGAGTCTGAGCCTTGGCCTCCCATTCCACTGAACGAATGGGTGTAAAGGGTTTATAGGGGAGTTTTCATTAGATACAAGTTGGCAGATGCTCTGTGTGTCTGTGTATGCGTGTAAGGATTAAGAGCATCATGGGCCTGGTACTGAAGTTTTTATGGGCCTTTTTATAGAAATATAGAAAATGAAAACAAAAAAGCATTCTCACTGATCACTGGGTCCTGTCCTGGCGATCGAGGCGGGCCCCAGCGGTCGGACCCCATGTGATCAACTAGGTGATAAGTTTGTTTTTGCCAGAGATCTCCTTTATGTAGCACAGCTATAAGAAGATAAGTCACTCAGGAGCATTTGTCACAGAAACCACTGAGGTCTTGAATCACTGTCGGCAGCACCACACCTCTCCAGACTATAAAAGTTAAAACTTTAACCCCTTAGGGACTCAGCCTATTTTTACCTTTGTTTTTTCCTTCTTCCCTTCTAAAAATCATAACACTTTCAATTTTGCACCTACAGACCCATAAAAGGGCTTGTTTTTTGCGTCACAAAATTGAACTTTGTAATGACATTGCATTTTATAATATAACCTGCGGTGAAACCCAAAAAAAAATATTTGTGGGGTGAAACGAAAAAAGGAAACATAATTTTGTAAATTTTGGGGGCTTCCGTTTCTACGCAGTGCACTTTTCGGTAAAATTTACACCTTATATTTATACTGTAGGTCCATACGGTTACAAGGATTTATATAGGTTTTATTTTATTTTAATACTTAAAAAATTATAAACTACATGCACCAAAATTTGTTTGTTTAAAATTGGCATCTTCTGACCCCTATAACTTTTTTATTTTTCAGTGTACATGGCGGTAAAAATATTAATATGTTTATGGTATATGAAGTGACCAAAAACGCACAATTTTGGACTTTGATATTTTTTTATGTGTACGCCATCGACCGTGCGGTTTAGTTAACATTATATTTTAATAGTAAGGACATTTACACACTCTTTCGTACCACATATGATTATTTTTATTCTTCATTACATTATTTTAAAAATGGGAAAAGGGGGGTGATTTAGACTTTTAATAGGGAAGGGGTTAATGAAATGTTATTACATTTTTTTTTAACTTTTTTCTTTTTTTTTGCCCCCACAGGACATACACTGTTCAATGCTATGCCATTGCACAGCATTGATCAGTGTAACTGGCGATCTGCTGCTCTAGCCTGCTGCGCAGGCATGGAGCAATAGATCGCCTATTGGATGAGGGAGAGGCAGGTGAGGACCCCCCCCGTCATCCGGCAAGCTGATCGTGCCATCAGGTCCGCTGAGCTGCCGGGATTCTTTTACTTTCACTTAAGATGCCGTGATCAACTTTGATCGCGGCATCTATAGGCTTAATGCCGGGCATCAGCCTGATCGGCTATGCTCGGCATTAGACGTGGGTTCTGGCTGCCTGTAGCAACCGGGACCCACGGGGCTTAGTCTGTTCTCAGCCGGTGAGAATGGCTTAAACCTGTTATACTGGACCAGGGCGTACAGGTACGCCCTGAGTCCTTATGGATCGGAGATGCAGGGTGTATGCATAAGCCCTGCATCCCCAAGAGGTTAAATCATGTGCAGCAATAGCCAGGCACTCCATCAGGAACTTTGGGACCCCTTACTGCTGGAGTCACTTGGCCCCCCTTCCCACAAATACTCTTACCAGTCCCTGTCTTGTATATATAATGTAGCTATTATCTTTTGCATTATAAAAATATATAATTTGAACAGAGCCATACTTACCACCCTTGCTCCTGGATGTCATCACTAGAGGCAGGGCTACACCAGGCTGGGAGGGTAAGTGGGCATTTCTGTCCACATTATACATATACAGCCATCTATATGGTTGATGTATATTATATACCCCCCCCCCAATGAGTTAATAAGGGAATTAAGTGGCACAGCTATAAGAAGATATCAGTCAGGAGCATGGGAAACCTACTCACACCTAGCTTTCCATGCTCCTGAATGGCATATCTGTGTGTATTGCTGATCTATTATTAACAGATATGCCATTTAGAAGCTTTGGAAAGCTAGGTGAGAAATTGTCGCCTACCTTTTCCATGCTCCGGAATGGCATATCTGCTCATTGGCATATCTGTTTATAATAGCTGTCCTATTATAAGCAGATATGCCATTCAGGAGCATGGAAAAGCTAAGTGTGAAATCATGGCCTCACTTTTCCATGCTCCTAAATGACATATCTGCTCATAGGCATATCTGTTTATAATAGCTGACCTATTATAAGCAGATATGCCATTCAGGAGCATGAACAAGCTGGGTGAGAAATAATCTAGCTTTTCCATGCTTCTGAATGGCATAGTCGTTTTTCACAGAAGCCGCTGCGGTATTGAATCACCGTTGGCAGCACCACTCCTCTCGGTACTCTACAATTTCAATTGGCACCAGCCAGGCACACCATCAGGAACTTTGGGACTCCTTACTGCTGGAGTCACTGGTCCCCCCTTCCCACACATAATCTTACCAGTCCCTGTCTTGTACATATAATGTAGCTATTATATTTTGCCAAAAATGTATTGTTTCTTTTACCCCCACTGTATGCCCAGATCTTAAACCTAATTCTTAAACATAATCTAGCTGTATAAGGGCATGTGTTTTTTTTTGTAGTATGAGTCACATTGGGGGTACATATAATGTATTGAGAAAATCTAATTGATGGGGAGGAGGGAAAGAAAAAAATGGAATTTTTCGGATTTTGTGGTGTAGGATGTGGATGTGATTGGCGTATAAGATATGATGTAAGAGCAGACTAGTGGGTGCAGCTCGGGAGGTGACTGGAGGAAAAGACATTACATAAGTGCAGAATAGTACGTGCAGCCCTGAAAGTGACTGGAGGATAAAACATGATGTAACAGCAGAATAGTAAGTGCAGCTCTGAAGGTGACTGGAGGATAAGACACACACACGGAATGCACTATTGGGGATCTGCAGTTGTAAAATTTGCAGTTGCATTTTTACAAAGCAATCAAATAATTGCCTTGTAAAGTTGGCAGTTGCAGCTACGCAAAAGTGGATCTTACATCCTAAAATCCTTAGTAAATCATGTTTGTATGAGTGCACCCTAAGGGTACAGTCACTGACATGTAATTTGTTCCATTTTTTCAACAGCTGATTTGCTACTCACTAACTTCAATGGGTAGCAAAATCAGCAGTTGAAAATATGCATCCGTGTACACAGTCAAATATGGTCGTGCTCATGCATATGAAAGGTCAGTTCACACATCTTTATTCTTTCTTCAGATTTTCCTACCTATTGAAGTCAATAAGCAGCAACATTTGCTGCATCAAATCTGCAAGAAAAAATATGAACGTGTAAACTGACTGCAGACTTGATGTTGTGTTCACATTCAAATCTGCAGCTTCAAATTTTATGTTTTTTTTTTATATTTATTTGTTTTTGATACTATTCTACATGGGTTTTATGAGGTACAATTATGAGATTAGTACATTTTTTACTTATTTTTACCAGAGTATAATACTTTGAGTTGTTGTATATGAAATAAACCTTATTTGTGAATGTTGAACACTTTGAGATTGCAGATTATCGGAGCCTTACGCTATATTGTTTTTTGGAGATAGATAGGAAGGCTTTAGGGGAGGAGTAGGCTTCTATTAGGGCACAGTGTTTTACTTTTTGCTGTCCTCTAAATGTGTAATACAGTAAAATTCCCTTAGCCGGCTTTCTCAACTCAACTCAGACTTTCACGTAAAATTATGAGATTGAGATGTTTTTTTTACATCATTTTACCAGAGTTTAATATATTGAGTAGTTATATATGTTGATTTGACCCTATTTGTGAAAGTTAAAATTAGGGTTCCTAAATTTTAAGATTGCAGGCCATTCTGTGTACTGTCATTGGCATAAAATGATGCAATTTTGGAGATGGATAGGAAGGCTTTAGGGGAGGAAGAGGCCTCTATTGAAGGAACCTTGTTGTTCTTATATGTGCATGTAAAATGCGTAATAGTGGGCTGTAATAGTGGGTTATTTTGATGATATTTTTTTGCTTTCTTATTTGTACATTTTTTATTTGTACCCAAATCACATTTTTTTATTATTGTCTGTGATTTTTTAAGATAAATAATGAGACTGAATTTTTTTTCTTCATTTCAACAGTTAATAATACTTTAAGTCATTATGTATGTAGATTTAACAATATTTGTGAATTAAAAAAATTAGGGTTACGAAATTTTGAGATTGAAGGCTATGGGAGCGTTTCTGTGTACTGTCATTTGCATAAAATGATGCAAAGAATTGATGAGGCACCAATTTTGGGGATGGAGGAGGCCTCTATAAGGGCACATGTTTTGCTGTGCTCACAAAAGGTAATACAGTATTCCCATAGCTCGCTATCTCAATCTATATTGTACTGTATGTCTTTGACGGTAGATGGCAAATTTCTGATGACAAAAAAACTCTTAAGAAGAAGCTTTATCGTGCTTATATCTGCAGTAGAGATGAGTGAACTTTAGAAAACTTTTTCAAAATCGTCAGTTCAATTCAGCTCGGATCGACCAATAATATTGACGAATAACCTACTAACAGAGCTAATCCCTTTTAAATGCATGCCCTTGTTAAGGCGGTGCTGTGACCCAAACATAAAGATATAAATGATGTTTTCTGAAACCAATATAATATTCATGAATAACGTATTACATGGGTAATCCCTGTCCAATGCACGCCTTTGTTAAGGCGATGCTATGTCCCAAACAGGAAGCTGTAACCGTTTTTTGCGGAGTAAAGCGATATGATGTGTTTAGGGTGCTTTACATATGTATCGCTAACATACAGGTCTACTGCAGTACAGCTTTACTCAGTTCACTGCTTGTTATGTTTTTTCTTTTGTTTCGGCCTTTAACCCCTTAAGGACCAGGCCAATTTTCACTGTAGGACCAGAGCGTTTTTTGCACATCTGACCATTGTCACTTTAAGGATTAATAACTCTGGGATGCTTTTACCTTTCATTCTAATTCCGAGATTGTTTTTTGTGACATATTCTACTTTATGTTAGTGGTAAAATTTTGTCGATACTTGCATAATTTCTTGGTGAAAAATTCCAAAATATGTTGAAAAAATAGAAAATTTTGCATTTTTCTAACTTTGAAGCTCTCTGCCTGTAAGGAAAATAGACATTCCAAAAAAATTATATTTTGATTCACAAATACAATATGTCAACTTTATGTTTGCATCATAAAGTTGACATGTTTCAAAACTAGAACTCCAAGCATGCACTGACAGACTGTGCATGCTGAGAGTTGTCCTTTTGCAACAGCTGGAGGCACACTGGTTAGAAAACCTTCAGTTAGGTTCTGTTACCTAACTCAGTATTTTCCAACCAGTGTGCATCCAGCTGTTGCAAAACTACAACTCCCAGCATGTACTGATCGTCGAAGTGCATACTGGGAGATGTAGTTATGCAACAGCTAGAGGTACGCAACTACAACTCCCAGCATACTGAGACAGCTGTTTGCTATTTGGGCATGCTGGGATTTGAGGTCTACAGTTTAGAGACCACTGCACAGTGATTTCCAAACTGTGGACCTCCAGATGTTGCAAAACTACAAATGCCAGCATGCCCAGACAGCAAACTGCTATGTGGGCATGCTGGGAGTTGTAGTTTTGCAAGATCTAAAGGGCCACAGTTCACAGCACAGTGATCTCCAAACTGTGACCCTCCAGCTGTTGCAAAACTACAAATAACAGCATGACAGCTGTCTAGGCATGCTGGGAGTTGTAGTTTTGCAACATCTGGAGGGCAACAGTTTAGAGACCACTATATAGTGGGCTCAAACTGTAGTCCCATAGATGTTGCTAAGCAATTTACCGTCTTCCGTCGGATCCAGGGAGCCATCCTCTTCTGCCACAAGACATGCCACCCACGCCGATCTCCGACACCGATCGTCGCCCGCAGCCTCGCCCGCAGGGTAAGTGGATCTTCGGCGCCCGGTCCAATTCTTTCCCCGTCCTGTCCCGCCTATTGTGGGTGGGCAGAACGGGGAAAATGAAAGTTAACCCCCCCGCCCCCATCTGCTATTGGTGGTCACGTCTAGATCACCAATAGCAGGGATAGGAAGGGTGGCAACCCTGCCAACTCACTCCTATCCCTTGAGGGGGTTCGTGGATCAACCACGATCCCCCTTATTTTCCGGGTCACTGGGTCACCATAGACCCGTAATGACCCGGAATCGTGCAAATCGCAAGTGTGAATGACCCCCCTGGGCATTTACGTGGGGTGCCTGCTGATCGATATCAGCAGTCACCCCCGTCCGGTCCCCGCCCAGCGTGCAGCGGGGACCGAAATTCCATGGGCGTACAGGTACTTGGTCTTTAAGTACCAGGGAGCAAAGGCGTACCTGTACGCCTTTGGCCCTTAAGGGGTTAAAAAGGCTTGTTTTCCTTTGTGGTACACAAAAAGGCTTGTGTATGAATGGACAGGAGGTCCCCCTATGAGGGCGGCAAGCCGAGAGATACCCGGGTTGAATCCTTGTTTGCCACAAGCACCCCTACTTGGGAATGTTAAAATTGGGGTTACTAAGTTTTGATATTTTAGATTATGGGAGCCTTTCTGTGTACTGTAATTTGCATAAAATGATGCAAAAAATGGTAAGGCAATTTTGGAGATGGTTAGGAAGGCTGTAGGGGAGGAAGAGGCCTCTATTAGGGCACAGTGTCTCATATTTCACTTATGCTCTTAATAGGTAATAAAGTAAAGTTCCCATAGCCAGCTATTTTAACATTGTTTAATATTGTACTATTTGTTTTTAACAGGAGGTGGCAATTTTTTTTATTACAAAAGACTAGTAGGAAGGAACCTTGTTGTTATATCTGTATGTAAAATGTGTACATTTATACCAATAGTGAGTGGGCTGTACGTGCCAGCAATTTTGAAGATTTTTTTGTATTCCTATTTGTACTTATTTTTTTAAACCCTAATCATAGTTTGTTTTTATCATTGTCCGTGATTTTTAAGCAAAATCATGAGACTGAAGCATTTTTTTCTTCATTTCAACAGAATATAACACCTTGAGATGTTGTGTATGTTGATTTGACAATATTGGTGAATTTTAAACATTAGAGTTATACAATTTTGAGATTGTAGGCTATGGGAGCGTTTCTGTGTACTGTCATTTGCATAAAATGATGCAAAGAATTGGTAAGGTACCAATTTTGGAGCTGTATAGGAAGGCTGTAGAAGAGGAGGAGGCCTCTATTAGGGCACAGTGTCTTACATTTTGCTGTGTTCTCAATAGGTAATAAAGTAAAGTTCCGATAGCCAGCTATCTTAACTCAGTTTAATCATGCACTATTTGTTTTTGACAGGAGGTGGCAATTTTTTGTTTACAAAAGCCTAGTAAGAGGGAACCTTGTTGTTCCTATATCTGTATGTAAAATGTGTAGTTTTGCTATGTGTACTTGCCAGCTATTGTCATGATTTTATTGTATTCCTATTTGTACCTTTTTTTTTTAACCCAAATCATAGTTTGTTTTTATTATTGTCCGTGATTTTTAACCAAAATCATGAGACTGAAACATTTTTTATTCATTTCAACAGCATATAACCCCTTGAGACATTATGTATGTTGATTTGACAAAATTGGTGAATTAAAAAAAATTTGGGTTAAAAAATGTTGAGATTGTAGGCTATGGAAGCGTTTCTGTGTACTGTCATTTGCATAAAATGATGCAAAGAATTGATCAGGCACCAATTTTGGAGATGGATAGGAAGGCTGTAGGGGAGGAGGAGGCCACTATTATGGCACAGTGTCTAATATTTCGCTGTGCTCTCAATAGATAATACAGTAAAGTTTCCAAAGCCAGCTATCTTAACTCTGTTTAATATTGTACTATTTGATTTTGACAGGAGGTGGCCATTTTTTTATTACAAAAGCCAAGCAAGAAGGAACCTTGTTGTTTTTATATCTGAATCTAAAATGTATAGTTTTGCTATGTGTACATTTATACCAATAGTGGGCTGTACTTGCCAGCTATTGTCATGATTTTATTGTATTCCTATTTATACCTTTTTTTAACCCAAATAATAATTAGTTTTTTTTATTGTCCATGATTTATAACCAAAATCATGAGACTGAAACATTTTTTCTTCACTTCAACAGCACATAACCCCTTGACACGTTATGTATGTTGATTTGACAAAATTGGTTAATTAAAAAAATTTGGGTTAAAAAATGTTGAGATTGTAGGTTATGGAAGCGTTTCTGTGTACTGTCATTTGCATAAAATGATGCAAAGAATTGGTCAGGCACCAATTTTGGAGATGGATAGGAAGGCTGTAGGGGAGGAGGAGGCCTCTATTAGGGCACATTATCTACCATTTCGCTGTGCTCTCAATAGATAATACAGTACAGTTTCCATAGCCAGCTATCTTAACTCTGTTTAATACAGTGGTCCCTCAACATACGATGGTAATTCGTTCCAAACGAGCCATCGTTTGTCGAATCCATCGTATGTTGAGGGATTAGTGCAATGTAAAGTATAAGAAGCTGTACTCACCTGTCCCCGCCGCTCCCGATAGTGTCCCCGCCGCTCCCGATGGTGACCCCGGGCCTTCGCTGGACTCTCCTGGTCTTCTCCGGTCCTCTGCTGTCTTCCGCAAGGCCTTACTGGGCCTGCGTAGCGACGTCATTACGCCGCTGCGTACGCCATCCCTATTGGATGACGTGGGCACCAGCGTATTGACGTTATCGGAGAGGGCCGAGAAGACTCCGGAAGACCAGCGCTGGACCCGGAGGGCACCCCGGAGCATCGTGGAGGGGTAAGTAATACTTACCGCACCACACGGGGAACATTAAGCGGCTATTTGGCAGCAGCTTAAGCATTTTTCGCTGCCGGATAGCACTTGATGCGATGTCCCCGACATAAAAAAGCATCGTATGACGATGCTGACATCGACATGCGATGGCCTCTGAGAGGCCATCGTATGTCGATTTGATCATATGTCGGGGCCATCGTAGGTCGGGGGGGTCACTGTATTGTACTATTTGATTTTGACAGGAGCTGGCAATTTTTTATATTACAAAAGCCTAGTATGAAGGAAGGTTGTTGTTCTTATATCTGTATGTAAAATGTGTAGTTTTGCCATGTGTACATTTATACCAATAGTGGGCTGTACTTGCAAGCCATTGTAATGATTTTTTTGTATTCCTATTTGTACCTTTTTTTTAACCCAAATCATAGTTTTTTTTTATTATTGTCCATGATTTTTAACCAAAATCATGAGACTGAAACATTTTTTTATTCATTTCAACAGCTTATAACCCCTTGAGACGTTATGTATGTTGATTTGACAAAATTGGTGAATAAAAAAAAATTTGGGTTAAAAAATTTGGAGATTGTAGGCTATGGAAGCTTTTCTGTGTACTGTCATTTGCATAAAATGATGCAAAGAATTGGTCAGGCACCAATTTTGGAGATGGATAGGAAGGCTGTAGGGGGAGGAGGAGGCCTCTATTAGGGCACAGTGTCTAACATTTCGCTGTGCTCTCAATATATAATACAGTAAAGTTTCCATAGCCAGCTATCTTAACTCTGTTTAATTTTGTACTATTTGATTTTGACAGGAGGTGGCCATTTTTTTTATTACAAAAGCCAAGTAAGATGGAACCTTGTTGTTTTTACATCTGTATCTAAAATGCATAGTTTTGCTATGTGTACATTTATACTAATATTGGGCTGTACTTGCCAGCTATTGTCATTATTTTATTGTATTTCTATTTATACCTTTTTTTAACCCAAATAATAGTTTGTTTTTATTATTGTCCATGATTTTTAACCAAAATCATGAGACTGAAACATTTTTTTCTTCACTTCAACAGCATATAACCCCTTGAGACGTTATGTATGTTGATGTGACAAAATTGGTGAATTAAAAAACATTTGGGTTAAAAAATGTTGAGATTGTAGGCTATGGTAGCGTTTCTGTGTACTGTCATTTGCATGAAATGATGCAAAGTATTGGTCAGGCACCAATTTTGGAGATGGATAGGAAGGCTGTAGGGGAGGAAGAGGCCTCTATTAGGGCACAGTATCTAACATTTCGCTGTGCTCTCAATAGATAATACCGTAAAGTTTCCATAGCAAGCTATCTTAACTCTGTTTAATATTGTACTATTTGATTTTGACAGGAGGTGCCAATTTTTGTTATTACAAAAGCCTAGTATGAAGGAACTTTGTTGTTCTTATATCTGTATCTAAAATGTGTAGTTTTGCTATGTGTACATTTATACCAATATTGGGCTGTACTTGCCAGCTATTGTCATGATTTTATTGTATTCCTATTTGTACCTTTTTTTTTAACCCAAATCATAGTTTGTTTTTATTATTGTCCATGATTTTTAAACAAAATCATGAGACTGAAACATTTTTTATCCATTTCAACAGCATATAACCCCTTGAGACGTTATGTATGTTGATTTGACAAAATTGGTGAATTAAAAAAAAATTTGGGTTAAAAAATGTTGAGATTGTAGGCTATGGAAGCGTTTCTGTGTACTGTCATTTGCATAAAATGATGCAAAGAATTGGTCAGGCACCAATTTTGGAGATGGATAGGAAGGCTGTAGGGGAGGAGGAGGCCTCTATTAAGGTACAGTATCTAACATTTCACTGTGCTCTCAATAGATAATACAGTAAAGTTTCCATAGCCAGCTATCTTAACTGTTTAATACAGTGGTCCCTCAACATACGATGGTAATTCGTTCCAAACGAGCCATCGTTTGTCGAATCCATCGTATGTTGAGGGATTCGTGCAATGTAAAGTATAAGAAGCTGTACTCACCTGTCCCCGCCGCTCGTGATGGTGTCCCCGGGCCTCCGCTGGACTCTCCTGGTCTTCTCCGGTCCTCTGCTGTCTTCCGCAAAGCCTTACTGGGCCTGCGTAGCGACATCATTACGCCGCTGCATGCTCTATTCCTATTGGATGACGTGGGCATCAGCGTATTGACGTCATCGGAGAGGGCCGAGAAGACACCGGAAGACCAGCGCTGGACCCGGAGGGCACCCCGGAGCATCGTGGAGGGGTAAGTAATACTTACCGCACCACACGGGGAACATTAAGCGGCTATTTGGCAGCAGCTTAAGCATTTTTCGCTGCCGGATACCACTTGATGCGATGTCCACGACATAAAAAAGCATCGTATGACGATGCTGACATCGACATGCGATGGCCTCTGAGAGGTTATCGTATGTCGATTTGATCATATGTCGGGGCCATCGTAGGTCGGGGGGGTCACTGTATTGTACTATTTGATTTTGACAGGAGCTGGCAATTTTTTATATTACAAAAGCCTAGTATGAAGGAAGGTTGTTGTTCTTATATCTGTATGTAAAATGTGTAGTTTTGCCATGTGTACATTTATACCAATAGTGGGCTGTACTTGCAAGCCATTGTAATGATTTTTTTGTATTCCTATTTGTACCTTTTTTTTAACCCAAATCATAGTTTGTTTTTATCATTGTCCATGATTTTTAAACAAAATCATGAGACTGAAACATTTTTCTTCACTTCAACAGCATATAACCCCTTGAGACGTTATACATGCTGATTTGACAACATTGGGGAATTTTAAAAATTTGGGTTAAAAAAATTTTGAGAATGTAGGCTATGGAAGCGTTTCTGTGTACTGTCATTTGCATAAAATGATGCAAAGAATTGGTCAGGCACCAATTTTGGAGATGGATAGGAAGGCTGTAGGGGAGGAGGAGGCCTCTATTAGGGCACAGTATCTAACATTTCGCTGTGCTCTCAATAGATAATACACTAAAGTTTCCATAGCCAGCTATCTTAACTCTGTTTAATATTGTACTATTTGATTTTGACAGGAGGTTCCAATTTTTGTTATTACAAAAGCCTAGTATGAAGGAACTTTGTTGTTCTTATATCTGTATCTAAAATGTGTAGTTTTGCTATGTGTACATTTATACCAATATTGGGCTGTACTTGCCAGCTATTGTCATAATATTATTGTATTTCTATTTTTTTTTTGTATTTTTTTTTAATCCTTCTTTATTGTATTCCTTTTTTAACCCAAATATAGTTTGTTTTTATTATTGTCCATGATTTTTAACCAAAATCATGAGACTGAAACATTTTTTCTTCACTTCAACAGCATATAACCCCTTGAGACGTTATGTATGTTGATTTGACAAAATTGGTGAATTAAAAAAAATTTGGGTTAAAAATTTTTGAGATTGTAGGCTATGGAAGCGTTTCTGTGTACTGTTTTTTGCATAAAAGGATGCAAAGAATTGGTCAGGCACCAATTTGGAGATGGAAAGGAAGGCTGTAGGGGAGGAGGAGGCCTCTATTAGGGCACAGTGTCTAACATTTCGCTGTGCTCTCAATAGATAATACAGTAAAGTTTCCATAGCCAGCTATCTTAACTATGTTTAATATTATACTATTTGATTTTGAAAGGGGGTGCCAATTTTTTTTTATTACAAAAGCCTAGTATGAAGGAACTTTGTTGTTCTTATATCTGTATCTAAAATGTGTAGTTTTGCTATGTGTACATTTATACCAATATTGGGCTGTACTTGCCAGCTATTGTCATGATTTTATTGTATTCCTATTTGTACCTTTTTTTTTTAACCCAAATCATAGTTTGTTTTTATTATTGTCCATTATTTTTAACCAAAATCATGAGACTGAAACATTTTTTATTCATTTCAACAGCATATAACCCCTTGAGACGTTATGTATGTTGATTTGACAAAATTGGTGAATTAAAAAAAAATTTGGGTTAAAAAATGTTGAGATTGTAGGCTATGGAAGCGTTTCTGTGTACTGTCATTTGCATAAAATGATGCAAAGAATTGGTCAGGCACCAATTTTGGAGATGGATAGGAAGGCTGTAGGGGAGGAGGAGGCCTCTATTAGGGTACAGTATCTAACATTTCGCTGTGCTCTCAATAGATAATACAGTAAAGTTTACATAGCCTGCTATCTTAACTCTGTTTAATACAGTGGTCCCTCAACATACGATGGTAATTCGTTCCAAACGAGCCATCGTTTTTCAAATCCATCGTATGTTGAGGGATTCGTGCAACGTAAAGTATATGAAGCTGTACTCACCTGTCCCCGCCATTCGCGATGGTGTCCCCGCCGCTCGCGATGGTGACCCCGGGCCTCCGCTGGACTCTCCTGGTCTTCTCCGGTCCTCTGCTGTCTTCCGTAAGGCCTTACTGGGCCTGCGTAGCGACGTCATTACACCGCTGCGTACGCTATTCCTATTGGATGACGTGGGCAGCAGCATATTGACGTCATCGGAGAGGGCCGAGAAGACACCGGAAGACCAGCGCTGGACCCGGAGGGCACCCGGGAGCATCGTGGAGGGGTAAATAATACTTACCGCACCACACGGGGAACATTAAGCGGCTATTTGGCAGCAGCTTAAGCATTTTTCGCTGCCGGATAGCACTTGATGCGATGGCCCCGACATAAAAAAGCATTGTATGTCGATGCTGACATCGACATGCGATGGCCTCTGAGAGGCCATCGTATGTCGATTTGATCATATGTCGGGGCCATCGTAGGTCGGGGGGGTCACTGTATTGTACTATTTGATTTTGACAGGAGCTGGCAATTTTTTATATTACAAAAGCCTAGTATGAAGGAAGGTTGTTGTTCTTATATCTGTATGTAAAATGTGTAGTTTTGCCATGTGTACATTTATAACAATAGTGGGCTGTACTTGCAAGCCATTGTAATGATTTTTTTGTATTCTTATTTGTACCTTTATTTAACCCAAATCTTAGTTTGTTTTTATTATTGTCCATAATTTTTAACCAAAATCATGAGACTGAAACATTTTTTATTCATTTCAACAGCATATAACCCCTTGAGACGTTATGTATGTTGATTTGACAAAATTGGTGAATTAAAAAAAGAAATTGGGTTAAAAAATGTTGAGATTGTAGGCTATAGAAGCGTTTCTGTGTACTGTCATTTGCATAAAATGATGCAAAGAATTGGTCAGGCACCAATTTTGGAGATGGATAAGAAGGCTGTAGGGGAGGAGGAGGCCTCTATTAGGGTACAGTATCTAACATTTCACTGTGCTCTCAATAGATAATACAGTAAAGTTTCCATAGCCAGCTATCTTAACTGTTTAATACAGTGGTCCCTCAACATACGATGGTAATTCGTTCCAAACGAGCCATCGTTTGGCGAATCCATCGTATGTTGAGGGATTCGTGCAATGTAAAGTATAAGAAGCTGTACTCACCTGTCCCCGCCGCTCGCAATGGTGTCCCCGCCGCTCGCGATGGTGACCCCGGGCCTCCGCTGGACTCTCCTGGTCTTCTCCGGTCCTCTGCTGTCTTCCACAAGGCCTTACTGGGCCTGCGTAGCGACGTCATTACGCCGCTGCGTACGCTATTCCTATTGGATGACGTGGGCAGCAGCGTATTGACGTCATCGGAGAGGGCCGAGAAGACACCGGAAGACCAGCGCTGGACCCGGAGGGCACCCCAGAGCATCGTGGAGGGGTAAGTAATACTTACCGCACCACACGGGGAACATTAAGCGGCTATTTGGCAGCAGCTTAAGCATTTTTCGCTGCCGGATAGCACTTGATGCGATGGCCCCGACATAAAAAAGCATTGTATGTCGATGCTGACATCGACATGCGATGGCCTCTGAGAGGCCATCGTATGTCGATTTGATCATATGTCGGGGCCATCGTAGGTCGGGGGGGTCACTGTATTGTACTATTTGATTTTGACAGGAGCTGGCAATTTTTTATATTACAAAAGCCTAGTATGAAGGAAGTTTGTTGTTCTTATATCTGTATGTAAAATGTGTAGTTTTGCCATGTGTACATTTATACCAA
The DNA here is from genome assembly GCF_029499605.1 of Hyla sarda. Classification (NCBI taxonomy): domain Eukaryota; kingdom Metazoa; phylum Chordata; class Amphibia; order Anura; family Hylidae; genus Hyla; species Hyla sarda. Next base: position 157,580,635 of record NC_079196.1, on the reverse strand, counting down.
TAGTGGGCTGTACTTGCAAGCCATTGTAATGATTTTTTTGTATTCCTATTTGTACCTTTTTTTTTAACCCAAATCATAGTTTGTTTTTATTATTGTCCATGATTTTTAAACAAAATCATGTGACTGAAACATTTTTCTTCACTTCAACAGCATATAACCCCTTGAGACGTTATATATGCTGATTTGACAACATTGGGGAATTTAAAAATTTGGGTTAAAAAAATGTTGAGAATGTAGGCTATGGAAGCGTTTCTGTGTACTGTCATTTGCATAAAATGATGCAAAGAATTGGTCAGGCACCAATTTTGGAGATGGATAGGAAGGCTGTAGGGGAGGAGGAGGCCTCTATTAGGCCACAGTATCTAACATTTCGCTGTGCTCTCAATAGATAATACAGTAAAGTTTCCATAGCCAGCTATCTTAACTCTGTTTAATATTGTACTATTTGATTTTGACAGGAGGTTCCAATTTTTGTTAATACAAAAGCCTAGTATGAAGGAACTTTGTTGTTCTTATATCTGTATCTAAAATGTGTAGTTTTGCTATGTGTACATTTATACCAATATTGGGCTGTACTTGCCAGCTATTGTCATGATTTTATTGTATTCCTATTTGTACCTTTTTTTTAACCCAAATCATAGTTTGTTTTTATTATTGTCCATGATTTTTAACCAAAATCATGAGACTGAAACATTTTTTATTCATTTCAACAGCATATAACCCCTAGAGACGTTATGTGTGATGATTTGACAAAATTGGTGAATTAAAAAAAATTTGGGTTAAAAAATTTTGAGATTGTAGGCTATGGAAGCGTTTCTGTGTACTGTCATTTGCATAAAATGATGCAAAGAATTGGTCAGGCACCAATTTTGGAGATGGATAGGAAGGCTGTAGGGGGAGGAGGAGGTCTCTATTAGGGCACAGTGTCTAACATTTCGCTGTGCTCTCAATAGATAATACAGTAAAGTTTCCATAGCCAGCTATCTTAACTCTGTTTAATATTGTACTATTTGATTTTGACAGGAGGTTCCAATTTTTGTTATTACAAAAGCCTAGTATGAAGGAACTTTAATGTTCTTATATCTGTATCTAAAATGTGTAGTTTTGCTATGTGTACATTTATACCAATATTGGGCTGTACTTGCCAGCTATTGTCATGATTTTATTGTATTCCTATTTGTACCTTTTTTTTAACCCAAATCATAGTTTGTTTTTATTATTGTCCATGATTTTTAACCAAAATCATGAGACTGAAACATTTTTTATCCATTTCAACAGCATATAACCCCTTGAGACGTTATGTATGTTGATTTGACAAAATTGGTGAATAAAAAAAAATTTGGGTTAAAAAATGTTGAGATTGTAGGCTATGGAAGCGTTTCTGTGTACTGTCATTTGCATAAAATGATGCAAAGAATTGGTCAGGCACCAATTTTGGAGATGGATAGGAAGGCTGTAGGGGAGGAGGAGGCCTCTATTAGGGTACAGTATCTAACATTTCGCTGTGCTCTCAATAGATAATACAGTAAAGTTTACATAGCCAGCTATCTTAACTCTGTTTAATACAGTGGTCCCTCAACATACGATGGTAATTCGTTCCAAATGAGCCATCGTTTTTCGAATCCATCGTATTTTGAGGGATTCGTGCAATGTAAAGTATATGAAGCTGTACTCACCTGTCCCCGCCGTTCGCGATGGTGTCCCCGCCGCTTGCAATGGTGACCCCGGGCCTCCGCTGGACTCTCCTGGTCTTCTCCGGTCCTCTGCTGTCTTCCATAAGGCCTTACTGGGCATGCGTAGCGACGTCATTACGCCGCTGCGTACGCCATTCCTATTGGATGATGTGGGCAGCAGCGTATTGACGTTATCGGAGAGGGCCGAGAAGACTCCGGAAGACCAGCGCTGGACCCGGAGGGCACCCCGGAACATCGTGGAGGGGTAAGTAATACTTACCGCACCACACGGGGAACATTAAGCGGCTATTTGGCAGCAGCTTAAGCATTTTTCGCTGCCGGATAGCACTTGATGCGATGTCCCCGAAATAAAAAAGCATCGTATGACGATGCTGACATCGACATGCGATGGCCTCTGAGAGGCCATCGTATGTCGATTTGATCATATGTCGGGGCCATCGTAAGTCGGGGGGGTCACTGTATTGTACTATTTGATTTTGACAGGAGCTGGCAATTTTTTATATTACAAAAGCCTAGTATGAAGGAAGGTTGTTGTTCTTATATCTGTATGTAAAATGTGTAGTTTTGCCATGTGTACATTTATACCAATAGTGGGCTGTACTTGCAAGCCATTGTAATGATTTTTTTGTATTCCTATTTGTACCTTTTTTTAACCCAAATCTTAGTTTGTTTTTATTATTGTCCATGATTTTTAACCAAAATCATGAGACTGAAACATTTTTTATTCATTTCAACAGCATATAACCCCTTGAGACGTTATGTATGATGATTTGACAAAATTGGTGAATTAAAAAAAATTTAGGTTAAAAATTTTTGAGATTGTAGGCTATGGAAGCGTTTCTGTGTACTGTCATTTGCATAAAATGATGCAAAGAATTGGTCTGGCACCAATTTTGGAGATGGATAGGAAGGCTGTAGGGGGAGAAGGAGGCCTCTATTAGGGCACAGTGTCTAACATTTCGCTGTGCTCTCAATATATAATTCAGTAAAGTTTCCATAGCCAGCTATCTTAACTCTGTTTAATTTTGTACTATTTGATTTTGACAGGAGGTGGCCATTTTTTTTATTACAAAAGCCAAGTAAGATGGAACCTTGTTGTTTTTACATCTGTATCTAAAATGTATAGTTTTGCTATGTGTACATTTATACTAATATTGGGCTGTACTTGCCAGCTATTGTCATGATTTTATTGTATTCCTATTTATACCTTTTTTTAACCCAAATCATAGTTTGTTTTTATTATTGTCCAAGATTTTTAACCAAAATCATTAGACTGAAACATTTTTTATCCATTTCAACAGCATATAACCCCTTGAGACGTTATGTATGTTGATTTGACAAAATTGGTGAATTAAAAAAAAAATTGGGTTAAAAAATGTTGAGATTGTAGGCTATAGAAGCGTTTCTGTGTACTGTCATTTGCATAAAATGATGCAAAGAATTGGTCAGGCACCAATTTTGGAGATGGATAAGAAGGCTGTAGGGGAGGAGGCCTCTATTAGGGTACAGTATCTAACATTTCACTGTGCTCTCAATAGATAATACAGTAAAGTTTCCATAGCCAGCTATCTTAACTGTTTAATACAGTGGTCCCTCAACATACGATGGTAATTCGTTCCAAACGAGCCATCGTTTGGCGAATCCATCGTATGTTGAGGGATTCGTGCAATGTAAAGTATAAGAAGCTGTACTCACCTGTCCCCGCCGCTCGCAATGGTGTCCCCGCCGCTCGCGATGGTGACCCCGGGCCTCCGCTGGACTCTCCTGGTCTTCTCCGGTCCTCTGCTGTCTTCCGCAAGGCCTTACTGGGCCTGCGTAGCGACGTCATTACGCCGCTGCGTGCGCTATTCCTATTGGATGACGTGGGCAGCAGCGTATTGACGTCATCGGAGAGGGCCGAGAAGACACCGGAAGACCAGCGCTGGACCCGGAGGGCACCCCAGAGCATCGTGGAGGGGTAAGTAATACTTACCGCACCACACGGGGAACATTAAGCGGCTATTTGGCAGCAGCTTAAGCATTTTTCGCTGCCGGAAAGCACTTGATGCGATGGCCCCGACATAAAAAAGCATTGTATGTCGATGTTGACATCGACATGCGATGGCCTCTGAGAGGCCATCGTATGTCGATTTGATCATATGTCGGGGCCATCGTAGGTCGGGGGGGTCACTGTATTGTACTATTTGATTTTGACAGGAGCTGGCAATTTTTTATATTACAAAAGCCTAGTATGAAGGAAGTTTGTTGTTCTTATATCTGTATGTAAAATGTGTAGTTTTGCCATGTGTACATTTATACCAATAGTGGGCTGTACTTGCAAGCCATTGTAATGATTTTTTTGTATTCCTATTTGTACCTTTTTTTTTAACCCAAATCATAGTTTGTTTTTATTATTGTCCATGATTTTTAAACAAAATCATGTGACTGAAACATTTTTCTTCACTTCAACAGCATATAACCCCTTGAGACGTTATATATGCTGATTTGACAACATTGGGGAATTTAAAAATTTGGGTTAAAAAAATGTTGAGAATGTAGGCTATGGAAGCGTTTCTGTGTACTGTCATTTGCATAAAATGATGCAAAGAATTGGTCAGGCACCAATTTTGGAGATGGATAGGAAGGCTGTAGGGGAGGAGGAGGCCTCTATTAGGGCACAGTATCTAACATTTTGCTGTGCTCTCAATAGATAATACAGTAAAGTTTCCATAGCCAGCTATCTTAACTCTGTTTAATATTGTACTATTTGATTTTGACAGGAGGTGCCAATTTTTGTTATTACAAAAGCCTAGTATGAAGGAACTTTGTTGTTCTTATATCTGTATCTAAAATGTGTAGTTTTGCTATGTGTACATTTATACCAATATTGGGCTGTACTTGCCAGCTATTGTCATGATTTTATTGTATTCCTATTTGTACCTTTTTTTAACCCAAATCATAGTTTGTTTTTATTATTGTCCATGATTTTTAAACAAAATCATGAGACTGAAACATTTTTTATCCATTTCAACAGCATATAACCCCTTGAGACGTTATGTATGTTGATTTGACAAAATTGGTGAATTAAAAAAAAATTTGGGTTAAAAAATGTTGAGATTGTAGGCTATGGAAGCGTTTCTGTGTACTGTCATTTGCATAAAATGATGCAAAGAATTGGTCAGGCACCAATTTTGGAGATGGATAGGAAGGCTGTAGGGGAGGAGGAGGCCTCTATTAAGGTACAGTATCTAACATTTCACTGTTCTCTCAATAGATAATACAGTAAAGTTTCCATAGCCAGCTATCTTAACTGTTTAATACAGTGGTCCCTCAACATACGATGGTAATTCGTTCCAAACGAGCCATCGTTTGTCGAATCCATCGTATGTTGAGGGATTCGTGCAATGTAAAGTATAAGAAGCTGTACTCACCTGTCCCCGCCGCTCGTGATGGTGTCCCCGGGCCTCCGCTGGACTCTCCTGGTCTTCTCCGGTCCTCTGCTGTCTTCCGCAAGGCCTTACTGGGCCTGCGTAGCGACGTCATTACGCCGCTGCATGCTCTATTCCTATTGGATGACGTGGGCATCAGCGTATTGACGTCATCGGAGAGGGCCGAGAAGACACCGGAAGACCAGCGCTGGACCCGGAGGGCACCCCGGAGCATCGTGGAGGGGTAAGTAATACTTACCGCACCACACGGGGAACATTAAGCGGCTATTTGGCAGCAGCTTAAGCATTTTTCGCTGCCGGATAGCACTTGCTGCGATGTCCCCGACATAAAAAAGCATCGTATGACGATGCTGACATCGACATGCGATGGCCTCTGAGAGGTTATCGTATGTCGATTTGATCATATGTCGGGGCCATCGTAGGTCGGGGGGGTCACTGTATTGTACTATTTGATTTTGACAGGAGCTGGCAATTTTTTATATTACAAAAGCCTAGTATGAAGGAAGGTTGTTGTTCTTATACCTGTATGTAAAATGTGTAGTTTTGCCATGTGTACATTTATACCAATAGTGGGCTGTACTTGCAAGCCATTGTAATGATTTTTTGTATTCCTATTTGTACCTTTTTTTTAACCCAAATCATAGTTTGTTTTTATTATTGTCCATGATTTTTAAACAAAATCATGAGACTGAAACATTTTTTATCCATTTCAACAGCATATAACCCCTTGAGACGTTATGTATGTTGATTTGACAAAATTGGTGAATTAAAAAAAAATTTGGGTTAAAAAATGTTGAGATTGTAGGCTATGGAAGCGTTTCTGTGTACTGTCATTTGCATAAAATGATGCAAAGAATTGGTCAGGCACCAATTTTGGAGATGGATAGGAAGGCTGTAGGGGAGGAGGAGGCCTCTATTAGGGTACAGTATCTAACATTTCGCTGTGCTCTCAATAGATAATACAGTAAAGTTTACATAGCCTGCTATCTTAACTCTGTTTAATACAGTGGTCCCTCAACATACAATGGTAATTCGTTCAAAACGAGCCATCGTTTTTCAAATCCATCATATGTTGAGGGATTCGTGCAATGTAAAGTATATGAAGCTGTACTCACCTGTCCCCGCCGTTCGCGATGGTGTCCCCGCCGCTCGCGATGGTGACCCCGGGCCTCCGCTGGACTCTCCTGGTCTTCTCCGGTCCTCTGCTGTCTTCCGTAAGGCCTTACTGGGCCTGCGTAGCGACGTCATTACGCCGCTGCGTACGCTATTCCTATTGGATGACGTGGGCAGCAGCATATTGACGTCATTGGAGAGGGCCGAGACGACACCGGAAGACCAGCGCTGGACCCGGAGGGCACCCGGGAGCATCGTGGAGGGGTAAATAATACTTACCGCACCACACGGGGAACATTAAGCGGCTATTTGGCAGCAGCTTAAGCATTTTTCGCTGCCGGATAGCACTTGATGCGATGGCCCCGACATAAAAAAGCATTGTATGTCGATGCTGACATCGACATGCGATGGCCTCTGAGAGGCCATCGTATGTCGATTTGATCATATGTCGGGGCCATTGTAGGTCGGGGGGGGTCACTGTATTGTACCATTTGATTTTGACAGGAGCTGGCAATTTTTTATATTACAAAAGCCTAGTATGAAGGAAGTTTGTTGTTCTTATATCTGTATGTAAAATGTGTAGTTTTGCCATGTGTACATTTATACCAATAGTGGGCTGTACTTGCAAGCCATTGTAATGATTTTTTTGTATTCCTATTTGTACCTTTTTTTTTAACCCAAATCATAGTTTGTTTTTATTATTGTCCATGATTTTTAAACAAAATCATGAGACTGAAACATTTTTCTTCACTTCAACAGCATATAAGCCCTTGAGACGTTATATATGCTGATTTGACAACATTGGGGAATTTTAAAATTTTGGGTTAAAAAAATGTTGAGAATGTAGGCTATGGAAGCGTTTCTGTGTACTGGCATTTGCATAAAATGATGCAAAGAATTGGTCAGGCACCAATTTTGGAGATGGATAGGAAGGCTGTAGGGGAGGAGGAGGCCTCTATTAGGGCACAGTATCTAACATTTTGCTGTGCTCTCAATAGATAATACAGTAAAGTTTCCATAGCCAGCTATCTTAACTCTGTTTAATATTGTACTATTTGATTTTGACAGGAGGTTCCAATTTTTGTTATTACAAAAGCCTAGTATGAAGGAACTTTGTTGTTCTTATATCTGTATGTAAAATGTGTAGTTTTGCCATGTGTACATTTATACCAATAGTGGGCTGTACTTGCAAGCCATTGTAATGATTTTTTTGTATTCCTATTTGTACCTTTTTTTAACCCAAATCATAGTTTGTTTTTATTATTGTCCATGATTTTTAAACAAAATCATGAGACTGAAACATTTTTCTTCACTTCAACAGCATATAACCCCTTGAGACGTTATATATGCTGATTTGACAACATTGGGGAATTTTAAAAATTTGGGTTAAAAAAATGTTGAGAATGTAGGCTATGGAAGCGTTTCTGTGTACTGTCATTTGCATAAAATGATGCAAAGAATTGGTCAGGCACCAATTTTGGAGATGGATAGGAAGGCTGTAGGGGAGGAGGAGGCCTCTATTAGGGCACAGTATCTAACATTTTGCTGTGCTCTCAATAGATAATACAGTAAAGTTTCCATAGCCAGCTATCTTAACTCTGTTTAATATTGTACTATTTGATTTTGACAGGAGGTTCCAATTTTTGTTATTACAAAAGCCTAGTATGAAGGAACTTTGTTTTTCTTATATCTGTATATAAAATGTGTAGTTTTGCTATGTGTACATTTATACCAATATTGGGCTGTACTTGCCAGCTCAGCTATTGTCATGATTTTATTGTATTCCTATTTGTACCTTTTTTTAACCCAAATCATAGTTTGTTTTTATTATTGTCCATGATTTTTAACCAAAATCATGAGACTGAAACATTTTTTATTCATTTCAACAGCATATAACCCCTAGAGACGTTATGTGTGATGATTTGACAAAATTGGTGAATTAAAAAACATTTGGGTTAAAAAATGTTGAGATTGTAGGCTATGGAAGCGTTTCTGTGTACTGTCATTTGCATAAAATGATGCAAAGAATTGGTCAGGCACCAATTTTGGAGATGGATAGGAAGGCTGTAGGGGAGGAGGAGGCCTCTATTAGGGTACAGTATCTAACATTTCGCTGTGCTCTCAATAGATAATACAGTAAAGTTTACATAGCCAGCTATCTTAACTCTGTTTAATACAGTGGTCCCTCAACATACGATGGTAATTTGTTCCAAACGAGCCATCGTTTTTCGAATCCATCGTATGTTGAGGGATTTGTGCAATGTAAAGTATATGAAGCTGTACTCACCTGTCCCCGCCGTTCGCGATGGTGTCCCCGCCGCTCGCGATGGTGACCCCGGGCCTCCGCTGGACTCTCCTGGTCTTCTCCGGTCCTCTGCTGTCTTCCGTAAGGCCTTACTGGGCCTGCATAGCGACGTCATTACGCCGCTGCGTACGCCATCCCTATTGGATGACGTGGGCACCAGCGTATTGACGTTATCGGAGAGGGCCGAGAAGACTCCGGAAGACCAGCGCTGGACCCGGAGGGCACCCCGGAGCATCGTGGAGGGGTAAGTAATACTTACCGCACCACACGGGGAACATTAAGCGGCTATTTGGCAGCAGCTTAAGCATTTTTCGCTGCCGGATAGCACTTGATGCGATGTCCCCGACATAAAAAAGCATCGTATGACGATGCTGACATCGACATGCGATGGCCTCTGAGAGGCCATCGTATGTCGATTTGATCATATGTCGGGGCCATCGTAGGTCGGGGGGGTCACTGTATTGTACTATTTGATTTTGACAGGAGCTGGCAATTTTTTATATTACAAAAGCCTAGTATGAAGGAAGGTTGTTGTTCTTATATCTGTATGTAAAATGTGTAGTTTTGCCATGTGTACATTTATACCAATAGTGGGCTGTACTTGCAAGCCATTGTAATGATTTTTTTGTATTCCTATTTGTACCTTTTTTTTAACCCAAATCATAGTTTGTTTTTATTATTGTCCATGATTTTTAACCAAAATCATGAGACTGAAACATTTTTTATTCATTTCAACAGCTTATAACCCCTTGAGACGTTATGTATGTTGATTTGACAAAATTGGTGAATAAAAAAAAATTTGGGTTAAAAATTTTTGAGATTGTAGGCTATGGAAGCTTTTCTGTGTACTGTCATTTGCATAAAATGATGCAAAGAATTGGTCAGGCACCAATTTTGGAGATGGATAGGAAGGCTGTAGGGGGAGGAGGAGGCCTCTATTAGGGCACAGTGTCTAACATTTCGCTGTGCTCTCAATATATAATACAGTAAAGTTTCCATAGCCAGCTATCTTAACTCTGTTTAATTTTGTACTATTTGATTTTGACAGGAGGTGGCCATTTTTTTTATTACAAAAGCCAAGTAAGATGGAACCTTGTTGTTTTTACATCTGTATCTAAAATGTATAGTTTTGCTATGTGTACATTTATACTAATATTGGGCTGTACTTGCCAGCTATTGTCATTATTTTATTGTATTTCTATTTATACCTTTTTTAACCCAAATAATAGTTTGTTTTTATTATTGTCCATGATTTTTAACCAAAATCATGAGACTGAAACATTTTTTTCTTCACTTCAACAGCATATAACCCCTTGAGACGTTATGTATGTTGATGTGACAAAATTGGTGAATTAAAAAACATTTGGGTTAAAAAATGTTGAGATTGTAGGCTATGGTAGCGTTTCTGTGTACTGTCATTTGCATGAAATGATGCAAAGTATTGGTCAGGCACCAATTTTGGAGATGGATAGGAAGGCTGCAGGGGAGGAAGAGGCCTCTATTAGGGCACAGTATCTAACATTTCGCTGTGCTCTCAATAGATAATACCGTAAAGTTTCCATAGCCAGTAGTGTTGCTCGCGAATATTCGCATTTCGAATATTATTCGCGAATATCGCATATTCGCGAATTCGCGAATTTCGCGAATATAGCGCTATATATTCGTAATTACGAATATTCGTTTTTTTTTTTTTTTATTTATTTATTTTTTCACAGTACACATCACAGTGATCATCCCTCTCTGCTTCCAGCTTGTGTGGGGTAAAGAAAGCTCTAATACTACTGTGTGAGAGAACGGTGTGCGAATTTTCGCATATGCGAAAATTTGCATATGCTACTTTTCGCATTTGCGAATGTTCGCATATGTTAATTTTCGCACACGCGAATATTCACATATGCGAAAATACAACGAGAATATTACGAATATGCGAATATTCGCGAATATGACGAATATTCGTCCATATATTCGCGAATATTCGCGAATTCGAATATGGCCTATGCCGCTCAACACTAATAGCCAGCTATCTTAACTCTGTTTAATATTGTACTATTTGATTTTGACAGGAGGTGCCAATTTTTGTTATTACAAAAGCCTAGTATGAAGGAACTTTGTTGTTCTTATATCTGTATCTAAAATGTGTAGTTTTGCTATGTGTACATTTATACCAATATTGGGCTGTACTTGCCAGCTATTGTCATGATTTTATTGTATTCCTATTTGTACCTTTTTTTAACCCAAATCATAGTTTGTTTTTATTATTGTCCATGATTTTTAACCAAAATCATGAGACTGAAACATTTTTTATCCATTTCAACAGCATATAACCCCTTGAGACGTTATGTATGTTGATTTGACAAAATTGGTGAATTAAAAAAAAATTTGGGTTAAAAAATGTTGAGATTGTAGGCTATGGAAGCGTTTCTGTGTACTGTCATTTGCATAAAATGATGCAAAGAATTGGTCAGGCACCAATTTTGGAGATGGATAGGAAGGCTGTAGGGGAGGAGGAGGCCTCTATTAAGGTACAGTATCTAACATTTCACTGTTCTCTCAATAGATAATACAGTAAAGTTTCCATAGCCAGCTATCTTAACTGTTTAATACAGTGGTCCCTCAACATACGATGGTAATTCGTTCCAAACGAGCCATCGTTTTTCGAATCCATCGTATGTTGAGGGATTCGTGCAATGTAAAGTATAAGAAGCTGTACTCACCTGTCCCCGCCGCTCGTGATGGTGTCCCCGGGCCTCCGCTGGACTCTCCTGGTCTTCTCCGGTCCTCTGCTGTCTTCCGCAAGGCCTTACTGGGCCTGCGTAGCGACGTCATTACGCCGCTGCATGCTCTATTCCTATTGGATGACGTGGGCATCAGCGTATTGACGTCATCGGAGAGGGCCGAGAAGACACCGGAAGACCAGCGCTGGACCCGGAGGGCACCCCGGAGCATCGTGGAGGGGTAAGTAATACTTACCGCACCACATGGGGAACATTAAGCGGCTATTTGGCAGCAGCTTAAGCATTTTTCGCTGCCGGATAGCACTTGATGCGATGTCCCCGACATAAAAAAGCATCGTATGACGATGCTGACATCGACATGCGATGGCCTCTGAGAGGTTATCGTATGTCGATTTGATCATATGTCGGGGCCATCGTAGGTCGGGGGGGTCACTGTATTGTACTATTTGATTTTGACAGGAGCTGGCAATTTTTTATATTACAAAAGCCTAGTATGAAGGAAGGTTGTTGTTCTTATACCTGTATGTAAAATGTGTAGTTTTGCCATGTGTACATTTATACCAATAGTGGGCTGTACTTGCAAGCCATTGTAATGATTTTTTTGTATTCCTATTTGTACCTTTTTTTTAACCCAAATCATAGTTTGTTTTTATTATTGTCCATGATTTTTAAACAAAATCATGAGACTGAAACATTTTTTATCCATTTCAACAGCATATAACCCCTTGAGACGTTATGTATGTTGATTTGACAAAATTGGTGAATTAAAAAAAATTTGGGTTAAAAAATGTTGAGATTGTAGGCTATGGAAGCGTTTCTGTGTACTGTCATTTGCATAAAATGATGCAAAGAATTGGTCAGGCACCAATTTTGGAGATGGATAGGAAGGCTGTAGGGGAGGAGGAGGCCTCTATTAGGGTACAGTATCTAACATTTCGCTGTGCTCTCAATAGATAATACAGTAAAGTTTACATAGCCTGCTATCTTAACTCTGTTTAATACAGTGGTCCCTCAACATACAATGGTAATTCGTTCAAAACGAGCCATCGTTTTTCAAATCCATCATATGTTGAGGGATTCGTGCAATGTAAAGTATATGAAGCTGTACTCACCTGTCCCCGCCGTTCGCGATGGTGTCCCCGCCGCTCGCGATGGTGACCCCGGGCCTCCGCTGGACTCTCCTGGTCTTCTCCGGTCCTCTGCTGTCTTCCGTAAGGCCTTACTGGGCCTGCGTAGCGACGTCATTACGCCGCTGCGTACGCTATTCCTATTGGATGACGTGGGCAGCAGCATATTGACGTCATCGGAGAGGGCCGAGAAGACACCGGAAGACCAGCGCTGGACCCGGAGGGCACCCAGGAGCATCGTGGAGGGGTAAATAATACTTACCGCACCACACGGGGAACATTAAGCGGCTATTTGGCAGCAGCTTAAGCATTTTTCGCTGCCGGATAGCACTTGATGCGATGGCCCCGACATAAAAAAGCATTGTATGTCGATGCTGACATCGACATGCGATGGCCTCTGAGAGGCCATCGTATGTCGATTTGATCATATGTCGGGGCCATTGTAGGTCGGGGGGGGGGGTCACTGTATTGTACCATTTGATTTTGACAGGAGCTGGCAATTTTTTATATTACAAAAGCCTAGTATGAAGGAAGTTTGTTGTTCTTATATCTGTATGTAAAATGTGTAGTTTTGCCATGTGTACATTTATACCAATAGTGGGCTGTACTTGCAAGCCATTGTAATGATTTTTTTGTATTCCTATTTGTACCTTTTTTTTTAACCCAAATCATAGTTTGTTTTTATTATTGTCCATGATTTTTAAACAAAATCATGTGACTGAAACATTTTTCTTCACTTCAACAGCATATAACCCCTTGAGACGTTATATATGCTGATTTGACAACATTGGGGAATTTAAAAATTTGGATTAAAAAAATGTTGAGAATGTAGGCTATGGAAGCGTTTCTGTGTACTGTCATTTGCATAAAATGATGCAAAGAATTGGTCAGGCACCAATTTTGGAGATGGATAGGAAGGCTGTAGGGGAGGAGGAGGCCTCTATTAGGGCACAGTATCTAACATTTCGCTGTGCTCTCAATAGATAATACAGTAAAGTTTCCATAGCCAGCTATCTTAACTCTGTTTAATATTGTACTATTTGATTTTGACAGGAGGTTCCAATTTTTGTTATTACAAAAGCCTAGTATGAAGGAACTTTGTTGTTCTTATATCTGTATGTAAAATGTGTAGTTTTGCCATGTGTACATTTATACCAATAGTGGGCTGTACTTGCAAGCCATTGTAATGATTTTTTTGTATTCCTATTTGTACCTTTTTTTTTAACCCAAATCATAGTTTGTTTTTATTTTTGTCCATGATTTTTAAACAAAATTATGAGACTGAAACATTTTTCTTCACTTCAACAGCATATAACCCCTTGAGACGTTATATATGCTGATTTGACAACATTGGGGAATTTTAAAAATTTGGGTTAAAAAAATGTTGAGAATGTAGGCTATGGAAGCGTTTCTGTGTACTGTCATTTGCATAAAATGATGCAAAGAATTGGTCAGGCACCAATTTTGGAGATGGATAGGAAGGCTGTAGGGGAGGAGGAGGCCTCTATTAGGGCACAGTATCTAACATTTCGCTGTGCTCTCAATAGATAATACAGTAAAGTTTCCATAGCCAGCTATCTTAACTCTGTTTAATATTGTACTATTTGATTTTGACAGGAGGTTCCAATTTTTGTTATTACAAAAGCCTAGTATGAAGGAACTTTGTTTTTCTTATATCTGTATATAAAATGTGTAGTTTTGCTATGTGTACATTTATACCAATATTGGGCTGTACTTGCCAGCTCAGCTATTGTCATGATTTTATTGTATTCCTATTTGTACCTTTTTTTAACCCAAATCATAGTTTGTTTTTATTATTGTCCATGATTTTTAACCAAAATCATGAGACTGAAACATTTTTTATTCATTTCAACAGCATATAACCCCTAGAGACGTTATGTGTGATGATTTGACAAAATTGGTGAATTAAAAAACATTTGGGTTAAAAAATGTTGAGATTGTAGGCTATGGAAGCGTTTCTGTGTACTGTCATTTGCATAAAATGATGCAAAGAATTGGTCAGGCACCAATTTTGGAGATGGATAGGAAGGCTGTAGGGGAGGAGGAGGCCTCTATTAGGGTACAGTATCTAACATTTCGCTGTGCTCTCAATAGATAATATAGTAAAGTTTACATAGCCAGCTATCTTAACTCTGTTTAATACAGTGGTCCCTCAACATACGATGGTAATTTGTTCCAAACGAGCTATCGTTTTTCGAATCCATCGTATGTTGAGGGATTCGTGCAATGTAAAGTATATGAAGCTGTACTCACCTGTCCCCGCCGTTCGCGATGGTGTCCCCGCCGCTCGCGATGGTGACCCCGGGCCTCCGCTGGACTCTCCTGGTCTTCTCCGGTCCTCTGCTGTCTTCCGTAAGGCCTTACTGGGCCTGCATAGCGACGTCATTACGCCGCTGCGTACGCCATCCCTATTGGATGACGTGGGCACCAGCGTATTGACGTTATCGGAGAGGGCCGAGAAGACTCCGGAAGACCAGCGCTGGACCCGGAGGGCACCCCGGAGCATCGTGGAGGGGTAAGTAATACTTACCGCACCACACGGGGAACATTAAGCGGCTATTTGGCAGCAGCTTAAGCATTTTTCGCTGCCGGATAGCACTTGATGCGATGTCCCCGACATAAAAAAGCATTGTATGACGATGCTGACATCGACATGCGATGGCCTCTGAGAGGCCATCGTATGTCGATTTGATCATATGTCGGGGCCATCGTAGGTCGGGGGGGTCACTGTATTGTACTATTTGATTTTGACAGGAGCTGGCAATTTTTTATATTACAAAAGCCTAGTATGAAGGAAGGTTGTTGTTCTTATATCTGTATGTAAAATGTGTAGTTTTGCCATGTGTACATTTATACCAATAGTGGGCTGTACTTGCAAGCCATTGTAATGATTTTTTTGTATTCCTATTTGTACCTTTTTTTTAACCCAAATCATAGTTTGTTTTTATTATTGTCCATGATTTTTAACCAAAATCATGAGACTGAAACATTTTTTATTCATTTCAACAGCTTATAACCCCTTGAGACGTTATGTATGTTGATTTGACAAAATTGGTGAATAAAAAAAAATTTGGGTTAAAAATTTTTGAGATTGTAGGCTATGGAAGCTTTTCTGTGTACTGTCATTTGCATAAAATGATGCAAAGAATTGGTCAGGCACCAATTTTGGAGATGGATAGGAAGGCTGTAGGGGGAGGAGGAGGCCTCTATTAGGGCACAGTGTCTAACATTTCGCTGTGCTCTCAATATATAATACAGTAAAGTTTCCATAGCCAGCTATCTTAACTCTGTTTAATTTTGTACTATTTGATTTTGACAGGAGGTGGCCATTTTTTTTATTACAAAAGCCAAGTAAGATGGAACCTTGTTGTTTTTACATCTGTATCTAAAATGTATAGTTTTGCTATGTGTACATTTATACTAATATTGGGCTGTACTTGCCAGCTATTGTCATTATTTTATTGTATTTCTATTTATACCTTTTTTTAACCCAAATAATAGTTTGTTTTTATTATTGTCCATGATTTTTAACCAAAATCATGAGACTGAAACATTTTTTTCTTCACTTCAACAGCATATAACCCCTTGAGACGTTATGTATGTTGATGTGACAAAATTGGTGAATTAAAAAACATTTGGGTTAAAAAATGTTGAGATTGTAGGCTATGGTAGCGTTTCTGTGTACTGTCATTTGCATGAAATGATGCAAAGTATTGGTCAGGCACCAATTTTGGAGATGGATAGGAAGGCTGCAGGGGAGGAAGAGGCCTCTATTAGGGCACAGTATCTAACATTTCGCTGTGCTCTCAATAGATAATACCGTAAAGTTTCCATAGCCAGTAGTGTTGCTCGCGAATATTCGCATTTCGAATATTATTCGCGAATATCGCATATTCGCGAATTCGCGAATTTCGCGAATATAGCGCTATATATTCGTAATTACGAATATTCGTTTTTTTTTTTTTTTATTTATTTTTTCACAGTACACATCACAGTGATCATCCCTCTCTGCTTCCAGCTTGTGTGGGGTAAAGAAAGCTCTAATACTACTGTGTGAGAGAACGGTGTGCGAATTTTCGCATATGCGAAAATTTGCATATGCTACTTTTCGCATATGCGAATGTTCGCATATGTTAATTTTCGCACACGCGAATATTCACATATGCGAAAATACAACGAGAATATTACGAATATGCGAATATTCGCGAATATGACGAATATTCGTCCATATATTCGCGAATATTCGCGAATTCGAATATGGCCTATGCCGCTCAACACTAATAGCCAGCTATCTTAACTCTGTTTAATATTGTACTATTTGATTTTGACAGGAGGTGCCAATTTTTGTTATTACAAAAGCCTAGTATGAAGGAACTTTGTTGTTCTTATATCTGTATCTAAAATGTGTAGTTTTGCTATGTGTACATTTATACCAATATTGGGCTGTACTTGCCAGCTATTGTCATGATTTTATTGTATTCCTATTTGTACCTTTTTTTAACCCAAATCATAGTTTGTTTTTATTATTGTCCATGATTTTTAACCAAAATCATGAGACTGAAACATTTTTTATCCATTTCAACAGCATATAACCCCTTGAGACGTTATGTATGTTGATTTGACAAAATTGGTGAATTAAAAAAAAATTTGGGTTAAAAAATGTTGAGATTGTAGGCTATGGAAGCGTTTCTGTGTACTGTCATTTGCATAAAATGATGCAAAGAATTGGTCAGGCACCAATTTTGGAGATGGATAGGAAGGCTGTAGGGGAGGAGGAGGCCTCTATTAAGGTACAGTATCTAACATTTCACTGTTCTCTCAATAGATAATACAGTAAAGTTTCCATAGCCAGCTATCTTAACTGTTTAATACAGTGGTCCCTCAACATACGATGGTAATTCGTTCCAAACGAGCCATCGTTTTTCGAATCCATCGTATGTTGAGGGATTCGTGCAATGTAAAGTATAAGAAGCTGTACTCACCTGTCCCCGCCGCTCGTGATGGTGTCCCCGGGCCTCCGCTGGACTCTCCTGGTCTTCTCCGGTCCTCTGCTGTCTTCCGCAAGGCCTTACTGGGCCTGCGTAGCGACGTCATTACGCCGCTGCATGCTCTATTCCTATTGGATGACGTGGGCATCAGCGTATTGACGTCATCGGAGAGGGCCGAGAAGACACCGGAAGACCAGCGCTGGACCCGGAGGGCACCCCGGAGCATCGTGGAGGGGTAAGTAATACTTACCGCACCACATGGGGAACATTAAGCGGCTATTTGGCAGCAGCTTAAGCATTTTTCGCTGCCGGATAGCACTTGATGCGATGTCCCCGACATAAAAAAGCATCGTATGACGATGCTGACATCGACATGCGATGGCCTCTGAGAGGTTATCGTATGTCGATTTGATCATATGTCGGGGCCATCGTAGGTCGGGGGGGTCACTGTATTGTACTATTTGATTTTGACAGGAGCTGGCAATTTTTTATATTACAAAAGCCTAGTATGAAGGAAGGTTGTTGTTCTTATACCTGTATGTAAAATGTGTAGTTTTGCCATGTGTACATTTATACCAATAGTGGGCTGTACTTGCAAGCCATTGTAATGATTTTTTTGTATTCCTATTTGTACCTTTTTTTTAACCCAAATCATAGTTTGTTTTTATTATTGTCCATGATTTTTAAACAAAATCATGAGACTGAAACATTTTTTATCCATTTCAACAGCATATAACCCCTTGAGACGTTATGTATGTTGATTTGACAAAATTGGTGAATTAAAAAAAAATTTGGGTTAAAAAATGTTGAGATTGTAGGCTATGGAAGCGTTTCTGTGTACTGTCATTTGCATAAAATGATGCAAAGAATTGGTCAGGCACCAATTTTGGAGATGGATAGGAAGGCTGTAGGGGAGGAGGAGGCCTCTATTAGGGTACAGTATCTAACATTTCGCTGTGCTCTCAATAGATAATACAGTAAAGTTTACATAGCCTGCTATCTTAACTCTGTTTAATACAGTGGTCCCTCAACATACAATGGTAATTCGTTCAAAACGAGCCATCGTTTTTCAAATCCATCATATGTTGAGGGATTCGTGCAATGTAAAGTATATGAAGCTGTACTCACCTGTCCCCGCCGTTCGCGATGGTGTCCCCGCCGCTCGCGATGGTGACCCCGGGCCTCCGCTGGACTCTCCTGGTCTTCTCCGGTCCTCTGCTGTCTTCCGTAAGGCCTTACTGGGCCTGCGTAGCGACGTCATTACGCCGCTGCGTACGCTATTCCTATTGGATGACGTGGGCAGCAGCATATTGACGTCATCGGAGAGGGCCGAGAAGACACCGGAAGACCAGCGCTGGACCCGGAGGGCACCCAGGAGCATCGTGGAGGGGTAAATAATACTTACCGCACCACACGGGGAACATTAAGCGGCTATTTGGCAGCAGCTTAAGCATTTTTCGCTGCCGGATAGCACTTGATGCGATGGCCCCGACATAAAAAAGCATTGTATGTCGATGCTGACATCGACATGCGATGGCCTCTGAGAGGCCATCGTATGTCGATTTGATCATATGTCGGGGCCATTGTAGGTCGGGGGGGGGGTCACTGTATTGTACCATTTGATTTTGACAGGAGCTGGCAATTTTTTATATTACAAAAGCCTAGTATGAAGGAAGTTTGTTGTTCTTATATCTGTATGTAAAATGTGTAGTTTTGCCATGTGTACATTTATACCAATAGTGGGCTGTACTTGCAAGCCATTGTAATGATTTTTTTGTATTCCTATTTGTACCTTTTTTTTTAACCCAAATCATAGTTTGTTTTTATTATTGTCCATGATTTTTAAACAAAATCATGTGACTGAAACATTTTTCTTCACTTCAACAGCATATAACCCCTTGAGACGTTATATATGCTGATTTGACAACATTGGGGAATTTAAAAATTTGGATTAAAAAAATGTTGAGAATGTAGGCTATGGAAGCGTTTCTGTGTACTATCATTTGCATAAAATGATGCAAAGAATTGGTCAGGCACCAATTTTGGAGATGGATAGGAAGGCTGTAGGGGAGGAGGAGGCCTCTATTAGGGCACAGTATCTAACATTTCGCTGTGCTCTCAATAGATAATACAGTAAAGTTTCCATAGCCAGCTATCTTAACTCTGTTTAATATTGTACTATTTGATTTTGACAGGAGGTTCCAATTTTTGTTATTACAAAAGCCTAGTATGAAGGAACTTTGTTGTTCTTATATCTGTATGTAAAATGTGTAGTTTTGCCATGTGTACATTTATACCAATAGTGGGCTGTACTTGCAAGCCATTGTAATGATTTTTTTGTATTCCTATTTGTACCTTTTTTTTTTAACCCAAATCATAGTTTGTTTTTATTATTGTCCATGATTTTTAAACAAAATTATGAGACTGAAACATTTTTCTTCACTTCAACAGCATATAACCCCTTGAGACGTTATATATGCTGATTTGACAACATTGGGGAATTTTAAAAATTTGGGTTAAAAAAATGTTGAGAATGTAGGCTATGGAAGCGTTTCTGTGTACTGTCATTTGCATAAAATGATGCAAAGAATTGGTCAGGCACCAATTTTGGAGATGGATAGGAAGGCTGTAGGGGAGGAGGAGGCCTCTATTAGGGCACAGTATCTAACATTTCGCTGTGCTCTCAATAGATAATACAGTAAAGTTTCCATAGCCAGCTATCTTAACTCTGTTTAATATTGTACTATTTGATTTTGACAGGAGGTTCCAATTTTTGTTATTACAAAAGCCTAGTATGAAGGAACTTTGTTTTTCTTATATCTGTATATAAAATGTGTAGTTTTGCTATGTGTACATTTATACCAATATTGGGCTGTACTTGCCAGCTCAGCTATTGTCATGATTTTATTGTATTCCTATTTGTACCTTTTTTTAACCCAAATCATAGTTTGTTTTTATTATTGTCCATGATTTTTAACCAAAATCATGAGACTGAAACATTTTTTATTCATTTCAACAGCATATAACCCCTAGAGACGTTATGTGTGATGATTTGACAAAATTGGTGAATTAAAAAACATTTGGGTTAAAAAATGTTGAGATTGTAGGCTATGGAAGCGTTTCTGTGTACTGTCATTTGCATAAAATGATGCAAAGAATTGGTCAGGCACCAATTTTGGAGATGGATAGGAAGGCTGTAGGGGAGGAGGAGGCCTCTATTAGGGTACAGTATCTAACATTTCGCTGTGCTCTCAATAGATAATATAGTAAAGTTTACATAGCCAGCTATCTTAACTCTGTTTAATACAGTGGTCCCTCAACATACGATGGTAATTTGTTCCAAACGAGCTATCGTTTTTCGAATCCATCGTATGTTGAGGGATTCGTGCAATGTAAAGTATATGAAGCTGTACTCACCTGTCCCCGCCGTTCGCGATGGTGTCCCCGCCGCTCGCGATGGTGACCCCGGGCCTCCGCTGGACTCTCCTGGTCTTCTCCGGTCCTCTGCTGTCTTCCGTAAGGCCTTACTGGGCCTGCATAGCGACGTCATTACGCCGCTGCGTACGCCATCCCTATTGGATGACGTGGGCACCAGCGTATTGACGTTATCGGAGAGGGCCGAGAAGACTCCGGAAGACCAGCGCTGGACCCGGAGGGCACCCCGGAGCATCGTGGAGGGGTAAGTAATACTTACCGCACCACACGGGGAACATTAAGCGGCTATTTGGCAGCAGCTTAAGCATTTTTCGCTGCCGGATAGCACTTGATGCGATGTCCCCGACATAAAAAAGCATTGTATGACGATGCTGACATCGACATGCGATGGCCTCTGAGAGGCCATCGTATGTCGATTTGATCATATGTCGGGGCCATCGTAGGTCGGGGGGGTCACTGTATTGTACTATTTGATTTTGACAGGAGCTGGCAATTTTTTATATTACAAAAGCCTAGTATGAAGGAAGGTTGTTGTTCTTATATCTGTATGTAAAATGTGTAGTTTTGCCATGTGTACATTTATACCAATAGTGGGCTGTACTTGCAAGCCATTGTAATGATTTTTTTGTATTCCTATTTGTACCTTTTTTTTAACCCAAATCATAGTTTGTTTTTATTATTGTCCATGATTTTTAACCAAAATCATGAGACTGAAACATTTTTTATTCATTTCAACAGCTTATAACCCCTTGAGACGTTATGTATGTTGATTTGACAAAATTGGTGAATAAAAAAAAATTTGGGTTAAAAATTTTTGAGATTGTAGGCTATGGAAGCTTTTCTGTGTACTGTCATTTGCATAAAATGATGCAAAGAATTGGTCAGGCACCAATTTTGGAGATGGATAGGAAGGCTGTAGGGGGAGGAGGAGGCCTCTATTAGGGCACAGTGTCTAACATTTCGCTGTGCTCTCAATATATAATACAGTAAAGTTTCCATAGCCAGCTATCTTAACTCTGTTTAATTTTGTACTATTTGATTTTGACAGGAGGTGGCCATTTTTTTTATTACAAAAGCCAAGTAAGATGGAACCTTGTTGTTTTTACATCTGTATCTAAAATGTATAGTTTTGCTATGTGTACATTTATACTAATATTGGGCTGTACTTGCCAGCTATTGTCATTATTTTATTGTATTTCTATTTATACCTTTTTTTAACCCAAATAATAGTTTGTTTTTATTATTGTCCATGATTTTTAACCAAAATCATGAGACTGAAACATTTTTTTCTTCACTTCAACAGCATATAACCCCTTGAGACGTTATGTATGTTGATGTGACAAAATTGGTGAATTAAAAAACATTTGGGTTAAAAAATGTTGAGATTGTAGGCTATGGTAGCGTTTCTGTGTACTGTCATTTGCATGAAATGATGCAAAGTATTGGTCAGGCACCAATTTTGGAGATGGATAGGAAGGCTGCAGGGGAGGAAGAGGCCTCTATTAGGGCACAGTATCTAACATTTCGCTGTGCTCTCAATAGATAATACCGTAAAGTTTCCATAGCCAGTAGTGTTGCTCGCGAATATTCGCATTTCGAATATTATTCGCGAATATCGCATATTTGCGAATTCGCGAATTTCGCGAATATAGCGCTATATATTCGTAATTACGAATATTCGTTTTTTTTTTTTTTTATTTATTTATTTTTTCACAGTACACATCACAGTGATCATCCCTCTCTGCTTCCAGCTTGTGTGGGGTAAAGAAAGCTTTAATACTACTGTGTGAGAGAACGGTGTGCGAATTTTCGCATATGCGAAAATTTGCATATGCTACTTTTCGCATGTGCGAATGTTCGCATATGTTAATTTTCGCACACGCGAATATTCACATATGCGAAAATACAACGAGAATATTACGAATATGCGAATATTCGCGAATATGACGAATATTCGTCCATATATTCGCGAATATTCGCGAATTCGAATATGGCCTATGCCGCTCAACACTAATAGCCAGCTATCTTAACTCTGTTTAATATTGTACTATTTGATTTTGACAGGAGGTGCCAATTTTTGTTATTACAAAAGCCTAGTATGAAGGAACTTTGTTGTTCTTATATCTGTATCTAAAATGTGTAGTTTTGCTATGTGTACATTTATACCAATATTGGGCTGTACTTGCCAGCTATTGTCATGATTTTATTGTATTCCTATTTGTACCTTTTTTTAACCCAAATCATAGTTTGTTTTTATTATTGTCCATGATTTTTAACCAAAATCATGAGACTGAAACATTTTTTATCCATTTCAACAGCATATAACCCCTTGAGACGTTATGTATGTTGATTTGACAAAATTGGTGAATTAAAAAAAAATTTGGGTTAAAAAATGTTGAGATTGTAGGCTATGGAAGCGTTTCTGTGTACTGTCATTTGCATAAAATGATGCAAAGAATTGGTCAGGCACCAATTTTGGAGATGGATAGGAAGGCTGTAGGGGAGGAGGAGGCCTCTATTAAGGTACAGTATCTAACATTTCACTGTTCTCTCAATAGATAATACAGTAAAGTTTCCATAGCCAGCTATCTTAACTGTTTAATACAGTGGTCCCTCAACATACGATGGTAATTCGTTCCAAACGAGCCATCGTTTTTCGAATCCATCGTATGTTGAGGGATTCGTGCAATGTAAAGTATAAGAAGCTGTACTCACCTGTCCCCGCCGCTCGTGATGGTGTCCCCGGGCCTCCGCTGGACTCTCCTGGTCTTCTCCGGTCCTCTGCTGTCTTCCGCAAGGCCTTACTGGGCCTGCGTAGCGACGTCATTACGCCGCTGCATGCTCTATTCCTATTGGATGACGTGGGCATCAGCGTATTGACGTCATCGGAGAGGGCCGAGAAGACACCGGAAGACCAGCGCTGGACCCGGAGGGCACCCCGGAGCATCGTGGAGGGGTAAGTAATACTTACCGCACCACACGGGGAACATTAAGCGGCTATTTGGCAGCAGCTTAAGCATTTTTCGCTGCCGGATAGCACTTGATGCGATGTCCCCGACATAAAAAAGCATCGTATGACGATGCTGACATCGACATGCGATGGCCTCTGAGAGGTTATCGTATGTCGATTTGATCATATGTCGGGGCCATCGTAGGTCGGGGGGGTCACTGTATTGTACTATTTGATTTTGACAGGAGCTGGCAATTTTTTATATTACAAAAGCCTAGTATGAAGGAAGGTTGTTGTTCTTATACCTGTATGTAAAATGTGTAGTTTTGCCATGTGTACATTTATACCAATAGTGGGCTGTACTTGCAAGCCATTGTAATGATTTTTTTGTATTCCTATTTGTACCTTTTTTTTAACCCAAATCATAGTTTGTTTTTATTATTGTCCATGATTTTTAAACAAAATCATGAGACTGAAACATTTTTTATCCATTTCAACAGCATATAACCCCTTGAGACGTTATGTATGTTGATTTGACAAAATTGGTGAATTAAAAAAAAATTTGGGTTAAAAAATGTTGAGATTGTAGGCTATGGAAGCGTTTCTGTGTACTGTCATTTGCATAAAATGATGCAAAGAATTGGTCAGGCACCAATTTTGGAGATGGATAGGAAGGCTGTAGGGGAGGAGGAGGCCTCTATTAGGGTACAGTATCTAACATTTCGCTGTGCTCTCAATAGATAATACAGTAAAGTTTACATAGCCTGCTATCTTAACTCTGTTTAATACAGTGGTCCCTCAACATACAATGGTAATTCGTTCAAAACGAGCCATCGTTTTTCAAATCCATCATATGTTGAGGGATTCGTGCAATGTAAAGTATATGAAGCTGTACTCACCTGTCCCCGCCGTTCGCGATGGTGTCCCCGCCGCTCGCGATGGTGACCCCGGGCCTCCGCTGGACTCTCCTGGTCTTCTCCGGTCCTCTGCTGTCTTCCGTAAGGCCTTACTGGGCCTGCGTAGCGACGTCATTACGCCGCTGCGTACGCTATTCCTATTGGATGACGTGGGCAGCAGCATATTGACGTCATCGGAGAGGGCCGAGAAGACACCGGAAGACCAGCGCTGGACCCGGAGGGCACCCAGGAGCATCGTGGAGGGGTAAATAATACTTACCGCACCACACGGGGAACATTAAGCGGCTATTTGGCAGCAGCTTAAGCATTTTTCGCTGCCGGATAGCACTTGATGCGATGGCCCCGACATAAAAAAGCATTGTATGTCGATGCTGACATCGACATGCGATGGCCTCTGAGAGGCCATCGTATGTCGATTTGATCATATGTCGGGGCCATTGTAGGTCGGGGGGGGGGGTCACTGTATTGTACCATTTGATTTTGACAGGAGCTGGCAATTTTTTATATTACAAAAGCCTAGTATGAAGGAAGTTTGTTGTTCTTATATCTGTATGTAAAATGTGTAGTTTTGCCATGTGTACATTTATACCAATAGTGGGCTGTACTTGCAAGCCATTGTAATGATTTTTTTGTATTCCTATTTGTACCTTTTTTTTTAACCCAAATCATAGTTTGTTTTTATTATTGTCCATGATTTTTAAACAAAATCATGTGACTGAAACATTTTTCTTCACTTCAACAGCATATAACCCCTTGAGACGTTATATATGCTGATTTGACAACATTGGGGAATTTAAAAATTTGGGTTAAAAAAATGTTGAGAATGTAGGCTATGGAAGCGTTTCTGTGTACTGTCATTTGCATAAAATGATGCAAAGAATTGGTCAGGCACCAATTTTGGAGATGGATAGGAAGGCTGTAGGGGAGGAGGAGGCCTCTATTAGGGCACAGTATCTAACATTTCGCTGTGCTCTCAATAGATAATACAGTAAAGTTTCCATAGCCAGCTATCTTAACTCTGTTTAATATTGTACTATTTGATTTTGACAGGAGGTTCCAATTTTTGTTATTACAAAAGCCTAGTATGAAGGAACTTTGTTGTTCTTATATCTGTATGTAAAATGTGTAGTTTTGCCATGTGTACATTTATACCAATAGTGGGCTGTACTTGCAAGCCATTGTAATGATTTTTTTGTATTCCTATTTGTACCTTTTTTTTAACCCAAATCATAGTTTGTTTTTATTATTGTCCATGATTTTTAAACAAAATCATGAGACTGAAACATTTTTCTTCACTTCAACAGCATATAACCCCTTGAGACGTTATATATGCTGATTTGACAACATTGGGGAATTTTAAAAATTTGGGTTAAAAAAATGTTGAGAATGTAGGCTATGGAAGCGTTTCTGTGTACTGTCATTTGCATAAAATGATGCAAAGAATTGGTCAGGCACCAATTTTGGAGATGGATAGGAAGGCTGTAGGGGAGGAGGAGGCCTCTATTAGGGCACAGTATCTAACATTTCGCTGTGCTCTCAATAGATAATACAGTAAAGTTTCCATAGCCAGCTATCTTAACTCTGTTTAATATTGTACTATTTGATTTTGACAGGAGGTTCCAATTTTTGTTATTACAAAAGCCTAGTATGAAGGAACTTTGTTTTTCTTATATCTGTATATAAAATGTGTAGTTTTGCTATGTGTACATTTATACCAATATTGGGCTGTACTTGCCAGCTCAGCTATTGTCATGATTTTATTGTATTCCTATTTGTACCTTTTTTTAACCCAAATCATAGTTTGTTTTTATTATTGTCCATGATTTTTAACCAAAATCATGAGACTGAAACATTTTTTATTCATTTCAACAGCATATAACCCCTAGAGACGTTATGTGTGATGATTTGACAAAATTGGTGAATTAAAAAACATTTGGGTTAAAAAATGTTGAGATTGTAGGCTATGGAAGCGTTTCTGTGTACTGTCATTTGCATAAAATGATGCAAAGAATTGGTCAGGCACCAATTTTGGAGATGGATAGGAAGGCTGTTGGGGAGGAGGAGGCCTCTATTAGGGTACAGTATCTAACATTTCGCTGTGCTCTCAATAGATAATACAGTAAAGTTTACATAGCCAGCTATCTTAACTCTGTTTAATACAGTGGTCCCTCAACATACGATGGTAATTTGTTCCAAACGAGCCATCGTTTTTCGAATCCATCGTATGTTGAGGGATTCGTGCAATGTAAAGTATATGAAGCTGTACTCACCTGTCCCCGCCGTTCGCGATGGTGTCCCCGCCGCTCGCGATGGTGACCCCGGGCCTCCGCTGGACTCTCCTGGTCTTCTCCGGTCCTCTGCTGTCTTCCGTAAGGCCTTACTGGGCCTGCATAGCGACGTCATTACGCCGCTGCGTACGCCATCCCTATTGGATGACGTGGGCACCAGCGTATTGACGTTATCGGAGAGGGCCGAGAAGACTCCGGAAGACCAGCGCTGGACCCGGAGGGCACCCCGGAGCATCGTGGAGGGGTAAGTAATACTTACCGCACCACACGGGGAACATTAAGCGGCTATTTGGCAGCAGCTTAAGCATTTTTCGCTGCCGGATAGCACTTGATGCGATGTCCCCGACATAAAAAAGCATCGTATGACGATGCTGACATCGACATGCGATGGCCTCTGAGAGGCCATCGTATGTCGATTTGATCATATGTCGGGGCCATCGTAGGTCGGGGGGGTCACTGTATTGTACTATTTGATTTTGACAGGAGCTGGCAATTTTTTATATTACAAAAGCCTAGTATGAAGGAAGGTTGTTGTTCTTATATCTGTATGTAAAATGTGTAGTTTTGCCATGTGTACATTTATACCAATAGTGGGCTGTACTTGCAAGCCATTGTAATGATTTTTTTGTATTCCTATTTGTACCTTTTTTTTAACCCAAATCATAGTTTGTTTTTATTATTGTCCATGATTTTTAACCAAAATCATGAGACTGAAACATTTTTTATTCATTTCAACAGCTTATAACCCCTTGAGACGTTATGTATGTTGATTTGACAAAATTGGTGAATTAAAAAAAATTTGGGTTAAAAATTTATGAGATTGTAGGCTATGGAAGCTTTTCTGTGTACTGTCATTTGCATAAAATGATGCAAAGAATTGGTCAGGCACCAATTTTGGAGATGGATAGGAAGGCTGTAGGGGGAGGAGGAGGCCTCTATTAGGGCACAGTGTCTAACATTTCGCTGTGCTCTCAATATATAATACAGTAAAGTTTCCATAGCCAGCTATCTTAACTCTGTTTAATTTTGTACTATTTGATTTTGACAGGAGGTGGCCATTTTTTTTATTACAAAAGCCAAGTAAGATGGAACCTTGTTGTTTTTACATCTGTATCTAAAATGTATAGTTTTGCTATGTGTACATTTATACTAATATTGGGCTGTACTTGCCAGCTATTGTCATTATTTTATTGTATTTCTATTTATACCTTTTTTTAACCCAAATAATAGTTTGTTTTTATTATTGTCCATGATTTTTAACCAAAATCATGAGACTGAAACATTTTTTTCTTCACTTCAACAGCATATAACCCCTTGAGACGTTATGTATGTTGATGTGACAAAATTGGTGAATTAAAAAACATTTGGGTTAAAAAATGTTGAGATTGTAGGCTATGGTAGCGTTTCTGTGTACTGTCATTTGCATGAAATGATGCAAAGTATTGGTCAGGCACCAATTTTGGAGATGGATAGGAAGGCTGCAGGGGAGGAAGAGGCCTCTATTAGGGCACAGTATCTAACATTTCGCTGTGCTCTCAATAGATAATACCGTAAAGTTTCCATAGCCAGTAGTGTTGCTCGCGAATATTCGCAATTCGAATATTATTCGCGAATATCGCATATTCGCGAATTCGCGAATTTCGCGAATATAGCGCTATATATTCATAATTACGAATATTCGTTTTTTTTTTTATTTATTTATTTTTTCACAGTACACATCACAGTGATCATCCCTCTCTGCTTCCAGCTTGTGTGGGGTAAAGAAAGCTCTAATACTACTGTGTGAGAGAACGGTGTGCGAATTTTCGCATATGCGAAAATTTGCATATGCTACTTTTCGCATATGCGAATGTTCGCATATGTTAATTTTCGCACACGCGAATATTCACATATGCGAAAATACAACGAGAATATTACGAATATGCGAATATTCGCGAATATGACGAATATTCGTCCATATATTCGCGAATATTCGCGAATTCGAATATGGCCTATGCCGCTCAACACTAATAGCCAGCTATCTTAACTCTGTTTAATATTGTACTATTTGATTTTGACAGGAGGTGCCAATTTTTGTTATTACAAAAGCCTAGTATGAAGGAACTTTGTTGTTCTTATATCTGTATCTAAAATGTGTAGTTTTGCTATGTGTACATTTATACCAATATTGGGCTGTACTTGCCAGCTATTGTCATGATTTTATTGTATTCCTATTTGTACCTTTTTTTAACCCAAATCATAGTTTGTTTTTATTATTGTCCATGATTTTTAACCAAAATCATGAGACTGAAACATTTTTTATCCATTTCAACAGCATATAACCCCTTGAGACGTTATGTATGTTGATTTGACAAAATTGGTGAATTAAAAAAAAATTTGGGTTAAAAAATGTTGAGATTGTAGGCTATGGAAGCGTTTCTGTGTACTGTCATTTGCATAAAATGATGCAAAGAATTGGTCAGGCACCAATTTTGGAGATGGATAGGAAGGCTGTAGGGGAGGAGGAGGCCTCTATTAAGGTACAGTATCTAACATTTCACTGTTCTCTCAATAGATAATACAGTAAAGTTTCCATAGCCAGCTATCTTAACTGTTTAATACAGTGGTCCCTCAACATACGATGGTAATTCGTTCCAAACGAGCCATCGTTTGTCGAATCCATCGTATGTTGAGGGATTCGTGCAATGTAAAGTATAAGAAGCTTTACTCACCTGTCCCCGCCGCTCGTGATGGTGTCCCCGGGCCTCCGCTGGACTCTCCTGGTCTTCTCCGGTCCTCTGCTGTCTTCCGCAAGGCCTTACTGGGCCTGCGTAGCGACGTCATTACGCCGCTGCATGCTCTATTTCTATTGGATGACGTGGGCATCAGCGTATTGACGTCATCGGAGAGGGCCGAGAAGACACCGGAAGACCAGCGCTGGACCCGGAGGGCACCCCGGAGCATCGTGGAGGGGTAAGTAATACTTACCGCACCACACGGGGAACATTAAGCGGCTATTTGGCAGCAGCTTAAGCATTTTTCGCTGCCGGATAGCACTTGATGCGATGTCCCCGACATAAAAAAGCATCGTATGACGATGCTGACATCGACATGCGATGGCCTCTGAGAGGTTATCGTATGTCGATTTGATCATATGTCGGGGCCATCGTAGGTCGGGGGGGTCACTGTATTGTACTATTTGATTTTGACAGGAGCTGGCAATTTTTTATATTACAAAAGCCTAGTATGAAGGAAGGTTGTTGTTCTTATACCTGTATGTAAAATGTGTAGTTTTGCCATGTGTACATTTATACCAATAGTGGGCTGTACTTGCAAGCCATTGTAATGATTTTTTTGTATTCCTATTTGTACCTTTTTTTTAACCCAAATCATAGTTTGTTTTTATTATTGTCCATGATTTTTAAACAAAATCATGAGACTGAAACATTTTTTATCCATTTCAACAGCATATAACCCCTTGAAACGTTATGTATGTTGATTTGACAAAATTGGTGAATTAAAAAATAAATTTGGGTTAAAAAATGTTGAGATTGTAGGCCATGGAAGCGTTTCTGTGTACTGTCATTTGCATAAAATGATGCAAAGAATTGGTCAGGCACCAATTTTGGAGATGGATAGGAAGGCTGTAGGGGAGGAGGAGGCCTCTATTAGGGTACAGTATCTAACATTTCGCTGTGCTCTCAATAGATAATACAGTAAAGTTTACATAGCCTGCTATCTTAACTCTGTTTAATACAGTGGTCCCTCAACATACAATGGTAATTCGTTCAAAACGAGCCATCGTTTTTAAAATCCATCATATGTTGAGGGATTCGTGCAATGTAAAGTATATGAAGATGTACTCACCTGTCCCCGCCGTTCGCGATGGTGTCCCCGCCGCTCGCGATGGTGACCCCGGGCCTCCGCTGGACTCTCCTGGTCTTCTCCGGTCCTCTGCTGTCTTCCGTAAGGCCTTACTGGGCCTGCGTAGCGACGTCATTACGCCGCTGCGTACGCTATTCCTATTGGATGACGTGGGCAGCAGCATATTGACGTCATCGGAGAGGGCCGAGAAGACACCAGAAGACCAGCGCTGGACCCGGAGGGCACCCGGGAGCATCGTGGAGGGGTAAATAATACTTACCGCACCACACGGGGAACATTAAGCGGCTATTTGGCAGCAGCTTAAGCATTTTTCGCTGCCGGATAGCACTTGATGCGATGGCCCCGACATAAAAAAGCATTGTATGTCGATGCTGACATCGACATGCGATGGCCTCTCAGAGGCCATCGTATGTCGATTTGATCATATGTCGGGGCCATTGTAGGTCGGGGGGGGGGTCACTGTATTGTACCATTTGATTTTGACAGGAGCTGGCAATTTTTTATATTACAAAAGCCTAGTATGAAGGAAGTTTGTTGTTCTTATATCTGTATGTAAAATGTGTAGTTTTGCCATGTGTACATTTATACCAATAGTGGGCTGTACTTGCAAGCCATTGTAATGATTTTTTTGTATTCCTATTTGTACCTTTTTTTTTAACCCAAATCATAGTTTATTTTTATTATTGTCCATGATTTTTAAACAAAATCATGAGACTGAAACATTTTTCTTCACTTCAACAGCATATAACCCCTTGAGACGTTATATATGCTGATTTGACAACATTGGGGAATTTTAAAATTTTGGGTTAAAAAAATGTTGAGAATGTAGGCTATGGAAGCGTTTCTGTGTACTGTCATTTGCATAAAATGATGCAAAGAATTGGTCAGGCACCAATTTTGGAGATGGATAGGAAGGCTGTAGGGGAGGAGGAGGCCTCTATTAGGGCACAGTATCTAACATTTCGCTGTGCTCTCAATAGATAATACAGTAAAGTTTCCATAGCCAGCTATCTTAACTCTGTTTAATATTGTACTATTTGATTTTGACAGGAGGTTCCAATTTTTGTTATTACAAAAGCCTAGTATGAAGGAACTTTGTTGTTCTTATATCTGTATCTAAAATGTGTAGTTTTGCTATGTGTACATTTATACCAATATTGGGCTGTACTTGCCAGCTATTGTCATGATTTTATTGTATTCCTATTTGTACCTTTTTTTAACCCAAATCATAGTTTGTTTTTATTATTGTCCATGATTTTTAACCAAAATCATGAGACTGAAACATTTTATATCCATTTCAACAGCATATAACCCCTTGAGACGTTATGTATGTTGATTTGACAAAATTGGTGAATTAAAAAAAATTTGGGTTAAAAAATGTTGAGATTGTAGGCTATGGAAGCGTTTCTGTGTACTGTCATTTGCATAAAATGATGCAAAGAATTGGTCAGGCACCAATTTTGGAGATGGATAGGAAGGCTGTAGGGGAGGAGGAGGCCTCTATTAGGGTACAGTATCTAACATTTCGCTGTGCTCTCAATAGATAATACAGTAAAGTTTACATAGCCAGCTATCTTAACTCTGTTTAATACAGTGGTCCCTCAACATACGATGGTAATTCGTTCCAAACGAGCCATCGTTTTTCGAATCCATCGTATGTTGAGGGATTTGTGCAATGTAAAGTATATGAAGCTGTACTCACCTGTCCCCGCCGTTCGCGATGGTGTCCCCGCCGCTCGCAATGGTGACCCCGGGCCTCCGCTGGACTCTCCTGGTCTTCTCCGGTCCTCTGCTGTCTTCCATAAGGCCTTACTGGGCATGCGTAGCGACGTCATTACGCCGCTGCGTACGCCATTCCTATTGGATGATGTGGGCAGCAGCGTATTGACGTCATCGGAGAGGGCCGAGAAGACACCGGAAGACCAGCGCTGGACCCGGAGGACACCCCGTAGCATCGTGGAGGGGTAAGTAATACTTACCGCACCACACGGGGAACATTAAGCGGCTATTTGGCAGCAGCTTAAGCATTTTTCGCTGCCGGATAGCACTTGATGCGATGGCCCCGACATAAAAAAGCATTGTATGTCGATGCTGACATCGACATGCGATGGCCTCTGAGAGGCCATCGTATGTCGATTTGATCATATGTCGGGGCCATCGTAGGTCGGGGGGGTCACTGTATTGTACTATTTGATTTTGACAGGAGCTGGCAATTTTTTATATTACAAAAGCCTAGTATGAAGGAAGTTTGTTGTTCTTATATCTGTATGTAAAATGTGTAGTTTTGCCATGTGTACATTTATACCAATAGTGGGCTGTACTTGCAAGCCATTGTAATGATTTTTTTGTATTCCTATTTGTACCTTTTTTTTTAACCCAAATCATAGTTTGTTTTTATTATTTTCCATGATTTTTAAACAAAATCATGTGACTGAAACATTTTTCTTCACTTCAACAGCATATAACCCCTTGAGACGTTATATATGCTGATTTGACAACATTGGGGAATTTTAAAAATTTGGGTTAAAAAAATGTTGAGAATGTAGGCTATGGAAGCGTTTCTGTGTACTGTCATTTGCATAAAATGATGCAAAGAATTGGTCAGGCACCAATTTTGGAGATGGATAGGAAGGCTGTAGGGGAGGAGGAGGCCTCTATTAGGGCACAGTATCTAACATTTTGCTGTGCTCTCAATAGATAATACAGTAAAGTTTCCATAGCCAGCTATCTTAACTCTGTTTAATATTGTACTATTTGATTTTGACAGGAGGTTCCAATTTTTGTTATTACAAAAGCCTAGTATGAAGGAACTTTGTTGTTCTTATGTCTGTATCTAAAATGTGTAGTTTTGCCATGTGTACATTTATACCAATAGTGGGCTGTACTTGCAAGCCATTGTAATGATTTTTTTGTATTCCTATTTGTACCTTTTTCTTAACCCAAATCATAGTTTGTTTTTATTATTGTCCATGATTTTTAACCAAAATCATGAGACTGAAACATTTTTTATTCATTTCAACAGCCTATAACCCCTTGAGACGTTATGTATGTTGATTTGACAAAATTGGTGAATTAAAAAAAATTTGGGTTAAAAAATTATGAGATTGTATGCTATGGAAGCTTTTCTGTGTACTGTCATTTGCATAAAATGATGCAAAGAATTGGTCAGGCACCAATTTTGGAGATGGATAGGAAGGCTTTAGGGGGAGGAGGAGGCCTCTATTAGGGCACAGTGTCTAACATTTCGCTGTGCTCTCAATGTATAATACAGTAAAGTTTCCATAGCCAGCTATCTTAACTCTGTTTAATTTTGTACTATTTGATTTTGACAGGAGGTGGCCATTTTTTTTATTACAAAAGCCAAGTAAGATGGAACCTTGTTGTTTTTACATCTGTATCTAAAATGTATAGTTTTGCTATGTGTACATTTATACTAATATTGGGCTGTACTTGCCAGCTATTGTCATGATTTTATTGTATTCCTAATTATACCTTTTTTTAACCCAAATCATAGTTTGTTTTTATTATTGTCCTTGATTTTTAACCAAAATCATGAGACTGAAACATTTTTTATCCATTTCAACAGCATATAACCCCTTGAGACGTTATGTATGTTGATTTGACAAAATTGGTGAATTAAAAAAAAATTTGGGTTAAAAAATGTTGAGATTGTAGGCTATGGAAGCGTTTCTGTGTACTGTCATTTGCATAAAATGATGCAAAGAATTGGTCAGGCACCAATTTTGGAGATGGATAGGAAGGCTGTAGGGGAGGAGGAGGCCTCTATTAAGGTACAGTATCTAACATTTCACTGTTCTCTCAATAGATAATACAGTAAAGTTTCCATAGCCAGCTATCTTAACTGTTTAATACAGTGGTCCCTCAACATACGATGGTAATTCGTTCCAAACGAGCCATCGTTTTTCGAATCCATCGTATGTTGAGGGATTCGTGCAATGTAAAGTATAAGAAGCTGTACTCACCTGTCCCCGCCGCTCGTGATGGTGTCCCCGGGCCTCCGCTGGACTCTCCTGGTCTTCTCCGGTCCTCTGCTGTCTTCCGCAAGGCCTTACTGGGCCTGCGTAGCGACGTCATTACGCCGCTGCATGCTCTATTCCTATTGGA
This sequence comes from Hyla sarda, assembly GCF_029499605.1. NCBI lineage: Eukaryota > Metazoa > Chordata > Amphibia > Anura > Hylidae > Hyla > Hyla sarda. Next base: position 157,545,645 of record NC_079196.1, on the reverse strand, counting down.
TGACGTGGGCACCAGCGTATTGACGTCATCGGAGAGGGCCGAGAAGACACCGGAAGACCAGCGCTGGACCCGGAGGGCACCCCGGAGCATCGTGGAGGGGTAAGTAATACTTACCGCACCACATGGGGAACATTAAGCGGCTATTTGGCAGCAGCTTAAGCATTTTTCGCTGCCGGATAGCACTTGATGCGATGTCCCCGACATAAAAAAGCATCGTATGACGATGCTGACATCGACATGCGATGGCCTCTGAGAGGTTATCGTATGTCGATTTGATCATATGTCGGGGCCATCGTAGGTCGGGGGGGTCACTGTATTGTACTATTTGATTTTGACAGGAGCTGGCAATTTTTTATATTACAAAAGCCTAGTATGAAGGAAGGTTGTTGTTCTTATACCTGTATGTAAAATGTGTAGTTTTGCCATGTGTACATTTATACCAATAGTGGGCTGTACTTGCAAGCCATTGTAATGATTTTTTTGTATTCCTATTTGTACCTTTTTTTTAACCCAAATCATAGTTTGTTTTTATTATTGTCCATGATTTTTAAACAAAATCATGAGACTGAAACATTTTTTATCCATTTCAACAGCATATAACCCCTTGAGACGTTATGTATGTTGATTTGACAAAATTGGTGAATTAAAAAAAAATTTGGGTTAAAAAATGTTGAGATTGTAGGCTATGGAAGCGTTTCTGTGTACTGTCATTTGCATAAAATGATGCAAAGAATTGGTCAGGCACCAATTTTGGAGATGGATAGGAAGGCTGTAGGGGAGGAGGAGGCCTCTATTAGGGTACAGTATCTAACATTTCGCTGTGCTCTCAATAGATAATACAGTAAAGTTTACATAGCCTGCTATCTTAACTCTGTTTAATACAGTGGTCCCTCAACATACAATGGTAATTCGTTCAAAACGAGCCATCGTTTTTCAAATCCATCATATGTTGAGGGATTCGTGCAATGTAAAGTATATGAAGCTGTACTCACCTGTCCCCGCCGTTCGCGATGGTGTCCCCGCCGCTCGCGATGGTGACCCCGGGCCTCCGCTGGACTCTCCTGGTCTTCTCCGGTCCTCTGCTGTCTTCCGTAAGGCCTTACTGGGCCTGCGTAGCGACGTCATTACGCCGCTGCGTACGCTATTCCTATTGGATGACGTGGGCAGCAGCATATTGACGTCATCGGAGAGGGCCGAGAAGACACCGGAAGACCAGCGCTGGACCCGGAGGGCACCCAGGAGCATCGTGGAGGGGTAAATAATACTTACCGCACCACACGGGGAACATTAAGCGGCTATTTGGCAGCAGCTTAAGCATTTTTCGCTGCCGGATAGCACTTGATGCGATGGCCCCGACATAAAAAAGCATTGTATGTCGATGCTGACATCGACATGCGATGGCCTCTGAGAGGCCATCGTATGTCGATTTGATCATATGTCGGGGCCATTGTAGGTCGGGGGGGGGGGTCACTGTATTGTACCATTTGATTTTGACAGGAGCTGGCAATTTTTTATATTACAAAAGCCTAGTATGAAGGAAGTTTGTTGTTCTTATATCTGTATGTAAAATGTGTAGTTTTGCCATGTGTACATTTATACCAATAGTGGGCTGTACTTGCAAGCCATTGTAATGATTTTTTTGTATTCCTATTTGTACCTTTTTTTTTAACCCAAATCATAGTTTGTTTTTATTATTGTCCATGATTTTTAAACAAAATCATGTGACTGAAACATTTTTCTTCACTTCAACAGCATATAACCCCTTGAGACGTTATATATGCTGATTTGACAACATTGGGGAATTTAAAAATTTGGATTAAAAAAATGTTGAGAATGTAGGCTATGGAAGCGTTTCTGTGTACTGTCATTTGCATAAAATGATGCAAAGAATTGGTCAGGCACCAATTTTGGAGATGGATAGGAAGGCTGTAGGGGAGGAGGAGGCCTCTATTAGGGCACAGTATCTAACATTTCGCTGTGCTCTCAATAGATAATACAGTAAAGTTTCCATAGCCAGCTATCTTAACTCTGTTTAATATTGTACTATTTGATTTTGACAGGAGGTTCCAATTTTTGTTATTACAAAAGCCTAGTATGAAGGAACTTTGTTGTTCTTATATCTGTATGTAAAATGTGTAGTTTTGCCATGTGTACATTTATACCAATAGTGGGCTGTACTTGCAAGCCATTGTAATGATTTTTTTGTATTCCTATTTGTACCTTTTTTTTTAACCCAAATCATAGTTTGTTTTTATTATTGTCCATGATTTTTAAACAAAATTATGAGACTGAAACATTTTTCTTCACTTCAACAGCATATAACCCCTTGAGACGTTATATATGCTGATTTGACAACATTGGGGAATTTTAAAAATTTGGGTTAAAAAAATGTTGAGAATGTAGGCTATGGAAGCGTTTCTGTGTACTGTCATTTGCATAAAATGATGCAAAGAATTGGTCAGGCACCAATTTTGGAGATGGATAGGAAGGCTGTAGGGGAGGAGGAGGCCTCTATTAGGGCACAGTAACATTTCGCTGTGCTCTCAATAGATAATACAGTAAAGTTTCCATAGCCAGCTATCTTAACTCTGTTTAATATTGTACTATTTGATTTTGACAGGAGGTTCCAATTTTTGTTATTACAAAAGCCTAGTATGAAGGAACTTTGTTTTTCTTATATCTGTATATAAAATGTGTAGTTTTGCTATGTGTACATTTATACCAATATTGGGCTGTACTTGCCAGCTCAGCTATTGTCATGATTTTATTGTATTCCTATTTGTACCTTTTTTTAACCCAAATCATAGTTTGTTTTTATTATTGTCCATGATTTTTAACCAAAATCATGAGACTGAAACATTTTTTATTCATTTCAACAGCATATAACCCCTAGAGACGTTATGTGTGATGATTTGACAAAATTGGTGAATTAAAAAACATTTGGGTTAAAAAATGTTGAGATTGTAGGCTATGGAAGCGTTTCTGTGTACTGTCATTTGCATAAAATGATGCAAAGAATTGGTCAGGCACCAATTTTGGAGATGGATAGGAAGGCTGTAGGGGAGGAGGAGGCCTCTATTAGGGTACAGTATCTAACATTTCGCTTTGCTCTCAATAGATAATACAGTAAAGTTTACATAGCCAGCTATCTTAACTCTGTTTAATACAGTGGTCCCTCAACATACGATGGTAATTTGTTCCAAACGAGCTATCGTTTTTCGAATCCATCGTATGTTGAGGGATTCGTGCAATGTAAAGTATATGAAGCTGTACTCACCTGTCCCCGCCGTTCGCGATGGTGTCCCCGCCGCTCGCGATGGTGACCCCGGGCCTCCGCTGGACTCTCCTGGTCTTCTCCGGTCCTCTGCTGTCTTCCGTAAGGCCTTACTGGGCCTGCATAGCGACGTCATTACGCCGCTGCGTACGCCATCCCTATTGGATGACGTGGGCACCAGCGTATTGACGTTATCGGAGAGGGCCGAGAAGACTCCGGAAGACCAGCGCTGGACCCGGAGGGCACCCCGGAGCATCGTGGAGGGGTAAGTAATACTTACCGCACCACACGGGGAACATTAAGCGGCTATTTGGCAGCAGCTTAAGCATTTTTCGCTGCCGGATAGCACTTGATGCGATGTCCCCGACATAAAAAAGCATTGTATGACGATGCTGACATCGACATGCGATGGCCTCTGAGAGGCCATCGTATGTCGATTTGATCATATGTCGGGGCCATCGTAGGTCGGGGGGGTCACTGTATTGTACTATTTGATTTTGACAGGAGCTGGCAATTTTTTATATTACAAAAGCCTAGTATGAAGGAAGGTTGTTGTTCTTATATCTGTATGTAAAATGTGTAGTTTTGCCATGTGTACATTTATACCAATAGTGGGCTGTACTTGCAAGCCATTGTAATGATTTTTTTGTATTCCTATTTGTACCTTTTTTTTAACCCAAATCATAGTTTGTTTTTATTATTGTCCATGATTTTTAACCAAAATCATGAGACTGAAACATTTTTTATTCATTTCAACAGCTTATAACCCCTTGAGACGTTATGTATGTTGATTTGACAAAATTGGTGAATAAAAAAAAATTTGGGTAAAAAATTTTTGAGATTGTAGGCTATGGAAGCGTTTCTGTGTACTGTCATTTGCATAAAATGATGCAAAGAATTGGTCAGGCACCAATTTTGGAGATGGATAGGAAGGCTGTAGGGGAGGAGGAGGCCTCTATTAGGGTACAGTATCTAACATTTCGCTGTGCTCTCAATAGATAATACAGTAAAGTTTACATAGCCTGCTATCTTAACTCTGTTTAATACAGTGGTCCCTCAACATACAATGGTAATTCGTTCAAAACGAGCCATCGTTTTTAAAATCCATCATATGTTGAGGGATTCGTGCAATGTAAAGTATATGAAGATGTACTCACCTGTCCCCGCCGTTCGCGATGGTGTCCCCGCCGCTCGCGATGGTGACCCCGGGCCTCCGCTGGACTCTCCTGGTCTTCTCCGGTCCTCTGCTGTCTTCCGTAAGGCCTTACTGGGCCTGCGTAGCGACGTCATTACGCCGCTGCGTACGCTATTCCTATTGGATGACGTGGGCAGCAGCATATTGACGTCATCGGAGAGGGCCGAGAAGACACCAGAAGACCAGCGCTGGACCCGGAGGGCACCCGGGAGCATCGTGGAGGGGTAAATAATACTTACCGCACCACACGGGGAACATTAAGCGGCTATTTGGCAGCAGCTTAAGCATTTTTCGCTGCCGGATAGCACTTGATGCGATGGCCCCGACATAAAAAAGCATTGTATGTCGATGCTGACATCGACATGCGATGGCCTCTCAGAGGCCATCGTATGTCGATTTGATCATATGTCGGGGCCATTGTAGGTCGGGGGGGGGTCACTGTATTGTACCATTTGATTTTGACAGGAGCTGGCAATTTTTTATATTACAAAAGCCTAGTATGAAGGAAGTTTGTTGTTCTTATATCTGTATGTAAAATGTGTAGTTTTGCCATGTGTACATTTATACCAATAGTGGGCTGTACTTGCAAGCCATTGTAATGATTTTTTTGTATTCCTATTTGTACCTTTTTTTTTAACCCAAATCATAGTTTATTTTTATTATTGTCCATGATTTTTAAACAAAATCATGAGACTGAAACATTTTTCTTCACTTCAACAGCATATAACCCCTTGAGACGTTATATATGCTGATTTGACAACATTGGGGAATTTTAAAATTTTGGGTTAAAAAAATGTTGAGAATGTAGGCTATGGAAGCGTTTCTGTGTACTGTCATTTGCATAAAATGATGCAAAGAATTGGTCAGGCACCAATTTTGGAGATGGATAGGAAGGCTGTAGGGGAGGAGGAGGCCTCTATTAGGGCACAGTATCTAACATTTCGCTGTGCTCTCAATAGATAATACAGTAAAGTTTCCATAGCCAGCTATCTTAACTCTGTTTAATATTGTACTATTTGATTTTGACAGGAGGTTCCAATTTTTGTTATTACAAAAGCCTAGTATGAAGGAACTTTGTTGTTCTTATATCTGTATCTAAAATGTGTAGTTTTGCTATGTGTACATTTATACCAATATTGGGCTGTACTTGCCAGCTATTGTCATGATTTTATTGTATTCCTATTTGTACCTTTTTTTAACCCAAATCATAGTTTGTTTTTATTATTGTCCATGATTTTTAACCAAAATCATGAGACTGAAACATTTTATATCCATTTCAACAGCATATAACCCCTTGAGACGTTATGTATGTTGATTTGACAAAATTGGTGAATTAAAAAAAATTTGGGTTAAAAAATGTTGAGATTGTAGGCTATGGAAGCGTTTCTGTGTACTGTCATTTGCATAAAATGATGCAAAGAATTGGTCAGGCACCAATTTTGGAGATGGATAGGAAGGCTGTAGGGGAGGAGGAGGCCTCTATTAGGGTACAGTATCTAACATTTCGCTGTGCTCTCAATAGATAATACAGTAAAGTTTACATAGCCAGCTATCTTAACTCTGTTTAATACAGTGGTCCCTCAACATACGATGGTAATTCGTTCCAAACGAGCCATCGTTTTTCGAATCCATCGTATGTTGAGGGATTTGTGCAATGTAAAGTATATGAAGCTGTACTCACCTGTCCCCGCCGTTCGCGATGGTGTCCCCGCCGCTCGCAATGGTGACCCCGGGCCTCCGCTGGACTCTCCTGGTCTTCTCCGGTCCTCTGCTGTCTTCCATAAGGCCTTACTGGGCATGCGTAGCGACGTCATTACGCCGCTGCGTACGCCATTCCTATTGGATGATGTGGGCAGCAGCGTATTGACGTCATCGGAGAGGGCCGAGAAGACACCGGAAGACCAGCGCTGGACCCGGAGGACACCCCGGAGCATCGTGGAGGGGTAAGTAATACTTACCGCACCACACGGGGAACATTAAGCGGCTATTTGGCAGCAGCTTAAGCATTTTTCGCTGCCGGATAGCACTTGATGCGATGGCCCCGACATAAAAAAGCATTGTATGTCGATGCTGACATCGACATGCGATGGCCTCTGAGAGGCCATCGTATGTCGATTTGATCATATGTCGGGGCCATCGTAGGTCGGGGGGGTCACTGTATTGTACTATTTGATTTTGACAGGAGCTGGCAATTTTTTATATTACAAAAGCCTAGTATGAAGGAAGTTTGTTGTTCTTATATCTGTATGTAAAATGTGTAGTTTTGCCATGTGTACATTTATACCAATAGTGGGCTGTACTTGCAAGCCATTGTAATGATTTTTTTGTATTCCTATTTGTACCTTTTTTTTTAACCCAAATCATAGTTTGTTTTTATTATTTTCCATGATTTTTAAACAAAATCATGTGACTGAAACATTTTTCTTCACTTCAACAGCATATAACCCCTTGAGACGTTATATATGCTGATTTGACAACATTGGGGAATTTTAAAAATTTGGGTTAAAAAAATGTTGAGAATGTAGGCTATGGAAGCGTTTCTGTGTACTGTCATTTGCATAAAATGATGCAAAGAATTGGTCAGGCACCAATTTTGGAGATGGATAGGAAGGCTGTAGGGGAGGAGGAGGCCTCTATTAGGGCACAGTATCTAACATTTCGCTGTGCTCTCAATAGATAATACAGTAAAGTTTCCATAGCCAGCTATCTTAACTCTGTTTAATATTGTACTATTTGATTTTGACAGGAGGTTCCAATTTTTGTTATTACAAAAGCCTAGTATGAAGGAACTTTGTTGTTCTTATGTCTGTATCTAAAATGTGTAGTTTTGCCATGTGTACATTTATACCAATAGTGGGCTGTACTTGCAAGCCATTGTAATGATTTTTTTGTATTCCTATTTGTACCTTTTTCTTAACCCAAATCATAGTTTGTTTTTATTATTGTCCATGATTTTTAACCAAAATCATGAGACTGAAACATTTTTTATTCATTTCAACAGCCTATAACCCCTTGAGACGTTATGTATGTTGATTTGACAAAATTGGTGAATTAAAAAAAATTTGGGTTAAAAAATTATGAGATTGTATGCTATGGAAGCTTTTCTGTGTACTGTCATTTGCATAAAATGATGCAAAGAATTGGTCAGGCACCAATTTTGGAGATGGATAGGAAGGCTTTAGGGGGAGGAGGAGGCCTCTATTAGGGCACAGTGTCTAACATTTCGCTGTGCTCTCAATGTATAATACAGTAAAGTTTCCATAGCCAGCTATCTTAACTCTGTTTAATTTTGTACTATTTGATTTTGACAGGAGGTGGCCATTTTTTTTATTACAAAAGCCAAGTAAGATGGAACCTTGTTGTTTTTACATCTGTATCTAAAATGTATAGTTTTGCTATGTGTACATTTATACTAATATTGGGCTGTACTTGCCAGCTATTGTCATGATTTTATTGTATTCCTAATTATACCTTTTTTTAACCCAAATAATAGTTTGTTTTTATTATTGTCCATGATTTTTAACCAAAATCATGAGACTGAAACATTTTTTCTTCACTTCAACAGCATATAACCCCTTGAGACGTTATGTATGTTGATGTGACAAAATTGGTGAATTAAAAAACATTTGGGTTAAAAAATGTTGAGATTGTAGGCTATGGAAGCGTTTCTGTGTACTGTCATTTGCATGAAATGATGCAAAGAATTGGTCAGGCACCAATTTTGGAGATGGATAGGAAGGCTGTAGGAGAGGAGGAGGCCTCTATTAGGGTACAGTATCTAACATTTCGCTGTGCTCTCAATAGATAATACAGTAAAGTTTACATAGCCAGCTATCTTAACTCTATTTAATACAGTGGTCCCTCAACATACGATGGTAATTCGTTCCAAACGAGCCATCGTTTTTCGAATCCATCGTATGTTGAGGGATTCGTGCAATGTAAAGTATATGAAGCTGTACTCACCTGTCCCCGCCGTTCGCGATGGTGTCCCCGCCGCTCGCGATGGTGACGCCGGGCCTCCGCTGGACTCTCCTGGTCTTCTCCGGTCCTCTGCTGTCTTCCGTAAGGCCTTACTGGGCCTGCGTAGCGACGTCATTACGCCGCTGCGTACGCCATCCCTATTGGATGACGTGGGCACCAGCGTATTGACGTTATCGGAGAGGGCCGAGAAGACTCCGGAAGACCAGCGCTGGACCCGGAGGGCACCCCGGAGCATCGTGGAGGGGTAAGTAATACTTACCGCACCACACGGGGAACATTAAGCGGCTATTTGGCAGCAGCTTAAGAATTTTTCGCTGCCGGATAGAACTTGATGCGATGTCCTCGACATAAAAAAGCATCGTATGATGATGCTGACATCGACATGCGATGGCCTCTGAGAGGTCATCGTATGTCGATTTGATCATATGTCGGGGCCATCGTAGGTCGGGGGGGGGTCACTGTATTGTACTATTTGATTTTGACAGGAGCTGGCAATTTTTTATATTACAAAAGCCTAGTATGAAGGAAGGTTGTTGTTCTTATATCTGTATGTAAAATGTGTAGTTTTGCCATGTGTACATTTATACCAATAGTGGGCTGTACTTGCAAGCCATTGTAATGATTTTTTTGTATTCCTATTTGTACCTTTTTTTTAACCCAAATCATAGTTTGTTTTTATTATTGTCCATGATTTTTAAACAAAATCATGAGACTGAAACATTTTTCTTCACTTCAACAGCATATAACCCCTTGAGACGTTATATATGCTGATTTGACAACATTGGGGAATTTTAAAAATTTGGGTTAAAAAAATGTTGAGAATGTAGGCTATGGAAGCGTTTCTGTGTACTGTCATTTGCATAAAATGATGCAAAGAATTGGTCAGGCACCAATTTTGGAGATGGATAGGAAGGCTGCAGGGGAGGAGGAGGCCTCTATTAGGGCACAGTATCTAACATTTCGCTGTGTTCGCAATAGATAATACCGTAAAGTTTCCATAGCCAGCTATCTTAACTCTGTTTAATATTGTACTATTTGATTTTGACAGGAGGTGCCAATTTTTGTTATTACAAAAGCCTAGTATGAAGGAACTTTATTGTTCTTATATCTGTATCTAAAATGTGTAGTTTTGCTATGTGTACATTTATACCAATATTGGGCTGTACTTGCCAGCTATTGTCATGATTTTATTGTATTCCTATTTTTTTTTGTATTTTTTTGAATTCCTTTTTTATTGTATTCCTTTTTTAACCCAAATCATAGTTTGTTTTTATTATTGTCCATGATTTTTAACCAAAATCATGAGACTGAAACATTTTTTCTTCATTTCAACAGCATATAACCCCTTGAGACGTTATGTATGTTGATTTGACAAAATTGGTGAATTAAAAAAAATTTGGGTTAAAATTTTTTGAGATTGTAAACTATGGAAGCGTTTCTGTGTACTGTTTTTTGCATAAAAGGATGCAAAGAATTGGTCAGGCACCAATTTGGAGATGGATAGGAAGGCTGTAGGGGAGGAGGAGGCCTCTATTAGGGCACAGTGTTTAACATTTCGCTGTGCTCTCAATAGATAATACCGTAAAGTTTCCATAGCCAGCTATCTTAACTCTGTTTAATATTGTACTATTTGATTTTGACAGGAGGTGCCAATTTTTGTTATTACAAAAGCCTAGTATGAAGGAACTTTGTTGTTCTTATATCTGTATCTAAGATGTGTAGTTTTGCTATGTGTACATTTATACCGATATTGGGCTGTACTTGCCAGCTATTGTCATGATTTTATTGTATTCCTATTTGTACCTTTTTTTTTTAACCCAAATCATAGTTTGTTTTTATTATTGTCCAAGATTTTTAACCAAAATCATGAGACTGAAACATTTTTTATCCATTTCAACAGCATATAACCCCTTGAGACGTTATGTATGTTGATTTGACAAAATTGGTGAATTAAAAAAAAATTGGGTTAAAAAATGTTGAGATTGTAGGCTATGGAAGCGTTTCTGTGTACTGTCATTTGCATAAAATGATGCAGAGAATTGGTCAGGCACCAATTTTGGAGATGGATAGGAAGGCTGTAGGGGAGGAGGAGGCCTCTATTAAGGTACAGCATCTAACATTTCACTGTGCTCTCAATAGATAATACAGTAAAGTTTCCATAGCCAGCTATCTTAACTGTTTAATACAGTGGTCCCTCAACATACGATGGTAATTCGTTCCAAACGAGCCATCGTTTGTCGAATCCATCGTATGTTGAGGGATTCGTGCAATGTAAAGTATAAGAAGCTGTACTCACCTGTCCCCGCCGCTCGTGATGGTGTCCCAGGGCCTCCGCTGGACTCTCCTGGTCTTCTCCGGTCCTCTGCTGTCTTCCGCAAGGCCTTACTGGGCCTGCGTAGCGACGTCATTACGCCGCTGCGTACGCCATTCCTATTGGATGACGTGGGCAGCAGCGTATTGACGTCATCGGAGAGGGTCGAGAAGACACCGGAGGACCAGCGCTGGACCCGGAGGGCACCCCGGAGCATCGTGGAGGGGTAAGTAATACTTACCGCACCACACGGGGAACATTAAGCGGCTATTTGGCAGCAGCTTAAGCATTTTTCGCTGCCGGATAGCACTTGATGCGATGGCCCCGACATAAAAAAGCATTGTATGTCGATGCTGACATCGACATGCGATGGCCTCTGAGAGGCCATCGTATGTCGATTTGATCATATGTCGGGGCCATCGTAGGTCGGGGGGGTCACTGTATTGTACTATTTGATTTTGACAGGAGCTGGCAATTTTTTATATTACAAAAGCCTAGTATGAAGGAAGTTTGATGTTCTTATATCTGTATGTAAAATGTGTAGTTTTGCCATGTGTACATTTATACCAATAGTGGGCTGTACTTGCAAGCCATTGCAATGATTTTTTTTGTATTCCTATTTGTACCTTTTTTTTTAACCCAAATCATAGTTTGTTTTTATTATTGTCCATGATTTTTAAACAAAATCATGAGACTGAAACATTTTTCTTCACTTCAACAGCATATAACCCCTTGAGACGTTATATATGCTGATTTGACAACATTGGGGAATTTTAAAAATTTGGGTTAAAAAAATGTTGAGAATGTAGGCTATGGAAGCGTTTCTGTGTACTGTCATTTGCATAAAATGATGCAAAGAATTGGTCAGGCACCAATTTTGGAGATGGATATGAAGGCTGTAGGGGAGGAGGAGGCCTCTATTAGGGCACAGTATCTAACATTTCGCTGTGCTCTCAATAGATAATACAGTAAAGTTTCCATAGCCAGCTAGCTTAACTCTGTTTAATATTGTACTATTTGATTTTGACAGGAGGTTCCAATTTTTGTTATTACAAAAGCCTAGTATGAAGGAACTTTGTTGTTCTTATATCAGTATCTAAAATGTGTAGTTTGGCCATGTGTACAATTATACCAATAGTGGGCTGTACTTGCAAGCCATTGTAATGATTTTTTTGTATTCCTATTTGTACCTTTTTTTTAACCCAAATCATAGTTTGTTTTTATTATTGTCCATGATTTTTAACCAAAATCATGAGACTGAAACATTTTTTATTCATTTCAACAGCCTATAACCCATTGAGACGTTATGTATGTTGATTTGACAAAATTGGTGAATTAAAAAAAATTTGGGTTAAAAAATTATGAGATTGTAGGCTATGGATGCTTTTCTGTGTACTGTCATTTGCATAAAATGATGCAAAGAATTGGTCAGGCACCAATTTTGGAGATGGATAGGAAGGCTGTAGGGGGAGGAGGAGGCCTCTATTAGGGCACAGTGTCTAACATTTCGCTGTGCTCTCAATATATAATACAGTAAAGTTTCCATAGCCAGCTATCTTAACTCTGTTTAATTTTGTACTATTTGATTTTGACAGGAGGTGGCCATTTTTTTTATTACAAAAGCCAAGTAAGATGGAACCTTGTTGTTTTTACATCTGTATCTAAAATGTATAGTTTTGCTATGTGTACATTTATACTAATATTGGGCTGTACTTGCCAGCTATTGTCATGATTTTATTGTATTCCTATTTATACCTTTTTTTTAACCCAAATAATAGTTTGTTTTTATTATTGTCCATGATTTTTAACAAAAATCATGAGACTGAAACATTTTTTCTTCACTTCAACAGCATATAACCCCTTGAGACGTTATGTATGTTGATGTGACAAAATTGGTGAATTAAAAAACATTTGGGTTAAAAAATGTTGAGATTGTAGGCTATGGAAGCGTTTCTGTGTACTGTCATTTGCATGAAATGATGCAAAGAATTGGTCAGGCACCAATTTTGGAGATGGATAGGAAGGCTGTAGGAGAGGAGGAGGCCTCTATTAGGGTACAGTATCTAACATTTCGCTGTGCTCTCAATAGATAATACAGTAAAGTTTACATAGCCAGCTATCTTAACTCTGTTTAATACAGTGGTCTCTCAACATACGATGGTAATTCGTTCCAAACGAGCCATCGTTTTTCGAATCCATCGTATGTTTGAGGGATTCGTGCAATGTAAAATATATGAAGCTGTACTCACCTGTCCCCGCCGTTCGCGATGGTGTCCCCGCCGCTCGCGATGGTGACCCCGGGCCTCCGCTGGACTCTCCTGGTCTTCTCCGGTCCTCTGCTGTCTTCCGTAAGGCCTTACTGGGCCTGCGTAGCGACGTCATTACGCCGCTGCGTACGCCATCCCTATTGGATGCACCAGCGTATTGACGTTATCGGAGAGGGCCGAGAAGACTCCGGAATACCAGCGCTGGACCCGGAGGGCACCCCGGAGCATCGTGGAGGGGTAAGTAATACTTACCGCACCACACGGGGAACATTAAGCGGCTATTTGGCAGCAGCTTAAGCATTTTTCGCTGCCGGATAGCACTTGATGCGATGTCCCCGACATAAAAAAGCATCGTATGACGATGCTGACATCGACATGCGATGGCCTCTGAGAGGCCATCGTATGTCGATTTTATCATATGTCGGGGCCATCGTAGGTCGGGGGGGGGGGTCACTGTATTGTACTATTTGATTTTGACAGGAGCTGGCAATTTTTTATATTGCAAAAGCCTAGTATGAAGGAAGGTTGTTGTTCTTATATCTGTATGTAAAATGTGTAGTTTTGCCATGTGTACATTTATACCAATAGTGGGCTGTACTTGCAAGCCATTGTAATGATTTTTTTGTATTCCTATTTGTACCTTTTTTTTAACCCAAATCATAGTTTGTTTTTATTATTGTCCATGATTTTTAAACAAAATCATGAGACTGAAACATTTTTCTTCACTTCAACAGCATATAACCCCTTGAGACGTTATATATGCTGATTTGACAACATTGGGGAATTTTAAAACTTTGGGTAAAAAAAATGTTGAGAATGTAGGCTATGGAAGCGTTTCTGTGTACTGTCATTTGCATAAAATGATGCAAAGAATTGGTCAGGCACCAATTTTGGAGATGGATAGGAAGGCTGCAGGGGAGGAGGAGGCCTCTATTAGGGCACAGTATCTAACATTTCGCTGTGTTCTCAATAGATAATACCGTAAAGTTTCCATAGCCAGCTATCTTAACTCTGTTTAATATTGTACTATTTGATTTTGACAGGAGGTGCCAATTATTGTTATTACAAAAGCCTAGTATAAAGGAACTTTATTGTTCTTATATCTGTATCTAAAATGTGTAGTTTTGCTATGTGTACATTTATACCAATATTGGGCTGTACTTGCCAGCTATTGTCATGATTTTATTGTATTCCTATTTTTTTTTGTATTTTTTTGTATTCCTTTTTTATTGTATTCCTTTTTTAACCCAAATCATAGTTTGTTTTTATTATTGTCCATGATTTTTAACCAAAATCATGAGACCGAAACATTTTTTCTTCACTTCAACAGCATATAACCCCTTGAGACGTTATGTATGTTGATTTGACAAAATTGGTGAATTAAAAAAAATTTGGGTTAAAATTTTTTGAGATTGTAGGCTATGGAAGCGTTTCTGTGTACTGTTTTTTGCATAAAAGGATGCAAAGAATTGGTCAGGCACCAATTTGGAGATGGATAGGAAGGCTGTAGGGGAGGAGGAGGCCTCTATTAGGGCACAGTGTTTAACATTTCGCTGTGCTCTCAATAGATAATACCGTAAAGTTTCCATAGCCAGCTATCTTAACTCTGTTTAATATTGTACTATTTGATTTTGACAGGAGGTGCCAATTTTTGTTATTACAAAAGCCTAGTATGAAGGAACTTTGTTGTTCTTATATCTGTATCTAAAATGTGTAGTTTTGCTATGTGTACATTTATACCAATGTTGGGCTGTACTTGCCAGCTATTGTCATGATTTTATTGTATTCCTATTTGTACCTTTTTTTTTAACCCAAATCATAGTTTGTTTTTATTATTGTCCAAGATTTTTAACCAAAATCATGAGACTGAAACATTTTTTTATCCATTTCAACAGCATATAACCCCTTGAGAAGTTATGTATGTTGATTTGACAAAATTGGTGAATTAAAAAAAAATTGGGTTAAAAAATGTTGAGATTGTAGGCTATGGAAGCATTTCTGTGTACTGTCATTTGCATAAAATGATGCAAAGGATTGGTCAGGCACCAATTTTGGAGATGGATAGGAAGGCTGTAGGGGAGGAGGAGGCCTCTATTAAGGTACAGTATCTAACATTTCACTGTGCTCTCAATAGATAATACAGTAAAGTTTCCATAGCCAGCTATCTTAACTGTTTAATACAGTGGTCCCTCAACATACGATGGTAATTCGTTCCAAACGAGCCATCGTTTGTCGAATCCATCGTATGTTGAGGGATTCGTGCAATGTAAAGTATAAGAAGCTGTACTCACCTGTCCCCGCCGCTCGTGATGGTGTCCCCGGGCCTCCGCTGGACTCTCCTGGTCTTCTCCGGTCCTCTGCTGTCTTCCGCAAGGCCTTACTGGGCCTGCGTAGCGACGTCATTACGCCGCTGCATGCTCTATTCCTATTGGATGACGTGGGCATCAGCGTATTGACGTCATCGGAGAGGGCCGAGAAGACACCGGAAGACCAGCGCTGAACCCGGAGGGCACCCCGGAGCATCGTGGAGGGGTAAGTAATACTTACCGCACCACACGGGGAACATTAAGCGGCTATTTGGCAGCAGCTTAAGCATTTTTCGCTGCTGGATAGCACTTGATGCGATGGCCCCAACATAAAAAAGCATTGTATGTCGATGCTGACATCGACATGCGATGGCCTCTGAGAGGCCATCGTATGTCGATTTGATCATATGTCGGGGCCATCGTAGGTCGGGGGGGTCACTGTATTGTACTATTTGATTTTGACAGGAGCTGTCAATTTTTTATATTACAAAAGCCTAGTATGAAGGAAGTTTGTTGTTCTTATATCTGTATGTAAAATGTGTAGTTTTGCCATGTGTACATTTATACCAATAGTGGGCTGTACTTGCAAGCCATTGCAATGATTTTTTTTGTATTCCTATTTGTACCTTTTTTTTTAAACCCAAATCATAGTTTGTTTTTATTATTGTCCATGATTTTTAAACAAAATCATGAGACTGAAACATTTTTCTTCACTTCAACAGCATATAACCCCTTGAGACGTTATGTATGCTGATTTGACAACATTGGGGAATTTTAAAAATTTGGGTTAAAAAAATGTTGAGAATGTAGGCTATGGAAGCGTTTCTGTGTACTGTCATTTGCATAAAATGATGCAAAGAATTGGTCAGGCACCAATTTTGGAGATGGATAGGAAGGCTGTAGGGGAGGAGGAGGCCTCTATTAGGGCACAGTATCTAACATTTCGCTGTGCTCTCAATAGATAATACAGTAAAGTTTCCATAGCCAGCTATCTTAACTCTGTTTAATATTGTACTATTTGATTTTGACAGGAGGTTCCAATTTTTGTTATTACAAAAGCCTAGTATAAAGGAACTTTGTTGTTCTTATATCTGTATCTAAAATGTGTAGTTTTGCCATGTGTACATTTATACCAGTAGTGGGCTGTACTTGCAAGCCATTGTAATGATTTTTTTGTATTCCTATTTGTACCTTTTTTTTTTAACCCAAATCATAGTTTGTTTTTATTATTGTCCATGATTTTTAACCAAAATCATGAGACTGAAACATTTTTTATTCATTCAACAGCCTATAACCCATTGAGACGTTATGTATGTTGATTTGACAAAATTGGTGAATTAAAAAAAATTTGGGTTAAAAAATTATGAGATTGTAGGCTATGGAAGCTTTTCTGTGTACTGTCATTTGCATAAAATGATGCAAAGAATTGGTCAGGCACCAATTTTGGAGATGGATAGGAAGGCTGTAGGGGGAGGAGGAGGCCTCTATTAGGGCACAGTGTCTAACATTTCGCTGTGCTCTCAATATATAATACAGTAAAGTTTCCATAGCCAGCTATCTTAACTCTGTTTAATTTTGTACTATTTGATTTTGACAGGAGGTGGCCATTTTTTTTATTACAAAAGCCAAGTAAGATGGAACCTTGTTGTTTTTACATCTGTATCTAAAATGTATAGTTTTGCTATGTGTACATTTATACTAATATTGGGCTGTACTTGCCAGCTATTGTCATGATTTTATTGTATTCCTATTTACACCTTTTTTTAACCCAAATAATAGTTTGTTTTTATTATTGTCCATGATTTTTAACCAAAATCATGAGACTGAAACATTTTTTCTTCACTTCAACAGCATATAACCCCTTGAGACGTTATGTATGTTGATGTGACAAAATTGGTGAATTAAAAAACATTTGGGTTAAAAAATGTTGAGATTGTAGGCTATAGAAGCGTTTCTGTGTACTGTCATTTGCATAAAATGATGCAAAGAATTGGTCAGGCACCAATTTTGGAGAAGGATAGGAAGGCTGTAGGGGAGGAGGAGGCCTCTATTAGGGTACAGTATCTAACATTTCGCTGTGCTCTCAATAGATAATACAGTAAAGTTTACATAGCCAGCTATCTTAACTCTGTTTTATACAATGGTCCCTCAACATACGATGGTAATTTGTTCCAAACGAGCCATCGTTTTTCAAATCCATCGTATGTTGAGGGATTCGTGCAATGTAAAGTATATGAAGCTGTACTCACCTGTCCCCGCCGTTCGCGATGGTGTCCCCGCCGCTCGCGATGGTGACCCCGGGCCTCCGCTGGACTCTCCTGGTCTTCTCCGGTCCTCTGCTGTCTTCCGTAAGGCCTTACTGGGCCTGCGTAGCGACGTCATTACGCCGCTGCGTACGCTATTCCTATTGGATGACGTGGGCAGCAGCGTATTGACGTCATCGGAGAGGGCCGAGAAGACACCGGAAGACCAGCGCTGGACCCGGAGGGCACCCCAGAGCATCGTGGAGGGGTAAATAATACTTACCGCACCACACGGGGAACATTAAGCGGCTATTTGGCTGCAGCTTAAGCATTTTTCGCTGCCGGATAGCACTTGATGCGATGGCCCCGACATAAAAAAGCATTGTATGTCGATGCTGACATCGACATGCGATGGCCTCTGAGAGGCCATCGTATGTCGATTTGATCATATGTCGGGGCCATCGTAGGTCGGGGGGTCACTGTATTGTACTATTTGATTTTGACAGGAGCTGGCAATTTTTTATATTACAAAAGCCTAGTATGAAGGAAGTTTGTTGTTCTTATATCTGTATGTAAAATGTGTAGTTTTGCCATGTGTACATTTATACCAATAGTGGGCTGTACTTGCAAGCCATTGCAATGATTTTTTTTGTATTCCTATTTGTACCTTTTTTTTTAACCCAAATCATAGTTTGTTTTTATTATTGTCCATGATTTTTAAACAAAATCATGAGACTGAAACATTTTTCTTCACTTCAACAGCATATAACCCCTTGAGACGTTATATATGCTGATTTGACAACATTGGGGAATTTTAAAAATTTGGGTTAAAAAAATGTTGAGAATGTAGGCTATGGAAGCGTTTCTGTGTACTGTCATTTGCATAAAATGATGCAAAGAATTGGTCAGGCACCAATTTTGGAGATGGATATGAAGGCTGTAGGGGAGGAGGAGGCCTCTATTAGGGCACAGTATCTAACATTTCGCTGTGCTCTCAATAGATAATACAGTAAAGTTTCCATAGCCAGCTAGCTTAACTCTGTTTAATATTGTACTATTTGATTTTGACAGGAGGTTCCAATTTTTGTTATTACAAAAGCCTAGTATGAAGGAACTTTGTTGTTCTTATATCAGTATCTAAAATGTGTAGTTTGGCCATGTGTACAATTATACCAATAGTGGGCTGTACTTGCAAGCCATTGTAATGATTTTTTTGTATTCCTATTTGTACCTTTTTTTTAACCCAAATCATAGTTTGTTTTTATTATTGTCCATGATTTTTAACCAAAATCATGAGACTGAAACATTTTTTATTCATTTCAACAGCCTATAACCCATTGAGACGTTATGTATGTTGATTTGACAAAATTGGTGAATTAAAAAAAATTTGGGTTAAAAAATTATGAGATTGTAGGCTATGGATGCTTTTCTGTGTACTGTCATTTGCATAAAATGATGCAAAGAATTGGTCAGGCACCAATTTTGGAGATGGATAGGAAGGCTGTAGGGGGAGGAGGAGGCCTCTATTAGGGCACAGTGTCTAACATTTCGCTGTGCTCTCAATATATAATACAGTAAAGTTTCCATAGCCAGCTATCTTAACTCTGTTTAATTTTGTACTATTTGATTTTGACAGGAGGTGCCAATTTTTGTTATTACAAAAGCCTAGTATGAAGGAACTTTATTGTTCTTATATCTGTATCTAAAATGTGTAGTTTTGCTATGTGTACATTTATACCAATATTGGGCTGTACTTGCCAGCTATTGTCATGATTTTATTGTATTCCTATTTTTTTTTGTATTTTTTTGAATTCCTTTTTTATTGTATTCCTTTTTTAACCCAAATCATAGTTTGTTTTTATTATTGTCCATGATTTTTAACCAAAATCATGAGACTGAAACATTTTTTCTTCATTTCAACAGCATATAACCCCTTGAGACGTTATGTATGTTGATTTGACAAAATTGGTGAATTAAAAAAAATTTGGGTTAAAATTTTTTGAGATTGTAAACTATGGAAGCGTTTCTGTGTACTGTTTTTTGCATAAAAGGATGCAAAGAATTGGTCAGGCACCAATTTGGAGATGGATAGGAAGGCTGTAGGGGAGGAGGAGGCCTCTATTAGGGCACAGTGTTTAACATTTCGCTGTGCTCTCAATAGATAATACCGTAAAGTTTCCATAGCCAGCTATCTTAACTCTGTTTAATATTGTACTATTTGATTTTGACAGGAGGTGCCAATTTTTGTTATTACAAAAGCCTAGTATGAAGGAACTTTGTTGTTCTTATATCTGTATCTAAAATGTGTAGTTTTGCTATGTGTACATTTATACCGATATTGGGCTGTACTTGCCAGCTATTGTCATGATTTTATTGTATTCCTATTTGTACCTTTTTTTTTTAACCCAAATCATAGTTTGTTTTTATTATTGTCCAAGATTTTTAACCAAAATCATGAGACTGAAACATTTTTTATCCATTTCAACAGCATATAACCCCTTGAGACGTTATGTATGTTGATTTGACAAAATTGGTGAATTAAAAAAAAATTGGGTTAAAAAATGTTGAGATTGTAGGCTATGGAAGCGTTTCTGTGTACTGTCATTTGCATAAAATGATGCAGAGAATTGGTCAGGCACCAATTTTGGAGATGGATAGGAAGGCTGTAGGGGAGGAGGAGGCCTCTATTAAGGTACAGCATCTAACATTTCACTGTGCTCTCAATAGATAATACAGTAAAGTTTCCATAGCCAGCTATCTTAACTGTTTAATACAGTGGTCCCTCAACATACGATGGTAATTCGTTCCAAACGAGCCATCGTTTGTCGAATCCATCGTATGTTGAGGGATTCGTGCAATGTAAAGTATAAGAAGCTGTACTCACCTGTCCCCGCCGCTCGTGATGGTGTCCCAGGGCCTCCGCTGGACTCTCCTGGTCTTCTCCGGTCCTCTGCTGTCTTCCGCAAGGCCTTACTGGGCCTGCGTAGCGACGTCATTACGCCGCTGCGTACGCCATTCCTATTGGATGACGTGGGCAGCAGCGTATTGACGTCATCGGAGAGGGTCGAGAAGACACCGGAGGACCAGCGCTGGACCCGGAGGGCACCCCGGAGCATCGTGGAGGGGTAAGTAATACTTACCGCACCACACGGGGAACATTAAGCGGCTATTTGGCAGCAGCTTAAGCATTTTTCGCTGCCGGATAGCACTTGATGCGATGGCCCCGACATAAAAAAGCATTGTATGTCGATGCTGACATCGACATGCGATGGCCTCTGAGAGGCCATCGTATGTCGATTTGATCATATGTCGGGGCCATCGTAGGTCGGGGGGGTCACTGTATTGTACTATTTGATTTTGACAGGAGCTGGCAATTTTTTATATTACAAAAGCCTAGTATGAAGGAAGTTTGATGTTCTTATATCTGTATGTAAAATGTGTAGTTTTGCCATGTGTACATTTATACCAATAGTGGGCTGTACTTGCAAGCCATTGCAATGATTTTTTTTGTATTCCTATTTGTACCTTTTTTTTTAACCCAAATCATAGTTTGTTTTTATTATTGTCCATGATTTTTAAACAAAATCATGAGACTGAAACATTTTTCTTCACTTCAACAGCATATAACCCCTTGAGACGTTATATATGCTGATTTGACAACATTGGGGAATTTTAAAAATTTGGGTTAAAAAAATGTTGAGAATGTAGGCTATGGAAGCGTTTCTGTGTACTGTCATTTGCATAAAATGATGCAAAGAATTGGTCAGGCACCAATTTTGGAGATGGATATGAAGGCTGTAGGGGAGGAGGAGGCCTCTATTAGGGCACAGTATCTAACATTTCGCTGTGCTCTCAATAGATAATACAGTAAAGTTTCCATAGCCAGCTAGCTTAACTCTGTTTAATATTGTACTATTTGATTTTGACAGGAGGTTCCAATTTTTGTTATTACAAAAGCCTAGTATGAAGGAACTTTGTTGTTCTTATATCAGTATCTAAAATGTGTAGTTTGGCCATGTGTACAATTATACCAATAGTGGGCTGTACTTGCAAGCCATTGTAATGATTTTTTTGTATTCCTATTTGTACCTTTTTTTTAACCCAAATCATAGTTTGTTTTTATTATTGTCCATGATTTTTAACCAAAATCATGAGACTGAAACATTTTTTATTCATTTCAACAGCCTATAACCCATTGAGACGTTATGTATGTTGATTTGACAAAATTGGTGAATTAAAAAAAATTTGGGTTAAAAAATTATGAGATTGTAGGCTATGGATGCTTTTCTGTGTACTGTCATTTGCATAAAATGATGCAAAGAATTGGTCAGGCACCAATTTTGGAGATGGATAGGAAGGCTGTAGGGGGAGGAGGAGGCCTCTATTAGGGCACAGTGTCTAACATTTCGCTGTGCTCTCAATATATAATACAGTAAAGTTTCCATAGCCAGCTATCTTAACTCTGTTTAATTTTGTACTATTTGATTTTGACAGGAGGTGGCCATTTTTTTTATTACAAAAGCCAAGTAAGATGGAACCTTGTTGTTTTTACATCTGTATCTAAAATGTATAGTTTTGCTATGTGTACATTTATACTAATATTGGGCTGTACTTGCCAGCTATTGTCATGATTTTATTGTATTCCTATTTATACCTTTTTTTTAACCCAAATAATAGTTTGTTTTTATTATTGTCCATGATTTTTAACCAAAATCATGAGACTGAAACATTTTTTCTTCACTTCAACAGCATATAACCCCTTGAGACGTTATGTATGTTGATGTGACAAAATTGGTGAATTAAAAAACATTTGGGTTAAAAAATGTTGAGATTGTAGGCTATGGAAGCGTTTCTGTGTACTGTCATTTGCATGAAATGATGCAAAGAATTGGTCAGGCACCAATTTTGGAGATGGATAGGAAGGCTGTAGGAGAGGAGGAGGCCTCTATTAGGGTACAGTATCTAACATTTCGCTGTGCTCTCAATAGATAATACAGTAAAGTTTACATAGCCAGCTATCTTAACTCTGTTTAATACAGTGGTCTCTCAACATACGATGGTAATTCGTTCCAAACGAGCCATCGTTTTTCGAATCCATCGTATGTTTGAGGGATTCGTGCAATGTAAAATATATGAAGCTGTACTCACCTGTCCCCGCCGTTCGCGATGGTGTCCCCGCCGCTCGCGATGGTGACCCCGGGCCTCCGCTGGACTCTCCTGGTCTTCTCCGGTCCTCTGCTGTCTTCCGTAAGGCCTTACTGGGCCTGCGTAGCGACGTCATTACGCCGCTGCGTACGCTATTCCTATTGGATGACGTGGGCAGCAGCGTATTGACGTCATCGGAGAGGGCCGAGAAGACACCGGAAGACCAGCGCTGGACCCGGAGGGCACCCCAGAGCATCGTGGAGGGGTAAATAATACTTACCGCACCACACGGGGAACATTAAGCGGCTATTTGGCTGCAGCTTAAGCATTTTTCGCTGCCGGATAGCACTTGATGCGATGGCCCCGACATAAAAAAGCATTGTATGTCGATGCTGACATCGACATGCGATGGCCTCTGAGAGGCCATCGTATGTCGATTTGATCATATGTCGGGGCCATCGTAGGTCGGGGGGTCACTGTATTGTACTATTTGATTTTGACAGGAGCTGGCAATTTTTTATATTACAAAAGCCTAGTATGAAGGAAGTTTGTTGTTCTTATATCTGTATGTAAAATGTGTAGTTTTGCCATGTGTACATTTATACCAATAGTGGGCTGTACTTGCAAGCCATTGCAATGATTTTTTTTGTATTCCTATTTGTACCTTTTTTTTTAACCCAAATCATAGTTTGTTTTTATTATTGTCCATGATTTTTAAACAAAATCATGAGACTGAAACATTTTTCTTCACTTCAACAGCATATAACCCCTTGAGACGTTATATATGCTGATTTGACAACATTGGGGAATTTTAAAAATTTGGGTTAAAAAAATGTTGAGAATGTAGGCTATGGAAGCGTTTCTGTGTACTGTCATTTGCATAAAATGATGCAAAGAATTGGTCAGGCACCAATTTTGGAGATGGATATGAAGGCTGTAGGGGAGGAGGAGGCCTCTATTAGGGCACAGTATCTAACATTTCGCTGTGCTCTCAATAGATAATACAGTAAAGTTTCCATAGCCAGCTAGCTTAACTCTGTTTAATATTGTACTATTTGATTTTGACAGGAGGTTCCAATTTTTGTTATTACAAAAGCCTAGTATGAAGGAACTTTGTTGTTCTTATATCAGTATCTAAAATGTGTAGTTTGGCCATGTGTACAATTATACCAATAGTGGGCTGTACTTGCAAGCCATTGTAATGATTTTTTTGTATTCCTATTTGTACCTTTTTTTTAACCCAAATCATAGTTTGTTTTTATTATTGTCCATGATTTTTAACCAAAATCATGAGACTGAAACATTTTTTATTCATTTCAACAGCCTATAACCCATTGAGACGTTATGTATGTTGATTTGACAAAATTGGTGAATTAAAAAAAATTTGGGTTAAAAAATTATGAGATTGTAGGCTATGGATGCTTTTCTGTGTACT
Source organism: Hyla sarda (assembly GCF_029499605.1). Taxonomy (NCBI): domain Eukaryota; kingdom Metazoa; phylum Chordata; class Amphibia; order Anura; family Hylidae; genus Hyla; species Hyla sarda. The sequence continues at coordinate 157,521,488 of NC_079196.1, read as the reverse complement.
GTCATTTGCATAAAATGATGCAAAGAATTGGTCAGGCACCAATTTTGGAGATGGATAGGAAGGCTGTAGGGGGAGGAGGAGGCCTCTATTAGGGCACAGTGTCTAACATTTCGCTGTGCTCTCAATATATAATACAGTAAAGTTTCCATAGCCAGCTATCTTAACTCTGTTTAATTTTGTACTATTTGATTTTGACAGGAGGTGGCCATTTTTTTTATTACAAAAGCCAAGTAAGATGGAACCTTGTTGTTTTTACATCTGTATCTAAAATGTATAGTTTTGCTATGTGTACATTTATACTAATATTGGGCTGTACTTGCCAGCTATTGTCATGATTTTATTGTATTCCTATTTATACCTTTTTTTTAACCCAAATAATAGTTTGTTTTTATTATTGTCCATGATTTTTAACCAAAATCATGAGACTGAAACATTTTTTCTTCACTTCAACAGCATATAACCCCTTGAGACGTTATGTATGTTGATGTGACAAAATTGGTGAATTAAAAAACATTTGGGTTAAAAAATGTTGAGATTGTAGGCTATGGAAGCGTTTCTGTGTACTGTCATTTGCATGAAATGATGCAAAGAATTGGTCAGGCACCAATTTTGGAGATGGATAGGAAGGCTGTAGGAGAGGAGGAGGCCTCTATTAGGGTACAGTATCTAACATTTCGCTGTGCTCTCAATAGATAATACAGTAAAGTTTACATAGCCAGCTATCTTAACTCTGTTTAATACAGTGGTCTCTCAACATACGATGGTAATTCGTTCCAAACGAGCCATCGTTTTTCGAATCCATCGTATGTTTGAGGGATTCGTGCAATGTAAAATATATGAAGCTGTACTCACCTGTCCCCGCCGTTCGCGATGGTGTCCCCGCCGCTCGCGATGGTGACCCCGGGCCTCCGCTGGACTCTCCTGGTCTTCTCCGGTCCTCTGCTGTCTTCCGTAAGGCCTTACTGGGCCTGCGTAGCGACGTCATTACGCCGCTGCGTACGCCATCCCTATTGGATGCACCAGCGTATTGACGTTATCGGAGAGGGCCGAGAAGACTCCGGAATACCAGCGCTGGACCCGGAGGGCACCCCGGAGCATCGTGGAGGGGTAAGTAATACTTACCGCACCACACGGGGAACATTAAGCGGCTATTTGGCAGCAGCTTAAGCATTTTTCGCTGCCGGATAGCACTTGATGCGATGTCCCCGACATAAAAAAGCATCGTATGACGATGCTGACATCGACATGCGATGGCCTCTGAGAGGCCATCGTATGTCGATTTTATCATATGTCGGGGCCATCGTAGGTCGGGGGGGGGGGTCACTGTATTGTACTATTTGATTTTGACAGGAGCTGGCAATTTTTTATATTGCAAAAGCCTAGTATGAAGGAAGGTTGTTGTTCTTATATCTGTATGTAAAATGTGTAGTTTTGCCATGTGTACATTTATACCAATAGTGGGCTGTACTTGCAAGCCATTGTAATGATTTTTTTGTATTCCTATTTGTACCTTTTTTTTAACCCAAATCATAGTTTGTTTTTATTATTGTCCATGATTTTTAAACAAAATCATGAGACTGAAACATTTTTCTTCACTTCAACAGCATATAACCCCTTGAGACGTTATATATGCTGATTTGACAACATTGGGGAATTTTAAAACTTTGGGTAAAAAAAATGTTGAGAATGTAGGCTATGGAAGCGTTTCTGTGTACTGTCATTTGCATAAAATGATGCAAAGAATTGGTCAGGCACCAATTTTGGAGATGGATAGGAAGGCTGCAGGGGAGGAGGAGGCCTCTATTAGGGCACAGTATCTAACATTTCGCTGTGTTCTCAATAGATAATACCGTAAAGTTTCCATAGCCAGCTATCTTAACTCTGTTTAATATTGTACTATTTGATTTTGACAGGAGGTGCCAATTATTGTTATTACAAAAGCCTAGTATAAAGGAACTTTATTGTTCTTATATCTGTATCTAAAATGTGTAGTTTTGCTATGTGTACATTTATACCAATATTGGGCTGTACTTGCCAGCTATTGTCATGATTTTATTGTATTCCTATTTTTTTTTGTATTTTTTTGTATTCCTTTTTTATTGTATTCCTTTTTTAACCCAAATCATAGTTTGTTTTTATTATTGTCCATGATTTTTAACCAAAATCATGAGACCGAAACATTTTTTCTTCACTTCAACAGCATATAACCCCTTGAGACGTTATGTATGTTGATTTGACAAAATTGGTGAATTAAAAAAAATTTGGGTTAAAATTTTTTGAGATTGTAGGCTATGGAAGCGTTTCTGTGTACTGTTTTTTGCATAAAAGGATGCAAAGAATTGGTCAGGCACCAATTTGGAGATGGATAGGAAGGCTGTAGGGGAGGAGGAGGCCTCTATTAGGGCACAGTGTTTAACATTTCGCTGTGCTCTCAATAGATAATACCGTAAAGTTTCCATAGCCAGCTATCTTAACTCTGTTTAATATTGTACTATTTGATTTTGACAGGAGGTGCCAATTTTTGTTATTACAAAAGCCTAGTATGAAGGAACTTTGTTGTTCTTATATCTGTATCTAAAATGTGTAGTTTTGCTATGTGTACATTTATACCAATGTTGGGCTGTACTTGCCAGCTATTGTCATGATTTTATTGTATTCCTATTTGTACCTTTTTTTTTAACCCAAATCATAGTTTGTTTTTATTATTGTCCAAGATTTTTAACCAAAATCATGAGACTGAAACATTTTTTTATCCATTTCAACAGCATATAACCCCTTGAGAAGTTATGTATGTTGATTTGACAAAATTGGTGAATTAAAAAAAAATTGGGTTAAAAAATGTTGAGATTGTAGGCTATGGAAGCATTTCTGTGTACTGTCATTTGCATAAAATGATGCAAAGGATTGGTCAGGCACCAATTTTGGAGATGGATAGGAAGGCTGTAGGGGAGGAGGAGGCCTCTATTAAGGTACAGTATCTAACATTTCACTGTGCTCTCAATAGATAATACAGTAAAGTTTCCATAGCCAGCTATCTTAACTGTTTAATACAGTGGTCCCTCAACATACGATGGTAATTCGTTCCAAACGAGCCATCGTTTGTCGAATCCATCGTATGTTGAGGGATTCGTGCAATGTAAAGTATAAGAAGCTGTACTCACCTGTCCCCGCCGCTCGTGATGGTGTCCCCGGGCCTCCGCTGGACTCTCCTGGTCTTCTCCGGTCCTCTGCTGTCTTCCGCAAGGCCTTACTGGGCCTGCGTAGCGACGTCATTACGCCGCTGCATGCTCTATTCCTATTGGATGACGTGGGCATCAGCGTATTGACGTCATCGTAGAGGGCCGAGAAGACACCGGAAGACCAGCGCTGAACCCGGAGGGCACCCCGGAGCATCGTGGAGGGGTAAGTAATACTTACCGCACCACACGGGGAACATTAAGCGGCTATTTGGCAGCAGCTTAAGCATTTTTCGCTGCTGGATAGCACTTGATGCGATGGCCCCAACATAAAAAAGCATTGTATGTCGATGCTGACATCGACATGCGATGGCCTCTGAGAGGCCATCGTATGTCGATTTGATCATATGTCGGGGCCATCGTAGGTCGGGGGGGTCACTGTATTGTACTATTTGATTTTGACAGGAGCTGTCAATTTTTTATATTACAAAAGCCTAGTATGAAGGAAGTTTGTTGTTCTTATATCTGTATGTAAAATGTGTAGTTTTGCCATGTGTACATTTATACCAATAGTGGGCTGTACTTGCAAGCCATTGCAATGATTTTTTTTGTATTCCTATTTGTACCTTTTTTTTTTAACCCAAATCATAGTTTGTTTTTATTATTGTCCATGATTTTTAAACAAAATCATGAGACTGAAACATTTTTCTTCACTTCAACAGCATATAACCCCTTGAGACGTTATGTATGCTGATTTGACAACATTGGGGAATTTTAAAAATTTGGGTTAAAAAAATGTTGAGAATGTAGGCTATGGAAGCGTTTCTGTGTACTGTCATTTGCATAAAATGATGCAAAGAATTGGTCAGGCACCAATTTTGGAGATGGATAGGAAGGCTGTAGGGGAGGAGGAGGCCTCTATTAGGGCACAGTATCTAACATTTCGCTGTGCTCTCAATAGATAATACAGTAAAGTTTCCATAGCCAGCTATCTTAACTCTGTTTAATATTGTACTATTTGATTTTGACAGGAGGTTCCAATTTTTGTTATTACAAAAGCCTAGTATAAAGGAACTTTGTTGTTCTTATATCTGTATCTAAAATGTGTAGTTTTGCCATGTGTACATTTATACCAGTAGTGGGCTGTACTTGCAAGCCATTGTAATGATTTTTTTGTATTCCTATTTGTACCTTTTTTTTTTAACCCAAATCATAGTTTGTTTTTATTATTGTCCATGATTTTTAACCAAAATCATGAGACTGAAACATTTTTTATTCATTTCAACAGCCTATAACCCATTGAGACGTTATGTATGTTGATTTGACAAAATTGGTGAATTAAAAAAAATTTGGGTTAAAAAATTATGAGATTGTAGGCTATGGAAGCTTTTCTGTGTACTGTCATTTGCATAAAATGATGCAAAGAATTGGTCAGGCACCAATTTTGGAGATGGATAGGAAGGCTGTAGGGGGAGGAGGAGGCCTCTATTAGGGCACAGTGTCTAACATTTCGCTGTGCTCTCAATATATAATACAGTAAAGTTTCCATAGCCAGCTATCTTAACTCTGTTTAATTTTGTACTATTTGATTTTGACAGGAGGTGGCCATTTTTTTTATTACAAAAGCCAAGTAAGATGGAACCTTGTTGTTTTTACATCTGTATCTAAAATGTATAGTTTTGCTATGTGTACATTTATACTAATATTGGGCTGTACTTGCCAGCTATTGTCATGATTTTATTGTATTCCTATTTACACCTTTTTTTAACCCAAATAATAGTTTGTTTTTATTATTGTCCATGATTTTTAACCAAAATCATGAGACTGAAACATTTTTTCTTCACTTCAACAGCATATAACCCCTTGAGACGTTATGTATGTTGATGTGACAAAATTGGTGAATTAAAAAACATTTGGGTTAAAAAATGTTGAGATTGTAGGCTATGGAAGCGTTTCTGTGTACTGTCATTTGCATAAAATGATGCAAAGAATTGGTCAGGCACCAATTTTGGAGAAGGATAGGAAGGCTGTAGGGGAGGAGGAGGCCTCTATTAGGGTACAGTATCTAACATTTCGCTGTGCTCTCAATAGATAATACAGTAAAGTTTACATAGCCAGCTATCTTAACTCTGTTTTATACAATGGTCCCTCAACATACGATGGTAATTTGTTCCAAACGAGCCATCGTTTTTCAAATCCATCGTATGTTGAGGGATTCGTGCAATGTAAAGTATATGAAGCTGTACTCACCTGTCCCCGCCGTTCGCGATGGTGTCCCCGCCGCTCGCGATGGTGACCCCGGGCCTCCGCTGGACTCTCCTGGTCTTCTCCGGTCCTCTGCTGTCTTCCGTAAGGCCTTACTGGGCCTGCGTAGCGACGTCATTACGCCGCTGCGTACGCTATTCCTATTGGATGACGTGGGCAGCAGCGTATTGACGTCATCGGAGAGGGCCGAGAAGACACCGGAAGACCAGCGCTGGACCCGGAGGGCACCCCAGAGCATCGTGGAGGGGTAAATAATACTTACCGCACCACACGGGGAACATTAAGCGGCTATTTGGCTGCAGCTTAAGCATTTTTCGCTGCCGGATAGCACTTGATGCGATGGCCCCGACATAAAAAAGCATTGTATGTCGATGCTGACATCGACATGCGATGGCCTCTGAGAGGCCATCGTATGTCGATTTGATCATATGTCGGGGCCATCGTAGGTCGGGGGGTCACTGTATTGTACTATTTGATTTTGACAGGAGCTGGCAATTTTTTATATTACAAAAGCCTAGTATGAAGGAAGTTTGTTGTTCTTATATCTGTATGTAAAATGTGTAGTTTTGCCATGTGTACATTTATACCAATAGTGGGCTGTACTTGCAAGCCATTGTAATGATTTTTTTGTATTCCTATTTGTACCTTTTTTTTAACCCAATCATAGTTTGTTTTTATTATTGTCCATGATTTTTAAACAAAATCATGAGACTGAAACATTTTTCTTCACTTCAACAGCATATAACCCCTTGAGACGTTATATATGCTGATTTGACAACATTGGGGAATTTTAAAAATTTGGGTTAAAAAAATGTTGAGAATGTAGGCTATGGAAGCGTTTCTGTGTACTGTCATTTGCATAAAATGATGCAAAGAATTGGTCAGGCACCAATTTTGGAGATGGATAGGAAGACTGTAGGGGAGGAGGAGGCCTCTATTAGGGCACAGTATCTAACATTTCGCTGTGCTCTCAATAGATAATACAGTAAAGTTTCCATAGCCAGCTATCTTAACTCTGTTTAATATTGTACTATTTGATTTTGACAGGAGGTTCCAATTTTTGTTATTACAAAAGCCTAGTATGAAGTAACTTTGTTGTTCTTATATCTGTATCTAAAATGTGTAGTTTTGCTATGTGTACATTAATACCAATATTGGGCTGTACTTGCCAGCTATTGTCATGATTTTATTGTATTCCTATTTGTACCTTTTTTTAACCCAAATCATAGTTTGTTTTTATTATTGTCCATGATTTTTATCCAAAATCATGAGACTGAAACATTTTTTATTCATTTCAACAGCATATAACCCCTTGAGACGTTATGTATGTTGATTTGACAAAATTGGTGAATTAAAAAAAATTTGGGTTAAAAATTTTTGAGATTGTAGGCTATGGAAGCATTTCTGTGTACTGTCATTTGCATAAAATGATGCAAAGAATTGGTCAGGCACCAATTTTGGAGATGGATAGGAAGCTGTAGGTGGAGGAGGAGGCCTCTATTAGGGCACTGTGTCTGACATTTCGCTGTGCTCTCAATATATAACACAGTAAAGTTTCCATAGCCAGCTATCTTAACTCTGTTTAATTTTGTACTATTTGATTTTGACAGGAGGTGGCCATTTTTTTTATTACAAAAGCCAAGTAAGATGGAACCTTGTTGTTTTTACATCTGTATCTAAAATGTATAGTTTTGCTATGTGTACTTTTATACTAATATTGGGCTGTACTTGCCAGCTATTGTCATGATTTTATTGTATTCCTATTTATACCTTTTTTTAACCCAAATAATAGTTTGTTTTTATTATTGTCCATGATTTTTAACCAAAATCATGAGACTGAAACATTTTTTATCCATTTCAACAGCATATAACCCCTTGAGACGTTATGTATGTTGATTTGACAAAATTGGTGAATAAAAAAAAAAAGTGGGTTAAAAAATGTTGAGATTGTAGGCTATGGAAGCGTTTCTGTGTACTGTCATTTGCATAAAATGATGCAAAGAATTGGTCAGGCACCAATTTTGGAGATGGATAGGAAGGCTGTAAGGGAGGAGGAGGCCTCTATTAGGGTACAGTATCTAACATTTCGCTGTGCTCTCAATAGATAATACAGTAAAGTTTACATAGCCAGCTATCTTAACTCTGTTTAATACAGTGGTCCCTCAACATACGATGGTAATTTGTTCCAAACGAGCCATCGTTTTTCGAATCCATGGTATGTTGAGGGATTCGTGCAATGTAAAGTATATGAAGCTGTACTCACCTGTCCCCGCCGTTCGCGATGGTGTCCCCGCCGCTCGCGATGGTGACCCCGGGCCTCCGCTGGACTCTCCTGGTCTTCTCCGGTCCTCTGCTGTCTTCCGTAAGGCCTTACTGGGCCTGCGTAGCGACGTCATTACCCCGCTGCGTACGCCATCCCTATTGGATGACGTTGGCACCAGCGTATTGACGTCATCGGAGAGGGCCGAGAAGACTCCGGAAGACCAGCGCTGGACCCGGAGGGCACCCCGGAGCATCGTGGAGGGGTAAGTAATACTTACTGCACCACACGGGGAACATTAGGCGGCTATTTGGCAGCAGCTTAAGCATTTTTCGTTGCCGGATAGCACTTGATGCGATGTCCCCGACATAAAAAAGCATCGTATGACGATGCTGACATCGACATGCGATGGCCTCTGAGAGGCCATCGTATGTCGATTTGATCATATGTCGGGGCCATCGTAGGTCGGGGGGGGGGGGGTCACTGTATTGTACTATTTGATTTTGACAGGAGCTGGCAATTTTTTATATTACAAAAGCCTAGTATGAAGGAAGGTTGTTGTTCTTATATCTGTATGTAAAATGTGTAGTTTTGCCATGTGTACATTTATACCAATAGTGGGCTGTACTTGCAAGCCATAGTAATGATTTTTTTGTATTCCTATTTGTACCTTTTTTTTTTAACCCAAATCATAGTTTGTTTTTATTATTGTCCATGATTTTTAAACAAAATCATGAGACTGAAACATTTTTCTTCACTTCAACAGCATATAACCCCTTGAGACGTTATATTTGCTGATTTGACAACATTGGGGAATTTTAAAAATTTGGGTTAAAAAAATGTTGAGAATGTAGGCTATGGAAGCGTTTCTGTGTACTGTCATTTGCATAAAATGATGCAAAGAATTGGTCAGGAACCAATTTTGGAGATGGATAGGAAGGCTGTAGGGGAGGAGGAGGCCTCTATTAGGGCACAGTATCTAACATTTCGCTGTGCTCTCAATAGATAATACAGTAAAGTTTCCATAGCCAGCTATCTTAACTCTGTTTAATATTGTACTATTTGATTTTGACAGGAGGTTCCAATTTTTGTTATTACAAAAGCCTAGTATCAAGGAACTTTATTGTTCTTATATCTGTATCTAAAATGTGTAATTTTGCTATGTGTACATTTATACCAATATTGGGCTGTACTTGCCAGCTATTGTCATGATTTTATTGTATTTCTATTTTTTTTTATTCCTTCTTTATTGTATTCCTTTTTTAACCCAAATCATAGTTTGTTTTTATTATTGTCCATGATTTTTAACCAAAATTATGAGACTGAAACATTTTTTCTTCACTTCAACAGCATATAACCCCTTGAGATGTTATGTATGTTGATTTGACAAAATTGGTGAATTAAAAAAAATTTGGGTTAAAAATTTTTGAGATTGTAGGCTATGGAAGCGTTTCTGTGTACTGTTTTTTGGATAGAAGGATGCAAAGAATTGGTTAGGCACCAATTTGGAGATGGATAGGAAGGCTGTAGGGGAGGAGGAGGCCTCTATTAGGGCACAGTGTCTAACATTTCGCTGTGCTCTCAATAGATAATACAGTAAAGTTTCCATAGCCAGCTATCTTAACTCTGTTTAATATTATACTATTTGATTTTGACAGGGGGTGCCAATTTTTTTTTATTACAAAAGCCTAGTATGAAGGAACTTTGTTGTTCTTATATCTGTATCTAAAATGTGTAGTTTTGCTATGTGTACATTTATACCAATATTGGGCTGTACTTGCCAGCTATTGTCATGATTTTATTGTATTCCTATTTGAACCTTTTTTTTTTTTAACCCAAATCATAGTTTGTTTTTATTATTGTCCAAGATTTTTAACCAAAATCATGAGACTGAAACATTTTTTATCCATTTCAACAGCATATAACCCCTTGAGACGTTATGTATGTTGATTTGACAAAATTGGTGAATTAACAAAAAAAATTGGGTTAAAAAATGTTGAGATTGTAGGCTATGGAAGCGTTTCTGTGTACTGTCATTTGCATAAAATGATGCAAAGAATTGGTCAGGCACCAATTTTGGAGATGGATAGGAAGGCTGTAGGGGAGGAGGAGGCCTCTATTAGGGTACAGTATCTAACATTTCGCTGTGCTCTCAATAGATAATACAGTAAAGTTTACATAGCCAGCTATCTTAACTCTGTTTAATACAATGGTCCCTCAACATACGATGGTAATTCGTTCCAAACGAGCCATCGTTTTTCAAATCCATCGTATGTTGAGGGATTCGTGCAATGTAAAGTATATGAAGCTGTACTCACCTGTCCCCGCCGTTCGCGATGGTGTCCCCGCCGCTCGCGATGGTGACCCCGGGCCTCCGCTGGACTCTCCTGGTCTTCTCCGGTCCTCTGCTGTCTTCCGTAAGGCCTTACTGGGCCTGCATAGCGACGTCATTACGCCGCTGCGTACGCTATTCCTATTGGATGACGTGGGCAGCAGCGTATTGACGTCATCGGAGAGGGCCGAGAAGACACCGGAAGACCAGCGCTGGACCCGGAGGGCACCCCAGAGCATCGTGGAGGGGTAAATAATACTTACCGCACCACACGGGGAACATTAAGCGGCTATTTGACTGCAGCTTAAGCATTTTTCGCTGCCGGATAGCACTTGATGCGATGGCCCCGACATAAAAAAGCATTGTATGTCGATGCTGACATCGACATGCGATGGCCTCTGAGAGGCCATCGTATGTCGATTTGATCATATGTCGGGGCCATCGTTGGTCGGGGGGGTCACTGTATTGTACTATTTGATTTTGACAGGAGCTGGCAATTTTTTATATTACAAAAGCCTAGTATGAAGGAAGTTTGTTGTTCTTATATCTGTATGTAAAATGTGTAGTTTTGCCATGTGTACATTTATACCAATAGTGGGCTGTACTTGCAAGCCATTGTAATGATTTTTTTGTATTCCTATTTGTACCTTTTTTTTAACCCAATCATAGTTTGTTTTTATTATTGTCCATGATTTTTAAACAAAATCATGAGACTGAAACATTTTTCTCCACTTCAACAGCATATAACCCCTTGAGACGTTATATATGCTGATTTGACAACATTGGGGAATTTTAAAAATTTGGGTTAAAAAAATGTTCAGAATGTAGGCTATGGAAGCGTTTCTGTGTACTGTCATTTGCATAAAATGATGCAAAGAATTGGTCAGGCACCAATTTTGGAGATGGATAGGAAGGCTGTAGGGGAGGAGGAGGCCTCTATTAGGGCACAGTATCTAACATTTCGCTGTGCTCTCAATAGGTAATACAGTAAAGTTTCCATAGCCAGCTATCTTAACTCTGTTTAATATTGTACTATTTGATTTTGACAGGAGGTTCCAATTTTTGTTATTACAAAAGCCTAGTATGAAGGAACTTTGTTGTTCTTATATCTGTTTCTAAAATGTGTAGTTTTGCTATGTGTACATTTATACCAATATTGGGCTGTACTTGCCAGCTATTGTCATGATTTTATTGTATTTCTATTTTTTTTGTATTTTTTTTTTATTCCTTCTTTATTGTATTCCTTTTTTAACCCAAATCATAATTTGTTTTTATTATTGTCCATGATTTTTAACCAAAATCATGAGACTGAAACATTTTTTCTTCACTTCAACAGCATATAACCCCTTGAGACGTTATGTATGTTGATTTGACAAAATTGGTGAATTAAAAAAAAAGTTTGTGTTAAAAAATTTTGAGATTGTAGGCTATAGAAGCGTTTCTGTGTACTGTTTTTTGGATAGAAGGATGGAAAGAATTGGTCAGGCACCAATTTGGAGATGGATAGGAAGGCTGTAGGGGAGGAGGAGGCCTCTATTAGGGCACAGTGTCTAACATTTCGCTGTGCTCTCAATAGATAATACAGTAAAGTTTCCATAGCCAGCTATCTTAACTCTGTTTAATATTATACTATTTGATTTTGACAGGAGGTGCCAATTTTTTTTTTTATTACAAAAGCCTAGTATGAAGGAACTTTGTTGTTCTTATATCTGTATCTAAAATGTGTAGTTTTGCTATGTGTACATTTATACCAATATTGGGCTGTACTTGCCAGCTATTGTCATGAGTTTATTGTATTCCTATTTGTACCTTTTTTTTTTAACCCAAATCATAGTTTGTTTTAATTATTGTCCATGATTTTTAACCAAAATCATGAGACTGAAACATTTTTTCTTCACTTCAACAGCATATAACCCTTTGACATGTTATGTATGTTGATTTGACAAAATTGGTGAACAAAAAAATTTGGGTTCGACATATTATAGGCCGGATAAGTTACTGGCTTCCATGCTTAGAAAGACGACTTCTTTCAATAGAGTGCGCTGCGTCCAGCTGCGTCCTGGTCTCCGTTCCTCCCACCCTGAAAAAATTTATAATGCCTTTTTTGATTTTTATGCTTCTTTATACTCCCCCCCCCCCAGTAATACCAGTGCTGATGAGCTTAAGATCCGTGATTTCCTCTCCTCTATCTTACTGCCTTCCCTTTCCCCAGAGGACAGAGAGGTCCTCAACGGTCCAATATCGTAGGAGGAGGTTCAAGCTGCTATTGATCACTTGAAGTCCCTTAAGTCACCGGGACCAGACGGGCTCTCCGCCCCATACTATAAAAAGTTCTCTTCTCTTCTACTCCCTCATCTTACCACTTTTTTCAACTCCTTGTTTTCTGCTGCATTCTTATCTCCTGTTCTTCCTAAACCTCATAAGGATCACTCTCTCCCTGCTAGCTATCGACCTTCTCAATATTGACTCTAAACTGCTTACTTCTATCCTTGCCTCTAGACTTAATCGTTTCCTCCCAGCGTTGGTGTACCTTGATCAAGTGGGCTTTGTTCCAGGCAGGCAGGCGCCTGATAACGTGTGCACGATTTTAGACATTATTCACCATTCCAATACTACCTCCACCCCTATGTTGGCTCTGGCATTGGATATAGAGAAGGCGTTATCTTTCTTGCTCGTTTGCACATGCCGTGCCAAAGCCGCACCTCCACTCACTATCCCTCTCATCAGCAGCAGGTGTCATAATAGTAGACCTTCCCTCTAGAGCCTATATTTACTCAGCAGTGCCTGGTAGTTTTCCTTTCCTGCTTGTAAACTTGTGGTTAACAAAGATATATATTGAAAGTAATAGCTACAGCCCTGATTGGACATATCAGACAATGATATAAGTAACTCACAGGTCTTGACCTCTTCTCTATAATTTTTCCTTATCTAATTTAGGTACATACCGCTGTGACTTCTTCAAGCTAAATTTTCTCTCTGCAGAATTTGACACCCAGATGGCTCCTTACTTCATCAGAAGATTCTGATCCATATGAAAACAATAATTAGTATAACACTGCAAGTCACTGTATCCTCTGGATATAATACTACCACATACCGCACCCTCTGAATATAATACTATCACACACTGCGTCCTCCGAATATGATACTATCACACACTGCAACTTCTGAATATAATACTGCCATACACTGTACCCTCTGAATATAATATTATCACACACTGTGTCCTCTGAATATAATACTATCATACACTGCAACTTCTGAATATAATACTGCCATATACTGTACCCTCTGAATATAATACTATCACACACCGTGTCCTCTGAATATAATACTATCACACACTGCAACTTATGAATATAATACTGTCATACACTGTACCCTCTGAATATAATACTATCACACACTGCGTCCTCTGAATATAACGGTAACACAAACTGCACCCTCTAAATATAATACTGCCCCTTCTGGATATAATTCTACCACACACTGTGCCCTCTGAATAAAATACTAACACAAACTTTGTCCTCTGAATATAATATTATTACACACTGCTTCTCTGTATATATTATTACACTGCGCTCTCTGAGTATAATATTATTACACACTGTGCCACCCCTCCCCCCAACCCTCATTACTGTGCCTCATAGGTGTGATAATGCAGTGATGCAAACAATAGAAGGCACAGTAATGTGAGGGGGTGTGGAGAACACATCTTGAGACACAGATATGAGGTGGTGTGATGCTGCAGACATGAAGAGGGACAGTAATGTGGGAAAGTGATGCAGACATGAAAAGGGACAGTAATGTGGGGGGGGTGATGCAGGCATGAAAAGGGACACCAATTTGGGGGGTTGATGGAGACATGATGGGGCACAGTAATGTGGGGGATGATGAGGATGATATGATGAATATCAGCCTTATCATCCCCCCAGCCCCCCCCATTACTGTGCCTTTATCATGTCTGCATCACTCCCCCCCCCCCATTGCTGTACCAAGCATCCCTCATTAGCATCCCTTTTCTTCCAGGTTGAGACCAGCGTAATGCCAGCTAAGGACGGGGGGAAGGGGGGGTTGGGGGGTTGGAGGGGTCGGAGGTGTTGATGGGGTGCTAACTGCGGACGTGCATTCAATAACAAAAGGTTACGATGGTATATGAGTATTTTTGATATATATATATATATATATATATATATATATATATACCAAGTCCATCACAGGTAAGTGGTGCTATCGTTCACCACCATTGCAAACTCTATTCAACTGAAGTGGATGCCATGCGGCGAGCATATACAGCTGCACAAGAAAGTTTAGATGAATTACTCACGACCACCACGTTCAGGTCTTCTTGAAGTTTTTCTTTTTATTCATATGTTATCATCACAATTTCTTATAGAGATGCATGGGGTACGATGGTTTACATCCCAAGTGGGCAAGATGACAAATGCCTCAGCTCCAGCCTGCCACGCTACGTTGCGGGGAAAACCCCTTAATCATGCGCACAGGTGTGGAGTCTGAGCTGGGTTAAATACACTGGTATGTTACAAGAATTTAACTCTTTCAGCACTTGTTGCATTTAAATTTAACTCTTACATATATAACACCAGGTATTTTTTATATAACCTCAGTTACTCATAAGAATACCTTATAACTGCACATTTCATTCATTCCTTTCTGTTCGATTATCGCTAAATCCGTAATCCAATATACCTCGCGCCTCAATAATGTTTTTTTATTTTCTTCTTTATTTGTTCTCCGTGCAACTTCTTCTATTATCTGCCATCTGAGATCTGTGGTAGTGTCCAAATAGTTTAAAGTATCGTGCTACACTCGTTTCTCCATGTTGCGTTTCTTTCATTCCCTCTGGTTCCAAGTGTGAATACCGTCTCATAGATTTATGTTCACCTAGCCTGACTTTGATTGGTCTTGAAGTGTGACCGACATAGGATTTGCCGCATGGACATTTTAATAGGTATATCACATTGGAACTCAGACAGGAATAAAAACTTTTGTTTTTTATTTTAGTTAAAAAATGAAAATATAATTGTATAGTACCTCAAACTTAGCTTTTATTGTTATAGCTAAAAAATGTCACCAAAAGCAAACGTGAGCCTATTACCATATAAAAATAGAAATAATGAGCAGCAGTATTCCTGTCCGTCAAGGGACAGCCGTTATCTCTATCATATAGATTATCTGAGGAAAACTCCCAGCTCAGGATTTATAAAACGAGATCTATGTAAGATGTAAAATAATATGTAAAAATTAATAAACTATGCCTACAACGCGTTTCTATCAGCTATTTGTTGCTGATGTCATCAGGATGGCATATGTATCAAGACACTACTAGTTTAAATCAATAGTTGCATCACAATAGTAGTTGAAGTTATAGGCCAGGCGTGGCCGGAAGAAGCATCGGCTGACGCAAAACTAGTTGTCACTCCTCCTGTGCGCCCCTGCGTCCCGAGAGTGGCTGCTCTCTCTCCCCGCTCGTTTGGAATTGCTTATTCCTATGTCTGCTGCTCCTTTCTGCTTTATGGATTAAAGTTATTACTTCTGGTACCTCCTTCGTGGTGAGTGCGATTCTTTCCATACTTCTACTGCTATATATCTTTGTTAACATTTTACATTTGGTGGGGATGACACAATTTTTTACCGCACCGGTTGACACCAACCCTAGCAACGCCACTGGTAATAACTGTAGCAGTGCTTGCCTGATGACTCAATAGGAAGGACCTGCTAATCACTAGGGGCCAACGGTAACCTATCTTCTTAGGGGGCATAATTGTTTAAATAGGAGCCCTACCTGCTGGGGGTAATATCTTTCTGGGGGCCTGTACACATATTGGGAACCCCTACCTGATCATCAGGTAGGGCTCCCCAGTAGCTAGACAGGCCCCCAGATAGATATTACCCCCCATCAATGATGGGGATCATATCTATCTGTGGACTCTATACCTACTTGGGAGTCCTACCTGATGGGGGTCACATCTATCTGGGGGCCTGTGCACCTACTGGGCATCCCTACCAGATGGGGGTTGTATTCATATGGGGGTCTGTGTACCTACTGGGGAGCCGTACAAGATGGGACTCATATCTATAAGGGGGCCTGTGTACCTACTGGGGAGCCCTACCTGATGGGGGTCATATATATCTGGGGGCCTGTCTGGGGGCTTTATATGTGAGGGGCACTTGATGGGGGCATTATATATGAGGGGCACATGATGGGGGCATTATATGTGAGGGGTGCATAATGGGGGCATTATATGCGAGGGGTGCATGATGGGGGCATTATATGTGAGGGGTGCAAGATGGGGGCATATGTGAGGGGTGCATAATGGGGGCATTATATGTGAGGGGTGCATGATGGGGGCATTATATGTGAGGGGGGCATGATGGGGGCATAACATGTGAGGGGCGCATGACTGGGGCATTATATGTGAGGGGCGCATGATGGGGACATCTTATGTGATGGGTGCATGCGGCCCAGCCTCACCCAGCCGCTATCACAAGTGGCCCCCAGATCATTTGAGTTTGAGACCCCTGCTCTAGAGCTTCTGATGTAAAATGTCTTGACTTTACTCCACGGCATATTGTTCCTCCTGAACGGATGATTACGGTGGCGCATGTTGCTCCAGGGAAGTCTTTTGTGCCTCCTCATCTGAAATGCAAAGTGTTGTATTGGTGCCATTCTTCTTTAATAGCCAGGCGTGCTGGAGTACGGAAGTTCATTAAATTGATCACCTGACATTACTGGTGGCCGAACCTGGAGCATGATGTCACTGATTTTGTACGTTCCTGTAAGACTTGTGCCCGTCACAAGACTCCTCGGCTCAAGCCTGCGGGTCTTTTAAGTCCTTTGTCTATACCCAAGTGCCCTTTGTCTCACATTGCTATGGACTTTGTCACCGATCTGCCTCCCTCCTGCAACAATACAGTAATTTGGTTGGTCGTTGACCATTTTTCCAAGATGGCTCATTTTGTGCCCCTCTGTGGACTTCCTTCTTCTCCACAACTGGTGGATCAATTCTTTTCAACATATCTTTCGATTGTATGGCCTACCATCTCACATTGTCTCTGATCGTGGGGTTCAGTTTGTTTC